>NC_132783.1:87017038-87648784 GCF_048418805.1 Vulpes vulpes
GTTGGGTGTCCCCCAGATGCAGACCCACAGCGGGGATGTCAGTGCAAACTCAATCACATGAAAGTACCAACATTCGACTATTTTTTGACCTTAAAAATGGCCATTTCAAATGGCTGGAATCAAGTGTTTATTCGGATGGCAATTCCAGGGAAGAATCAGTTGGAGAGTGGGGAAGGGGAGGAATTCAGCGCAGGGTTTGTTAACAGGAAGGACACTGCCAAAGACAACAGAGTCAGCAGGCCTGCTGGGGACCTCTGGGACCCAGGGCAGGCACCAGCCACATCTGGCTTCTGACATTAAATTACTTAAAATTAAAGATTCAGTTGCTCAGTCTTGTCACATCTCAAGAGCCCAGTAGCCACCTGTAATCAGTGGCTACCATGGTGGACAGCACGAGGCAGAGCTTCCATCATCACAGAAGGTTCTATGGGCAGCTCTGGCACAGAGCAGGTCTCCGAGCCGTGCCCTCCTGACGAGCCAGATGCCAGGGGTCTGTGGCTGGGGCCACTCCCGCGGGCTGACTCTGTGCGGGCTCACCTTGGCTCCGAGCAGGGGGAGGGCCCTGAGCCAGGAGCAGCGGCTCAGGGCAGGAATGAGAGGGCTGGGGGACCGGATGGGGTAATGGACGGCACCTGCTAACATCATCGATCCTCCCTGCACATAACTCCCGGCTCCGGTCTAAGCCTCTCGAGGGGCAGGCATGTTGACAGCTCCCTTCTGACACCACTGTGGCCCTAGAATCCTCTGGCCTGATGAGACACCATTCTGCCCCCGAACAACACACCGTGAAAAACACAACACAGGCCTCCCAAGTATTTATGACCTATGGCAGGCCTCTAGGACACAGGACACAGCACGTGGCAACGGTACAAACACGGACCAATAATCTAAATGAGGAAGACTTTATGGAGAAGTGTTGTTTTTTTAAGATTTTATTTATTTATTCATGAGAGACACAGAGAGAGAGAGAGAATGGCAGAGACACAGGCAGAGGGAGAAGCAGGCTCCCTGCAGGGAGCCCGATGTGGGACTCGATCCTGGGTCTCCAGGATCATGCTCTGGGCCAAAGGCAGGTGCTCAACCACTGAGCTTCCCTGGAGAAGCTCTTATGAGCAGCGCCCGCCTAATGACATGCAGGTGTTGTCTCCAAGAACTATCAAGAGCTTAAGAGATATGGTTGAGAGACTGAGTCTCCCCAAAGGCAGGGTGGTCCCTGGATGTCCACTTTACGGCAGTTTCCAAAGCACAGCTTTGACACATCACTACTCTGGACAAGAGCCTGGCGAGGTCAAGGTAGTACCCTGGAGGTCAGCACCAACATCCTCTCAGCCGATCCTCCCTCCCCAGGGTCCTCTCGCAGTGCCGCAGAGTGGCCAGCGCTGCAGCCCTCACATCGCATCTCCTACTTCTTAACTGCGTGGCCTGAGGCCTGGTATCTGATATCTCTGGGCTTGAGTGTCCTCATCCATAAAGAAGCACAATAATAACACCTTCCCGATAGGGCTGTTACGAGGATTAAATAAGTTCCTGTTTACTAAACACTTAGGAGAGGGGTGGCAAGTTTTTCCTGGAAAGGGCCAAAGAGTAAATATGTTAGGCTTTGCAGGCTAAATGGCTCAGATTGCCATTTGTGGCGTGACCCATTCAGCTGCAGGATTTACGGATTTCTGCAAGATAAGGAGATGATCTAGGGTCTGCATTTCACAGGTAGGGAAGCAAGGCCCAGAGACGCCAAGTGACTTTCTCCAGATCACACAGTAAGGATTGGAACGAGACAGTGGGTGCCCGGAATCTCAATTCGGTGTAGTCTCGGGCCTACCAACGCTGCAGTGGCGAGGGCAGGAGGGCGCAGATGTCTCGTTTCCAGGAGCCATTCTTCTAACCTGCATCATGGGCTGGCCTCGGCCACCCCTCCTCTAGAGGCTCCTCTTGCTCAGTTTCCCTCCGGACAGAGCACAGGAGAGGCCTGTCCCCCGCACCAGGCAAGTCTGGTGCACGTCTGGGTCTGTCATGTGCCCTGCACGGAACCAGACATACCCCGACCAAGGCGAAGTTAGGCCTTCTGTTTTCCTCCTCTCTCTTCACTACGAGCTCCGCCCAGTGGCTTCTGGGCAGAAGAAACATCCAAATATCCAGGACAAGACCAAACAGAGACAACGCACAGGGAACGTGTCCCTGGCCCATCCACTGCCCAGGGCGTCGGGGCGCTCCCACTGACCATGGGGCCCAACGGGCCACAGCCCACAGCACACTCACCGACACACGCACACATTCACACGTACGCCCACGTACATGTCACACAGATACTCACAGACACACAGAAACACACCCACTGCCACACAGGCCACATGCGCACGCACCAGGACATATGCTCACACGTTCATACACGTGGACACACACTGACACTGACACGGGACACCGTACACACGAGCACACAGGTCCCTAAACGAGGACGGGCAGACACGTGCATGCACTGATACGCACATGCACACACATTTCTGGATGCCTTTAGCTTTCACTCTTCCAGATGGACACAGCATGCCTTCCCAGGAAGCGGCCTAAGGTCCCTGAGGTCCCTCCCACTCGGAGCCCCAGGCAGCCTGCCTGGGGCCCCACACGGCTGTGCTCACCTTTCCTGGTGGAAGAACATGGGACACGCGGGACGTTGCACCTCCACAGGCCTTGGGGCCAGAGGCAGAGCCTGGCTCAGAAGGGCCAGCCGCTGCCCACGTCACCCTCGTGTGCAAGCGGCCCTCAGCAACCCGGAGCAGCCAGGCCAGCCCGGAAAGGAGCCAGCCTGCCCGCCCCGAGGCCTCTGCACAGCTTCGGCCACAGGTGGGAGACACGGGGCTGAGACGCAAAGCCAGTCATTTGCTAAGACTCGTCTGGGGCCAGAGTCAAAGGTCCCCCTAGGGTGGGGGGCGTGCGACAGAAACCACTGGCTGAAGTGGCCTTGGCAGCCTTCTCTGGTGTGAGGATTTTCCAGCTGAACTTTAGAAACAAAACCCATTTGGGGCCCCTGGGTGGCTCCATGGTTGAGCGCCTGCCTTCAGCTCAGGTCCTGATCCTCAGGTCCTGGGATGAGTCCCGCATCAGGCTCCCTGCAGGGAGCCTGCTCCTCCCTCTGCCTGTGTCTCTGCCTCTCTTTGTGTGTCTCATGAATAAATAAATAAATACAATTTAAAAAAAAAAAAAAAAAGCACTCTACCAGAGGGGGCAGCACAGGTCATGGCCCCCTCCCTGGCTTCCCTTCAGACCAGCAGCTTGCAAAACAGTGGCTCAGAGAGAGTCCCCAGCCCTGCCTGGCCTGGCACAATGTCCCTTTTTCGTGACCTCTCCCCAGCAGGGAGGTGAAGGGCTTAGGGGCTGGCCTGCCTCTTGGGACGGTCACACTGCACTTCTGAACCTGGCCTGTCGCTTGCTCTGGGCCCGTGGTACTGCCACACGGACCAAATGGGGTGGATAATGTCTCCATCCCGCACACGGAGGATCTAGCACCCGGGGAGAAAGCCTGACTCCGTGAGAGATGGGAACAAGGAGGGGACAGCCCAGGGAGGCCTGAGGAAGAACTGCTGGCGCCTCCCCAATGAGCGGAAAGAAGCCGCTCCGCCAGTGAAGTAATTGATGGAGAGCACTCTAAAAATACAAACGAGGTTAGCACTCAGGGTGGTTTCTTGCTCCAGAGGGAGTTAAGTCAGGCATCGAGTCTCCCTGGAACAGGGACTGTGAGCCTACGGCAAGCAGGGCCCTCTCAGAAACCAGCTGAGATGCGACGCTCACTTCAATCGCAGCACAAGATGCAGCCAAGGCCTTCACGGCGCAAGAGGAATAAAACTCAGGAATAAAAGGTAGGCGCACGCAAGTCGGTGAGGAGGCTACTGGACCGAGGCCTCCCTCCTCTTCCATCAGGATGCGAAGACCCCAGGCTCCCAGCTTCTTCATCAAGCCCCCTGCTGCTCCAGCGAGATCCCCAGACCTGCAGTATCAGCACCACCTGGGCCCTGGTCACAAATACTGAACCTCAGGCCCCATCCCGGACCTGATCTCCATTTTCACAAGATTCCCGGGAGACTCCCGAGCAGACCCAACTTTGAGAAGCACTGGATCGGAGTCAATACCCCTGAGTTCTACTGCCTTCGAATTGCTGCGTGACTTTCTGAGAACCACTTGACCTCTCTGTGTGCTGGAGTTTCCTCATTTGGACTATTGGGCCAGTGAACCTGGTTTATCTCTCAGAGGTTCCAGGAGGTTCAAGTCAGACCCACCAACTGCAAGCCCTTGGAGAAGGAGGAGGGTCTCCATAAAGAAATGATTCCATTCCCACCAGGTTATGCCCCTCTCCCTCTTCTTGATGTTGCTAGTGCACAGAGAGAAAGGTGGAGAGATGATCCCTGGAGTACACACTGAGGCCAGGAAGATGGTCTCTTAATTCCATTTTAAATCTAACGGTTCTTGGGACGCCTCGGTGGCTCAGTGGTTGAGCGTCTGCCTTTGGCTCAGGGCATGATCCCGGGGTCCTGGGATTGAGTCCTGCATCAGGCCCCCCCCACAGGGAGTCTGCTTCTCCCTCTGCCTATGTCTCTGTCTCTCTCTGTGTCTCTTGTGAATAAATAAATAAAATCTTTTAAAAAATAAAAAATAAACCTTATGGTTCTTAACTCCCAAAAAACCCAAAAAAGTTAAAAAAAAAAAAAAAAAGAGAGAGAAGATACTGTTTCTTGCTAATGGGGGGCGGGGGGGGGCAGCAAATCTGAGGCATGCTAAGTAAGCCAGAGTATTGCATCTAGAAATCCCAGGTCTGGCACTGTCCACTGCCTTAAGGCAATTCAGTTATCATACCGGAACTCCCATTTGAGACCGGAGACCTCTTCGGCTCAAAGAGGTTAAGTGAGTGGGTCAGAGCCACACAACCAATGGCAGGCTGGGCCAAAATCCAGAACCTGGCGCCCTGCCTTCCAAGGCAAATTCTCTTCAGGGCTTCAGGGCACCCAGGCCCTTGAGAGCCAACTCAGACTGGTACACAGACAGAGAGGAAGGGGGAAGCCATTCTAACATTGGTCTGAGTTGCACAGGATTGAAGAGATAAATCTGTCACGAGAGGAAATTACATCACAGAGCTTAAACAGAAATTTTCTAAATTATTGCTTATCTTGTTTCATCAAAGTCATCGTTTCCCTCCATGAGCTCCGGGGGCTGCGATGGCCAAGCACCTGTCTTCTGCACAGGACTGTGGTTGCGTGTGGGGTGGGGAAACAAAGAGATATGGCCCGAATTCTAAACCAAAAGCAGTGGAGGGACTGAAGTACACCCAAAATGGAATACACGCACACGCCAGTAGTTTGGATGGTCAGCTCTGAGAAGGCTGGGCCTGGGTGCCCCAGGGCTCCCACCTCTGGCCCAGTCACAGTCTCTGATGAGGCTGGGAGACCCCAGCAGAAGCCCCACTCCTTGCCCACCGCTGGCTTCCGAGAGCAGCAAGAGGAAACAGCTTGGCCTTCCAGGCTCCAGGAAGGGCCCCCGGGCTGGAGATGCAGCTAAGTGGTATGGTAGCTCCTGACCCAGGGACACCGGGCAGTCTGCAGGAAAGAAAGGGGTCCTGGCTGAGCCTTCTGTTCTCCGGCACCTCCTGTCTCTGGAGCCTCCTGGATCTTCTCAGGTCTTAGAATCCATCACGGTAGCAAAGAAATACTTGGCAGTTGGGGTTGGGGGAGCCCAAGTTTGAATTTGGGCTCCGCTACTTACTAGCTGTGCACACCCTGAACTTCAGCTTTCTCGTGTGTAAAATGGGGATAATAACAGAATTAGCTTCGGAGGGCTATAGGGAAGATTATATAAGATACCCTATACAAAGCATCCTATTAGCATCTGGCAAACACTAGGCGTCTAATAAATGTTGGCACCAGGATCCCTGGGTGGCGCAGCGGTTTGGCGCCTGCCTTTGGCCCAGGGCGCGATCCTGGAGACCCGGGATCGAATCCCACGTCGGGCTCCCGATGCATGGAGCCTGCTTCTCCCTCTGCCTGTGTCTCTGCCTTTCTCTCTATCTCTCTGTGACTATCATAAATAAATAAAAATTTAAAAAAAAATTTTTTTTTTAAAAATAAAAAAAATAAATAAATGTTGGCACCATCCTTCAGTACAAAATAAACAAAACTGCTCAAGGACGGGCCCTTCCAGGGAACAAGCTCTTCCCTTATATATAATACTAAGAGTGAGCCAGACTCCTCCCCGCCCCAACCCGCCGCCCCGGTCCCCAGCTCCATCTCTCAGCCACCACACAACTAGAGGGAGCACTGCCCACATTGTGGCCTTGGCCCTGCCTCCGTCTGTGGAGATGTCCAAGGGATACCGGGAGGGAAAGGACAGACCCGCATCCACCCTGGCAGGGAATGGGACCACCCCCAGAAAGTGGTCCTGGCAGCGGCTCAGCTGGCAGGAGATGAGAAGTCCAGCAAAGGCACACCCTTGGCAGGAACATCCAGAGCGCACCACAGCTACTGAAGGTGGAGGCAAAGACCAGCTGCGTGGCTCGGGGTGAGCCACCCGTCCCTGGCTCGGAGCTCCCTGCCCCTTGGAAGCCTGGCTGCCTGTGTCTTGCACGCCATACTCCTAGCACGGCTCCTTGCACAGCCCTCCTCTGCCTTCCCCTGCCCCCTTCAACTAGACAGTAGGGACCCCACGGGCAGGAGACTGATGGGTGTGGCTGTGGTCCCCTTGAACCGAGTGCAGTGAGAGAGCCCAGGTCTGTGTCAGCTGATGGCCGGCAGAGATGTCGGGACAAAACACCTAGCTACATGAACCTGCTTCTTCAGCTCCAAAGGAAGACTCTCCCAACCACCTACCGCCCTCACCCATTCAACTAACAAGCATTGGGACGTACTGTAAGCCACTAAGACACTGTGCAGGGCCTGGGAGCACGATGGTGAAAGAAGCAGATGGGATCCCTGTCCTCAAAGAGTTTATCCTCCGGTGAGACACACACACACATTATTTATATCACGTATGTGTTAAGTTGTGATAACTTCCAAGAAAGGAGTCACTACACTTTCCAATCCATCACTGAAAATTTCAATAGTCAGAGAAAGAGTAACGCATGAGACAGGCTGAATGTAGCCCTGACAAGAAAGTAAGGGGTCAGAGAGGGACGAGAAAGGAAAGACCACCAGCAAATAACCCCTGGGTGTGCGCACGTTATGTCACATGGAACGATGATGCTCACAGGAGGCGAATTATCACCTTTGATTTGGAAGCTCTCATCAATGGTACTTAAGGAAGGAAGGAAAGAAGGAGGGAGGGAAGAGAGACAAATAATGGGAAGGGAAGGAAGGGGAAGAGAAGGGAAATAGACACCTATGCCGGGAACACGCAGCTGGAAGAACACAGAGCCTGTCCCAAGCTCTCAGGGTGACCTCTAGGCCACGCTGGGAAGGACGCCGTGGTACACAGCTATTGCCACCTCACTCCGACACGCATCATCACCTCCCATAGCTCTTGGCCTTATATCTCCATCTGTGAAAACTAATCACACGTTGCAGAGGCCATGGCTCCGCATCAGATCAAACAACCACTCCTCTTTCCGGATTGTGTTCCCTCATGATGGAACGGGGCTCTGACGCGCGGCGGTCTGCAACCATGTCAGCTGAGCAGCATTCCATGGATGTGACGCTGGGCGATCAGAAGACCCCAAGGGCTTCTGGGTGCCACTGGGGACAATCTGATAGGGTTCCAGACACTGCAATTTCATTTAGCTTAATTTCTAGCCATAGAATCAGGTGACGGAGCTCTCAGTCACAGCATCGAAGTTGTGGGGATACGTGGATCTGCCGAGACTCATAAAGGTCATCTTCTACTTACAACACCTCCATTTGAGATAGGGAAGGTAAGCTTGACACAAATGACCTTCCCAAGGTCACTGCTGCTTCCTGGAGAGTCCAGAACCCTGTTGCCAGACTTGGGAGGAAGCAGAGCACGGTGATCCAAGACGAGAGACTGGGGAGCTCCAAAGTTTCAGAAAGGTTACCCCGAAGAGCCAGGGAGGAGCTGGGGACCACTAGGCGAGTCTACATTCACCCAGGACCCCAAATTAGACCTCAAAATGATGAGGTTACTTACACATCCACAGAGATGCACCCACAGGATGGGAAACAGATACCACTGCCCATCGACTTTACACTTCTGTCCAGTTACCGGATCTCATCCCTGGCAACACAGTAAGAATTAACATTAGGTTTACAGAGGAACTAATTGTCCTCCGCATAGCATGGCCATGTTGTATTTGGCTTTTTTTCTTTTTAAAAGAGCTCCTTTATGGGACACCTGGGTGGCTCAGTAGTTGAACGTCTGCCTTCAGCTCAGGGTGTGACCCCAAGGTCCCAGGATCGAGTCCCACATCGGGCTCCCTGCGTGGAGCCTGCTTCTCCCTCTGCCTGTGTCTCTGCCTCTCTCATGAATAAATAAATAAAATCTTTTTTACAAAATCTAAAAATAAAAAAATAACAGAGCTCCTTTATTTGATTCATGTAAACATTTCAAATAGACCACAACTGCATAACCTTGCTTTGGCATTTCTCCAACATTTTTTCAATATGTACAGAACCAAGGGATTCTTGGAGTCAGACTACCTGACTTTGAATCCTGTAGCTGTGCAACCTCAGCCAAGTTATCTAGTCTCTCTGTGCCTGTAATGGGCTGAATTATATCCCTCCCTCCCTCAAAAAAAAAAAATTGTGTCCCATTCCTAACCCCCAGTACCTCAGAATGTGACTGTATGTGGAGCTAAGGCCTTTAAAGAGGTGATTACATTAAAATGAGGCCTTAAGTTGGGCTCCAACCCCATATTACCTGGGGTCCTTACAAGAAGAGGACACAGAGAGATACTGAGGGAAGACGATGAGAAGATGCTGGGAGAAGATGGCCATCTACAGGCTAAGGCCCTCACAGCCTACAGAAGGAATCAATCCTGTCTGATCTTGGACTTGAAGCCTCAAGAACAACAGAAAACCTCTGTTGTTTAAGCCCCCCATCCCATCCATACCCCGCAGTGTGTGGTCCTTGTTATGACACGTCAGCAGGCTTGGCTTTCCTCATCAGGAAACTGCAGAGAGCAATAGTCCCTTCCTCACACCATTGTGTCGAGCTCTCCGTTCCTCACACTTGGAAGTGCCCAATAAATGTTTCTCACACCTCTTACTACTAACAAGTAGCCTTAAGGCAACCTGGTCTTAGCAAACCGATTAGCCTCCTCTTCTGTGTGAACAAAGGGGCTTACAATGAATGCACAGAGCACTAAACTCTGCAGGCAAGTCCTGACTCTTCACGGCCCCCCAAGTACCTCACAGCAAACCAGTCTGAATTCCTGGACCTGCACTCAGGCCGCTTCTGTCCCTCCCTGCCTGTCCATCTCCACCTTCCTCCCACCCAAGGCCCAAGTAGGAAGCTTGGTGGTTCTCCTCCAGTTTATCAACGTCAGACCAACGCAGGATGCAGCTCCAGAAAATGGCAGTGACAGAAAAACCCTTACAGGCCATCCGAATCCCCACAGCATGGGATTCAGAGGCCTCCTTTTTGGCTCATTGGAGACGGAGGATTCCCGGCCACAATGGTCTAACCTACTTGGAGATGAGCCGGAGAGCTGACAGGGCGCTGGACAGCGCTCTGGGCCGCCCAAGGGTCACGCGGCCTGTAGGAGGCAGCCTGAGACCTGCCCCTGGTTCTCCCTTCTTCCCACAAAGGGCCCCTGAACGTAACGGCCGCCAGAGGGGGCTCCTGAGGGCCTAGGCCGAGTTAACCTGAAGGTGGTAGGAAACTTCCCAAGGGTGTATGAACCCACCTAAAGCTGAATGAGGCCAATGAAGGAAGGGGCGGGAAGCCCTTTAGAAATCAATAAGGCTTCCAGAGGGATCCCCCAAGCACCCAGAATCTTGGCAAGGCTGTGAAAACTCCAGCACTCTGCTGCCTCAGCAAGGAGCAAGACATCCAGTGACTGTGCGGCTTCCAAACGTGCATGGCATTGGTGCTTAAAATTAAGGTCATTTAAAAACCCAGAAACCAAAGCCCTTCTGACTCTGTAGGGAATTTTAATTTGTTGATGAATTTTCCTGCTGATGATTGGGGGGGAAAGATAGCAATTCACAATGGATCTGAGGCCAAAAATAGGGCCACATAAGCCAGGAAGTCATTGATAGCTTCCCAGTCTTTCTTCAACTGCATCAAGAACAAGCTGTCCCAGGATGCAGATCTTTCTTTCTCTTTCTCTCTCTCTTTTTTTTCCATTTTAATCAGCTAATAGGAGATGAAGACCTAAAAATGCTGCCAAAATTCTTTAATCTCATCAGTCACGGTGAGCAAGGAAGCAAAGGTTGGCTGCCCACTTGTGCCTCTGGCTCTCGGCTCTCTGAGTCTCTTCTGGAAAGGCACGGGATTTGGGGGCTGGGGCAGAAACTCCAGGAGCCATCTTCTCCACCAGGCGCCAACTGCTTAGAGGGAACCGGGAAAGAGAAGCCAGTGGGATTCTCTGTCGCCGGTGCCAGTTCTGGAAAGAACTTAGAAATGGAAATCTACTCATTTATCCCACAAATGATCCCACCCTGCACTATGCCATGGCTACACTGAAGACAAAGACGGACCCAGCCCCTGCCCTCATGGGGTTTATGGTCCAGCAGCAAGGATTCAGACTGAGCACACCAAGGGGGTGATGCTGCAGTCTTCTGTCATTCAAGTCCCTCCCTAGACACTACAAAGGCAAGACATGGGGTAGGAAACCCCAGGTGGAGTGTCCACCCGAGGTAGGGTGAGTCAGGAGATGAGCTTCCCCCAAGGAACATAGACCCAAGGCCACACCAGCTTCTCCTGAGCACCCAGAGCAGCCGAAAGAGCTTGGTCAGCACGTGAGGCCTCTGGGCAGGGACTCCCCTCAGGAAGAAAGCCAGTGCTCACAGAGGATGCTCTGTGGTGAGGACAAAAAAGAAAAATCTAATTCCCGAGCCTTATTTTTAGTTGCCAGCCAGGCAGAAGAGTAGAAATAAGCCACTTGACTATAATCCTGATGAGAGTGAACAGGTAATTTCATCATTCTTAAAAGCCTGCCCACAGAATCGACCATCTTGTGGGGTCTAACCTGGGAAATTCTCATCTTGTTTCAAGCGATGAGGGTGTCTCTAAGAGAGCCACTGAAAGTGATCTTCCTGGGAAGTGCAATTTCTAGGCGTTTGTTTGTCCCAAAACCTGGGCTCTTCTGTTGGGTTCCTTTAGGTACGAGCACAAGTATGCCACCTAACGCGGGGAGCAGGAGCAACGTGGGGCGGGGACTGGGCACAAGGGTGGCCCTGTCCACAGAGGAATGCCCCTTTGTCCAAAGAATAAATACACACGCTCACTCACACATACACACATACGAACACACACACACACACACACACACACACATACACTGTATTCTTGTCTTTAATAGAAAACACAGAATTTTTAAAGGAAACAAAAAAATTGGTGTTTGGACAATTAGGCCAGTCCTACTATAACAGCTCCAATGAAATACCTTCTAAAGTCTGGTTTGCCCACCTCAGAAAACTAACATTTCCTTTTGTTCTGCAGTTAGTGTTGGGCCCTACAATATCAACATCTGTGCAGGCAGAGGCAGCTTTGTGGAGAGCGTTGGGGCTGGTGGGGTTTTTTGCAGGTGTCACCCCATTTCATCCTCCAAACAGCAAGGGAGGCAGACAGAATCTGAAGATGAGGGAAGTGGGGAAATTTGCTCGAGGTGTCACAAAAGGTAGGTCAGCCACAGAGCTGAGCCTTGGGTGCACACAGTCCACTCGGTGTGACCCTGAAGGTGTGCCCAGTATGAGCCAGGGTGCACGGCCCTACACAAGGTGCTCCCCAAGCTCTCCCTGTCAGGAGCACCCACAGTGGGGCAGAAAGGACCCTCCATTCTCAGGCCTGGCAGGGTGAGGTAGGCAAACCAGTGGTGCCCAAATGCTGGTTTCCCAGAAGGACCACTCACCCAGATGCTCTGGTTTCTCCTCCCATCCCGTGGCCTGATCTGGGTCTCCAGAAGGGGCCTAGTGCTGCTCCCCACATGGGCAGACCCCCTCTATCAATACTCAGCCTCCACCTTTCTCCTGGCCAAACCAAGAGCACAGGTGTCCGTTGAGTGATTTCTTTTTAGAAGACCTCTTAGAAGTGGTCTCTTTTCCCTAAAATTTCTCAACAAAGACCAGTTGACTACAACTGGCCAAGTTTCATCTGGACCCAGAATTACAGCAGCCCACATGAGGCGGGCAATGGGGAAAGTACTGGACCCCAGAACTGAATATACACATTCCCTAAAAAACAGGGTTGAACTACATCCTGAGAGGAACTGCTTGGAGCATAAGCTGGGGCCTTTAGCCTGGAGCCAGGAAGGCCAACAAGGCCATTGGCCCCGTATTCAAGACCTCTGAGGAGCTGACAAATGGTTAGACACATTCTGTCCATCCCCGAGGGTGGACGAATCCAGCAGACAGATAACTGAGAAAGGAGAAAGCTGCTTCTAACTTTCCTAGGATAGGATGGGTCCCTTGGAGAGAAAGGGTTTCCCTGGCACTGGAGGCAATCAAGAGAGGTGGGATGGTCCCTCAGTGAGAACACTGGGGCAGTGACACAAGCGACAGGTGGAAGGATGGGCTGACGGGGCCTTTCAAGTTTTTTTAACTTTGAGTCTCCAGTTGAACAGAATGGCTTCAAAGCCCCCGGAGATCTGGTCACCTGCCTGCAGGGATCTCCTCTGGGCCTAAAAATAAGATTCCCAGAGTCTGATCCAAATTAGATTCCTAAAAAATGTGTCGCTGAAGCTATAAATATGTCTCTTTGAGGGCCAGTTGATATGATTTTAATCAGGTATGCTCCCTAGAAGAACTGTCTGCTCCCTCTGCTCCCTCTTAGGCCCCAAACGTGTTCTGAGTTGGCTTGGTCCTCCCACCCCCACTCCAAGCAAATCCACGGAGCAGCCACCATGGGATGAATGTGGCAGTGGCCACAGGCAGCCCCTTCTGCTTCCCCGTCTTTAACATTCTCAGGACATCCCTTCCATTCTGGAATCTCTCCTGATCATTCACCAAGGCTCCCGAAAGAAGATAGGGTTGGGAACGCAAATGCCCACACGGGCCAGACAAACAGCAAAGGGTGTAAATCAGAGACAAGGTGACTTGGGAGAGGGGGTGCTAGGGATGGACGGGTCCCCCCCCCCCAAATCCATATGTTGAAGTGCTAGTTGCCAGCACCTGAGAATGAGACTGTGTTTGGAGACAGGCTCTTCAAAGAGGGGATTAGCTAAGATGAGGTCCTTAGGGTGGGCCCTAAGCCTATCCAGTGGGTGGTCTTTTAAAAAAGAGAAGAGGACACAGACCCACATGGAAAAGACCACATGAAGACCCAGGGAGATGATGGCCAAGGGGAGAGGCCTCAGAAGAAAGCAACCCCAAGGACATCGTGACCTCAGACTTCCAGCTTCCAGAACTGCGGGACAGTAAATGTGTCATCTAGCCACATAGTCCGGGGTATTTGTTGCTGTAGACCAAGCTGAAAAATACAGGGAGGGTGGGGTATTGTCCTGAGGCTTTAAATTCTTCCCCCCCCCCCCCCCCCCCCGCCCCTGGGCTCAAAGATCAGCCAAATACAATGGAACCCTGGACCTCGCTTTCAGCAGTACAAGACTCTGATGGAATTCCAGGGAAAGGAAGGCAATGAGGTGTGGGAGAAAGGGCACTGCGATTCTGGTTGGGAGGGCTGGTCATCCCCAGGCTATCTGAACAAGCTACGTGTGCAGCCTTGACTACTCCATCATCTCAGCCCCCATTCCAGCATCAACTACCTAAAACAGTTGAACCTAATGCCATCTAAGATCCCTCTGGCACTAACAGCCTCTCCTTTACAGTCCTAAGGCTCAAGCACCACCCCCAGTAAGGGGCAGCTTTGGGACCCAAGCCCAGATGGGGAGCGAGGCAACTGCCAGAGCAGCACACAGAGGTGGGGGTGCTGTGGCAGGGCGGCGGGGCTGATCCTTGGAGCTAGAAGCTTCAGTTCCTGTCCCGCCCCATCTCCTTCCTCCATTTACCCGTTGCATGGCCTTGAGCATCCACCCTCCACCCACCTCCCATCTGTGAACAACTCGAGCGTATGTGCTAGGGACCAGTAACACATCCTGCCACACCAAGCATGCTCGCTGCCACTAGCGGAGAAGACGGAAGGACAGACACCCGGGGGGTTCTCAGGACTGATATCCACTTCCAGCCCTCCCACAAGGCGACTCCCCAGCAAGGCAGAGTGAGTCTTTGGCAAGAGCCGGAGCCGAAGTACCCACCTACCTTCTCCCCACCACCACCCTGGGTGCCAAATTACTGCAGGGCCCTAGAGACGCTTTCTGATTGCAGCCCTGTGTGGGTTGAGACAGTAAAGCAACTGCACTGCGCCTCTTCCAAAAGATCCATGGAAGGTCAGAGTGACAGTGTAGAGATCCCTGTGCTTTGCACTTGCCACAGAGCTTCACCAATACCATCTCCCAAGTAGGAGTATTCCCATTTTACAGATGAAGAAACCAAGGCTCCGGGAGGTTAAGCAAGACAGTGTGGAAGCGAGGAAAGAAACACACGGTATGGGCCCTTACCTTGACCTTGAGTGAAGTTATTTAATATCCTATTATCAAATTACGTGCCAACAAAGTCAAGCAGCTAGCCGTGGCAGCATCACTACGTGATCCGGGGGCTCTGAACACCCCATTACCACATTTCAGAGATTCAAATAATCCCAGAATTGAAAGGGCCCTGGGCAATCACAGCTCTGATCCCCTTGGTATACAGGCAAAGGAAACTGAGATTCATGGAGTGTCTTGCCCGGGGTCCCACAGGGAGGCTCTGGCCAGGTGAGGATCAGAGCCCAGGGGCTCCTCCTTAGACCACCCTGCCCTATCCCATTTCCCTTGAAAGTATTCCTCTCTAAAAACAAACACGCCACAGAAAGAAGTTCTTCCGGGACATTGGGTTGTAGAGAGAAGTTTCCATCCCTACTCGCCAAATCTGTATCCTTCCTCCAGGCTGCACACTGCTGGCCCTCCTGCAGTGACTTTGAGCAGGAGAGCAAATGTGTCAAGTGCTCCTCTCACAGGATAAGGCTGCTGGGAGCAGCTCACAGGACTGGAATTAGAAATTCTAATTATTAGAGCTCTCTGAATGCGCCAAAGGACAACTTATAATTAGCACATGTCAAAAGGCCATCCCCAAAGGGGACACATTATAAATCAGAAAACAAAGATGGTCCGGAGAGGGATTGGGGAGCTAGGCTACTTGGCCTCCCGCCTCTCCCTACAGCCCTAAATCCAATCTACTTCCCACCCTCCAAGTCCCGCTTTCTCCTTAGTGCCGGCCTCTCTCCTGCTGCCTCAGCCTGAGCCCGGGGGCCTGGGGGCGCCAGCTCCCCAGGCCCTCTGCCCTTTGCAGCAGAGGTATTGCCACCCTCCTGGAAGGCCTGTTGCTCAGGGATCCCTCTATTCGGGACCCCTGGTCTTGAGCTGGTTAGCGGCTTGTGGCTCCTGCTGTCAGAGCCGCAAATAAGGGTTTAACGACTAGCCTCTTGGTGGGAAAGAAAGCCCCAGTGGAGTGATAATGTCATTACCTGCTGCACAGGTGCGGTTGTGCAAGGGCGGCCTCGCAGTCAGAGCTGCTCCTGTGATGACAGCTCATGGCTCTCCCCTACCTGGAGTGGGCAAGGCCAGCGTGGAAGGGAGGGGACATGCTTCTTACTGGAAGGCAGGAAAGAAGGTAGAAAGGGAAGAAGGGAGGGAAGAAATGGGTCTTCTGCTGCCCTATATGCCATAAAAATCTACTAATCACTTCCTGTGTTAGTCACGATACTGGAGATTGTGAGGAAAAGTCATCAAAGACGCAGCAATAAGACATGACCCTGCCCTAGAGGAATTCATGTTAGTGCAAACTCAAAAGGTTAAAATATTTTTTAAAGATTTTATTTATTTATTCATGAGAGATAGAGAGAGAGAGAGAGAGAGAGAGAGAGAGAGGCAGAGATACAGGCAGAGGGAGAAGCAGTCTCCTTGCAGGGACCCCGATGTGGGACTAGATCCTGGGACCCCAGGATCACGACCTCAGCCAAAGGCAGACACTCAACTACTGAGCCACCCAGGTGCCCCCAAAAGGTTAAATTTTTTTTTGTTAATGTTTAAAAGGAATACCAAAGACACCTGGTTTCTGGGAAAAACTCCTAGCTGTGTGACTTGCCCTGTGCAGGTCATTTCTCTTCCTTCAGCCTTTATCATCTGTTCCACGGAGATAATACCAACCTTGCTCATCCCACAGGTGTTGCTATGGAGAACACACGATAAAACACAGCGACAAGTCCTTCGGGAAGTGCCTACAGCATAACTCGTTATCATAACACGAACCAATCTTCATGCTGGTGGCCAATAATAAAAAGGGTATCTGCGCTTTCCCATATTCCCTGGTTTTACTCAAGATGGCCCCCAGTTCCTTGGACAAATGTCACTGGAGTATAGAGAAGCAATTTATCAGGCCACCATGTATCTGTGCTTACTGGGGAACCCTCCAGATGTTGATTTATTTTCCCACACAGCGTTGCCCATAGGAGAAAGAATGAATCTATGCCTGGGGATGACAAGGATGTTTTACTCCAGGAGCAATGGGCCCCATTTGTTTGCGAGAGGCAGCTTGGAGCATGGCGTTAAGAAGGATTCTGAACCTGCATCTTGGCTCAGCTGGAAAAAATATCCTGATAGATTAAGGATGTCTGTCATGAGTAAGGGATAAGAGGTGGCACTTCGTCATCTATGACTTAGACAGATGATGCTCCCTCCCACTCACGCCCCTCATGACATGCCTTTATAGTCGTACCCCCACTTGCTGGAGAGTTAGCTGAGTAGCAGTCAGTTCTGTGAACCTGCTTCCTTCTGTGTGAATTGTCAAAATTAAGTTCTTTGAGCCAACAAAGCTAAAAGCATGACCCCAGCAAGAAACTGCAATCCTTAATAAATTAGCTGGTCTTCAGTCTCAAATGTGCTGGCTTGTCACAATCCCATTGTGTATAAACTGAGAACAAAGCCTCATAAATGTGAATGCCATTATCCGGGGTCTGTGGGACTTGGGCATGCACACTCATCCAGCTAGACTAGAATGCCCTGCAGGTACCAGATGTCCTGTGGCCTTTCTTTCTATGGCCATCTTTTTAAAGTCTTTGCAGTGTTCTGCCTTTAACACTTCTCAGAACAATACTTTCTCTGAATTTATCACAACGGGTTTAATGGGGTAGGAACCCCTCCCACTTACCCTGCTTGTGTTTCAAAGGGGAACCTCTCTGGCCATATGGGCATCTGGGGAAGAGTCTTCCTTCCTTGGTTGCTCTGCTCACAGTTTTACAGAACTCGATGATGTCTGCGCTAATTCCCAACAGAGTTGGGCTGCAGTCAAGCCCTGAACAACCATGCAAAAGAAGAGCTGGGCAAATGGACACGTGATCATGACCAAGAGGGGAAGAGAAGAGGCTATGTCCAGGCCCGACAGCAGCATCTGTAGACCAGGAATGCTCCAAACACCTAGAGTCTCAGTGAGTCCTCAGGAAAGAGGGACCCTTGCGTGATCTTCCATTTACAGTTAGAACCACAGACTGTTGGAGGCAAGAAGCAACTTCGAACCCATCTAGTGACTACAGACGTGGAAACTGAGGCCCACAACAACTAACCTGCCCAATGTGCTAGGATAAGCCAGGGACAGTGGCTGTAGAAACAATATCACAAAACCGTGCATGTTCTCAAGTAATTCAGAAATGCATGTGTTTGTGATTTCAGGTGGTTTCCTCTTAAGTCGTCCCATGTCATTCTCAATATCCAACAGTATGCCTAAAAGCCTTTTCCTTCTTAGGGCTAAGAGCACATTTCTTGCATATGGGAGGTATTCAAGGTTTTTTAAATAAATGAACAAGTGGGGAACATACATAATTCTGAAGAACGATATTCAGGGCAACTCCATTTATAATAGAAAAAAAAGATGAAACTAAAGGAAAATCTAAGGAAAAGGGGTGAGATCTATATCATGAGATGAGTCATTTAAAAATATGTTTATGGAGTCTCAATACATGTGGAAATACTGATAATATGATGATGCTAAAGAAAAAAACAGAACACGAAATTATACATACACCGTGATGTCAGCACTGTAAAGGAAAAAAAAGTATGGCAATACTGTCGAAAGGAAATAAAGCAAAACGTGAATGGTGGTAATGTTTCTGATGGGATTACAGGTGATTTCATTTCTGCTTCTTTGCAAATATCTTACAATGTGTCCAAAGGACTTTCATAAGCAGTGGAAGGGGACTAAGAAATAGAAAAGAATGTCCAGAGGTATTACTCATCCGCATTGGAGTTTGGAAAGGAACAGAATTTATCTCTTTTCATGTAAATAAGTTCATGAAGCAGAAAGACACAGAGGCTGGCCAAGGAGGCAAGCTCCCTGCCCCCCACCCCTGCCTAGAGGTCACCCCCCACCCTAGACATGTGTGTCACTAAGCAGATGCTGTCTTAGGATGTGTCCTGAACTGCCACCCACGGTCTTATCTCTGAGGGTGGTACAAATTGTAATTCCTCACACCCCTCCAGGGCCAAGCCTAGAGATTTTTTTCAATACTGGACACCTCGAATCTCATCGATTGCTCATCGATTAACTAGTTAGATAGCTTAAAGAGGAGAATGGTCCCATGGGGTACCTTGACCTTCCACCACGGCAAAAGCTGGTGCACCTCCTTCAGGACCCACAGACTTCACCAACCAGGACGTCAATGCATGTCAACTGTGATGCTGGCATCTGCCCCCCATGGGACTGAGCCACCGACTGACACATTACAGGCATTCAGACCTCAGGATGTGCCCTCACTTCCCAGCAGACCCGGGCTGGCTACAGGCCTGACCAGGAAGGGCTGGCCTTGCCTGCCTGCCTCCCATCTGGCCACAGGAATCCAGTTCCAGTTTCTGACCCAAGGCTGGGTCTGGCACAGTGACCCAGGGCTCCAGCAGGCAAATCACAGTTGTACAGCTCTGGTCTGGTGAGATCCGATCCTCAGTACACCTGACCCCTCAACTGCAGCAGAGCAGATCTTCCTCCAGTTGAGCCAAAGGCACTCAGACAGGGCCATGTTGACTTTTCCCATACTATTAAAGCATCCGGCAAGTAAGGAAAAAATCCCCCTCTCCTGGAGCAATTTTATCTTTAAGCCTGAATGTTCCCCAGAGGTCCTGCACATCTAGAGGCTTCTATGAGTTCTTCTGAAATCCCAGGAACTACCACAGGCTTCTTCACTCCTTCTCCAGCACAGGCTTTACAACACAAGACTTTTACTTAGCAGTAAAGCCTGCTAGTGAAAGCTCTCCCTAAGAACCCTACCCATAGCTCCCTGCGTGGAGCCTGCTTCTCCCTCTGCCTGTGTCTCTGCTTCTCTCTGTGTCTCTCATAAATAAATAAATAAATAAATAAATAAATAAATAAATAAATAAATAAATAAATAAAATCGTTTAAAAAAAGAGAGAGAGAACCCTACCCATAGTAACCTCAACTTTTATGAACCTTCTTTTCTCCCTGTATGATGAACATTTTAAGACACAGACACACACACACATACACACATACCTAGTGTATACATGTGATGTCTCCAACGAAAGCATATTTTCCAGATGGGCGGGATCTGATTGCTTACACTTCTTAGCATGAGCCAACAGCCTTAAGTTAGTGAACAGATGAGCAAGTAGCTTTGCTAACATAATGGTCAGGTGATAACCAAGGAACTGCTGGCAGCAGCCACTGTAGGGACATCCTCCAAAATCATGTCTTCCCAAATCGAAGGAGAGACGCGACTCAGTCATGATACGGTAGAAACAAAGTAATAATGATAGTGATCATTTCTTAGAACCTGCTAGGTGCTGGGTATAAGGAATTTGATCTGTCTCACACAACAATCTTATAAGTAAGGTATCATTGGGGCACCTGGGTGGCTCAGCGGTTGAGCGTCTGCCTTCGGCTCAGGGCATGATCCCAGGATCCTGGGATCGAGTCCCACATCGGGCTTCCTGCAGGGAAGGGAGCCTGCTTCTCCCTCTGCCTGTGTCTCTGCCTCTCTCTGTGTGTCTCTCATGAATAAACAAAATCTTAAAAAAAAAAAAGATAAAGTATCATCATTGTTATTATTAATCATCGTTATTCCCATTTTATAACAATCAGAGGGCTATCCAGAGTTGAGAATATAGAAGTTGGGATCTACTAGGATAATGTCATAAACCATAAAGGGCTGCCGGTCTTAGAACTGCTCCTCTGGACCACAACCGGGGTAAGTCCAAAACTCTGGAGCACAGAGATGGTGACAACAACCCAGATAACAGAGAGTCTGGGTTATCCCAGACTCTTGCTGCTCCCAGGAACCAGATCCTGGGCGGAAAGAAACGGCCATGCCTCATCCTTTGCTAAAGTGCTGAAAAGACAACTCCCATCCTTCAATTTTATTTAATCAAAGCAAAGAATTCATAAGAATCTGCAAGCATTCATTTATCAGACCGATTAAATATTTGATAGCCCTGCAGTTTAATTTTTTATGGCTCAGTGCGTGGTGGGAACTGTTCTCAGAGAGGCCACCACTGTCCCCAGGATGGAGCAGAGCTGGCCCAGGCAGCCAGCAGTGGAAGCACGATGGAGCTCTGCTCCATTCCCACTCATCTGCCCTGACCTCAGTAAAGTGCACGTTCTGGAACTCTGGACCAAAGGGCCACAGCTATCACTATCTATGTTCTTAAAGAGAATGTGCAAAAAAAAAAAAAAAGAGAGAGAGAGAGAGAGAGAGAAAAGTTATGAGAATTCAGGGCTGAGGACCTCAAGAGGTTAGGGAGGAACCCAGGTGACCCCAAATATCCAGGTCCCAGCACAGGGAGACAGCCTCCTCCTTCTGTCTCTTTCTGAGATCACCCAACCACATAGTGGAAAAAGCTTCTAGACAAATGTGCGTCAGCATAGGGGTAAAGTAATCCCATCCATCCTCCGGCCAACTACGGGCACCATGGGGCCACCCCACACCTTCCACTGCCTCTTCCAGCAACAGGCCACATGGGTCTTCTTCATAGCTCACCTGAGCCCTGCTTCCAAAATGCAGCATTTGGAAGCAAGAGTGCATCACAGCCTCCAACTGTTTTCTCCAAGGCTAGAGATCTCTCTCCCAACCCTCTGATTACTTCCAAAAGGAAATTTCAGCACATTTTGTCTCTTAGACCCCAAAATGCTTAATTCACATGCAGCATGCTTTCAATCTCTGAACTGCCCCCCCCTGCAACCCATACCACACCCCCAAGCCCCACCCTCCATCTCTCTCTCTCTCTCTCTCTCTCTCTCTCTCTCTCTTACACACACACACACACACACACACACACGTTCCTCTCTGCCCACCATAGAAAGAATTGGTACCTAAGCCTTCAGCTGATACCCAGTCAACATCCATCCAATTAATTTGTTCAAGGGTTTAAAGGGGCCAAGAGAGAAGACTTTTGCATTCCAGCAGCCTTCAGAGATTTCTGTTTTAATTTCTTTTTAATTGGCTGTACCACTAACAGCATATCAGAAATCTCTCTGCTCTGACCCTTCCTCTCTCCTCAGCAACCTTCACTCTTACAGGGGAAGGACATCCTGGCAGTTTGCTAGAAAAGTAAAGGGATGCCACAGCAGAGCCCAACTCATTTTTCCTGCTGTCCCTATTCATCAGCAGCCTAATGAGGATGCGTGGTTGTGACACAAGCTTCCACTTCATCAATGTGTGGCTCACTGAGGCAGGGAGGAAGAGAAAAGGGGGAAGACCTGCTGCACCCCGACGATAAACAGCAGGGTCTTTGGCTCTACTTCTTCTCTGCAGACCCCCTCCCAGGGCCCTCAGTACTCTCTGGGAAGCCAGGAGCCTTCTAGCAGCCTGTGCTGGCCGGCCCTGAGCCTCTCTGGTGATGGATGTGTTGTCATTGGACATTGCCATGGAAAAAGTAGGAGAGTAGAGCGAAAGGAATGCTGCTTGCCCATTTTCCTCATTTAAGAATCTGGTGAAATTGCAAGCAAAGCTTATCTCTACACTGAGACGTTTAAGGGGAGGAGGCAATTTATTTGATGTCTTGGCATAGCCACCCAAGCAATCATCATAATGGCAAAAGGATATGGTGGGCAGTCCCCTCCTCCAAGAAACCAGACAGTTTTCATGATTTGTGGTTGAGATTTTAATAAAGGATCAACATCAGGCCACAGGGAGAAACAAGCTAAGGACAGGATCTGGCCTAAGAGGGTCAGGGTGGGAGGGAAAGAAACAACGTAGGGAAAACAAACACTCTTGGGAGAAAAAAAAAAAAAATCCCTGTGTCACCCAGCCTGCAGGTCCAGCAGAGTGAGATTCTGGATTTTCTTTCATCGTTTGAGAAAAGGGAAAGGGTTTTCCAAGAGGACTAAGTACAAGCCACCCCAGTCAATACCTATGCAGCAACTTCACATGTTGGATTGGTAGCTTACAAATTACAAAGGACTTTAGGCAACTTCTCTCTTACAAACAAGGAGACTGGTTTGCCCAAGGCCACAGAGCTAGTGAGTGAAGGAACTGGGAGTCAGATGTTTCCGGGGACCCCCCCACCCCACTGCTGCTGCCCCATCATAATCCAATGAATGAGAGAAACAGTCACTGACACTGTATGCTCCGCCTGGCAGGAAGCACTTTACATCAGTTATCGCCTATGTTAATAATCCTCGTATTGAGGTTAGGAGAGAAAGGCTATATAGCCCTCGTCAATCAGGTGGGGAAGCAAGGCTCAAGGACGTTAGTAACTTGCCCAAGACTCCAGAACCCACCAGGGCAGAACCCAGACCCAACTCCAAGCTCCTGTCATTGTATCTCAGTGGTTCTCAGTTTTGCCTGCACATCAGAGTCACCTAGAGGGGCTGCTGGTTCAACCAAGGCATGTTGGCTGCCCCCCAACCCCAGACCCTCTGATCCTGAGGGTCTGGGGTGAAGCCAAAGAATGTGCATTCCCAACAACGTCCCAGGGGGATGCTCCTGCTGCCAGGCCAGGGACCCCAATTTGAGAACTGCGCATCTATGTAATACTGGTTCCTGTCACTCATCAGCTAACACGCTCATCCTGCTAGATGTGATAAAATGAGGGGTGCAGAACATGAGTGCAGGAAGCTACCTCCGGGGTGCAAGGACTGCTCTCCTGACACTGGATACCGTAAGTAGCGTCCACAGCATCCACAGAGACACTTAAGCACCAACCACCTGCATCAGCTGAACATCAGCTGAGGGACGTTCTATGCTAATTTACACTAAAACTCGCTCTGCTCTTCGTCTGGACCACCCCCTGCTGAAAATAATTCCAACATCTATCCTCCAGCCAAGAGATCTCATTACCATTAAAATACCTCTTCTTGGGCAGCCCGGGTGGCTCAGTGGTTTAGCTCTGCCATCAGCCCAGGGTGTGATCCTGGAGACCCAAGACTGAGTCCCATGTAGGCCTCCCTGCATGGAGCCTGCTTCTCCCTTTGCCTGTGTCTCTGTCTCTCTCTCTCTTTCTGTCTCTCTAAATAAATAAAATCTTTAAAAAAATTAAAATAAAATAAAAGGGAGCCAATTATACTCCAATTTCTGAAGGTTGTTTTAAAGACTGAATGCAGTAACACATGCAGAACGCTGCAGAACACTGAGAGCATGCGCTCCATCAGCATGGACTATTCTTAACCTTTCCACCCTTCCAATCGCTTATGAATCTAAGGTGTTTGTACAGAGCAGTGCTCTGCACACAGCAGACGCTCCACTAGCATCAACTGTTATGAATACTTTTGTTACTAATGATGCTGACAGCGAGCACAGTTCTGCACTTACCTGGCACTCCTGAAACCAAAGCAGACAAGATGAGGGTGCGTGGAGGAAAAGTCACAGGGAAGCCAGCCCCGAGCCCAGGCAAAGCCCGACGGCTTCTCCCAGCCCCTGCTCAGAATAAGCAGCAGTTTTTTCCTTTCTCAGCTTCTATTTGGAGCCCAAAGCCCCAAGCAGTCACCACGGAGGGGCTTCCCTCCCTCCTCAAACTCCCAAATTCTGAAGGAGAGTACCCAGGCCTCTTCCTCCTGCTGCAAGGGCATGTCCCCTCAGGCCATGACAAGCCCCTGGCTAAGCATCAGCTCAGGACCACGTAAGGCTCTTGGAAATTCTCTAAGAGCATGGTAGGTTCTAAGAATCCCTACAGGTAAATGTCTGCAGTATTTTTCATAAACTCAGGGGGCAAGTTGACACTGGGGACCAGTGTTGAAGATGGTCTCCATCCAGGACAGCCCAGAAGTAGGTATATATAACAGAATCCAAATCAGTAAAACTCCCACAAACATCTAGGCCTGAAATTCCACCATTAGGCATTCACTTCTTTAATACTGACATGTTTCTTTGGGCAATACAGTTTTGGGGTTTTTGTTTTGTTTTGTTTTTGGTTGTCTACTATGTCCCCAGAACTAGAACACACTTAAAAAAAGGAAAACCAAGAGTTACCTCCGTCTCTGCCCTTCAAGATCTCACTGGACAACTGGAGACACAAGCCACAAAGCCACAAAGAAGTGCAATACAGAGAGAAAAAGGGACGTTGTCATACTCATCTTCAAAGGGATCCTACCTCAATGCCCTTTCTCCTACACTCCCCCTGCACTTTGAACATGGTACCCCAGGAACAGCAATCAGATTAGTTGGCAACTGTTTTGTGTGCAGTTGTCTCACTGCACTGTGAGCTCCCCAAGGCCACAAGTATCCGTTCATGCCCCAAAGGTGGTACACGGGGACACAGTAGGCATTGAACCAAGATTTGTGTGACTCCCTGATTAACAACTATTTAAATAAAAGTAACATTGAAATGCAAAGCATTTGGGAAGGGCAATAAGTTAAGACAGTGGTTCTCAAAGTGTGACCCCAGGCCAGAAGCATCACCTGGGAACTTGTCAGGACTGCAAAGTCTTGGTCCCTACCCAGACCCACAGAGCCACAAATCCTGAGTTGGGGCTGGTCTCTGTTTTAACAAGTCCACCAGGCAATGCTGATGCCTACGCAAGTGTGAGAAGCAGTGGCTTCGACCTTGATCACCAGATACCTTCTGTGAAATAGAATTACTACATACTTTTTTTTCATGTGTTCATTCAACATGCACTTATTAAGCACCTACACAAACAAAGGCCAGGTATATCCACTGGCTCCCTGGTGGCCCATGGATGCCCACAAAGTGGCAGCCAATGTGGTAAATCCCCTAAGCAGTTGCCCCCCAATGATCCTCAAAGGCTGTTCCCAGTCAACATCAAGAACGGCCACCATACTGAGGCACTGGCCAGCTGACTGTGCATTAGGAAGTACTGTGGGGACAAGCTCCCCCAGCAGGAAGCTGCTCTGGGGTGGGAGGACAGATGGCATCCCGATGCCCAGGAACAACAAGCCTGGACCTTGGTGGGAGGGATGGGGCAGGGCGGTGGCCTCACTCCCAACATGGGCTGTTGAACTGCTCTGGAGCCCAGTGTCCAGCCTAGTGAAGTAGCAGGGCTGCAAGAGGGGGCAGGCCAGGGTTGAGGCTGAGAGGGCAGGGCAGCTAGGCCAGCATCCCGTACTCACCCCGCTTGTTAACAGCCTCCTCTTCTAAACAGAGGAGCTTGCAGGGGCTGGGCCTGCTGGCTCAGAGACAGTTCTGTAGGTACATCCCCCTGCCCTTGTCCTCTCCCCCTCCTGAGCCAATTGCAGCTGCCCAGCTCCAGCCCCAGGGGCAGGCCCAGACCAGGGACTGTGCCGGGACAGCACTTCCATCCTGGAAGATGCTGGGGCCCAGGTGCTCCTCAGGCCCAGGTGGCGGTGTTCTGTGGAAGCCAGCAAGATAGAAAGGACACTCTGTTCTGATTTAGGGGCAAAGTTGCCAGGCCTTCCCCCCAAGACCCGGTGTTCCAGGGATACAGCTCACCTGCTGACACTTCAGCTGAACTATTCTCCAGTTATAAAAAAAAGGCCACCCTCTCAGCTTACAGTTTGTAGCCCAGAGTGGACAGTCAGTCCCTCCCAAACACCTGCAGGCCAGGAGCTACAGATGCCTGCTCAACTCTCTGGGCCACTTGTCCCTTTCCGCCTTCACCCTCCAGGCAGAGAGGCCTAGTAATGCTGGAAGCCTCAGGCAGGAGCAGGAAAGGTCCCATGGCCTGTATGTGATCTTGGGACAGCAGGTAGAGGTTGTAAGGTAACTAGGTCAAACATAGGATGCCCTGGTCACATCTCAATTTCAGATAAATAAGAAATAATTTATTAATATAATATGTCCCAAATATTGCAGAGAACATACTTAAGAATTGTGTCTTGGGATCCTGGGTGGCTCAGCAGTTTAGTGCCTGCCTTTGGCCCAGGGCGCGATCCTGGAGTCCTGGGATCGAGTCCCGCGTCGGGCTCCCGGCATGGAGCCTGCTTCTCCCTCTGCCTGTGTCTCTGCCTCTCTCTCTCTCTCTCTCTCTCTCTCTCTCTCATTCTCTCTCTTTCTCTGTGTGTGTGTGTGTGTGTGTGTGTGTCTCTCATGAATAAATAAATAAAATCTTAAAAAAAAAAGAACTGTGTCTTATTTATCTGGAATTCAAATGTAACTGGGCATCCTCTATTCTAATTTACTAAATCTAGCAACTCTTCTGTATCAGCAAGCCTGGAATATGAAAACCTGGTTCTCCCAAAGCAGAACTCCAGAGATGACAAGACAAAGTGCCTTGAAAATGATCAAGTGTAGGGTAAGAGCTCAGTAACGTGATTAAAGTTAATGATGTGCTTCACACAACGAGATGAAGGCACCAAGGTACATTAGGAGAAGGCCTGGCAGCTGGCCAACCAACTCAGTTTTGGGTCCCAGCTCTGACTCGGATGTGCCAGGTGACCTCAGCAAGTCACTTCCCCCAAAGAGGGGTCAGTTCCCTCATCCTTAGATTAGGGCAGGGCTTTCTCAACCCTGACTCTTTTGGTCTAGTTATTTCTTGTGGGGGCATCCCGTGCACTATAGAATATTTAGCATCACCCCTCCTCCCACCCCCTAAATAATAGTAACCTCCCACTCCAGTTGTTCCAGACATCCCACGTGAGGGCCAAGCCACGTCTGGTAGAGAATCACTGGGTTCAAAGATAGCCAACTTGATGTATGGGTTTTCAGAAAAGATTCTTCTTAAACATCCAGCACCCATAATGAATGCATCATATTAAAGTCTGGTTACATGCAAACTTTTCTTTTTTTTTTTTTTCATGAAAACTTTTTTTTTTAATTAATTTTTATTGGTGTTCAATTTACCAACATACAGAGAAACACCCAGTGCTCATCCCGTCAAGTGTCCGCCTCAGTGCCCACCACCCATTCCCCTCCACCCCCCTTAATATATCCCCACCTCAACCCTGACTCCAGCATTAGAAATCGGCCTAACTGGTTTCCAGCTTTTTGACAGCCAGGACTTAGTACTCAAAACTCAAATCTCCATCACCTTGATTGAAAGCAATGACCACCAGAACTTCGCAGGCAAACACAGTTTATTAGTTTAATGCTGATGTAACCACCGATCTCTATAACGTGTGGAGACTCCCACTACACACCAGGACCACACGAGGCACTTTGGATCAATTATGACTTTTAATCCCCTTAAATATTGGTGCTATGCTGACTCCCATTTAGCAGTGAAGCGACAGGTTCAGAGAGGATAAGCAATTCGTCTGCAGTTGCAGAATCCACCTGACCTCAGAACCTATGATCTTTCCACTATAGATCCCTTCTACCACATGCAGCTTCCACAGGGAATGGGAAATTCACTTTGTCCTGGGCCTCCATCCCAGGTAAAATTAAATTAAATTAAGTCCAATTAAATCTAATAAATAGGTAAATAAATGCACAGGATTCATTTATTTGGGTTCACAGAACCCAACTCTCTAGGGGCAACACAAGGCCAGTGGGCATGGGGATGCAGCCAATGTGTACACAACACATTTCTCCCCTTGGGCCACACAGAACCCAAGCCCTAGGGTGCTGCCACTGGCTCTCAACGGTGTCCTGACCTTGCTTTCACCTTACACCTCTCCCCATAACTCCAGTGCCTACCACAGAGCCTGCCCCATAGCAGGTGCTCAATAGATGCTTGCTAATGAATCTCTGAAAGCTCTTCCATGTGGAAGATGGGGATACTGGCCCACCTCTTTCCAGGCAAGTCACTACCCAAGGAAGAACCAACCTCTGGCTCTCAGGTTCTGTTTGTCCTACATCCAAAACCCCTCTCCCCTCCAGGACTGAGTCACTTTGTGACTCAGTCACTTGCTCTAAGGACATTCCCTTCTTCATTCTGAGTGAAAGGAGAATTGGTTGGGCTTGCATGAGCCCACTGCCTGGTGGCACAAAGGACTGGCCCAGAAGGCCACTGAAGAGTTCTGGAGCCGTGGCCTGGAACAAGGGCTTGGCCAATCGAGTGTCCATGCCCTCAGTTACTAGGGCACCTTGAGTGGGGCTGCCTCACTGTTCTGTGGCCCAGTTTCCCCCTTGGACAGCAGGCTGAGCGAGATTCCCCCCCACAGTGTGCTATTATTACCTGGCACACCGAGGAATGAGGCCACTGCTACAATGAGGCCACTCCACACCCCCTCCAAGATTCTTCAAAATCCTGCTCTTTGGGGCAGCATAACTGGGCAATGTAGGGCAGCAGCTGCCCCAATTTGCCAAGGACTGGGGGATGGAAATGGGCGTTGCGGGGATGAGCTGGTAACCATGGCTCTGGGACACCCAGTGACGACAGAAGGAGCCACAGAACAAAAGGGCACAAACTGTGGGCCTCACCCAGGAGAGAGGAGTCTAAAAATCACACACACACACACACACACACACACACACACACGTGTGCGCACGCACGCACGCACACACACACACACTCCGGGGAATCTAATTTTAGTAGCCATTCGCTCTAGCAACGTACTTTGCAAGCAGTTATTTTGAGAAATGCTATTAGCCACTGGGTTATTTTTAATACCCCTTGTGGGACAGGCATTTGTGACACAAACAGCAGCTGAAAGGCAGTAAACCCAGGGCCTTGGATGTATCCAGGGTCTAGGGCTAGCCCCTTGGGATAGCAGATGGAAGGACTGGGCAAGCATCCTATGTGCCTGGCCGGGTCCCTTCCTTTGTGATTACTGCTCTGTTCACCAGGGACTGGCAGCTGGATTCGAATGAATGAGAAATCTCTCCCATCTCTAACAACCGAGCTGCTAAAAGGCCCTGAAGTGACCCCCATGAGCCTGCCATCCCACAGTGTCTTCCCACGGTCCACAGGTCGAACCCCACTCCTAAAGTTCCCAACTTCCTGAACCCTGCTGGTACCTGTCCTCCTCAGTCTCTGCTCTCCCACCTGCTGTTGGCCAGACCAGCCTCCTCGCTTGAGCCACCCCCTCCCCGTCTCTCCCAATCAGCCCGTGCTGAGCTCCACACTCTAAACACCTACAATAAAAGAGCTGCATGGCCGCATTGGCATTCTGCCTCGAACAGCTTGCCATTTTGGTCACCTGTGCACATGTGCTCCCCATCAAAGGACCGCTGCCACTCACTGAGTGTTTATGATGGGCAGGCATCCCGCTAAGCCCTTGACAAAGCTCAAGGGATTCTCCTAAGGGTCCTGGCTGGTACCCTCCTCGTACCAACTCCAAAGATGAGGAAATTGAGGTACAGGGAGATTGTCCAAGATCTCACACATAGGTGGGTCTAAGCAAGGCCACATGGCCTGGCAACTGAAGGCAGAGATCAGGGGCCCAGCTCTATGCCTGGAACTTCAGACAGCTCCCCGCAACCAGCCTGTGGTCAGCCAGCAGGCGCTGTCCGCGGGTCAGCTCTTATCACCGTAGTGGAGGCGGAGGGGCCAGCATTTTGAGCTAATATTTACCGGGTACCTGCAGTGTGCCATGCGCTATGCTAATGCTCACGAAAACCTCGTGAAAGTATACAGAGAAATTAAATCAAGAAACATGAAACCATTTGCCTAAGGTCAGAGCTAGTAACTGGGGATTTGAGCCAGTAGTTGAATACAAATCTGAGTTTTCACTAGAATCCTCTGTTGCTTGTCCAAGTCTCTGGAAATAGTGATTTTGTCTTCACATTCCCCAAACTACCTGGCCCTGTGTCAGGCCCTTTAAATCTACTCAGTAACTGCTCCAGGTTTCTATCAAGTCTCTCTGGCCACAGCTCAGGAGCCCTTCCCCATCCCAGGGTGCCCTGGCTTCTCACCCCCTTTTCCACCCACCCACCCTGGCAGGCATGGTGCTTCGAAAGCAGAGGAAAAAGTAGCAGAACACTTGACGAGGCCTCACCAAGGGCCAGGGCCTGGTGTTTGGATAGCAGTAAGCTGCCCACGGGGACCCAAGGCCTAAAGGTCAGGAATTTGGGACAGGCCGGACATGCCACTGTGTACTAGAGAAGTCCAGAATCATAAGGCGTCAAGCGTGAGCTGGAGGCAGGACGGCAGACAGAATGCAAGCCCGACTGAGCAAGTACATGTGAGTGAATTATGTGTGTGGTTCAATTTTAGGCACCAGGCAGATTTATAAAGCTCATCGCCCTCCTAGAGTTCCCTGCAAAAGGCCACACGTTTAACACCACGCTCATCAATCAGCACAGGAGGAGAACAAGTGCCCAAGCCAGGTCTGGGAGCCCGGGGGCTGCAGCAGAGAGGCTATCCCGGCCCCCGATGGCCCGCTGCCAAGACTGGCCCCTCTGGACCACTGGGGCCACAGTCACACACAGAACTCTCAGGTGGTGCCTACCAAGTTATCATGCTTCCGATGCACTTACTGTGTGCAGGGGATGCCTGGTCTAGCTCTGCATGTGTGACATGGAGCAAATCACACCAGCCTGGAGTCTTGCTTTCCTCCCTTGCACGACGAATGGATAAAACAGCTCACATAGGCCTGCTGAGCGGGGTTCCAAAAGACAAGCCCTCAGCAAATGTTGGCTTCCAGTGTGCAAGGTGAATATAGGGAGAGGTCTCTGTGCTCCAGGAGTCCGTAAGTAATACAAGATAGTCGGCTCAAACAGTCCAAAGAGAATAACCACTGGCTGGGGGATAAACATACAACCAACCGTGCCACTCAGCGCAATGGGACAACCAGAGGACACCCAACGCCTCAGAAACTCACAACACCGCACTTGACTTTAAAAGGTGGCTTCTGCTCAGTCTGTGCGTCATACCAAACAGACCGTGCACAACCCAGTGACAAGGTTTTTGTCTTCATTACCCTGGCCCTCTCTGGTTTAGGGATGAGGGCAGGACAGGGGCTGGGGGCATCCCTCGGTGGGGCTGGGCAGGGGCGCAGTCGGTTGCCCGGTTGGGCTTAGCACACATGGTCCCCGGCAGGGGCAGCATCACCCACTGCCTGACCCTACAAGCAGTTTCAGCAGGGTCTGGTCTGGCAGGTCCTTGGGGGAGGAAATGGGGAAGAAAGTCCCCAGAGGCAGGCGGTGAACCGGCAACCTCTGCCCACAGGAGCTCCCCAGCCTGTCTGCAGCTCAAAGGGCAGCTCCTGCTTACCACCAGTGAACTCCCCGGGGTCAGCTGGGCATAGCACAATCCTTTGGCATCAGTGGGAGCAGTTTTCCAGGAAGTGGGAAAATGGGATCTGGAAAGCACGGTATACTCATTTGCCAAGGGCTGCCATAACAAACTATCACCAAATGGGGGGGCTTAAACCAGAGAAACGTATTCTCTCGCAGATCTGGGGGCCAGAAGTCCGAGATCAAGGTGTTAACAGGGTCAGATGCTTCTCAGGGCTGTGAGAGAGACTGTTTCATGGGAGCTTCAGAGGCTTTGCTGGCAGTCACTGGCGTTCCCTGGCCTACAGATGCATCACTCCAACGTTTCCCTTCATCTCCGCACACATCCTCCCTGTGTGCCTATCTGGGCTCAAATTTCCTCCTTTTGATAAGGACACCAGTCATTGGAGTAGGGCCTGCCTCAATGACCTCATCTCAACTTGATCATCTGCAGGACCCTATTTCCAAATAAGTCACCTTTACAGGGATGTGGGCCTAGTATTTTGGTATCTTGGCAGGGGATATAATTCAACCTATAATACTTGGGTTCTCCAAAGGAAAAACAGTTTAAAAAAAAAAAAACCTGAGTTAGAATTCATAGCATTACTAATGTCCTGGAGCAGAGTTCTGAGAAGCAGGCTAGATGACTAAAAGGACTTCCAGCCCAGCTTCTGCTTTTGTAGCCTCATGCCTCCATCCACTGAAATGGACTCCTTGCCGGGTGCCCTAGCTTTGGTCAGTCTCCCTTCTACATCCCCAGCATGCTGCAGCCCGACCATGAACCCTACCATCAAGTCCCACCTCTACCAAACCTCCAAACCCCCCTACCTCTGTCCTGCTCTACAGCCCCAGGGGCTGTCCCACCTGGGGGACAGAATGTGGCACCACTACCTTCTGCACGATGATAAGCACCTTGGCTTCTCAGGCCATTTTCTCATTCATGAAAGGAGAAAGAGCAAACTCCCCAAGCATTGCTTCTAGAATGTTCTCCTGAGACACTGGCAAGGAAGCACACTGGGAGGCCAAGTCAAGGCTGCCACCTAAGAGGCTGGCACATGTGGACATAGCCCAAGGGGTGGGCACAGGAGTGAAGCAGCCCTGCACCACACAGAGGCAAAGGGGAGGCCCTCAGACTGGAGACGGACGTGTCCTTCCTCTGAGTGGCCTCTGTTCCCTCCCTGTGGTCTCTCACAGAGGGCTGCCTGTCTCTGGGAGTCATCCTGCTGGGGACACTCAGCTGGCACCAAGGGGCCCAAGATTCTCAGTGAGAATCAGTCTGATAAAGAAGCAGAGCTGGAAGTGGAGAAGCCCCAGCCTCAGAAGGAAGCAGAAGGCTTACATGGTTGTGGACAGTCTTCATCTCCAAAAAAGGCTGGCCTGAGGACTCTCCTGCCCCCTCTTCTTCCTTGACCCCAGGGCTCTTAAATCAACTTCAGTGCAGCTGTACTCACCTGACCACACAGCCTGGCCAGCCCTCAATACCACCCTGGATGCCAGACCCTTCATTACCACCTTATTGACAAAAAAATCCGATCTGCCACCTTTCTAATCAAGACCCTCCTCATCGGGGACAGGCCTTCCAATTAGGAGAGCACCTCATGAATGTTACAGAGAATATTCCAGAAAAAGCACCCTTCGAGGAAGAAATTTTGAGTACCCTGTCAGACCAGCATCATCGCATTTATTGACTTACTTGATTTCACAACAGCACCGTGAGCAAGTTGTGAGTGTTCCAATTTTATGGGTAAGTGAAGCTCAAAAAGGTTAGGTGAGTTTCCTAAGACATGGAGCTAAGGAGAGGCCCGATGTCACCCTCTGCACCACCATGGACATGTTCTCTCCACTCCTGCAGTCTCCTGGCTGCCTGACCTGGCATCTCCTGAGTACCTCAAATCCAGCCCCTCCACAGTTCAACTCATTGTCCTCCCCTCCTCACACTTCCTGCTCCCCTTCCTCACCAGCCCCACACCTCGACCTTGCTCTTCCTCTATTCTTTCTCACTAGATCATCACCACCTGTTTCACTGGCAAAGCAAATGAAAACAGCAGTGTCCCCCAAAGTTTCTGAAGAGGCCAATGCATGGCAGCCAGCAACATCTCAGAAAGCAAATCTCAAATTTGCCTAGGGACTCAACCACCAACCTGTCCTAACTCTCACTGGAAAAGCCCCTCAGCCTCCCTTTTTTTTAATATATTTTTTTAAAGATTTTATTTATTTATTCATGAGAGACACAGAGAGAGAGAGGGGCAGAGACACAGGCAGAGGGAGAAGCAGGCCCCATGCAGGGAGCCTGACATGGGACTCGATCCTGGGTCTCCAGGATCAGGCCCTGGGCTGAAGGCGGCGCTAAACCGCTGAGCCACCAGGGCTGCCCCCCCTCAGCCTCCCTTCATGAATTTTCCGAAGTAGAGCGTGCTTTATTATCAATTGTCATTCATGAATAATCAAGGTCCAACGGGGAGAGATCATCCTTAGCCTGGAAGGGAAGGCTGTTTGCATATCACATTTGATGTGTCTGTAGTATCAAGTACCTTAGTGACTAGCCTTCAAGTAAACCCCAAGGATGTGACTATACCTCGCACCAGACACAGATCTGGAAGTGACGTACAAAGTCCATGCTGGTTGAGGGTGAGTGAGCTCACATACTCAATCTACTCCTGACACCTTCCAACAATGAATCAATGCCACATTATTGTGTCCAGACCCCCAGAGAGTCTTCTAAAAACCTGAGTTCCCAGCCTGAGACCATATGATATATAAGAACAGCAACAGAGGATCCCCTCTTTACTATAAAGTCTCTTGATCTCCTAACAGAGAGCTTAGTTTAGCCTGACCTAGATCACCAGGACCAATGCCACAGAGTCATAGAAGTTGTGATGGGTCACCCAACTCAGTGTGAGAAACCCAGAAGCCCGGGTCTCATGCTAAGACTTGAGATCTGAGGTAGGAGGAAGTGGGAAAGGAGGGGGTGTGACCAGCAGGTGGGAAGTCAGGGAGAAGTAGTGACTTACCCCCATCCCCACCCTCAGGAGCATGGGCAGTACAGAGAGAAAAGCCCTGCCACTGGCTTCAGAGGGAACTCCATTTAGGAGTCACCATGGAGACATGAGCACAGGCTTGCAACAGATTCCTACTGACACAACCAAAGGAGTACAGCAAGCCTGGAAAACCTACAACAGCTTGGGAAACTAGGAAAAGGTGCCACCCCTGTGCCAGCAACTTAAAAGAACATCTAAAGAAATATATATGATGAAGAAAGGAGAAAAGACAGGGAGGCCCCTGGGGCAGCCTTACTTTGGGAGAAGTGGGAGAAAGATCACGCCACAAGGAGAGGAGGTCGCCGAGGAGCTGCACAGCAGAATTGCCAAGATCAGGACGACAAAATAGGACAGTGAGGCCAGCATGGGCAGAGATGCTGATCACACCTGGCTCCCTCTTGTCACCAAAGAACGACAGCAGCGTGTGTCAGCAGCAGCCCTGGGAAGCCCCAGGAATCACATGGCAGGTACAGCAAGAAGAAAACTGGCTGGGGGCAGGGCCTTGTCCCTGATGTAGCAGGTGGCAGCTCCAGAAAGAAGGGCAAGTCCAAGCACAGTTTGTACCTGGCATGGTGGCCAGGTCAAACACCCAGCCAGATGCAAACAGTTGGCTCACAGTGCAATGGGTTCACCAAACTCTGAGAAGAAATATCATGGGCATTAAGTTTCCCTTCTGGAAGTCCTCATGGTGGTAGCTCACTTGCCCTGCCTTACAGTTCGCTGTAAGACTTCATTTCAAGACTTCATTCCGTCAGCCACTTCATTCCATCAGCCACTCCTGTGTGTTAAGAGCCAGGGGGGTGTTTGCTCTGCAGCAGGGTGGATGGGACCAGGACCCAGGAGAACTGACCCTTCCTATTTACAGGCAACACTGTCTGCATTCAGGGATGAAAATGAAAAACCTCCCACCAGACCTGCGGAAGCACGCTTAAACACAGCAGGTCAAGAACGTAGCACTCAAAGTGAAGAAGAGATCTGAAAAGAACCATGGTTGGAAAGACATCGTGGCCAAGGGCATGGACACAGGCTTGTTGTGAGCCCTGGCCCCAGCATTCACTACCTGGGTGAGGCTGAGCAGGGCTCCATCTCTCTGAGCATCTGTATATCAACCTGCAGAGTGAAGACACTCAAAGCCCAGGCCTCTCAGCCTTGTTCTAAGGCTCATCTGAGGTCGTGCACACAAAATGCCTGCCACAATGCCCAGAGCATAATAAGTGCTCTGTTAAAGATAACTCTGGGGATAAGTAAAGCACCAAGAAACCATCTATTCCATGTCTGCAATAAAAGCCAAGAGGACTTACCTCTGAAACAAGATGTGTTGTGAAGGACAAATTTAAAAAGCACTCCCAAAATGAAGAGGAGGACAGACATAAGCAGAAATACTGTGACGTCGAAGACTGCAGGTTATATAAAAGATGACAGCTAGAAAGGACAGGCAGTCAATTCAGAATAAACTGAACTGAAAATGTATGAAAATGCAAGAAAACTTTCCGACACTAAAGACAGACCTAGGTCTGAAGATCAAAAGGCTCACTGAGGACCAGGTGCCTACAAATGTAATTATTCATTTCATGGTGAAGAAGTATAAGCACCCCACTGGAAGATGGTGGATGACCTATGAAAGGAAGATAACTCAGGCTCGTAGTGGGCTGCTCCCCTGCAGAACTCAACAACGGGGCTAAGTTGTCCTTCACATTAGAAGAAACAAGGTGCAATGAATCAGAATAAATGTTTCAGAAAGCTTATACAGATGTTAAGCTTCTCACATTTACGAGAAAGACATTAATCAACGTAAGGGCTTCAATAATGGGGAATGCCGGTGGTAATAAAGATTTGGCACTGAACATGAAGATCCATTTCAGCCTCAATAATTGTTATAATTGTGATATATCACGACACAAAATTAAAATTAAAAATTAAGCTTCCCTTCAAGAGAAGATAAAATGTAAAATCAAGTGAAATGCAGTAATACAGCAGAGGCTTAAATACCAGAATATACAATAAAAATATGAATGCGATATGATAAGACTAGAGGAATAAGGAAAGGGAAAACTTACCGTTATTTACCTTACACGATAGAGAGGCAAGAGCTGCTGCTTTTCACTCTGTACATTAGCCATAAGCAAAAGATGACTGAAGAATATTTTTTAAAGATTGATTGATTGATTGATTGATTGATTTTAGAGAGAAAGGGAGCACGAGCTGGGGGAGGGGCAAAAGGGGTGGGAGGGAGACTCTCAGACTCCCAGCTGAGCGTGGAGCCTGATGCCGGGCTCAATCTCACCACCCTGAGATCATGACCTGAGTCAAAACCAAGAGTTGGACGCTGCACTTACTGATCCTCCCAGACGCCCCTGAAGAATATCGTTAAATTCCTGAGAAGCAACAAAGATAGAGCTAACCTTGCTCCACAGAAAAGTATAAAATTAAATTTAAAAAATGGTTCACCATAGCCAAACAAAGGGGACTGCAAAAGGAGCAGTTTTGAAAAACAGAAGAGAGCCAGAAGGGTCAAAACATATTTGCTTTTAGGATAAAAAACACATATACACGTAGCACATGCACACAACAGGGATGATGCCAGGTTGGCGGCATTGGAATTCCCATCAAGAGAAACTCAAGATGAAAGACATCAGACAACTCAAGAGCGTTTGTGTCCATAAGGACTATAATCCAAAATGGAGTCAAGGACGTTACGCATGAAGTAAGAAAGCATCAAAACATATAGCAGTGAATTTTCTTTTTTTTTTTTTTCTTTTTTCAAGTAGGCACTACACCCAACGTGGGGCTTGAATTCATGACTCTGAGATCAAGAGTCTCATGTTCCACCAGCTGAGCCAGCCAGGCACCCAGCAGCAACTTTTCCAAAATAAAAAGAGACAAGGGACAGAAACACAGTAGCAATAGGAGAGTTTATCAAACTGCTATTGCTCTTTCATAAATTAAATTGGCCCAAACTAAACATAATTACGTGTAATTAAAAGAATGGCATTCACGGTGGGAGACTCCATCCCTCCTGCTTCACGGGGGAAGAGCCTGGGGTGGGGAAGATGAGAGGATACAGCAGTGGTCCTCGAAGTGTGGTCCCTGCCCCCTCTCCCTCCACACCGGCATCACCTGGGAACATGATAGAAATGCACATTCTCAGACTCATCACAGACTCAACCGGAATTAGAAACCATGGGGTAGAGCCCAGCCCTGCAGGTGGCTCTGATGCAGGTTCCACGCTGAGCATCACTGATGCAGTGATTAAGCCCACAGGCTCCCAAGGCCCCGGTTAGTCATTGCTGGGTGACTTCAGGCAAGACGCTTAACCTCTCTGTGCTGCAGATTAATCATCCACAAATTGAGAAGAAGAAGAAGAAGAATGGCTCCCTCTTGGTCTGGCTGTGAGAGACGATGAGATCAGCTCTGCAAGGCACTCACTGACCTCTCTCACTCTGATTCAGGGATGCACAGCAGGGCCCACCTCGAGCCCCCACTGCTCTTCTGCCCCCGGGGTTCAGGGAACCTTCCGTGCCCACTCCTCCGCGACTGTGCCCAGGAGGACGGCCGCCCCCTGACGATGAATCGATGCCTTCTCGCGGTTGGTTCCTACCCTGCTGCATGAGGCAATGCCATAACCGCCCCCCCTCCCCGACTCTCTCCAGCTGGAGCAGACTCTGAGTGACTCACTGAGCTAGTCATTCCAGGGCCTCTTCCCCCCGCCCACATGGCCCTTCCTCCCGGCCTCCCAGCTCCATTCCTCCTCCCCCTGGAGAGGCTGCAGAGCTGGGCAGAGGCAGGCCCAGACCCTGGGCCCTGGTCTCTCGGCCAAACAGAGAAAGCCAGCACACGAAAGAGCCCCAGGCCGGTCCCAGGACACGGTCATCCAGGACCAAACAGGCAGCAGGGACGGGCAGGGGCCTTGGGCCACACAGCACGTTCTCCGTGTCCCTAGGTAGAACCAGAGGCAGGTGAGTCCTAGGGACATGAACGTGTCCCAGGAGGCAGGAGACATCTCTCTGCTCATAAAGATGTAATTCAAACTTGAAATGTGCAGTCACTTCACTGCTGCTGACTGTGTGTCGTCACAATTAGACCATGTGCTCCAGCATCTTGGAGCTACGAGTGCCCAAGGAAATCAACCAGTGTGACCCCTCCTCCGCCAGGTGAGGCCACAGGGCACAGGGAGGCAGCCCCAAAGTCACACAGCAGAAAATCCTAACGGAGGACCAGAACGCACCAAGGACAGCTGAGGGCGCCAAAAGAAGCTTCTTCCTACTACATCAGGCTGCCTTGAAGCACGACAGCCATAGCGCCGGGGAAGACAGAAAAAGTCACAAAAAGAGAAGAAGTTTCCAGTTGATACTCCGCTGATGATCGTGCTCCTGCCACCAGAAATGCCCCTCTTCTACAGCACTTTTCTAACATGGAAAGGATGCATCGTGTATCACCTCATTCATAGGTAAATGTGCCCAGGAAGGTGGGGAAACTGAGGCCAGAACACGCTGAGCCAGCCACCTCTGAATCTTTCCTCAGGTTACTGCTCTCACTCTCAGTGCCTGCCTCTCCTCCTACCTGCCCCCAAAGCTTCCACATTTCAGGCCCCACACGGAGCACTGTCCTCCAGGAAGTCCTCCCTCCGCACGCTGTCTTACCCCTGGAGGAATCTTATCTCAGGTTTACCTATACCGCCCCGGGGGGTGCTCAGACTCGCAGCTGTGTCTGACCTGGAAGGAGCAAGCACCACCCCTATGTCTCTCATACCCCACGGACATCAAGAGAAGGACCAGGTCTGTCTGATGACAAAGCCCAAACTCTCACCTCACCGAGGTCAGATGTCACCTCCTCCACTCAGCCACCCCATGGGCAAGTCACCTGAACTCTCGAAGCCTCAGTAATACCTTCCTCCTGGGTTGTTGGGGGGATTAAGTGAGATTACGTGAGTAAAGTTCCAAGCACCAAACAGAAGTCGCTATAATAAAAATGACAATGACAACGATGATAAGTAGCATCAGTGTATAATAAGTACTTTTCGATTTAGTTTGATGTGTCCGAGACAACTTAGCAACACTATCAAAGAAATGCAGATAAATCAGACCCTTTTTGGCTTCAACATTGCAGATATATCAAGTCTAGTCCCCATAGGTCAGAGATGGAGAGTGCAGTGGTAACAGACTTCTTGGTTTAAAATGTCATAATAAGGGGCACCTGGGTGGCTCAGTGGTTGAGCATCTGCCTTTGGCTCAGGGCGTGATCCTGTAGTCCCGGGATCGAGTCCTGCATTGGGCTCCCTGCAGGGAGCCTGCTTCTGCCTCTGCCTGTGTCTCTGCCTCTCTCTGCATGTGTCTCATAAATAAATAAAATCTTTTTTTTAAAAAAATAGATAAATAAGTCATAATAAAATCCATCTTCCAAACAGAAGCCAACCCAGCCACCTCAAGAATCCCAGGAAAGTATACAAAGGACAGTTCAAGGGTGAAACCATCACCTCTTCACCCTAGGAATCAATGTTTCCTTTTTTTGAAGCAATGAATATATAGTTTACAAAAAGGCACAAAGGACACATCATATGCAGGGGTGTGAAGTCTGGTAGAGAAGTACGTCCCACTTGTATGAGCAAAACACATCAAAGGTAATGTACAACTGAGTGTGGCAATGATTCACTCATAAATAGTTGATGACCTCATGACTAAGACTAATTACTGGCCCAGGTAAAGCCATCTACCTGGAGAAGAATCACGGCAGCCTTCCCACAGACTGATTTCTTGATCCCCTCAAACACTGTGTTAATACACATCGAGGTTTTTCCTTCCTTTCTTCCAAGGCTCCAAGAGTCTGTTCAATCCCTGAGAAAGAGAGCATACTGACCACTCCCCTGGCACCGGTGACTCGGAGAGAAAGGTCACTTCACTTCTATCCTAGACACATCTATATGCCACCCAGCCAGGCGGCATATGACCCAGGGTTCAGTTTGAGGCTCCCACAGAAAGATCCAGAAAAGCCTGGTAACCTTATTTCCAATGGTCATGAAATTCACAATATTTTAGCAACTAACTTCCTCAGAGATTCTGAGCACATTCTCTGGTACCTGTCTGCCCTCAGATGTTAAATGGATCTCCCTCCTGCATCCGACCATCCAGTATTGGTCTGGGACCTACTGAACCCCAGGCACCATTCCAGCGGGTAGGGAGATGGGGGCAAATCAGGCAGGTCCCCGCCTTCACGGGACTGCCATTCTTTAAACTGCTTCTCTAAAAATTTAAGGGAGCAAACAACTGGCCTTTGCCATGTATGAACTGCAAAGATGCAGATGGATTCTCTAGTGCAGGCCAGGAGGCCCGGGGGGCGGCGGGGGCGGGGGGGCCTTGCCATACTAGTCACAAGGTATCAGACCCCAAATCTTTGCTGGCCTCTTGCAGGACTTGTGATTACAACAACCTTCTGGACCAGGTGTTGACAGTCACTTAACAAATGAGGCACCAAGGGAGTGGACATGTGACCTGCCCAAGGTCACATAGCTAGACCAAGTTCATCATGATGGGGGGTACAGGGAGGGGCAAGAGCACAGGTTGCTGGGGTGTGGCACTGGAGGGTCACTCCGCCAGGGGGTATAACTGAGTAGCATCATCAGCTGAAGTGCTCCCCACTGTCCCTCATGTGGGTTATACTCCTGCCTGAAAGAGTGTGTTTCTCCCACTGATCCCCGGGTGCTTCTACTGCACTAGCTACGAAATTTATTCCATGTGTACCTTTTAGTCTTATAATGTTTCCAGGACTCATGTCTCTCTCCTCTGGAAAGGCAGAGGGGGAGTGTCCCTCCCCCCATCGCCCTCCGGATACAGCGTCTATGCTGCTGGAGGGATTTGAACCCAGCTCTGTGAAATCTCCAAGTTAACAGTCTACACCCTGCTTAAGATCGGCCATGGGGCAGGGAGGCAAGTGCTGAGAAACTAGCAACCAGGTGGGGCAGGAGCTATAGAACTAGCCCAGATCCTTGCAGACCTTTCCATCACAGCCCCTGAGGGTGAGAAGAGTGAACACCCACCTCCCTCCTACCCAGGGGAGCCTGGGTGGGAACCTGAAGCATGCCTTCAGCAGGCAGGAAGCTTCTTTAACTTGTTACATTTCATCTTTTAAAATGCAAGCATTATTTGCATTTCTCCCCTGATAACTCTGATCGAATATTAAAGAATATTTATTCCCAAACCTCCAAAAGGAACTAGTTCTGAAGGAAAACATGCCGTGTTGATACAGAGGCTTCCAGCACTCCCCATGCGGCCCCGGGCTGTGTACTTGTAAAGCTGGGAAGCACAGATCCAAGAGACCCGGGTCCCCTGAGAGTCTGTGGCCATCTGTTCATTCATACCATCCACTCATTGATTCATTGCCCAGAGGAGCCCCAGGTTAGCGGCTGGTGGCTGAGTCAGCAGCTCTCAAGGCAATCACCTTCTCCACCTACTCATGAATCACTAACCTGCTACCCCTTGCTACGTGCCTGGAAACACACGAGCGTGTTTCAGTGAAGCGGTACCTGGGTTGCAAGCTGCTCACCAGCAGGAACCAAGTGCGAGTGAGGGGAGGGCAAACAGGACAGGGTGAAAACACAGGCTGAACACCACCGAAAAGCCCGGATCATTTATTCGTTTTCTTCATCAGCTACTGCTGCATATTTGCCGTGTGCAACGTGCAAGGTGCCGCACCCTGGCAACGCCGGCACTCAGCGGTGAAGCCAAGGTCTGCAAAGACTGAGGAGACAAGAGCAGCAGTCAAGAAACTCTAACAGAATGTACAAAAATTCAGGGCTTTAAGACAGGGAACAGGGGAGGAGTATGCTGAGTAGAGGAGAGATTACTTCTCGTTGGAGCATCCTGGAAGAAGAGGATTTGGCCCCAGGCTATGAAGAATGAATGAGACCTAAGAGTACACAGACCAAAAAAAAAAAAAAAAAAAAAACCAGAAAGGATAAAATGGACTACCACATGAGGCAGGGACAGAGAGTAGTTTTGTGGGCTGCCACCCAGAGACATAAAGGGAAGACAGGGAAGAGATATGGAGATCTCTGAACGCCAAGAAAAATATATATATATATCTGGACTTTCTCTTTTCCTCCAGCTAATTAGAAGCCATGAAAAAAATATTTGATGAGGAAATTGAAATATTCGGCTAACATTTAGAACATGTAACTGGGCAGTCAGAGGTAGAACTGATCAGAAAGGAGAGAGTCGGGCAGCCAGCTGGAAGTCTACTGCAGTGGTCCAAGCAAGCAGCAATGGAAGGCTGAAGTGGACCAGAGGCAGCAGCAGTGGAGAGGGCAAATGCACGCGGGCAATAATAGCAAGAACCATCAGCATCTGGCAACAGACTAGAAAAGGGACAGGGAAAGCCGGGCCCTGAAACCATGGCCCCTGTGAGAGAGAGTCTCTCTCTCTCTCTCTCTCTCTCTCTCTCTCTCTCTCTCTCTCCTCTTAGAGAATGGTACCATGGCTCCCCCATCCCTCCTTGGTGACTTTAACCCCACTGGCTCACGTGTAGAGCTAGCTAACCAGGCTTTCTTCTGAAAGTTCTGAAACCATCAACAGTGTGCCTCCTCGGTCGGACCCTCACCATCAGGCCCATGCCTCATCCTGCTTCCTCTCATCCTCCCCACACCTGAGGGGTACAGCTCAAGGGCGTCCCACTCCTCCGGGTACCGTGAGAGCCCGCAAAACACGTCCTTTCGAGAATTAGTCCAAAATCAGAAAGAATCTTCAGGGGACCTTGTCAGGGTATCCTACGCCAGAAAGAAACTAAGGCCACAGAGTTGAGGTTCCCAAGGAGCTTGTGCATGTGTGTGAGAGACAGACAGACAGACACAGAGGGGAAGCTTTTAAATGTGTGTGTGTGGGAGAGAGAGAGAGAGAGAGAGAGAAAGGGAAGGAGGGAGGGAGGGAGGGAGGGAGAAGGAGCCAGAAAGAGAGAAGGAGACAAGTCTTCCTTCCAGAGCCTTCCGCTGAGTCCCAGGCTCGGGGCTCACAGCCCCTCCCACCACCGGCAGAGCTTAATTCCAGAGGAACAGGCCATTCATTCCAAACCTGTGTTTATTTTGCCCGCTCAGAATGAAGAGCAGCACACTATTTCCCAAACGGGCGAGAGCAAGCAAACATTTGTTTCTACGATCCACCAAAAAAAAAAATAAATAATTTTCAAAAATAGAAAATGCTTTGCAGCCTCTACATTAATTTTTTTTTTCATTCAAAAGGGAGAGGCTCTACCAGGGACCACAGGGAAGCACCTATTCCTGCAACTTAGTTTCAGTCCCGTGGAAGAGAAGAATGCCTGTTAGGAAGGAGGCACTATTTTCTCCCCACTTCAACTGTTCAATCAGGGTACCCTGGAGGAGAGCAACACAGAGACTCTCAAAGGTCTCCCCCTGAAATGAGGTCTAAGGGCCAACTCCCGAAGCTCAGGGAACCCCGCCTGAGCAGCTCAGCCGACTGCCCAAAGCTGGACTGGCAATCAGCCGGATAAAAAATCTCCAGACTGGAACCAGAGCGCCAATATCAAGGGATTATCCCTGAACTGGCTGTTCTTTCCTGCAGGCAGGCTCCGAACCCCGGGCTGGCCAGAGCACTCATCAGCCCCGTCCCTGGCTGGCTAAACAGGCACCCACTGACTGCCCGAAAGAAAACTGCGTGGGCTGAGATCCAGCTCTGGGAAGGGAAGGGACCAGGCTACCTTGCTCCTTCTTCTTCTGCATCCTCTAGGCTCCCTGTAGGGAAGGTGATGAAAAAAGACACTCTTTCTCACACACTTCTGGTGGGACTGCATGAAAGCTGCATGACCTTTCTGGAAGGCAATTTGGCAGTGCGCACAGAGAATCTTAAAAACATGCACCTTCTGGCCCAGCAAATTCCACTTCTAGGAGTCTGTCCTAAGGAAACAAGCTGTGGTGTGAATAAAAATGGACATATACAGATCTTAACTACAGCATTGCCTAAAACAGTGAAAAATGAGAAATAGTGTGCAGAACCAACAACAGGGAGATGGTGAAACAGACTGCAGCGCATCTACTTGAGGAACTAAGGGGCATCACTAAAGAGCACGTATTTGGGGCGCCAGGGTGGCTCAGTCAGTTAAGTGTCTGCGTCTCGGTCTCAGCTCAGGTCATGACCTCAGGCTTGTGAGGTTGAGCCCTGCGTCAGCTCCACGCTCAGCAGGGAATCTGAGATTCTCTCTCCCCCCCACCCCCACCGCCTTCCCCTCACTTGCTCAGTTGCTCTCTCTAAAATAAATAATTTTTTTTAAAAAGACACTTTCAACAAATTATTGATGACATGGGAAAAGATCTATGTGTGTGTCTAAATGCATAGAGGAAAGAATGATAGGCCATGTATCCAAATATTGACAGCAATTATCTCTGGGATGGAACAGTTACTTTCATTGCTATACTTTTAAAATACCTGAGGTAAGATACACATAACACAAAATATACGCCCCTGGAACAACCTGCAGCGTACAGTTCTGTGGCGGAACTGTCTATTCACAGCGCTGTGCAGCCAGCATCACTATCCATCTCAGGCACTTCTTCATCGCCCCAATCTGACATGTTGCACCCACTAAACAGTCTCCCCATACCACCCCAGGCAGCCACGCTTCCCTTGCTGTCTCCCTGAATGTAAATACTCTAGGTCTCTCATAAAAGTAGAACCATACGGTATTTTTGGAACTGGCTTCTTTCGCAGAGCGTAATAATGTGAAGGTTCATCCATGTTGTAGCAAGTGTCAGAATTTCTCTCCTTTTAAACAAGCTGAATAATAGGGGCGCCTGGGTGGCCCAGTTGGTTCAGTGTCTGACTCTCAGTTTCAATTCAGGTCGTGATCTCAGGGCCATGAGCTCGGGCCCCACACTGGGCTCCACACTCAGTGCGGAGTCTACTTGAGATTCTCTCCCTCCCCCTCTGCTCTTCCCCACTGCTCCCTCACGTGCTCTCTCTCACGCTCTCTCTCACTCTCTCTTTCTTTCTCTCAAATAAAATAAATATCTTTTTTTAAAAAAGGCTGAATAATTTTCCAGTGTGTATTTACCCATTCTTCAATCAGTGGACACTTGGGATGATTCTACCTTTTGGCTACTGTGAATAAGGCTGCTATGAAGACGAGTGTACATATATCTGTTCAACTCCTTGTTTTCATTTCTTTTTGGTGTACATCCAATAGTGAAAGGGCAGGATCCTATGGTAATTCTATGTTTAATTTTTCAAGCAACTGCCATACTGTTTTCCACAGCAGCTGCACCACGTTACAGTCCCACCAGAAAGGCACAAAGGTTCCAATTTCTCTACATCCCCCCACACTTGTTATTTTCTGGATTGGGGCTAATAGCCATTTTAATGGGTATACATTTACGTGTTTTCAGAGTTTCCTACCAGGAGTACGTGTTATATGTTTATAATCAGAAAAACAATGTCGCTTTTTTAAACTGCGCTGGGGACTGGCTCACATCATCCTCCTGCCCGGAGCACAGCACACTACCATGTCACAGTGCAATGTCCATGGGTCTGGTCCTCTGTTCCCCGAGTGCCCCGTCTCCCTCTCCAAGCTCCACGAGGAGATACAGAAGTAGAAAGAGAAGAGATGTGGGGATCACCGAGTCATGGAGTATGATCCCAGTTCCACCATCTACCTGCCAAAAGCCTGGCAAGTTTGCCTTTCTGTGCCTCCGTTTTTCATCTGCCAAATGGGACTAAGGATATCAACCCCTTAGAGTTGTAGGGCCTTGCACTGTGCCTGCCAGGAAGCAGGTGTTTGATAAATAACGATCGCTGTTCATTTCTGGGATTGCTCACAGCTTCTGCCATGGGAGGGAACACAACATACCTATTAGCAAACACAACTGATTTGATTAAAACTCATTATGATGAAGATCCCAATTTGATCATTTGTATCTCCCCCAGAGATCCCTACGGACTGCAGTGTTTCACAAACATTAGTCCTGGTATTTGCTCCCCACAAAAGGAATTTAACAGTCAGATAAGTTGGGGAAATACAAACATTGCTATCTCCCAAAAAAGCAAAACAATCATCACCATATTAAAAGTCTGCAATAGAGAAATCTACTGTCAACCGGGGCCTTTTTGGCATAACACCTGTTCGCGTCCCATGCAACTGACTCTGAGAGATGCTGCTCTGTCCCTCATCCCATGTACAGTCCTGAAATCTGGACATCCAGCCTTGGGTTTCTCCATGCACATGCTTGTATGTTGAAACTGAAGTGAGCCAGTGGTCTCAAAATTTAGCAAGCATGAGAACCTGGAGGGCTTGTTAAACCAGAAAGGGCCAAACTGATACCAGCCTCAGTGTCTGATTGAGGAAATCCAAGGCAGGAACTGCATCTCTAACAAATTCCCAGGTGATGCTTCTTGATCCAAAAACCCCACCTTTCCAAACATTAAAATAGGTAGTAAAACAAACAAACAAACCTTGGGATGCCTGGATGGCTTGGTGGTTGAGCATCTGACTTTGGCTCGGGGCATAATCCTGGGGTCCCGGAGTCCTGGGATTGATTCCCACATCGGGCTCCCCGCATGGAGCCTGCTTCTCCCTCTGCCTGTGTCTCTGCCTCTCTCTGTGTGTGTCTTTCATGAATAAATAAATAAAACTTAAAAAAAAAAAACCCTCCACACCTACAAGGTTAACACAGGACATAGATGAAATGTGTATATAGTTAATCCTTGAACAACATGGGTTTAAACAGCATGGATCCACTTATACACAGAATTTTCTACAGTACAGGACTGTAAACATATTTTCTCTTCCTTGTGATTTTCTTAACATTTTCTATAGCTTACCTCATGGTAAGAACACAGTATAAAATACATGTAACATACAAAATCACTGTTAATCAAATCTTCATGTTATTGGTGAGTCTACCAGTCAATGGTAGGCTATTAGTATTAAGTTTGGGGAAAATCAAAAGTTATGCATGGATTTTTGGCTGCAGGGCATTGGCATCCCAACCTCTGCACTGATCAAGGGTCAACTGTACCTCCGGCAACACCACAGAAATCAAGTCTAACTAGAACTGAAAACTTCCATTCTCTTCTGGGACAAGTTCTCAAAAGAAGCACGTCATAGTAGTTAGCTAATCAGATTCTGGAATCAGAAAGAGCACCTCTGCATATCCCTGCTCCACAGTTACCTGGAAATAAGCACCGACAAGTTACTAAAACCTTCTAAGATGTAGTTTCCTCATCTCCCAGTTCACAGAATTTCTGAAAGCATGCATCCCAGCATGCAGGATGCTAGTGAGAGGGCCTGGCACTCGGTAAGTGCTCAGTAAATACTAGCTGTTCTTTTTCAATTACTTTGTTATTTAAACACCTGATCTAGGAAGCAGCTCATAATCTGTGTGCTGTCAGGGGACACCTTAAAGTCAGTGACTAGGGCAGATGCTATTGTCACTCCTTCTCCCACTCATCGCCTTGCACAAAGTACACTTGCCCTCCTTGTGGACCTCCTTGTGGACCCCTCCCACACTTGTGGCACTGGACTCCTGCACACGGCCACCTGCAAATACCTGCTCCCAGTGGTCATCGTCCTGGAGACAAACCAAAGTGTCACCATGCATGAACTTCATGCCAAGGAAACAGACTGGGAGGAGCTGAATTGCATCCCCCACAAAATTCATATATAGAAGTCTGAACCCCTAGTACGATCATCCAAAGATGATCCTATGTGGTGACGGGGTCTTTAGAGAGGTGATTAAGCTAAAGTGAGGTCATTAAAGTGCGGTCATTAGACACCTCAGAAGAAGAGATTAGGATGCATCCAGGTACAAAGGGAAAGCCAGGTGAAGACGCCAGGAGAAAGTGGCCAGCTACAAGCCAGGGAGAGAGGCTTCAGAAGGAAGCAACCCGGGGCACCTGGGTGGCTCAGTGATTAAGCATCTGCCTTCAGCTGAAGGTGTGATCCCAGGGTCCTGCAAGGAGCCTGCTTCTCCCTCTGCCTATGTCTCTGTGTCTCTCATGAATAAATAAAATATTTTAAAAACAGAAGAAGAAGGGTGCAATCCTGCCGACACCTTGACTTCCAGCCTCCAGAACTAGGAGGCAAGAAATGTCTGTTGTTTAACATCCCCAGACTGGGGTATTTGTTACAGCAGCCAGAACAAAAGGATACAAGGACCCACAAGGACTGCCCTCACCTCACATCCCAGCATCACGCCATGTGAGAGGGAGGCAGGCGGCCTCTCAGACACCATGCTGAGGTGAAGATAATATGCAAGTCCTTAAACTTGGGGCTCTGGTTGCAACTGTTCACCATACCGATGGCTGGCCACAGGACAAGTCATTGGTACCCTCTGAACCTCTGTTTCTTCCTCTGTCTCTAATGGGACTCCTCTAAGGCTTGAGGCAGTATTATCTGATCTAAGCCTCAGAGTCCAAGCCATGGTTGCACCCTTAACTCTCACCAGGAAAAATGCAGTAGCCCTCCTAACGGGCACTTCTGCTTCTACTCCTGCCCTCACTGCCTGGCCTCACTGCTGCAAAAGCAAACTTTTACAAAGGTCCATCACGTCACATGCATGGCTACGTAAAGCCCTTTGACAACACTCCATTGCACTGAGGAGGAAATCTAGACTCTACACCATTGCCTATCGTGCCCTACAAGAAATGCCAGCCTCCTGTTGTAGCACTTTCCCCTCCATGCCCTAAACTCTGTTCAGAGTGGCTTTTTTGCTATTTTGGAAATAAGCCAGCTTATTCCTACCTCGGTGGGGGGGTGTACACCAGCCATTCCCACTGCCTGGAATGCTCTTCCCCCAAATTTCTGCCCAACTAGCTTCCTTTCTGGATAAATGTCTCCTCCTCGAAGAGGCCTTTCTCCCCATCACAAAGAAACCCTCAGGAGCCTCTCACACTGTTGTCTTCCTAGATGATAGCAACAAGCTCTCTGCCTCCCTGAGAGCGAGCACCAAGTGCCTGCCCAGTCACTGCTGCTTCGCCAGCATTTGTCCAGCGCCTAGAAGGAGCTCAATAAATGTGGGATGCCTACTTTGCAAACTGTAGAGTGCTGCATGAAAGTGTCACAAGTACCCAAAAGAGCCAGCCAAATAATTCAAAGAAAACAGGGTAAAAGTAGGGGGATGGGCAATTCAGAGTAAACACGGAGGGACTCCAAGTGGTGATTTAAGAAATGAACCAAGCAAACTGTTTTCTTAACTAGGTGAGGCTTGCAGGCCAGAGAAGCACAAATGGCACTGACGTTCATCTACTCGGTTTGTGCTTTATCTGCTCCAACCAGTCATAGGAACCACGTAAATTACAGGCGGATGCAGTCCTCCCGGAGCCAGGCAGCAAAGCCCCCCCTTGCGGGTGGCCTGGGATGAGTCACCCTCATTGCACTGGCCCTCCCCTCATGCATCTGGGTCCTTCTCACTGCAGCACTGCCTGCCCCGGGCCTGCACTCCCGCAGCGGGCGGGCCTGTGATTCACAGATGGCCCATCACTCCCGGTGCCAGCAGAGCACCACCCAAGCCTATCTTTAGAAGTTCCGCAGGCTGAAAAATCAATTTACCCGCCTGGCACCTGGGCCTGGAGCCTCCCCACCACCATCAGTGGCTGGCAGCATGTGGCTCCCCCCAGCCTGCCCTGGTGCATCAGGCCTTGCTCAAGGTCCGGAGGGCCTGGCTGTGCCACCTTGCAGACTTCTGAGCCCAAGTGTGTGCTGAGCTGCCCTCAGAGGTAGGCCAGGCCTCGCCAGAAGCTGCAGGCAAACACCGGACCTTGGAAAGTACTGGCAAAGGGAAGCAAATCACTCTGTCCTGGCTGCCCAGCTGGCACATTCCCCAGGTGGTCATCTGATCCTAATCCACATGTGGCCCCATCAAAGCAGCTTGCCCAGGTGGTGTGAGTTCAGTCTCCTCAGAGTAGGGAGCAGAGGTGAGAAAACAGAACATGATTCCCCACTTCAGTAAAGACTCAAGAGGCAAGTTCCCAGTGCCCCCTCTCAACCCACCCCAAGGCTTTCCACTGTCTGGAAATGGCCCTGTGCAGCCCAGAGGCTAAAGGGGACCCACTGGGAAGGGATCACCATCTAATTAGACCCTGACCATATCAATCATACCTTCTTTTTTTCTATAAAAACTCCCCGAGGATCTGGCTCAGGGAGTAGCCTGGGTGATGGTGAAGCAGGGCAATGAGGGTAGAGAAAAGGAGGCCTGGCCGTGTCCCTGCCCTCTGCATTCATGAGCTCTCCATGCTCAGCCTTTGAGGTTTCCAGAGGGCTTCAGGCCTTCTACCTCTTTACCCACATCTGGAAGCCGGGCAATGTGGCCTGTGTCTTCCAACAATGCCACCTAGGGCCTGCCCACCCCCACATCTTCCCTTTATTTCTTTCTTTTTTTTTTCTTTTTCTTTTTTTTTCTTTAAAGATGTATCCATTTATTTGAGAGAGAGAGAGAGAGAGAGAGCCTATGCGAATGGGGCAGGGGCAGAGGGAGAGGGAGAGTCCCAAGTGGACTCCCCACTGAGCATAGAGGCCCCATGAGGGGCTGGATCTCATAACTCTGAGATCATAACCTGAGCCGAAATCAAGAGTCGGATGCCTAACTAAGCCACCCAGGTGCCCCTCCCCATTATTTCTGCCAGACAGTGACACCCAGCTCTCCTGAAGCAAATGAAAACAGAGGGGGGCTTCACCCTACTGGCTTCTAGTTGAGAATGAGAATGATCCAGAAGAGTTTAAGGACTCAAAAGCCATCCCTGAGAACTTGCAGAAACACAAAACTATGTTTATTTCCTAAATGCAAAAAAAGGGGCAGAGGGGCTCCAAGCTGATGTGCCCACTGCAACCAGGCCGCTATGGTAAGTAAGGGACTGTCCACAGCAAGGGCCACAACTCTGCCCAGCTGATCGTCACCATGAGGAGACCCAGGCCTACAAAGGTCTGTCTTTAACCCTTTTTTTTTTTTCAAGAAAAGTTAGAAACCCAGCTGTTGTTTATCTTAATCCCAAACTTCCCATTTTGTAAATGTAGGCAATTAATGCAAAAAAAAAAAAAAATAGAAAAGAATTGAAAAACCCGCAAAATGGAATTTTAAAACCACACAGGCCAATCCAAGTACACTTGGGGACCACCAGCCTGTCCCCTCTGAAAGCGAGGGTGATGTGACTGGTTTCTGGAGAGCACATTCAGAGGATTCCATCCCTCTCTGCTCCGTACCCACGGAGGCCTTCCTGGCCTGCCTCTCAAACAGCAGCACCAGCCAGAGGGGGAGGCTTGACTGATGAGCCAGGGAATGTGGCTCCCAGCACCCTGAGGGGACCAGGAAGATGACCAAGAGAAACAGAGAATAGGTAAGTCAGGTCTTGCAGGTATTCTCAGTCATGGGGATCAGGGAAGCGGCCACGCAGCCACAGGGCTTGCCCCCATGACAGCATCAACTCGAGGGTGAAGCATCTGGGCCCTGTCTTGCTGTCTTCTTGGCCCAGCACAAGCAGAGCATGAAGGCAAGAGCAGATGGCACTCCTGGAGCTCCCAACTGCTGGGTACCCAGCACCATACACCACGCAGGAGGGTGTCATTTCCCTAATCCTTGTCACTCACCCCTTTCCTGCAGTATCTCTTTCCTCCTCCTCCCTCTCACCCTGGGCTCATTCCTCTTCTTCCTGAAGATACGGATCAGGAATCAGCTTCTCCACAGAGCCGTCCCTACTCAGGGCCACTCGCCAGGCCTCAGGTGCACCAGCCCCGGCACATCCCTCTCAGGGGCCACTCAGCATTCGTGCATGTGGCTGGCCGCCTCCCCAGCCGGGAGCTCCTCAAGGGGAGGGCTGGCTCTTTACATCCCATCAGCCCCAGTGGCCAGCACAGGTATCTTGGAACACGGAAGAAGTTCTGTGTAGAACTGAACCAAGCAACGTGTCAAGGGGCAAGCATTTTCAGAGCACCCATCGGTGCCAAGCACCCCGCGGGGTCAAGCACACAAGACCATGGAGATGAACCCCACCCATCCAGCGGCCTCAGGGGATCACCATCTTTTGGGGATGACGGATGTTTAAGAAGCCTCCATCGGAAGGACTCCCCAACCAACTCCCCATTATCCACACCCACAGCCACACCCCTGCCCCCCACCCGCCTCTCCACACCTCTGCACTTGCTGTTCCTCCCTCCCACGGTGCTCTGAAGACACCCGCCACTCAAAGCTCATCTTCCAGAAGAGTTTGTCTCACTGCCCTGTAGGAAAGAGCGCCCTCCTCATCACTTCGTTCCCTGTCCTTCCTTCATTTGTCCTATTGCCCCATCACTATCTGACACATCGTGTTGGCCTAATTATCCTGTGTATGGCCTGCTCCACCCCTAGAGCGTAACCCGAGACATCAGAGCCTGTGTCTGCTTTCTTTCTGGTTTGCCCACTGTGAGTCCCACTGTGAGTCCCGTACCTGCCGAGAAGCAGCTCAGACCCGTCTCCACCCCCCTCCTCTGGTGTCAGTAAGCAAGACACTTGCACAACTTTCCACCTCTCACACCCCATCATACTTCTAAGCCCACAAAGGGCAAGAATCCCTCTTGTGTAAATGTAAGAGGAGGTGATGAGGAGGTACCAGGTGAGGGGAGCCAGGGGGGCAGTGAGTGTCTTGAGTGCATAGAGGTGGGCTGAGGGGTGGAGGCATGTTTCGGGAGCTACAGGTGTGTGGTGTGTGAGCAAATGTGTATGATGGCGGAGTGGAAGCAGGTGGGCCTGAGCGGGGGGCAGGGGCCAAGGGGCGAGAATGTTCATGGGGACGTGTAAAAACATGGCGAGGGAGGGGAGGCAGGCACCACATGTGGGTGTATGCAGGTGTGCACCTGTGTGCATCTACACATCTGTGAACGCAGAAAAAGTGTGCTGGTGGGAGACGGTGCTGGTGCTTCCTCTCCCTGGTGCAGCCTCCAGCTGGAGAGGCAGAGATGGGGACCAGGTGGCCAGTGCCCTTGGGTCTTCCACAAGAATTCCTCCCTCTGCTGCCTGCTGCCTGGCCTGATGAGGCTGTATTGGACAGGACACCATGGAACTATGGAACTAGAACCCAGGCCTCCTCCATGGAAGGACCAGAAGACAACTACAGAGCAGCAACCAGACAATCAAAGCAGCCCCAGGAAAATGGGCCAACACCGAGCATGGGTGCCTCAGGCTCCCCAGGGATGGGGTCACCAGTGTCCCTCAGAAGGAGGCCAGGCTCCTGGTGGTTTTGCACCAGGACTGAACATATAGATCTGGATTCCCTGAAGATTCTGGAAAGCAAACATGTCATTAGGGCAATGTGGGTGCTTTTTCACTGGCTACACATCTAATGAGAACATCTCAGCTTCTGGGAGCACCATGCCTCGGACATATGATGACCAGATGGTCTCTTGGCTGAGCTGGGGCTCCTGGGGCCAGAGGCTTATTCCCTGCCCACCCCATATAGCAGGCTGTGAGACAACGGTACAAATACCTGCGGAGTGTTCTCAGCCTCTCCTCCGCCCCCCGCATGCTCTGACTCCTGCCTACCCTGCCGGTCACATCTTCACGGTCCACTTTGCTCACTGGCTCCAAACACAGGATTCCATCCATTTCCTCCTCTGACAAGAAGGTACTGAGCATCACTACCTCCCAGACATCCTTCTGGGCAACAGGGACACTGCAGCCAGGGAAGCAGACCACAAGCCAAAGCCACAAAGCAATGTATAAATCCAAAGTATATCGGATGCTGACAGGTTCCCCGGGAGAGACAAAGCTAGGGAGGGAGGCAGGAAAGGGGCCGTCAAGCAGAGTGGGGAGGGGATCTCCAGCAGCCCAGCTCACTCCCTCCCCAGAGGCTTCGCAGCTGCTATTCCACACGCCCAAAGCACTGTTCCCCCAGAGGTTCTCCACAGTTTCTCTTTCCAGACAGGTCAATGCGATTCCCGCGGTGATCGCTCCGGTAGACACATCATGCCCTTGCGCAGCCACCTATTGTAAAACAGATGCCCCTTCCCACTCATGCCACCACTACCTCTTAGCCTGCTCTCATATTCTTAAAACACATATCTGAAGGTAAATTATCATTCGATCTACTACGTTCCTGCCTCCCCCACTGTAACATACGGCCCAAAAGGAGAGAAGATTTGGGTCGGTGTCACCCCTGCATCCCTAGCACCCAGAACAGGCCAACACCCCACAGGCCACACGGGGCCTGCAATCCTGCCTTCAGCTTTCCCTTGGGTTAAACGATGCCCTCCCCAGGCACCTTTTCTCAAATCCTCAGAGTGGGCTGAGTGGCGACACAGGAAGTCATCGATGCCAACGTGAACCCATAGTTTCTCTTCGTGGGGACCGCTGACAAATCTAAGACAAAGCGTTGGTTTTGGAGGAGGAGGCCAAGGAGAAGGGAGAAAGCACAGGGCCGCTTTCCAGAGCACAGGACAGAAACGGGGGAGAAGAGCGGGGTGCTGGTCCCAGCCCTGCCCCAGCTTCTGGGTAAGCTCGCGAAGCATGGGTTCCTTCATGACTTGCAGCCATGAGGGAGTTCTGTGGTCACGTGAGGCCTGGGGTTCCCGGGGAGGGGCGCCTCAACAGGCAAAGGACACAGCTTCGGCCGCCTTGTCCCCTCTGCTGTCAAGGGCGACAGGTGTGGCCGGGTCTCCCGGATGGCTCTCCCCTGGATGGTGATAGAAACAAAGGGGAACACCCAACAATGGTAAGCAGCCACGTGCCCTTGTATTCGTGCACACTCGGTGAAGATCAGCTCCCCGTTGCTAAGCGCCGGCTGTACACACACGGTTACTATTAGAAAGTTAATCATGGAAAATGCTGAGCTTTCTTTCCCCAGCCGGGCATCTCTCGGCTCCACACTACAATTTCATCTTCCATATAATGTTACCGGACGGTGCCATTGGCTCCGTCCGCTCCCTTGTCCCAGGCCTCTATGACCTTTCCATTCCCTTCAAGCTGCACGCCACGTCAGCCCCGCAGAACTCGAAGACACGCTGGCCTTGGCCTGAGCCTGGCCCGGGACAGCGCGTTGACATTTTCTCTGCGGGGCCGCACCAGCCCGCGAAATGAAATGTGTGTGTGGGGGGGGGGTGGATTAAGGCAACTAGGCAACTTGCTCCATCACCCAAGTTGCTTTAGGAGAAGAAAAAACATCACTAGCCCCATCTGGGCTGCTGACACTCCCCGTACACTGTCTCTACCCAGAGATCAAAGCACAAAGCTGCTTCCCCATCCCTGCCTTGCAAAGTATGGACTGTTTCCCACCTCGCACTTTCCAAAAGCTCACCGGAGAAGGGAGTCGTGTTTGAAGGTCAGCCTCATAAAAGGCTTAGTACCTGCTTGTCAGTCAACACCCCACTGAGCACATAATTGATTTTCTTGTTTTATGACTATTTGTGGGCACTGCTTCCCATTCCATTAGCCTGGATAATCGAGAGGAGACTGCAAAGGAGTATTAACATCCCAACCAAGGTCACCCGGCTCCCTCTGGCTGCCTCCCTAACCCAAAGACTGAGTTATTTTGGCTTCTATTAATAATAGCAAGAACAATAAATAACCCGAGCGCTTATAAAGTACATTAATTCTGCTAGTACCTCAGCAGTAAAGGCCTTTCTTGGCGAAACACAGAATGGGAAATATGTTCGAAGGCTCGAGTGAAGAATCTTCTGACAGTGTAAGAGCTTTCTGCTGGGGGACACTAAAAATAAGCCAAGAGACTTGCCTGAGGGTGTACAGTGTGAGGTCTGGGACTGGCTTGGGTTGGGTTCCAAGCTCCACAAGCTGTGTGACCTTGGGTAAGTCACTTGAGCAAATTTCCACATCACACAGGGACTAGTAAAGACTGAATGACAGGGTGCCCTTCAAAGGCTTGGCAAGGTGTCCGTGCACAGCAGCACTCCCTAAACATTAGCTCCTATTTGAATCCTTACTACTACTGATAATGATGTGGTCTCGTTGGTCCCCACACCAACCCAAGAATGCAGGTGAGAATGGCATGCCCCCCACTGTACCTCAGCCCGTCTATGTGAGGCACCCAGGGCAGGTCACCCCATACCGCACAGTCCTCTGCTTCTGGCAGAAGCCGCCTAATCCCTTAACTGTCCTCAACGGAGAGGAAAAGGCAGGATCATCTCCATTTTAAAGAGACAGCCCTCAAAGCATCCAAGAGACTTTCTCAAGGACTGCCCTGAGGGAAAGGCTTAGACCACAGCTCAGCCAGGGTCCCTGGGTTCACGTGGACATCATCTGTCCCAACAAACCCTGGCCTTGGAAGACATCTTTAAAGGCCCAGCTGCAGAAAATCCTTCCAAGCTCCTCAGTCTAGTTATCCCCCCAAAGTCCAAGAGCTTCACTTCTCGCTCATTTGCTCAACGAACACTTACTAAACATCCAGTGCATGTCGGGCTCCGGGCTGGGCACTTAGGAGCCAGTGGTGACCAAGACACCCAAGGTCCCCGTCCCCAAGGGACTTACCCCATATGGGAGGTAGGCACACAATGATCAAGTAAACAAAGAAAATCATTACAAAATGTGGTAAGGGCTTTGAAAGAAGCAAACGGGGTGCTGAAACAGAACAGCAAAATCACACACTACAAAGTTTTACTTATATATTATGTTTATTGCATATTTTCTCTCTCTCCCAAATAGAACTAAGCTCCTCACGGGCAGGGATTTACATATGTTCACTAGTGTATGCTGTGTACCTAGAATAATATGTATGGATACACAATAAATATTTGCTGAATGAGTGTTATTGGATGGTCCAAAAGGCTTCTCTGTCCCCATGGCTTTAAACTAAGACATGACAGATGAGATGGAGCCAGCACACAAAAAGAAGGCAGAACAATGATCCTAGTTAGCCACACACAGAGGACAGCACAAGCAAAGGCCCTGAGGTCCGGAGAGACTAGCATCTTTGTCTCATCCTCTTCCAAAGGCAACCTTTAAAAAGCCACGGGGGGTGGGGAGTGGGGGGCACTCCCTTCAGTGTAGCACATCTGTCTAAGCCCCACCTCCTGCCTTCCACTTACACATTCTTGCTCTCATCTGGTTTCCTCAGTTTCCCGGTGCCTTATGCCTGGTGGTAGCAAAATGCAAAGTTAGAGGCATGCACACTAGTGCCAGGAAACCAGGATTTCAACCCCAGCTCTGCCATTTAGTGCTTCAGGGATTGGGGGCAGGTTACTTGTCCTCTCTCGGTGCCTCAGTTCTGTTATCTGTAAACAACAGATAATAGAGAATCAGTTCTGTGAGCTGCTGTGAGCAAGTTAAAAGATGGGGCGCTCTCGGCTCCATCGCCGACACACAGAAGGCGCCCAATAAATGTGAGCATTACCATTGTCTATTTTTAGCACTGTCATCGTTATTATTAGATGTCCCATCTCCACCTGGCCCCTTCGGAGAGGTAACTGGGTAGGTGAAGGACACCCACCCCAGCACCTCGTCCAGATTCCCAACCGCCTGACCATTCTTGCCTTGGGGTAGATGGATATCCCCGCACAGTCTTATGCAATACCATGACTCCTGAGGACTCTAAGTGGACCATGAGCCACTCTAACGGACTCCTCAGGGCCACCGCTAGCCCCTTGGGGCAAAGTAGAGGGTTTCTATGACCCACAGAGGGGTTCTGCAACCATGCCTGAGATTGACATTCCCCCGTCTAATAGTCTTCCCTCTATTTAACTGCGTAAAAAAAACACCTGCAAATGTTTTGCCTTTTCAAATCACCTCTCCTCCCCCTCAACACCACCCCCTGTCCCCAAATCCCAGTAGTTTCAAAACTGAGTAACTGTTGGGAACTGCAGTTAAAGATGCTAATTTAAACACACACGTCAGACAAGGCAAGCTGGGATCGTTTTCTTAGCAACAACCCCTCACCCACACCTCCCAGCTGTCACTGCCCAGGAGCAGGGCTCCAGCAAGCTGGCAGGGGAGCGGTACAGGCAGGGACAGAGTCTGGGGGGCCTGGCTTAGGGCCTCCATCCAGCCTGTACCCTCCAAAGGCGACCTTCAAAGGCTCAAGCACTGCCTAGCTGCCAAGTGAACAAGAAACAGGTCCCAGGGCAACCAACTGTTTAAGCAAACCCGTTGGATGGCATTTTGAACTTGCAGAACTGCCTGCACAGAGCGCTCTAATTTCCTGTAATAAACCCAAAACCTTCCCTCTGACTAAGCTTCATGCATTAAATAGCAGCATCTACTATCAAAGCACATTAAGACTCCTTTCCTTGTGGCTCATATCATAAACATGAACGTGGGTCCCATCAAGGGGCAGTCACATCTCCAAGTGGCAATGTAAAATGTTCCCTCCAGGGCACCTGGGTGGCTCCATTGGTTAAGCATCTGCCTTCTGCTCGGGTCATGATCCCAGGGTCCTGCTCAGCAGGGAGCCTGCTTCTCCCTCTCCCTCTATTTTTCCCCTCACTGGTGCTCTCTCGCTCTCTCTCACTCTCCCTCTCTCTCTCAAGTAAATAAAGAAAATCTTTAAAAAAAAAAAAGTCCTCTCCTTCACAAGTTCCCCCAGAATCCTCCAGCCCACCCTCAGGTGGGGGTGATCCCCCCAACTCTCTCAGCCTCTTCAATATCTCACTGATGTAGCAAGTCAATGATCAGGCTAGCACACATCTGTGCCCCTCACTTCCCACCCCAGGACTGGTGCATCTTTGAGAAGACAAGCCATGTCTTGGTCAGCCTTGGATCTTGCCACCACAGCACTCATGTTAAAGACACACGCTACTTTGCCAGAATGCCTGGCATGTAGCAGGTGCCTGATGAATAGTTAGGGGTTGTTAAGATGGATCGCTCTATAAGTGCAAGGGAAGAGCTGACCTGATTGAAGCAACAATCGAAGAGGAAGAGTAAAAAAGAAAAGCATTAAACAATGAACGTGTTAAATAAGACTGTCCCCAGTTGGTCTCATTGGTAAACATGGCTTTCTCATATGCTGAGTTTACTTAACATGGAAGTGTATGAATCCTCATTTTTAAAACAAAGTCCAAAGCTAACACATAAGAAATGCAAGCCAAGTAACCCATCCATGGGAGAGAAATTCCTGGGTTTGGTGATGTGTATGTAGGCCAGACGGTGTCAGAGGGGATATGCTGTGTGCAGAAATGCTAGTGATAGAACATGCATGGGGGCCTTGTATCTCTAGGTAAGGGCGTATTTCGAGAAATTATGGAGATGCTATGTTTCTTGATTTGGCTGTTGGTTGCACAGGTAAGTTCTGTTTGCAGAGATACCTAGACTTTACGGTCTGTTGCTTTTTTCCACATCACGGCATAGTTCAATTAAAAAAGTAAAAAAGAAACAGTAAGCAATATTTCCTCCATGGAAACTTATCTTCACTGCCCAAGTGAAGTCAATGCAAGAAAAGGATGTGCTTTACAAAAATTCACTATTCAGAGAACTCAGCTGTCACCGTGTACAAAGTAAGATAAGTCTCCAGTGCCCAAAGGCAAGCAACAAGGGTATGGGAGATGACAAAGGGGGACATGGAATGCTTGAGTAATGAAACAGATGTGGAGAACTGTCCATCAGCATAACAAGAGGAGTAGCTTTGATGGGGTTTGCTCTGCATCCCCACGCTGACCAGGCTCCAGAATCCAAATGTTGAGGAAGCCAAGAATGTGCAAACTATACTCTCTCAGAATAATAAGAAGGCTATTCCTTTCTCCTCTGGGAACCCTCAAATATGCTGGAGTTTCTGACACTCTCAAGATGGCACAAGAGACAGAGCCTGATTTTAGAAACCTCAACATGATGGTGTGTGTGGTATTCTGAGTCCTGAATGATTTACAGTCCTGGTGACCTGGTTCTAGAAGACAAAACACACTGATACAGCTGTGGGCTACTTATTTTGCTTTGTGTAGGGTGGTATCTAGGGACCAAGGGACCTGGGTCTAGTTGTCCATAAGCTACTCCCCACTGCCCTTTCTCTCTCTCTCTCTCTCTCTCTCTCTCTCTTTTTGCAATTGACATCATCAGATAATAATGGACAACCAGAGCTTCCCTGCTGGTAAGAGAAGGCTCCAAGAAGTACCCTGAGGAGGTTATGCAGGAGCCAGGAAAAGATGCATGTCCTCTAGACCCGATGGCCAAGGGCAGTTATGGATGACCTGCATGGATCCGAGCTCAGCCTCTCACTGCACCAGCTGGCTCTGCCACCATCACTGGCTGATTGCCTAACCCAATCAATACCCAATCATCAAGACCGTAGTCCTCCAATAAGGCCAGACATATTTGCTCTCAGGAGGGCATAACATTCTTCTTTGGACAATCCTGTCTAGAGATCTTTAGCATGACTTCATTTTATACTTACCTTGTACAGGTGAAAACAAGATACCATTAACATTTGCATGGCTTCATGCAGTTTCAATCAACACAATTTGACATTCATTTGTGGAGTACTAGTTGTGTTCCAGACACTGTTGTAAGTCTTTGGAATCAGGCAGAGAGATGAAAAATGAGAACTCTCCCCAGAAGAGAACACATACCCAGCTTTGGCTATGCCCTCATGGATTGGAACCTGTTCTCGTATGGATGCCTTGAAGCGTCTTTACTGCACTTAGGCTCATAACACCCAGAGAGGGCAGACTTAGAGACTCAGTGGTTGATCGATATATTTATTGAAAGAAAATGACAGGCCCTACAAATGGTTTCTAGAAGCCCTGACAGTAATCTCCCACCCTGAGTTCTGGTACTCTTCCATAACTGTGTAACATCAGCCAGGATAGGCCCAACCACTCACCATGCTCACATAGTTGGAGCATGGGTTCCAGGATGGGTCAGGTGACTTTGGGCAAGTCACCTCCACTGCGGTGGCTCGGTTTGTTCATCTGTAGAATGAAGGGACTGGGGCAGATCATCTCTGATTTCTCTCCCAGGTTGGAGCATTCCATACCGCCTTGTGGATCCAGGTGAATGGGAGCTGCCTTTTGCTATTTGTGACTAGAAGAGACAGCTAGACATGTCCCCTTTCCTCTTTCATAGCATGGCCTCATTTTATTCAGATTCTTACCTCCTCTCTACACTGCCTTGGGCCTCAGGTAAGCTCCTGTCTGGTCTATATCTAAGAGCATTCCTATTTGACTTGCTACTCGCTGACTCAGTGGAGGGGAATTGGCCTAGTTCTGGTCAACTGGACAGATGGAGAATTTGCTGGAAGCCTTCCAGGAAAGGTTCCTCTCTCTGTCAAGCCTCCCCGGAAGAGATGGTCCCACCATGCCTCTGGACATTGCCATGTCTGGATGTGATGCCTGGAACTGCTGCAGCCATTTTACAGCCATGAGAGGAACAAGCTTTAGGATGAAGCTGTAACTAAGGACAGTGGGTAGAGAAACAGGAGGAGCCAGGACCTCAGACATCACTGGGCCAGACCCAGCCACACCAGAGATCCCCTACCCCAGCCCCAGCCATCTCTGTTCTACATTTCCAGTTGGAGTCTGTGTTGCCCATTACTTGCACCCAAAGGCATGCTAGCTACCATAGTGGACCACCAATTTGAAAAGGATGAAAAAAATTCCGAAACACACTTAACACTACAACTATACTGCACACATCTGAGTCTTCCTTTTATGTCTAGGATGTCATCCGGATAGAGGTCAGCCTTTCACATAAATCCCTGACATCTTCTCTTCCATTTCTTCCTCAGAAGCCAAGAGCATCCAGGTATTTATACTTTATTGTTGCTTTTGGTTTCCAGACAAATGCAAGTGGCCTGCACATTCCCACAAGAAACAGCACTGACTTGCCCTTCTGCATGGAAACAATGAGCACAGCCATGAACTCAAGCACAAGAGCAGAAGAATCAAAATTGGCACCTTTCTGAAGGCAGAATTATGTGTCATGTTCGTGATTCTGATCTTGCAAAGTGTTATTCATTTTGTTCTACCTGTGAATGAGTCCCGGATTTCTCAATCTGCTGACTAGCTGAGATAGATTCTAGCACAGTATCAGGGAGACACATAAGTTCCCTCCTCTCTCTCCCTCTCCCTCCCTCTCCACCACCTCCTCCCCACCTCTCACCAAGGTAACAAAAGAAATGATAATTAAAGTCAATGAGCATTACATGGTGCCATCATGTGCAATAAAATACGCCTCCCATCTTACATTGTCATTTCCTTTTTAAACCCTTCAGGGGCATTGTGTGCAAATATAGTAAACAGCATAGAGGGAAATAATGCTGCACATACTTCTGGGAGCACGTCATGTCCCTTTAAGACAAGGCCCACTATGCAGTTCCATTCTAGGCCAGAGCTCCGGTTTCAAGCCTGCGGTCCCCTTACTGCCTCATGCAGTATTAATATGGCCCTGGCATGCTCCCAAATTTGCATTGTAAACCATAATCTGGGCCAGCTCCCACAGGACAAACTGGTTTGGGGCTCCCAATTCACCTCCCAAGAGGGGACTCCCCCCTCTCCAAGGCTCAGCCACCCCTTCCCCAGGGTCCTCCACCTCCAGCCTCAGCCAAAGGGAACCAACAGAGGCTCTTCTACTGGCAGTTAGCTGCCCCAGCATGGTACATCCTCTGTGGGTGCCGCTTACACAACAGCAGATGCAGAAGGCTGGCCTGTGGCGATCACAAAGAACATGGGTGATGCTCAGACACCAAAGCCCAAGCCCAACTCAGGGTCACCTCTGCAGCCTGCAAGCACCATGAAAACCCCCAGGTGGGGTCACCTGCATGATTCCATGGTTGAACATCTGCCTTTGGCACAGGTCGTGATCCTGGGGTCCCGGGATTGAGTCCCTGCAGGGAGCCTACTTCTTTCTCCCTCTGCCTGTGTCTCTGCCTCTCTCTGTGTGTCTCTCACGAATAACAAATAAAATCTTAAAAAAAAAAGAGGCGGGGGATGGGGGGAATGGGTGACGGGCACTGAGGGGGACACTTGACAGGATGAGCACTGGGTGTTTTTCTGTATGTTGGTAAATTGAACACCAATAAAAATTAATTTATTTTTTTAAAAAAAAGGAAGAAAAGAAAAGGAAAAAAAAGAACCCATGAGACTGGATGGTCCCATGGGTTCTCCTCAAATGGGCTACAGGAGCATGCTCCCTGACCCTTCCCACCACTAACCAGAGGGCAGGGGCTTTCTATTCTATTATTTCTAGGAAAGCACATAAAAGCATCTTCATTTATTGAAAGAGAAAGAGGGGAGGCTGGTGGCTGCGATGGGGGTGCTGGGGAGAACCAAGGTATGAAAAGAACAAAGGGCCCAGGGTACCGCCATGGGGGCCCCAAGGCAGCCCTCAAACCCAGTGGCTCATGTGGGCTGTACACAGAGCCCCCCACTGCAAGTCAGGCTCAGCCTGCAGCCTGGCTGACGAACGCTCCCATGTCTGAAGCATCGCATGGGGTGTTGGGGAAAGACAAGGCTCGGGAGACAGTCTGTCTGGGTTCACATCCCCAGTCCACTACTCAGGAGCTGTGTGACTGTGGGTATGATCTTCAACCACCCTGTGCCTCTGTCTCCTCATCTGAAATCTGGGAACAAGAATAGTGCCCACCACCTGGGTTGCTAGTGAGGATGCAAAACCATGCCTGGCACCTGACAATTGCTGGGTGCACTCCTCAGCGCTTGGACCCAGTAGCGCACATGAGAAGGGCACGGCTCTGAGCAGAGGGTGGAGCCAAATGTACCCTCAAGAATCCAGCCATTTCCTCAATGTGTTAAATGCAACATTACCACCATAACCCAGCGATTTCACTCTTAGGTACATGCCCAGAAGAATTAAAAACAGGTGCTTCAAACAAACACTTGCACGCAAATGTTCACGGCAGCATTGTTCACAGTAGGCAAAGATTGAAATGACCCAAATGTCCATCAGCAGATGAACAACAGACCAACACAATGTGGAATATCCATGCAATGGAGTATTCTTTAGCCACAGAAAGGAATGAAGTGGATGAACCTTAAACAGTAAAGAATGAAGTCAATCCATTCCATGGATGAAGCTTAAAACAATATGCTCAATGAAAGAAGCCAAACACAAAAGGTCACATATTGTAGGATTCTACTTCTATGAAATATCAAAGTAGGCCAATCCATAGAGGCAGAAAGTAGATCCATGGCTCCAGGGGCTGGAGGAAGGAGGAGACAGGGAGTGACTACTAATGGGTATGGGTTTTCTATTTGGGGTGATGGGAAAGTTCTAGAACTAATAGGCAGTGATGGCTCCACAACCTTGTGACTCTATCTTTATTAAATGGTTAAAATGGTCAATTTTATAGATATGTATTTTACCTCACACCGAAAAAGGAACCCAGAAAAGGCACAGCAGACAGACCCTTTTCCCCCGAGACCTCTTACCTTATGGGGGTTTGGGAGGACAGAGGGACCAGGGTCCTGGGGGCTGAGGGCTGCTGTTATATGCAGAGTTCAGCTCCTGTGCTCCTGCCAGCTCCCTCCTTCCCCACACCACACTCACACAGGCTGCGTATCCTCTCCAGGCCTTTCTTATGCTATTTTTTCCACCAGAAGTGCACCCCTGCTGCCTCCAGGACACTGCCGAACTCCCCTCATGCCCCAGGACCCAGCTCAGGCACTGCCTGCTGTGTAAACCTTTCCCCCCAGCTGCCTCTTCCTCCCCTGGGTTCCCACCTCGGGAACCCTGCACTTCCCCCTTTATCAAGCACTGTGCTCACAAAGTCCCAATATTGCTCCTCAACCTGACTGTAAGTTTCTTCCAAGCACAGACTATAGCTAATTTACTCTCAGATCCTAGAACCCAGGACACAGAAACTACATGAATGAATGAAGGAGTTGAAATTACAGACTAGGGGCATTTGGGTGGCTCAGTGGTTGAGCATCTGCCTTCGGCTCAGGTTGTGATTCTGGGGTCCTGGGATAGAGTCCTACATCAGGTTCCCTGCAGGGAGCCTGCTTCTCCCTCTGCCTATGTCTCTGCCTCTCTCTGTGTGAGAGAATAAATAAATAAATTTATTTTAATAAATGAATAAATAAAATCTTAAAAAATAAAATAAAATTACAGACTACTTTTTAGAAATCAAGAGAAAGGAAATAAGTAGTATAAACAAAGGAGATTGGGTTCCTAGATAATCTAACCCCACCCCCACCCCAAAACCTCCTCAGGGAGAAGGACTACAAGACCCCAAGCAGGCAGTGACCAGGCCACTTCAAGGCACCAGAGTGAGCCTCTATCAGCAAAGTCATGGGCGAGGCCCTGAGCTCAGCTTAGAGTGAACAGCCTGGCCTCAGCCTCAACTACATTGACCCAGGGATCCAAGCATTAGGCCTCTCTCACCTCTTATCTCATTTAAACCTACAGAGGTCAAAGCATCTGACAAAGAAGAAGGAAATTCAGGCCCTGGGAGGTGAGCCACAGCTATGCAACCCTGCAACCACAAAAAGCCAAACGTGATTTTAAAATTCATTTCCTTTTTTTGGCTCAGAGGTGAAAGAGCAGCTCCCCACCAGGAGAAACCCAGAAACACAGGCAATGTTCAAGAAGTAAACCCTCACTGTCACCAGGCTTACACGTCTGAGGTCTGGTGGGTTCCGTTCTAAGGACACACTCCAAGCTATTACCCATGATGGGAAGCCCGGCGGAAGAAAGAAAGATCTTTAGGGAAAGACACATAAAGATTTGTCCTAGCCACTGCACTATTTGTGTGTTCCCGAGTAACTCCACCTCTCTGTCCTTCGTTTGTAAACTCATTTTTTAAAGAAATCCCATGAGTCTAATGTAAAATGGAGTAGATTGTCTCTGAGATCCCTTCTAGCTCTCAGGCTCTAATTCTGAAATGAGTGACATTTGCCCTGGAAAAATGTGGGAAAGTGGTCATCTTGTCCACAATCACTTAGCGAATCCATGGCTGGAAGCAGACAGCATCCATCAGGTGGATACAGTGTGTGAAGTTGAGCTACCAGCAGCTTGTCTCCTTGGGCTTCTTACACCAGCACCCTACACCTCCCCTGCACCAGTACCAGACAAGAAGGCAAAGGTGCACTGACTCTGGCCCTACCCCTGAGTCTGCGATCTTTGGTACAACATAGCTCCGTCGTACCCGGATTTCTGTCCTCCTCACCCACCTTTCTGATTTCTGCTGTTGTCTGCATATCCTGCACTAAAATTCACTGCACACTGTTCTTTAAATCAACTTTAAATTGTCTCACTTCTTTAAAATTAGCATTGTCCTGAGCAATAATATCTGCGAAAGCACGAGCTCTGATGTGCTAGTTCTATTTTTTCACAAGCACATTCGAATACATAACTATAATAAGAAATTCGTCTGTGTCCCACCTAAAAGCATCCCACCAGTGTGGGGATGCTGCAAAACACAGCCTTCCCTCACTTAGTCTTTCCCAGCCAACCTCTTAAGTCGGCTGTTTTCTCTCATTTTCGAGAAGGTAAACTGTGGCTCAGGGAGGCCAGTTTCTAAGGTGACACGGCCAGAAGCACCACTGCCGGCTTCAGACTCGGGTGTGCCTCATTCCAAATCCCACGTCTCTGCCACCCTCGTAAGAAACCCGCTCCTCTGCAGGCTACGGAGGTGAACAAAAGTCCAGCGATTGTAAATAATGCTGACGACCTTTATCACCTATTCTCCTTAATCCTGTCCTAAGAACTTGACAGTAAGATTTTCCATGATAATTTGAAACAAGAGTAATTCATCTATGCATAAGCAAAGCTGACAGCCAGAGTACCAGGATAGAGCAACGCATGAGCCCAGACCGGTTAGCTCCATGGGCAGGTGCCCCTCACCCACACCAACAAGGTCACGGTTATTCCCCATCTGGGCAACGCCGGGCTCAGGCTGTCCTAGTCCAAAGGCTGCACCACTGGCCCTGCCAGTCCTCCTGAAAATGCACAGCTTAGTCACAAGGGACTCTGGCTGTGCGTATGTATGACTCAGCACACACTCATCAGGCCTCCTGGGAAAACAATGGCAAGAGCACATGGGGTCAGTGGTGTCATCCATGAATGCAGGAGTGCCCGAGTCTCCACACACCAAGCTACCAAAGAAAAGGGCTTCCATCCCAGCCTGGAGGATGTGAGAACTGGGAAGGCCAGCACTCATTGGCATCTGGTCTGACCCCCGGCTGGATGGCAAGAAAAAAAACAGAGCCAGGAAAGAAACAGCAAGGGACTTGCCCAAGGGCACTGAGCTGTGGCGGGCCAGGGCTGGACAGAAGCGCCCCCGCCTCAGGCGAGGACCTTGGTCCTGGAATCATACAGCTTCTGGCAGAGTCAGCATCCACAGATACAGTCCTCTTCTCTGCTCAAGGCTGGATGGAGGAAATTGCCTATTACAGGCCATCCCCTAAATTCAGAAATCAATAAAGTGTAAGTGGAGAGCCCATATGAATTCAACAACAATAACAAAGAAAAATGAAGAGGAAAATACCCAGCTCATTATCCCTCTGAAGCATTTTCCACTAACAAGTCAATATGCATCAGAAATAATCTCCTACAAAAAGCAGTGACTGGGGGGTGGGGAATGCACTAAATTGGTGCTCAGAGAGAGAAGAGGCTTGCATGCATTTCAGCATGATGCAAAACCCCTTGTGTGTCATGTAATATGTCAACCGCAGAAGGATTCCCCAAGCAGGCATGTGATAACACGCCGTTTGAGTCCAACTAGATGCCTTTAAGCCTCCCCAGGATGTGTGCAAAAGGGGCAGGGCACTGGGCTCTCTGGACCATCTGACCAAGTGGGGGCAAGCGACTACCAGTACATGAGGGACTGAAATGAAGCCAATGAAAAGAGAGATGCACCCTATACAAAGCATGCTCCTACTGGGTAAGAAGCAGCAAGGGTCAATATATTTCTTCCCAGATCTTTTCTTTTTCTCATTTTTAAGCCTGGAAAATACTCCCCTCTGAGTCTTACCCATCAGGAACTAGCCAATGGCCAAAATAGCCCACTCAAAAGTCAAAACACAAACACTAAAATATTGCATATCGTGACTATTTTTAAGATAGGGTTAGGATGTGTTTCCACCACGGTGGTGGTGGTAGAGGAGATGGGGTGGCTCCGTTATTTATAGCAGAATTTTACAATCTCTTCATTCGTATAATCTCTTGCTTTTAGATAAAGCAAACAAAACGTAAAGAAGCAACATGACTTTTTGAAAGCAACCCAGCTGGTCAACAGCAGAGCAAAACGAAAGTCCAAGTGGAAAACATTTAGTTATTTTAACAAAATCCTCCCCTGGCACTACAGGACCCTGACTTCTGAGTCCAGGGCATCTGGGTAATGCTTATAGGTGCTTCCCAAACTCTTATGTTCTCTTGGCAACCTGAAACCACTCTCTTCCTTGGCTCTTCTACCATCTGTAATTAATTAATTCTATAACCCTCGTTGACAACTTTCTCCTCCGCAAGAATAGAAGGTCTACTGCTATGCTCAGGACAAACATAGCAAACACTTAAAAATATCTGCAAACAGAACACATATGCATTTCTGCTGGATGGATCGACACTCATGCATTCACCAAACACAGGCTGACCATCCACATCATGACAGGCCCTTGCCTTCTTTACCCTGGGAAGTCACTCAGGGTTACCAACATGCCCACTGAGTCCTAACAAGGTCATGTCACACATGCAGGGATTTAAGGAGGTAAGACACAACCCTGACCCCCGAGAAGCAGACACCCCAAGGGAATACAAGCCAACACATGTAACAGGCTGCATGGCATGGTGGACAGGGCACTAGGAAAGCTGGAGCTCTCTGGTCTACTTTTCCATCCCCATTCAATGGCTACACAGCCTTAGGAAAATAATTTTAACTCCTCCAGGACTTGACTGCTTCATTTGCAAAAACAAGACAAACAAAAGGAGGAAAACCATCCCAGAGTTGGGAATATCCAGGCTGGAAGAAGGGCTCCTGAGGATCTTAACCTCCTTGAGTGAAGGGGCCAGTCTTTCTTCCATACCCTACTCCGTCCCCGCTCCTCATGCCAGGCTTTGCCCCTCCTTCTCCCCTCCACCATCCTTTACCCTGAAGGTTCACCCAACCCTATGAAAGGATCACTCCTCCGGCCACTAACCTTTCAAGATCCCTCTCAGGAGCACTAAGCAGTGTTTCCCAAGCCCTGACAAAGGAGGGTCAATTGTCCCCTGTTTAGACTTTAGTTGTGGGAGAGAACTTGCTCATTGACAACTCAGGGCAGAAATACCAGAGAGTATGGTTATTCCCTCCCACCCCATGCCCACCTCTACTGGCTCTATAAACCCAAATCTCTGAAAGGCATCCATTTTTCTTAGCTCTGTGCCTGCCCATCTTACTCTTGTCTAGAGGAAGAGAAACCTTCCCTCTATTGCTCCATCTACCCCAGGGCTGGCCCACTACACTGCCCAGTGCTGGCCTCGGGGCCTGCAGCCACTGCCAAGGGCACACTTGAACCAGGCAGCTGTGTAAACCCAGGCCAGGCTCCCCATTGGGGAGTTACCAGCCTTCCCCAGCCTCTCCAGCTCCACATTCCCCCTGGAAACCTAAAGATACCAGCTGCAAGAAAACTTAGCTCAAAGATGACTGTTGTTATCTTAGTTATGAAGCCAAACACTACAAACAGCCTAAATATCTCACACTGGAGAAAGGCTAACAATGAAACGGTGGTACAGCCATCCTGAACAGCATGTAGTCATAAAATAAAATAAAATAAAATAAAATAAAATAAAATAAAATAAAATAAAATAAAATAAAATAAAATAAAATAAAATAAATAAAACAAAATAAAATAAAATAAATAAAATAAAATAAAATAAAATAAAATAAAATAAAATAAAATAAAATAAAATAAAAAAAGGTTTACAGACTTACAACAGCAGGGAAAATGTTTATTATAGTAATGGGGGCAGCACATAAAATTGGATAAATCACAGCTAAGGAAATTGAAATAACTTGAGTATCTTGACCAAGAGGCTTGAAGGAAATGGATCAACAGGTAACCAACGGGTGTCTCTAGGTAGAGAGACCAAAGACAAGTCCCTCCTCTATGTTTCCATATATTTAAAACAGCAAATATAAACAATATCTTTGAAATACATCTCATCATTTCTCATGGAGGAACATATACTCAGAAAGATCTCAGGGATCTTGGCATCAAAAGATCTGGGTTCTAGGTTCAGGGCTTTCTGTTTCCGTGGCATGTGACCTTGAAAAGTGAAAAGCCCTTTGTTTCTATTGCATACTTAAAATGACAACTTCTACCTACAACCTCCACCTATAATCTACAACTTAAATCCGACACTTACAACCTACATCTACAAATTATATTTATGACTATACCTGCACCACACCTATACCTACAACCTAAATCTACAACCTACAGGTTGCTGATAATAGTTGTGGAGCTCACCCAAGTGCCAAGCCTTATGTGAAGATGTTATAGGAAGTTAGGCCATAAAATTGTGATGATTTCTTGAGATTGACACTCATATACACACTCTAGTATCAAAAACATATCAGTTCACAAAGTGGGTCTTGATTCCAGGGAAAACACTAACACACCAGAAAATTCTTCTCAGGGCTCAAGGTCAAAATCAACAACATGTGACTCCTGTTCACCTACCCAGAACTCCTTAAGGCCGAACAAATTTGATTCAAAAAGTTTATCACTTGGGGTGCCTGGGTGACTCAGTCGGTTGAGTGTCTACCTTCGGCTCAGGTCATGATTTCGGAGTCCTGGGATCAAGCCCCAAGCCGGGCTCCCTGCTCAGTGGAGAACTGCTTCTGTCTCTCCCACTGCCCATCTCCCCCATGCTCTCTCTCAAATAAATTGAAGCTTTAAAAAAAAAAAAATTTTATCACCTTTTTGTTGAAAAACACAGATAAAAGAAGCTTTAATTCAGTTTGGGTTTTTTTTTTTTTTTTTAAGACAAAGGAAACATATTGGCAGGTACATTTTGTGTAATTATTTGGTTTGGCAACTACCTCTTGGTCTAGAAACAATGGTTTAGAGTTTTCCCCCAAGTGAGGCCATGGTAGTTGGCCTCTGGGAGCAGAAGGAAGCCAGCGCACTTTCTTATTAAAAATTAGAGAACACGGGCTTTCCCAGAGGGCTATCCTACTGTGGTCTTTCTTCTCAGTGTGGTTCAGGGCTCACTGAAGTTACTGCACCAAGATTCTAGAGTCTCCTAAGACAAAGGGCCTCTTTTCTCTCTAGCAGATGTCACTTCAAAAGTCAAGAACTCTAGTCTTCTCTCTTACCTAGTTGGTTAGGTCGCAAGAGGTGGAGGCCGAGGCTGGGGCGTGACCCCCAGCCTCCCACCCCCTGACACTGGATTTGACTTCCAGCCCCACCACGTACTGGTAAGTGACCACAGGCCAGTCACCTCACCTCACCAAGCTTCAATCTCCCCACTGGTGACAGCGATACCAACATTTTTAAGCTCCTTGTATGTACCAGACACTAAAGCTTACACCCAAGAACCCATCTCTTCCTTGCAACCACGCTATTATGAGAAGAGCACTAGGTACTATTACTATCACGCCCATCTTACAGATAAGGAAGTGGACACACAGAGAGGTAGGTAACGTGCTCGGGGTCCCACGGCTAGTTGGCAGTAGGATGGGACTGAAACCAGGTGGTCTGTCTCCCACGCTCTTACCACGTACTCTGTGACATCTGTTAATTGGGGAGGGAAAAAAATGCCTCTTGACAAGGTCATCATCCGGACTTTAGAAGCCAACTACCTAAAACACCACAGTAGACCCTCCATAAATAGTAGCATCGCTATTTCCTCCCAACACAGCCAAATCTGTACCCTTCTCTCAATGGCCATCTTGATGGCGTTTCCTGTTGGATACAGAAAGGATGCACAATTCAACACAGCCAATGACCTGGAAAGAGAAAACAAAACCCAAAGTCCACTGCAGCAAGGGTGAGGTCCTAGGGGCAGAGGCTGAGTCTTGCTGACCTTTGAGCCATCTGCACAACCTAGTAGAGAGCCTGGCGCGGAGCCCCAAAGCCGAAAAAGCCTGCTGTGCCTCGTGCCATTGTTTCAAAGGCACCCCCTCTTAGTTTCTGTTCATGCCTGTTCCTCAGAGACAGCCCTAAACACTGGGCACCGCCGATCCTGAAATCTGCAAGGGAACACGCAGAACCCCAGAGTCGGGAGGAAGCGTGTCCCCTAACACCAACACCCACGAGATCTTCGAATTCTCTCTAGAACCTAGCTTCCTTCTGTCACCCTCCCCCCTTGGCTTTTACCTTCACTGGCAGGAAGTGCCTTCCTTTGGGTGGGTGCAAAGCCATGCGTCACCAGGCGCTAGCTCGAGGGACGGACTTTTCTGCCACGAGGGCCACTCACTCCGCAGAGCCAAGGGGAGTCCGCGGTGCCTGAGCCGCACTGCAGGACAAACCCCACCCTCGCCCCCTCCGTGGCCCACCCTCCTTCGTGGGCCGAGGACAGGGCCCAGAGCAGGGCCTGGCCAGCGCTCTCCCAAGCTCTGAGACACGGGAGCTGGCCTGGACCTGTCTTCCACGTAAAGATCCTCCCGGGAGTGCGCAAACCTAAAACGCACTCCCAATTATTTTTTCTGGCTTAGAGAATGTCCTCGATGATCCCTAAAACCTTTCAATCTCCCTCGCTGCCTGCATCCCACTCTTTCTCTTTCCATTCTGCCTGTAAAAGAAGAAATAATTCTAAAAAGAAAAAAAAAACCCTACCTACCATGAGACACGGCAACAATCTGTTATTAAGAACATAGCAGCTGCTCAGGAGCCACTGGGAGTCCAAGTGGCAGCGCTGGTCCCGCTGTCACCCCAGGTGCCACATGGGCCATTCGGTCCCTAAGCGCTGCCGCCGCCTCTGCCGCCCAGCGACCCCCACCCCCACGCCATGCCTCAGCGGGACTGGATGGGACGCAGGCCGTCCTGGGCCGCGGCGGGGCAAGGGGCTCGCACACACAGATACACTCATAGACTCTACACACAGACACACACATATTCACAGACTCTATATACACACACAGATACACTCATAGACTCTACAGACACACACACACACTTGCTCGTAGACGCTATACACACACACACACACACATAGAGTCATAGATGCCACACACACACTCACTTGCTCGTAGACGCTGTACACACACACAGATACACTCGTAGACTACACACACACACAGATACACTTGTAGACTCTACACACACACACACACTCACTTGCTCGTAGACGCTGTACACACACACAGATACACTCATAGACTCTACACACACACAGATACACTCATAGACTCTACACACACACACAGAGATACACTCGTAGACTCTACACACACACACACACACACACACACTTGCTCGTAGACACATACAAACACAACTCACAGACATACTCATTGGCCCTCTACACACACACTCACTCACTCGTAGATGCTATACACACACACAGATACACTTGTAGACTCCACACACACAATCGCTTATAGATTCTATACACACACACACAGATACACTTGCAGACTCTACACAAACACACACACTCACTCATAGACTCTACACACACACACAGATAGATACACTTATAGACTCTACACATAGACACAAACACAATCGCTCATAGACTCTATACACACACACTCCCACAACTCCACACAGACACAAGTCCCTACCTGCACATACACTCAAACACACTAGATACAAGCTACATTGTACAGCCTCCTCTCATGTATTCTATATGTATGCCACACCCTCCACACACACACACACACACACACACACACGTGCCCACACACACTCACACTCTCACCCTTGGCTGGAACCCCCACAGTGGTCTTGTGGGCCAGCACACCCTGCCATGTTCTTTGGCCTCTGAAACAGCCTTTTCCTGTCACCACTTCCAACTCCAAAACCTTCGCTGGTATCATTATCCCTATCTAGATTCCTTAAGCCAGACCCAAGTTCAAATCCCAGCCAACTAGCTGTGTGGCCTTGGCAAAGTCACTTAACTGCTCTGGACCTCAATTTCCTCCTGTGTGTCTTGGAGAGTGGCAGTACCAGACTCCAGAGCTAATAGGAGGTCAGTCCTCAACAGCTCAGCCAGGTCACAAGTCCTAAGTCTACTGATCCCCATCCCTCTGGTGATGGGGATGGAATTAAAACCTAGGTTCATCTCCTGACCCTTTCACTAAAACACCTGCCTTTCTAATTTTACAGCTTAGGAAACAGACACCCAGGTGGGAAGCGAGTGGCCTAGGGTTTCCCAGATAATGGATCGCAGCAGCAAAGCAAAGCCAAGGCTGGAGGGAGAACTGTGTCCTCTCAAGGGAAGATCTGGGAGACATCTTCAAGGAGGGGACCTGGCTCTGACAGCATCCCTCATCCCCAAATGTCCAGGCTTACATTACTCCCAGGCCCTGCTACTTCCAGGGCCATCAGAGGAGGACAACCTAGGCACTGGGGAGCTACGGGCTGGACTCTCAGCCATACTTCTCTGTTCTGAGCTCAGTCTGAGGGCACCAGGCATGAACAGCACCCCCTCCTAGAGTATCCGCACCACCTACCTCCAGGAACGCCACAGCCGCCGACAGAAAACAAAGCATAGCTCGTTGCCAGCCCAGCCCTGCTTAGTAATCTGCCCTTTGCATCGCCGGGGGAGCAGTGGGAATGCAGCTTCAGTACCTGATGGTACAGCCAAAAAAAGCGAGCTGAGGGGGCCCACAGACTCCCACCTGTCCTCTCCCACCCGCCGTTCTGGGACAGCGTTGAGGAGCCGCTGTTTCTTTTTTCTCCCACCCCAAGGAAATCAATATGTTGTGCAAAAACATCTCCATCCAGCAAAGCTCTACTTTACACCTACCTCCATCTGGACCATCCCTCATAGCATTCCACTAATTCACCAATAATTCCTCCTAGAATCATCCTGATTGATTTCACAGTGCGGGGCCGCCTCCTGCCTGGCTGTGCCCCAAGCAGGTGGAGCTGAGCAGACACATCCATGCTCAACCCACCGGAGCTCTGGCTCAGGAGGTCGGAGCCAGAGGGACGCACACCAAGAACTGGCTTTCAGGGAAATAAGGCAGGGTAATGCATCAAGGCGGGTGTATTTGAAAAGGGAAGCTCAGCTTTATACCTATATGAACGCTACCAATTATTGAACACCTACTCTGTGCTAAGTGCTTTGCAAAACTTAACGAATACTCAGTGCAACACTTTACAAATAAGAACAAGTCATATAAAAAGATGCTGTCATGAGCCTGGGGACAAAGGCACCAGGATGCAATGCTATCTTCCCTAATAGACAGGCCTTCCTTTGGGAAAAACTGTCACTATTCAGACTAACAATTTTTCTGCATAATTTTCATAATGTTCAGGTTCTTGATAACATACTCATGGGTAAAAATAATGTTTAGCAGCTCTCTGGGTAAAATGATGGTATTAATATTAATTGCAGTGTTGGCGGTAGTAAGAGCAGCACCAGTAACTGGAAATTATCATGCATTTTAATGACTATCAGGAACTATGCCCGATCTTTACATATAGTATTTTATTAATAATCCTGTATTGGGGCACCTAGGTGGCTCAGTTGGTTAAGCATTTGACTCGATTTTGGCTCAGGTCATGATCTCAGGGTCCTGAAACCCAGCCCCACAATGGGCTCTGTGCTTCTCTTTCTCTCCCTCTACGCTTCCCCCTGCTCATGCACTCTCTCTCTAAAATAAATAAATAAATCCTTAAAAAATAATAATAATAATCCTGTATCACTTTTAATGTTCTTAGAAACATTTTTGGCTAAGTATGTACAGGCATGTCTTGGAGATATTGAGGGTTAGGTTTCAGACCACCATAATAAAGTGAATATCACAAAAAAGCAAGTCAGTGAATTTTTTGGTTTTACAGTGCATACAATGGTTATACTCACACTATACTCTAGTCTTTTAAGTGTGTAATAACATTATGTCTTTATGTCTAAAAATGTCTACCTTAATTTAAAAATTAGTTGATTGTTAAAAAATGCTAACCATCATCTGAGCTTTTGGTGAGTTGTAATCACTGGTCATAGATGAAAATAACAAATGTAACAATAATGAAAAAGTTTGAAATATTGTGAGAATTACCAAAATGTGACATGGAAACACAAAGCAAACAAATGATGTTCAGAAAATAAAGCCAATAGATTGGCTCTACCCAGAGTTGCCACAAACTTTAAATTTGTAAAAATCACAGTATCTGCAAACCACAACAAATCAAAGTACAATAAAACAAGGTGTGCCCGTACATTAAAAATATTAAGAGTAACCACTAAGAGGATAGAATATGATCTACTAATCAGGAAGCAGCAAAGGAAAAAAGGAGAAGATGTGTAAATATCCATCAACATAGAAAAGGAAAAAGAGGAGCAAAGAAAAGGATTGGTAAAAAGAAAACAGTAGGGGAAAAAAAACTCAGAAATTATAGCAGCAATTATAATAAACATAAATGGATTAAGCTTACCTATTTAAAGACAGAGATTATCAGACTACTGTAAACGACTAAACAAAATTCAGTTGTGTTATGATTACAAGAGGCATAGCTGAAACAAAACCTTACTAAAAGATTAAGAATAAAGGAACAGAAAAGAATGTATCAGGCATTCTGATGCCAAAACACTAATGGAAAGAAAACCATTGTAGCATGTAATTAATGTCATTCAAAACTACTACAGGTCCTCAAAACAACCTTCAAAATAGTACAAAATAGATTTCAGTAGATCTGAAATCCCTATTTTACATGAGAAAATTGAGGAACAAAGAAGTTAGGTTACTTGTCCAAGGTCACGCAGGCAGCAGGGACAGAAAGAGGATCCACATTCAAGTTTCTATCACTCCAAAGCCCATGTTCAACACGCTACTATTCTAAGTAATGTTACCTTGGGAAATATTTAGTGTGCAGAAGATACATGTTTCATAACCATGGCTTGGAGTATGAGTAAGGAAAATGGAGAAAGGATCATGAGTCACTAAAAAAATAAGAAAGAACAATCTACTGGTTCTCAGTCCTGGAAGTAGATTAGCTAAAACATCTAGGGCGTTCTAAGAAAGGCCAGTGATTTAGGCCTCACCCCAGACCAATTAATATGGCATCTGTAGAGCAGTGCTGCCCAAATATCAGTATTTTAAAAGCTTCCAAATTGACTGGTGTTCAGGCAGGGTTAAGAACAATGTAATTGTACACAAACTCATAGACAGCCTGTTAATAGAGGGTACTTTTAGGTTGCTGTGGAAAGCAGAAATTAAATGACCTCCAACTTCATCCGTCCAACCTACAGATCAAAAAAGAAACCTTCAGAACACAGGGAGATACGTGATCCCTTCTTCCACAGATGAGGGAAACCACATCTGGGAATATCTGGTAAAAGAGCTGACAATCCTGTACTAACACCCCCTCCCTGCTTCTTAAAGAGAACAGAATGAATCACAGAATCTTAGGGGTGGAACCTTAAAATGGATCCTAGACCTGACTGTTAGAAATGCCTTGCAAACTTCATAAAAATATATAGTTGACATTTGAACAACATGGGTTTGAATGCGTGGGTTCACTTATACGCAGATATTTTACGGTAATGTACTGCAAGTGCTTTTTCTCTTCCTTCTGCTTTTCTTAATAACATTTTCTCTAGCTTACTTTATTGTAAGAATTCAGATAGATATAGATATAGATATAGATATAGATATAGATATAGATAGATAACAAAGAATGTGCTAATCAACTGTTTGGTCATTGGTAAGGCTTCCAGTCAACAATAGGCTATTTGGAGTTAAGTTTTGGGGGAGTCAAAAGTTATACCCAGATGTTTGACTGTACAGAAAGTTGGTGCCCCTACCCCTGCACTGTTCAAGGGTCCGTTATAGATCTGTGCATCCCACTGATAGGGGAGTGTGATTCCATGAGTCTGGCTCAATACTGAGAGACAACATTTTTTAAAAGAAAGTCAAAGGCTTTTGGAGAAAGATGGTGGAGTGAAGCCACATCACAATAACTCTATGTCCCAACACATAATTAAGCAAAACATAAGGGGAGTGGGGGTAGGAACTGAAAGTGATCAAACAAGGAATGCTATCAACATCTAAAAGGGAAGAAAGATCTGGGATGAGGGTAGGGGGAAAGGATTTGACATGTCTTGTGAAACTCCTATCCCCACACCATCCTCTCCAGAAGCATTATTGGTGAGGCCACAATGCTGAAACTTTTTACCAGTTACTATCATTATTATACTACCAGTCTCTGTACTAGAGTGGTACAGACAAGTCATCAGTATTTTGCCAATTACTATTAGAAAGAAGAAGACCATGGTTTAACTTACTTTTTTGCCCTTGTCTGACTTGACAGGAAAGAATTGATAGCCATAAAGCTGTGGTTTCAATAATTCAGGGTCCCTCTCTCCATCTCAGATGAACATATGCTCCAAAACTCAATGCTTAATTCAAGGGATCATCTAAATGTCAAGGGCATCCCCTCACAGAAGACAGTACCTTTGCCATGAGTGGAATGAACTTGGAACAGGATATCGAGCAAAATCTCAGGAGAGCAGCACATAGTTCTAGCCGAAGGAACATACAGCTCCAAGCTCTGACCCTCCCTCATCTGCATGTTCCCTATAAGGCTCTGAGGCATCAGAAATCATCTCAAACTGTAGCTCAGATACCAAGGTAGGGGTTTTGAATAAGTTACAAAAGGCATCTTTAAAAAAAAAACAAACAAACATTAAAAGTCATTTTAAAAAAAGCATTTGCCTAATATCAGAACAAATAGAAGAACCAAACAAAGCCATCCAAGTTCAGCATAAGCAAGATAGTGTCATGGCACCTGTATACATAGACTAAGAAGGGTAAACATAGGGAACACAGCATAGAGAAGATGAAGAGGCCTGTCTTGAAGAAAATCGAACCAAAGAAACAGAAGAAATTTCCTACAAGTGCTTAATGTATAGGAGAATTAATCAGAATATATATTCAAAAAAAAAAAAAAAAACAAGAAAAGTTAGATTATCAAGAAGTTAGATCAAAGAAAACAAAATGAAGACCAAAATGACACCGTTTCAGATTGCCACATAAATTGGAGACAGAAAGACTATAAATAAAAATTGAATTCCTACATGGGGGAAAGGCTCGAGACCAGACGGCTCTGGGACTTACTAGATATCATCAACCTTAAGGCTGTAAAAACAACAGGAGTACTAATGTAAGGCAGAGGCAGGTGGTGGGAGAAAAGTACGTGACTGCATCCTTCTGCATCTTGTATAGCAGACACTATTACAATTATAATCCGTCGTTGACAGAAAGTAATGACTGCAACCTTTTAATATTTTTCATCACCTCAGTGAGATCTTTTAGAAAATGTGTTTCAATGAAGAGATATTAATGCAGAGCGCAGCACTTCCTTCAGATGCTTCCTCTTAGAAAAATCAAGCAAAGTAAGTGAATACTCTTTGTTAAAATTAGAATGGAGAGTGTGATCCTATTATTCTAAAATTATTCCTGTCGATCTATGGTCTATGTATCTTTTCAGCTGTATACATCCATAGAGAGACGCTTTAGTGATTTCCTCCTACTGTTGAAGATGCTTATTCCTAGGTGGTGAGATTTTGAATGATTTTTTAAAACTCTCTGTGAATTAAAAAAACTCTCTTGTGAATTTTTGGTAGTGATTATTTCGCAAAACCATTATTGTTTGTAGAGGAAGAAACTCCCAGGTGGCTGAGATGGTCACTGCCAAGTTTGAGGACCACTGAACGCAGCCCAGGAATGCGACCCCGCCGTCTGGCCCAGAAATCTCCGGGCAGCACTCCTTAGAAGCAGCCAGCCACCCAGCCCACCAAAACCTCTCCCGCTGCACAGTACAGCTAATTTTCTCACTGCTGCTCCCCTTGTGATCATGTCTTCTAGCAGTAATGCCTACTTTTTATTGAATTGCCCTAACTAGGAGCTCATCATATTCTTCTACATTCTCCTTTAATCTGCAGAGCAAACTTAGGAAGTTATAAGGTTTCATGAGTTTTCCCTCATTTCCTGCAGAAGAGACTGGGCCCTGGAGAAGTGAATTTCCCCGAAGCCACACAGCCAGGAGGTGGTAGGTCTGAGCTCCAAAACTCTAAAGACCATGTTTTTAGCCAAAATACTCTGCAAGAATGTGCTCCCTTGGAGAGCCTAGCTGGCTCAGTTGGTTGAGTGTCCAACTCTTGATTTTGGCTCAGGTCATGATCTCATGAGTCATGGGATCGAGCCTCATGTCAGGCTCCCCAGTTGGTGGGCAGTCTGCCCAAGATTCTCCCCCTTACCATTCCCCCCGCCTTTAAAATAGGTAAATAAATCTTAAAAAGGGGCACCTGGGTGGCTCAGTCAGTTAAGTGTCTGCCTTCAGCTCAGGTCCTGATCCTGGGGTCCTGGGATCGAGCCACAAATGGGGCTCCCATCCCTGCTCAGCAGGGGAGCCTGCTTCTCCCTCTCTACCTGCATGCCCCTGGCTTGTGTTTTCTCTCACTCTCTCTCAAGTGAATAAATAAAATAAATCTTTAAAAAAAAAATAGTGCTCCCCTGCGTTGATCCAAGGCTCACCTTTCTATAACTTCTAACCAACGGCACACACTGTGCTCTCTGGGGACACAACAAAAAAAAAAAAAGGCAAACCCCTTTCCATATGGCACTGCCTTCCAACATAGGAAGGCAAAAATCCCAGGACCCTCATCTGTCCAGGCTTCTTCCTCCCCAGGCGACCCACCCCAAGTACAAAAGGTACAGGAGAAAAAAAAAAAAAAAAGACCCTGCATTTTTTTTCTGACCTGAGATGAAGTCACTGAATGATGAATTTAAATGGAATCATGAGGTTTCCAAGATGCTCTTATCTATATGCTATCATTTAAGTTCCATTTTTAAGGAGTTCCTAATAGCTGGGCTCCCTGGGAAAATCCCCCAAGAGAGTTTCACACCATAGACAACTCCCAACTCTGCAGGTTAATGGATGGGTGTAGCGGTGTGGATAAAGTAATTTATATCTGGCACGGAAGTGTATTATATGCATTTTCCAATTTATCTTCCTAATTATGTTTTTTCATAGACTCATATTTAAATGAGTTTCTACTCCCCTAACACTCGCTGACTGGCAGTGAGGGGAGGGAAAGCAGGATAAAAATGCTAAGATTTTCCACCAAGTGTGAATCTTCCCTATGCCATCCCTGAAAACTCTCTGGGGTAGGTGGGGGCCGTCAGGTTGGGATGCGGAGGGCTGTCTTTGGTTTACAGTCTCCCCAAGTCTGATTTCCACACACACATACACCAGCCTGTCCAGCCTGCGGTTTATACTGCCTGGCATCTCCCGTGCCAGGAGTCACAGGGCAGCCAGGCACAGGGGCCCCCCAGGCCCTGCCTAGGATACATCCTCCTAGGAGTGTGCACTTCCTAGCAGGGCCTTGTTCCAGGGAAAGACTCTGCTGCCTTGGTCTTGCACAGAGGTCGGCAAGCCTCCACCAAAATGCACACCTGTGTTGGCAGTGGGGCCGTGGAACGGGGCCTGGAAAACATGGATTCATGCCTCAGCGTAGGAACAGAGACCCAATATAGCTCAGCCCAGACTGAGTCAAGCTGCTGACCCCACCACCCTGTCCCTACATCCTCTCCTGCAGCGTCCTTGGTGCTCTCCTGCAGTGACCTCAATTTCACCTCCATGTCCCCAAATCCAAGTCCCCCATGTCCCTTGGGTATAGGCATTGCTCCCTACTTTCTCCCCATTGCTTTCCCCCAAGCAAAATCTGAACCCACTTATCACAGCCCGTCTGTCCCTTGCAGAGGAGGGGAGACACCCAACACCACAGCCCAGAAGGAACCTCCGCAGGGAATCAGCCAAAAGCCAGACGCTAAAATTACATTTTCTCACTCCCTTCTCATTTGGAGGGAAGTCTGTGTAGGGCTGGCTGTGATCACACACTCTCTGCCGTAAATGAGAGAGCTATCTCAACAGCCTCCCTCTCCTCCTCCTCTTTCTTCTCCCTATCCTGTCTCTTCTCTGTGCCATGAAGGCTTCCCTCCTCCACTAAATTCCCAGCTCACTGCCTCCCTCTCACTCACAGTGTGCTACAGGCACGCAGCTCCACGGGGAACGTGCAGAAAGCTCTGGTCCACCCATCAGGAGAGGGTGATCATTGCCACTACCCAGCATGGACATGCGGGACGCAGGAAGCAGCAGGGGTGCACTGTGTTTTGACAGAAGGAACCTCATATAAGGGAACAATGGAGGAACATTTCAGCCTCAAAGAATCCACCAAAACACCAGTACAAGGAGAGGGGCAAGACAAGCTCTTCCAAGCAGGTAGGCCAAAACACCCAGAGGCCCAGGCCAATCCTATCTCCTTCTTATGGAAGAGTTCTCACAAGAAGGTTATCTTCCAAAATTCACAGACATGTGCCCCTTCCCCTTGGTGCTGCCTGGCCCCAAACTGGCTGAATTTTTCCAATGTGTAGAGAAAGGGATAATCTGACTTTCAAAAACACCTGTTCACCAGGTAGCAGTCTATCCTTTCAAGGCCTCCTTCACATTTTAAAACCTTACTGCTGGGTGGTCACCCAGGGAAGCACATAAACAACCTCAAAGATGTTGAACCCAGCCTAGATAGTAGAACTGAATTTTTGTTTTCCTTTACAGGGCACCTCCTATGAGTCACTGTGCTTGGGGCACTGCACACCGACCCTCAGTCTTCCAGCAACAGTGGGTATGGTATCGTCACCCCCTTGTGCAGGTGAGGTCTGAAGCTCAGAAAGGTTACGGAACTTGCCCGAGCCCATTACAAGTAGTAGCACATGGCCAAGACATAAATCTAGAGTCCCGAAATCATGATCTTCCTACCACACCAAATGTTTCCCCTAAAGAGTGCCCATAACTCCACACAGGAACCCAGCCCAGCCTGAATAATCCATCAGGGCAGAAGAAGAAAACTCTTCTGTCAAAATGAAAGATGCTAATAGCAAGAGTATTTAGCTGGGAGTGTTCAGATTTCCATAAAAATCTCCTTGTGCGAAAATGAGTTGAAAAAATCATGCTGAATCTGCCTCTCAGAAGCCAGTACCTCCTAGAATCCAGACATCTGTCCTAAGCCAGCTGAAGAGCTTCACTGCTTTTCCCACCAATCTGCAATCCCCCCCATGAATTATTAAGGAACCATCCAGGGCTTGGCTACAGGAAAAGAACTGGTCAATTATATTTCACCCTACCCACTCAATCTTAAATATTATGCCCAAGATCAAACAGCCCTTGCCTTTCATTTTTCTTGGCTTGAGGAAGGTAGTGAGGAGGGTACAGAGCCAAGAACCCAAGTGTCTGAGCATTTACAGTAATCCAGCCTCACCCCAGACTGGCCCCCCATCCAGGCCCACCCCTGTGTGGCTTTTCCAGATCAACTGGAATTTGGGGTGAGAGCCAGTCTTTCCATACACAGTAAGCCTTCTGCATGGAAGGCACATGTTTCCAGGACCTTTCCTAAGCAGGTATTCTGAGGAGAGTTCTGAAGCGGAGACTGGGAAGTAAAGTCAACATGGAATTGCCTTCCCTTTGGATTATCTGACTCAGGTGGCACCCACGACCGGCAAAACCAAAGGAAATGGGCTGACCCTAAAGATGGTTACTCAGACAAGGGTTGACAAACTTACAGCCCATGAGCCAAATCTGGCCTGACCTCTGTTTTTGTAAATAAAACTTTATTGGAACTAAGCCATGTTCATCTGTTAAGTGTTATCTATTGCTGATCCCATGCTACAAAGGTACAGTTGAGTAGTTGCAACAGCATGGCCCACAAAGCCTAAAATATTTACTATCTGGCCCTTTACTGGAAAAAAAAAATGTAACCCTCAATTTAGAAAAACCTTCAGAAGTGGTTGGTCCTATTTCCTGAGTCTTTTTAAAAGCAAATAATACCTCTAGGATATATTTGGTTTGGTCTTACATGGAGGTAAAAGGATGGAAAAAAAAAAAAAGCCCTGGAAGGCCCTTGCAGCCCCATAGGAAGCCAAAAAGAGACAAGATGCCTGGTACCCAGGGCCTCCTATGACTCCTATTTAGAGAAGGGCAATCTGTAACCACCTGTGGGAGGCCAGATCGACAGATCTGCTACAATCACACAGTCTCACCCTGCACCCCTATCCACACCTGAAGGCCTACTGTAGGTAATGCCTGCTTCGGGAAAGCAAACAGTCATTTGCTCCATGCCACTCAGCTAGGGACCAAAGAAGCCAGCCTGAGGGCTGTCCCTCAGCAGGATCCATGCAGCAAGCACCTCTGGGCTACAAGCTCCAGAGTCTCCAACATGTAGGAGACACACAAGAAACTGACTTGAAAGCAACCTTTCTTTTATATAGCCCCTGCTCTGGGCAACCTATGGGCATGGCTCTTAATAAAGACAATAACCCATGGGAGCAGGAGAACTAGGGCAGGACCCAGGAGACAGGGGTCCCACACCAACTCAGCTGCTAACACCTCATACCACCTTAGAAGGGTCAAGTTACATCTCAGGGCCTCAGCCTTTCCTCCTGTCAAATGGACTAATACTACTTGCTATGCCTAACTCACAGAGCTCAGGCACAGGGCAAGTAATTATTGAACATCTACTACTGGCCAGACATTGTTTCTAAGCCTTTGAGATATAGTGGCAAACATGACAGACAAAAGCCCCACCTCATGGAGTGTACCCCCGGAACCTCACAAGAAATGCATGCAGGAATACTTTGAAAAACCATGATGTGCTGCACTTGCATCATGGATGGTGACATGATCCTCCCACTCTGGACCAATTACGGACTGGACCTGCTGGGAATCGATCACTGACCATAGTCACTGACTAGGAACTGTTCTAAATGCCTTGCATGGGGATGCCTGGGTGGCTCAGTGGTTGAGCGTCTGCCTTTGGCTCAGAGTGTGACCCCGGAGTCCTGGGATCAAGTCCCACATCAGGCTTCCTGCAGGGAGACTGCTTCTCCCTCTGCCTGTGTCTCTGCCGCTCTCTCTGTGTCTCTCATGAATAAATAAAATCTAAAAACAAATAAATAAATAAATGCCTTGCATGTAGTGACCCTCCAATCACAAGCAGCCCCCAAAACCAAGTAAGGCTCTATAAATAAATACACACACTCCACCAACGAGCCAGCTGGGGCCCAGAGCAGTGAAGCCATCTTCCCAGGATAACACCATCAGTAAAAGGCAGAGATCAGAGTAAAACGCAGGCTTTCTCACAATGGAATAGTACTCGGCCATCAGAGAGGATGAATACCTACCATTTACATCCACGTGGATAGAACTGGAGGGTGTTATGCTGAATAAAATACTCAATAGGAGAAAGACAATTATCATACGGTTTCACTCCTATGTGGAATATAAGAGATAGTGGAAGGGACAATACGGGAAAGGGTGGGGGAACTGAGTGGGGAAAAATCAGAGAGGAAGACAAACCATGAGAGACTCTTAACTCTGGGAAACACACTGAGGGTCCCTGGAGGGAAGTGAGTGGGGTGGGGGTAACTGGGCAATGGACATTAAGGAGGGCACATGATGGGATGAGCACTGGGTGCTATATGCTGGCAAACTGAACTGAAATAAAGATAAATAAATAAACTCGTCTTTGTTGACCCTTCTATCAAAAACAAACAAACAAAACCCGCAGGCATTCAGACATCAGGACATGTGTACCTAACCATTATGCCGTCCTGCCTATACTGAGAAGGAAATTAACTGTCCTACCCCTCTTGATACTCCGACGCTGGCTAGAGGTGTTGAACTTACTGTGTCCAGTTCTTCTCTCCTGAACTCGGGAAGTAAGGCCATGCAGCTCCAGGCTGGCAGGAGTACCCCGTCCTAGGATGGACGTCCTCTAGGAGAGGACAGCTCCTAACAGGACAGGCCTTCAACTGATATGATGGAGATGGCCCTTGCATCTCCCTCTCTGGGCCATTCTCCTGGCCGGGCAGCTCCAAGCAGGCAGATATTGAGTTGTGGGCTGCAGTGAAAGCAGTGACACCCCCCCCCCCATGGAGGCAGGCCAAGACTAGGATGTGGGCAGGGATACGTCATGCCCTGTAAGGCAGTTTATCTGGCCCTCTTGCCCTCTGTTTATTTCCCTAGTGCCAGCCCCAAGTTTTCACCTGTTTCAATGTCCCAGGCCAGATGTCCAACAACACAAGGAATGAAGGAAAGGCTGAAAAGCCATGCCCCCAAGCCTGGGCCACCATGGTTAGAGGAAAATGGTGCCCCCTTAACTAGCACCTTGCTGGAAGTACTAATAGGTGAGACGTTCCTCAAGAGAAGGGTAAAATTGGAGAAAGTCAAGGACATGCAACTACCCTTTGCCCATTTTCTCCACTGCCCATGCTGAAGGATGACAGTCTTGGCTTAGTGAGGCAAACAATAGCTTCCTTTTCAGAAGAGGAGGATGCTAAGAGGGGCAGAGTAGAACATGGAAGAAAAGGGTGAGATTCAGGGACTGTGCAGGGACCCTCCCCCCCCCACTCCCACCCCCGCAGCCATCCAAGACACTCCCCTGGGCAATGGTCCTCATGTCTAGTGTGCTCACCACCAAGGCCAGGGTGGAAGCAAAGTAGAAAGGAAAAGAAGGCAGAGACAAATCCCCACTTGGGGCAGTCCCGGTGCATCCAGTCGGGAGAACAGAGCATCAGAGAAGACAGAAGGGAGCCCTGCTCCCATGTGATACCGGCTCTAGCTGGAGCTGCGTCTCTCTCAAAGCCTACGGTGTAGACCCAAGAGTGCTGGGTCCCGAGAGGTGGCACAGCATCCGCTGCTGTCTTCCTCCTGCTGCTGGAAGCACTGGGAACCCCCGGACCTTCTCGGGTTTCACACTGTTTTCTCCTGCCTCGCTTTCTCTTCTAGCTCCTGGATGCACATGCTGCTGTGTGCATGGACGTCAGCCTGCCCGTCTTAGCTTTCTGACCTCATGCAGACGCACAGAACATCAGAGCTGGAAGGGGCCTTGGAAAACATTCCCAAGCAAGCATCTCAGCCTCGGGCACGCCTCTCCCCCGGAAACCAGGCTGCGTCTGGGCAGAAGGGGGGCTGGGGAGTGGTGAGGCCTGGGTGTGCTGCTTCTGAGCACATTTTCAAAAGTGGAGCGTTTTTAAGGTAAGACGTCTGCATCATTGCTTAGTCCATGAAGAAAAGATGCTGGAAGCGGTGTGTGAATAAGACCCTGAGACAAGCAGAAAGGTAGGGCTTATAAAAATAGTATTTTTATATCCTGCCCCCCTACCAGAGCATGACACAAGCCCCCCAAGCTTTGCCTTCCAGATATAAGGCCCCCAGCAAGGTTTTGGTGTCAGGGTATATAAAACCAGCCACGGAATACACTCAAGGAGCATAAAATTGACCCAAAGATGTAAGGAGAGTACTATTTACACATTTTTTAAAGATTTTATTTATTTATTATAAGAGACAGACAGACAGAGAGAGAGAGAGAGAAGCAGAGACACAGGCAGAGGGAGAAGCAGGCTCCTTGCAGGGAGCCCGACGTGGGACTCGATCCCGGGTCTCCAGCATCACACCCTGGACTGAAGGCGGCGCTAAACCACTGAGCCACCCAGGCTGCCCATATTTACATATTAAATAAAAAATACACATCATGCAGTGACAAGAAAAATCTGCAAGACTTTATCAAGCAAACGTGTGCACGGAGTGGATAACTCTGGACTATGCTCCTATATTTTGAGGGAAGAGATGGGAGAAAGGGCCCACTCACCTTCTCTTCTTTTCTCCCCTTAAAGAACTTCAGTAGAAAATCCTCAAGAGCACCAAGTTTCTTTTTTCTTCTTCTTTACTGAGACGTAAGTGACATTCAACATTGTGGGAGTTTATCACCTTGTATACCGAGTTTCTAATGGCCCCACCTTATAGATGAGAAAACTGAAACCCAGAGAAAGGAAAGAACAGAGGCAGACTAGAATCCCCCAAGCCCCTGAACCCTGTGATCAATGCTCTTTCCAGGAAAGTGTCACCCAATGTTAGGTGGAAGACACCAGGAATGGTTTCCAATTTAACTCATCCTGCCCTGCGACAGGGACAGCATGCTACAGAGATGCATCCCTAACTAATTCTTCCAAGCACAGCAGTGCTCTGGGATTCCAGCCAGGGTTCAGCTGACATCACAGACTTGACCCTTCAAGGAAGACCCTGTGTCCCCTGAGCATGGCATGTATGGAGCAGAGACCCTACCACCCAACCTGACCAGCATATCTCTTCCAGCCATCGTTAAGATGGCAGATGGGTACCCGGAATTCACCCTCTCCTTCTGGAGATTCTGGGCAGTTGATTCTGCAGAGGGACACTCTGCAGTTCTAACAGGATAGATCTACCTGCACGGTCGACCAAAAGACCACACAAGTGCTAAGGAGGAGGTCAACTGTCAGCGACAGATGCACAGACCTCCCTGGGCCTCAGTGGGCAAATACCCCCAGGACAAATCTGCAATTTCCAGGCATTTCTGAAACCTGGAAGGAACAGGAAAAGAGTCTGGGTACAGAAGGCTAGAGAAAAAAGAAGAAGAAGAAGAAGAAGAAGAAGAAGAAGAAGAAGAAGAAGAAGAAGAAGAAGACGACGACGACAGCGGCGGCTAAAGAGACTGTATTCAAAGAGATACCAAAGCCCTGGGAGCAGAGAGCCCAGCCAGCACACAGGGTGGCAGGAAAGCGGACAGCACCGAGTAGGATGTGACCCCAGCCAGCCTCTGCTGTGGAAAGGCAGCACGTGTGGTGGTTAAACCAGGGGCCTCAGGTGGCTCAAACCCCTGACCAGGCTTGAATCCTAACTCCTCCATGCACCAGCTCTGTGACCTTCATATAGTTCTTTAATTCTCTGATCTGTTTCCTCATCTGAAAACAGGGACAGTAACTATGTACAGACATTATGGGTGCAGGGAGGACGAGGAGGGCAAATGCAGGCTGAGCACTTGGCACTCTCCAGGTGGTGGCTAAGACAAGTACCCATGGAGGCCTCTCTCTACTTTGGTGGGCAGACAACCTGTGTACATACATGCTACAGCTCTCTGCTCCCCATCTATGTTTCAGACATTGGGTATTGGGGTGCCTGGGTGGCTCAGTCGGTTAAGCATCTACCTTTGGCTCAGGTCATGATCTCAGAATCCTGGGATCAAGCCTTGCGTCAGGCTCCCTGCTCAGAGGGGAGCCTGCTTCTTCCTCTCCCTCTGCCCCTCCCCATCACATGTGCGCTCTCTCTCTCTCTCTGTCTCTAACAAATAAATAAATGAATAAAATCTTTTTAAAAAAAAGGAAACATCAAGTATGGGGAGTTTTCTTTAGGAATATATATATATATGTATTCATGATTGCTCTTATTTTTTTCAGCTTCCTTGAGGTATAACTGACAAATAACATTTTAAGATATTTAAGTGTGGGTCGTGGTATTTGAGTACATACACACTGTAAAAAGACTTCCACCAAGAAGTGCTGAGATCTGACACCCCAGAGGGCAGACGAAACTCTTCCTGCCTTTGCCACAATGTGCATGGTTTTCTCGTCATGGACACACCGGCGGGCCATGATGCAACCTTGAGCTCATTTAACAATGCAGAAAGTTAGGAAGCAGCCTCTGTATTACTGCTCCCTAAACAGCAGAGACACTAACATTTTAGCGACAACAAGGCAAGGTCAATTTTCTCAATAGCATCCTATAATTGAGTGAAATATGAAATCTAATTTTTTTTTCATTTTTTGCCCCTTGGGTCTCTGTAAAATTACTTCTGTTTTGAATTTTTGAGAATGTAGCCCATCAATCTTTTAAATGTTCCTGAATCAGCCCTCATGAATAAATGGTTCTTGCCATTGCCCGGACTCTTCCCCTCCTCCCTGCATTGATGTTCATCCACAACGCACACCTATCCAGAGCCTGAGTGCCTCTGGGGGCTTGGGGAGCCACCAAATTGCTCAGCAATGAACCCACCTGCAATGTTTCAAGTGCATCCCACTCCCAGAAAGCAGCTTCTGTCTCGGGGCTGTTCCCAGGGAAATGCCCACCCCAGGTGCAGAGTGTCCCACTGACCCCACCCTCAGGGCTCAACGTCCCAGAAGGCTATTACCATGAAGGTGTGGGTGGCCAGGAGAGGAGCTCAAGGCAACCACAAAGACACAAGGTCCCACCTGAGGGTCACCTCACCCCTCATCCTGTCTTCCCCCACTGCCTAGTTAATGAGTGGGGAGTCCAGCAGTTCTAAAGCATGAAAGGGCATCAGAAAACCCCATAGCACTGGTCTAAATAACACAAATTTCATATTCCACTCCTGGATATTTCAATTTAGTAGGACTGGAGTGGGGGGTTATTTATTTTTAAGGTTCTAACAGGTGATTCTTGTGGCCATGACTAGAAACAATTGGCCTAAGCCACTCACTACAAATAAAGGACCCCCTCTGTGTGGCAATCCAAGCTCTTCAAAGCAAGCTGAATAATTTCCTCAGAGCTGGATTTTCCACATCTGGGGGTGAGTCTGCTGTTTCTTCAATCCTCCAAAAACCCAACAGATAAACTAGCTCAGGCACCCTGAAGATGTTTCCTGAGAACCAAGTCCTCTCTGAGGAGGCGAGGAGGACTCCACAGAGATTGCTTTTGCAATTTAGAAATGAAGAAGACCAAGAAAGAGCCCAAAGGAACCTTTGCCTCCATCAAATGAGCACACATATTTTCCAAGGTCCTCCTGTTCCTGGAAACGTTGCCATCCACAAAGCCTCCTAGCATTTGAAAGGCCCTAACTTCACAGTCGTGGCACAGAGCCCACAGAGAGTCAACCCCCATGGTGCATCCTTGTGGACCAGGTAGTTCCTGAGGGACTTGACAATGGCAGGAAAAAAGGAAGATGGCAGGAACAGCTCATCACAGAGGGGGTCAGGTGGGGCTGCAGATGACATCGTACTAGCTCCCCTCCCATCATGTGAAAGGGATTTCTCTTCTGAGAAAAAACATCCCCTAACAAGAACCTTATTGAAGACACCTCTTCACCCACCATTTCTTCACTCTGTGTCTGCGCGCACACACACACACACACACACACACACACACACAAGCACACAAGTGTCCACCACAGAAACATCGAGGAGATGAAGAACTCCCCTGATCTGGTAGGGGAGGGCATTCATTCTCGGGAAGAGGGAGATGGAGAGATGTGTCTAATGTACTTGGGAAAGGATCAGCCTGGCCCTTCCTCACAGGCCAGGGTGATTATCACATGACAAGATCACAAGGCCTTTGGTCCTCTGGAGACTTGATTTGAGCCCAGATAAAACTGGATCAAGGGCCATTTCTGATTATTATAAGAAGTGAGTCTCCAGGGTTTACGATCTCATATGTCAGGAAAAAAAAAAACAGAATTATATATCTTGAAAAAAATAACACGAAAATTAGAATCCAGAAACAGCCAACCTCCCTTCCAAGAGAAAACAAAAATCATTTACTCAAATGACACTTCGGTGTCACCTGTTCTTTCAACCTTGGCTTTCTGAACCGAACATACAAAACGGTTGTAAAACTTGAGTTCAGCCAACCTCACAACAAAACAATCTAACAGCTTCTTGTAGCTTTAAGCAGAGTCCTGTGCTGTGCATCTTGAAGTGTTCCAAGATCCCAGCCCCCACACTGGAGTAAGAATGATGTATGGAACCATATAAAAACATCATTTTCCATTTGGCACAGAGAGCATGGTATAAGGCTTTGGAGGTTAAACTAAACAGATGAAAAGGGAACAGTACAGGGATCCAAACTTAGCTCCCCCGTGCCCCTTGAGCACACATAGGCCTCCCATGGGTGGCATCTAGAGATGAAGTCAGTGCTGGAGAAGCCAGGAAGTGTGGTTGTATTTTGGGGCCTCTGGTTCCAAGCTGGAGTCAATGAGGAATGATGAGATTCTTGATCACTACTACCTAAGAACTGACTGAAGCAAACACTGACATTCTATAAATAAGCAACAGCAAAATGCAGGGTTTTTTTAAAGCATTCTGAGCTCTTCTCAAAGAGGGCTGGGCAAGAATCCAGAGTGGATACATGGTGTGGCCAAAGAGAAAGAGCTTGGGTTTCAGATCGAATTTTCTTTCTTTCTTTCTTTCTTTCTTTCTTTCTTTCTTTCTTTCTTTCTTTCTTTCTTTCTTTCTTTCTTTTTCTCTTTTAAGATTTTATTTATTCACAAGAGACACAGAGAGAGAGAGACAGGGACATACATAGGCAGAGGGAGAGGCAGGCTCCCTGCAAGGAGCCCGATGCGGGACTTGACCCCAGGATCCCAGGATCACGACCTAAGCCAAAGGCAGACGCTCAACCACTGAGCCACCCAGGCGTCCCTTCAGAAGGAGGTTCTAAGCCACTTTCTACTACCTGTGATCTGGGGGACGTTGGCCAAGTCAGCCAACCTCGCTGAAGTCTGTTTCTCTATCTGTAAAAAATGGAAATACAGCCACCGGGGTGGCTCAGTCAGCTGAACACCTGACTTGATTTTGGCTCAGGTCATGATCTCAGGATCCTACAATTGAGCCCTACGTTGGGCACCACGGTCGGCTCAGAGTCTGCTTGTCCCTCTCCCTCTGCTCTTTTCCACACTCGCACTCTCTCTCTCATTCTCTCTCTCAAATAAGTAAATAAATAAAATAAATAAAATCCTTAACAATGGAAATACAGTTTTTCAAACTGGGAGAAACTGAAAGTCATAATTCAGGTGACAGAGCTCCGTTTCCTATGGAAACATCAGTATTGTTGATGACAATGAAGACAGTGATAGAACAAGGCGGCTCCTCACTTATCTCAAAGCCATAATCAGGCTGATCGGGTGGAATCCAGGACCCTGGAGATATGAACCAGATCCATCGAACCAAGGATCACGGTGAGCACAGATCCCAGGATCCTGGGCATACCCATCCAAGTGCCTAAAGTTCAACACCAGGGGACCATCTTTCATCAACACCCAAAGGTCCTGCTGCAATGATACACCTGTGTGCCAAAAACACACTAAGAAAATGCAGACACTGGGGCATCTCCACAGCTCCAGCCTCCAGCCCATTGATCACAGATCAATCAAACTCATCTCCCACAGGCCCTCTCAGGGCCAAGACCAAAAGGCACTGAGGCAAATAAGCATGTGTTCTGTTTGTTGGTCCTCTAGCTATAATTGCTGGTTGGTAGGAGACTAATATAAATAACTCACTCAGATAATTCTGGCAATTAAGTCTGGCATAGGAGTGGGAGATGGATGTGACATATACTGAGCATAGAGGAGTAAAGGCGGCAGGTTTCTGAAAGGTAGGGAGAGGTAGGCAAGGAAATTAACTCCAGAGTGGTTTGCAGACAATCAGGCACTCCGGGCTCATTAGTTCAATCTTGGCAGCTGTCAATCACGGCCAGAAGGCAGTTTAATCCGGCCCCAGAGCTTTCAGGAACACTATGGATCAAGGCCCACGATTAGCCCTTCAATGTTGAGTTCATGAGTTATGAGCATCCTCCAGCTGGGAGGGCACAGGCTTCTCCTACACAGCAAGTGCCCTGGGCATAGAGGGTGTGTGGATAAATACAAATACCCAGACAACCAGAGGTGACAGAAACAGGCCTATAATATTAGCCCAACTGGGTTTATGAGAAACAAGTGTGCAGTTCATTCCTGTTTATATGGTTCATGGGAGACTCTTGAGCAGTGACAGAGAATATAATTCTCCTGCTCTTTAGGGTTTCCAGGGATGAACAGGAAACAGAAAAGGTAGTAATAATGTGCTATTACCAGAGGGGCTGGGTTATTCTGGGTCCCCCTCCCCAATATTTTCAAAAAACTTTAAGCTGCCTGACTGGCCAAGTTACAAAATTCAGCCTGCCAGGGAAGAGTGATTTTTTTTTCCTTTACATCATTCTGTAAGCAAGTAAGCTAGCATCCCAATCTGGAATTATAGAAAGATTGCACCAAATAAGGCATTAGGGTGTGCAAATTGTAAGAAATTCTAAATAACAGCAACATTAATGAATAAAAATTCTTTTTTTCACCTTCGGCCAAATAATTTGCAAAGTTCTATCTCATATGATCTCCACAACAAATCTGTGAAGTGGGTATCTTATCCCCCTGCTATGGATAAGAAAAAGGCTCAGAAAACGGGTTCTTGCCTCTCCAGATTCCAAATGATCCCTGGAATGTTCATAATTCTGGTCTTACAAAAATAAGAACACAGATGTCAGGACATGCCTCTTGAAATCGCGTGATACCCAAGTGGCACCTCACTGAGAGTGCAGACTTGCAGGGGCAGAGCCTGAGTATATAGCTATTTCATGAGATCCATTTGACCAGAGTGATACCAGGGAAGGAGAGGACAGAGAGGATCAATCAAGGCCCTGAAAGACAGGAACTGAGAACTCCGACCCATGGTTCACCAGCTTAAATGCAGTTCCAGGAAGGGCCTGAGATGACAGGTGTCCGGAAGAAGAGGCCAGGTTCCCGGCCATGTCCAAGGAGATAGACTCTTAATAAAAAGGGGAAACCTATTTATTTGAGAGAGAAAAAAAAAGCACAGAGGGAAAGGGAGAAGCCAAGAGCCCAACACAAGGTTCAATCCCAGGACCCCAAGATCATGACCTGAGCCAAAGGCAGATGCTTAACTGACTGAGCCACCCAGGCATCCCGGGAGGTAGGTTCCTACAATAAAGTTGCTATCAGGCATGCACCTTTGGTCCAAAGACCTGCCCCCACTAGTCAGAAATCCTGCTGCATCTCAAGGAAGGCCTCAACAGCAGCCCTGGAATTCCAATAAGATCTCTGCTTGTCCAGATGGAAGAGGGCAAAGGCACAAAATAAACCCAAGAAGCAGAGGCTTGGAAGTTGGCATCAAGCAGACATCTTGCCATGAAACCCCTGGCACAGTCTCCATTTGCTGGGCCTCAAGGCCTCTCCAAGTGACACCAGGTTCTAATGAGTCGTGGTCAAATGGCTGCGGTCTGTAAGTCTTAGGTGGAGAGCAGGTGATACAACTTCATCTTAACACAGCTGTGTATAGTTAGGCTCCCATGCTTCACTGGGAACGTGAGGGACTTCTGGCCATGGCAAAGGTCTGATGGGTGTCGCTGCCTGGGGGCTTCGGCCCCAGAGGCCAGCCCCTCTCCATGCCTTTGCTCAGCCCAGCCCCTGTTGCCTACAACATTCAGTGAGCCTTCAGACCAGCTTCAGCTGGTCCGTAATAGGTGGGATCTACTGGTGGTCTCTTAGGGACAACGGCAGTGCCTAAGAGTGGAATTTGTACATGTTAGTAAATAGATGCTTCTCTGAGCACCTGGGTGCCCACCACTATCATGCTGCCCAACAACCCAATCCACCCCACAACCCCAGACCTCCCCATGATTCTGTTACTCACAAGCTGGTGCCCAGTGCACAAGCTGGGCACTGCTCCAGGACTGCACAGGTGCACAGGCTGTGCAACCTCAATGTGATGGGGCTGCAGCCTGACCCACAGCACAGAACTGACGGAAGGGCTGCAGGACCCAGCTACGCCGAGAACCATATGAAACCACACCATCTATTGTTCTCCACGTGGTGAGAGGCCTCCCTTCATTGCTGCCAGGACTGGGGACTAGTGAAGGAATTACAGCCCCACATGTGTTAGATTCATACTTTTGAGTTTATGGAAATATCCACTTGATTTCAAGGAAAAGGGGGAGAAAAGGGACAGCTGGCTCCACCTCTGGACCTGAAAATCTGGCTGCTATTTCACACTGTCTCTGGCCCAACAGGGAGAAGCCACCTTCTCCCCATTCCACCGTCCCAGCAGAGTCACAGCACAGCAGCCCTCAAGGGCTCATGTGTTTATTTTTTTTTTAAGATTTTATTTATTTATTCATGAGAGAGACGGAAAGAGGCAGAGACATAGGCTGAGGGAGAAGCAGGCTCCCTGCGGGGAGCTGGATGCAGGACTCAATCCCAGGACCCTAGGATCACGACCTGAGCCAAAGGCAGACGCTCAACCACTGAGCCACCCAGGCGTCCCGGGCTCGTGTGTTTCAAATGCACATGATGACCCATAAGCAGCTCACAGAACCAACTTCATAGCTCACAACTGGCATTTTTCAACTGAAATAGAAAACAACATAACAGCACAGGAAACAGAAAGTCTGACCTACAGAAAGGCGCCATTGTGTGGAATTTTGCCTTAATTCTATTCACAGTTGTAGGTGATGAGTTGAGGAAGAAAAAGCATGTCTTATTATGGGTCTCAAGGGGAAAACAGTGTGAAAGCCCCAATCCAGCTCATCCCAGCTGGCCACTGATGAGGAAACTGAGCTGAGCAAGGCCCCCGGAGGGCGTGACACAGGGAGGTGGCTGGCGCTCCACAGGCCTGCTGTCCTCTCTCCTCTTGGAAGCGGCCCTGGCTCTGGACATAGATACCCAGTTTCCTGGATTCTAAGGAGCCGGCTCTTCAGCCCCCAAGAGCTGCACTCAAGTGGTCTCTAGGGCGGCTGGGACTTGCCCCAGCAGACAAAACTTCAGCACCTGAATTCCTGACCCCGGCCAGGAGGCCTTGACAGAGACGCAGCTGCCAGGGCCTCCCATCCGCCCAGCCAGGCTAAGCGCTGTGATCTTCATGCCCAGCCTCCACCATTTGTTGATGAGAAAAGGCATAAATCCTGGAGGAGAGACTACTACAACCACATAAAGACATAACTTCTTTTTCCAACAGGACCTGGTTAGGTAAGAGCTAACATTCATTGAAAATTAACTATTTGGCAAGCATCGTGCCAGGGGCTTACACACATTCTCTCGCTCGGTGTATAATTACATTATCTCACTTGATATATAACAAAGCCTTAAGTGTTAATATCACACACACACACACACACACACACACACACACAGAGCCATCGTTTCTACCATGCGTGTTCTATTCTAAGCCTTCCATATGCATTGTCTAATCCCACCCTCAGCTCCAGACAGCAGGGGCTATTATAGCTCCCATTTTGCAGGCAATGAATTGAGGTATGAAAGGTCACATGACTTACCCGAGATCCCACACCAATGGATCACAGAGCCAAGACTGGAAGCCGAGTGGTCAGGCTTTAGGGCCCACCTATGTAACTACCTCTACTGTTTATGAGAAGCCCCATTTCCAGGTGCAGAAACAGAGACCCAGAGGAGTTCGATTGTCATGGTGTCTCTACCCAGAGACTACCTGTAAGCCAGGAAGATGTCCACCATATTTAATAGCGGGTAAGGCAGAGCCATGACCATCAGGATGGATGTGGGCCTAGGCTGAAGACCCTCTCAGGGTCAAACATCAAGGCTTTAAAAACTGCCTCCTGGGAAGGTCCAGAGGCTTTCAGGGAAAAAGCCAGAGTGATAGAGTTACTCACACAACTTAGGACAATGGGCTATTATATTTTGTTTTTAACTTTTTTTTATTTGTCTATAGTTGACACACAATGTTAACAATAGTTCCAAGTGTACAACACAGTGATTCAACTTGAGGCCATGCTCACCACAAGGGTAGCTACCATCTGCCACCATACGATACTACTACAATACCGTTGACTACATCTGACAATGGCTACTTTAACCAGAAGGGAAGTTCCTGAATTATGTTATCACTTTTGACTACTACAAACAGCTCAGCTAAGAGAGAGCTAAAGCTCTTACTTGAATCTTTGAATTTTTTGTTTATGAATTACAGGGTTGGGAATCTGGAAAGGACCTAAAACATATACAATCCAATACCATCATTTTGCTGATGAGGAAACCAGGGCTTCTATGTGAGGCGTCCTGCCCAAGGCCACACAGCTAGTAAGTGACAAAGTCAAGATGAAATCCTAGGACCCCTGGATTGATGCTTTCCGGGTCTGTCCACGGTGGCTTGTCTTTTCTCCATCCATGCTGACTCTGCTCAACAACTGTTTGCTCGTGCACATGTCTAGAGCCATCCCACAGCTGACCCAGCACTGCCGACAATCCTGGGATCCTAAGACACAGGTTCAGTTGCCCAAATTTCCACCAGTGACTATGCCAGTCTCGTGTGTATTGAGATTTTTTGAGCAACTACCTGAATTTTGTGTGACTGATTTCAGCATCCATGGGAGGCAGCTTCTAAAATTAGAATTAACATCGCAGGCAGTCTGTTGCACAAATGTATACTTCTTTGGAAGATGTTGTCAGAAACAGTAAAATAGACTTACATAAAACAGTTTCTTCATTCCTTAATAATACTGAGCTGTAAAAACAAAGTATGCCAAACAAACAAAGCTTTAACCACAATGCCCTTCAAAATTAGCTACAGTAGTCAAGAACTGTCCAGATTTAATCTTAATGAAAATTCAGGGCACCTGATGGCTCAGTCGGTTGAGGCTCCAGTCATGATCCCGGAGTCGTGGGATCAAGCCCCACATCAGGCTCCCTGCTCAGCGGGGAGCCTACTTCTCCCTCTCCCTCTGCCTGCCTCCCTTCTTGTGTGCTCTCACTCTCTCTCTCTCTCAAATAAATAAATAAATAAATAAATAAATAAATAAATAAATTTCTTCTAAAAAAAAGAAAATTCAGAAGTGTCTCCATCCTTATTCTCACTTCCATTGCAGCTCCTTAGGCCTGGCATTTATCTCTAGACACTTGTCACTACCCAATCTAGAGCATCAGTAATTGATCATTTGGGGTGCCAACCGGTACTCTATGTGATAAAACCACATTTGCAGAAGCTGAAGCATCTGTTAATTTTAATCACCACCTTCTTTGTCTGTTCCAATTAGTTGCTTATATTCACTTACACATGTCTCCCCTGTCCTCTGCATATTCAGCGGTGCCAGGAGAGGGAGAAGCCTTTCATTGAGGACGTTTGAACCAAGCAGACATTGCAAAGCAACAATGGAGTGGGACTCCTAGTCCACGCTGACATGCAGCCTTCCATCAAAACACCTTATCGGCCCTTACCAGAGCAGCTGGGAAAAAAATTTACTCTTAAGCCCTGAAATTTTCCATTCTTGATCTCAGCCCAAAGGTGACTTTTTTATTTTTAAACTTGAGTAAAAAAAAAAAAAAAAGAAGAAAGAAAGAAAGAAAAAAAAGTTCAACTATTTTTGATTCATGCCCAGGCTAAAGAAACACACTTTGTTCTTGTTAAAGCAAGGTAAGATTTTTTTTTTTTTTAACACATAGGTAACTCGCACCACTGAGCTTCAAGAGCCCAAGCATTCCAACTAGCTAGTGTTCACAGTGGTAGCACCTTTGCTGTAATTGGAAAGCCAAAAATTGATAGCCAGAGCGAGAGGGAGCTGGGATTCCACTCCCTGTATACCCGGTCCCCAGGTCCACTAACCATGTTAAGAACCACACAGAATTCTGAAATTTTTCAGCTGGTGGCTGAGCCTGAAGCTCTTCCTAGGTGATAAGGGATAGGTCACCTGACTGCCTCTGCCCCCACGCCTTGCTCACCTGCCCCCTCTTGCCATCCATCCTATATCTACTCCAGCCCCCTCCCACACTGTTCTTTCTCCTCTCGCTCCATCCAGCTACTCCCATCTCCATGGACGAAGAGGGTGAGTACAGCGCCTGGATGAGAAGCGTTAGGAGTGCTAAGCACCTTTTATCTAAGCAACCCAGCAACCTCGTGTACCTCTGCCACTCGTTAACTGTGTGCCTGTGAGCAAGACGCATCCATTCTGCAGACCGGGCCGGATCACGTCTGTCCTGGCTGCCCCACAGTGTTGTTAGGGGAGCCAGGGGCATCACGGAAGTGAGTGTTCTTGGGAGTCAGCCCTCAACATAAACGTGTATTCCTATTAATAGGCGCATACTGCAGTACAGTGCGGTATGTTCCTTTAGGATAATGTCCAAGAGATACTGGCATTAAGGGAACAACACCAGGCAGAAAACAAGACACTGAAAGAGAAAGAACAGAGACCAGGATCTATAGAGCTCCTACTCAGGGCAGGTTCACAGTAACACAGCAATCAGTGAAGGCTTCCTGGAAGAGGAACCTCTGTACCCAGCCTGGAGTGGTTCTCATCAGGTTGATCTAAGACCCAGAGCTCTTCAAGGGCACTGGGGCCTGGCTCGTGTGTCTTGGTCTTCCCACCTCTTCCCGGCACCAAGTCACTCAGAGGAGCACTGAGTGAACAGAAGCATGAACAGAGCCCCGAAGGGACAAGCAACTCAGACACCTGGGAGGGGAGGACGGAGTCCCAGGGCAGGACGCACAGGTCCCGAGGGCCTGTTCAGGGCACCAGGCAGATGGGTCGGGTGGAGCGAGGCTCATGGAGGGCGGATGAGGAAGGGGAGAGGGAAAAGCAAGCGGGGTCCGAGGGCAGAGGCCTGAGCACCGGGTACCGGAGGAGTTCGGGCCTCCGAGCACAGACAGGAGCAAAGGGAGTTCAGGGTGATGTCATAAAATCAGCATGCGGGGAGATGGCTCGGGCAGCTGCGCCAGGACGGCCGGAGGAGGGAGCGAAGCAGGCCTGGCAGGGGCGGCAGGAGGCAACTGCAATAATTCAAGCAGGTGGTGAGAAGGGCCGGCGTGCCACTGCCGCCCCAGCCCAATCACGCTTCTGGCAGCGCCGTCTCCAGGGCAGCGGGAGCGCCATCAAGGGCCACCCCGCCACTGTCCTCATTAGGCTGGGCCTCGGGCGTCCAGCAGCCCTCCCGCCTGACGCCCGGCTCGGCTTCCTGCAAGTGGTCACCTTCCCCCTCCTGAATCCGCTAGGGCTGAGCCAGTCCATTTTTAGACGCCAGCTCCCATAGTACGCGCTCCCTTAAAGGAGCTAAACTGGGGGGGGGGGGGGGGCAGGGAGCGCTTCCACGGCTGAGCTCCTCTTCCCAAAGCCGCATCTCCGCAACGAGTTCATTAGGCAATACGCCCATATGACAGTTAAGACTAAGATCTTAAGAAAAAAAAAATGGTAGGGGGCACCTGGGGGGAGGCTCAGCAGTTAAGTGCATCTGCCTTCAGCTCAGGGCGCAACCCCGAGGTTCCGGGACCGAGTCCTGCATCGGGGTCCCGCAGGGAGCCTGCTTCTCCCTCTGCCTGTGTCTCTGCCTCTCTCTGTCTCATGAGTAAATAAATAAATTTTTTTTTAAGATTTTATTTATTTATTCATGAGCGACACAGAGAGAGAGAGACACACACACACACACACAGAGGGAGAAGCAGGCTCCCTGCGGGACCCCGATGCAGGACTCGGTCCCGGAACCTCGGGGTTGTGCCCTGAGCTGAAGGCAGATGCACTTAACCGCTGAGGCCCCCCAGACATCCCATAAATAAAATATTTTTTAAAAAAAGAAGGTAGAAAAAAAACTGCAAGAGGGAGGGCCAAAGGGTTAATAACCCACATTCAAACACCAGTGAGACCTAACTCCTGGTGGCTAAGAGCTGGTGGGGAGGGAGCTCTGATGACAGACCGCCTTGATTCCAGTCCAGCCACTGTTGCTTCCTAGCCTGTGACCTTGGGCACCTGGACTCTGTGAGTCAGTTTCCCATGTGTAAAATGACGTTAATGATAGTTCCCACCCAACAGGGCAGTCATGAGAATTAGACAGTTGACCAGTGCAGCACTTGGCGCTCAGCCTGGGACGGATCAGGGGGCTGGGTAGCATGGTTCCGGGGGTTCCATGCTACAGGCCGTCTCCCCAAGCACAAGTGGCTCTGACACCCGAGGCCTGTGCACAAGCCCGCTGCACTGTGTGTCCCGCAGCAGGTGCGCTGCTGTGAGCTCCCTGCTGTCACTGGGATTCCAAGACGAAATGTGTCTCCCCACAGCCCTGGTTCCCTTGTCAGGGGCCACAGGGAACAAGCTGACGCCGCTTCCCCATCACGGACCTTCAGACAGGGGAAGGCCAATGCCTTGGCTCCACAAAATAGTCTCTCCTCTACAATATTTGTGTTTCTCTCTCTCTTCATTTCTCTTACACTCACCTGCTGTACAGGGATTAGGCATCAGAGAGAGCTAAATAAGAAGACCATGTTCTTTGAATGGACTAGCAAAACAAAAAGGGCTTTGAAAATTATTCTTAGGGGGCGCCTGGGTGGCTGAGTCGGTTAAGCGGCTGCCTTCGGGTCAGGTCCTGATCTCAGGGCCCTGGGATCCAGCCCTGCATCAGGCTGCCTGCTTAGGGGGAAGTCTGCTTCTCCTTCACCCCAATTCGGGTGCACAAGTGCGCTTTCTCTCAAATAAATAAATAGATTTTTTTTTTTTTTAGAAAAAAGAAAATTATTGTCTAAGAATGCATCCCACGGGCTCTGGAGGCCTATATAAATGGAATCCCTTTGACATGAAGCTTTAGCCCTCCTGGGAATGTCCCTGCATCCTACCCCCAGGAGCCCTGCACCAGAGATGATAGAGGTTAGCTTCGGGTCCCCCTGATTTCCCAGGGCCCAGCTCAGGACAGCCACCTGAAAAGCCCAGCAGCAGGAGCACTTCTTCACCATGCACGAATGCTGTGGGAAGCATTTGAAAATAAAGTTTCCAATTACTGCTGGCATTTCTGGAGTGTCCTGCTGCTGGCTGCAGCTGTCCCACGGAAGGCCAGTGACATCACTGCAGGCCTGACTCTGCTGAGTTCCAAGGCTGGGCTGGGCCCATGTCACTGGGGAGGGGGAACCTGCCGTTTCCTCCCAAAGGCCAACTCTGCTCAGGTTCACTTCTTCCCTTCCTGGGTAGAATTCCATTGTCATGACTTACATTCACACCAGGAAAGGTCCAGAAACGATTCCAAGGTCCAGGACAACCCTATTAGACAATTTCTAAAATCTTAGCATATGCCAAACATTGTTGTGGGTCCAGGCAAGGCCAGATGAAACCTACTCCCCAAATTCTCACTGTACTCATTTCACAGGATGAAAAAAAAATGGTCTCTTTAGCATTCCCCTGCTAAAGAGAAAAAGAAAATATAAAGATAAAAAGGGGAAGAGAACAAAGGAGTGAAAGTCAAAGCAGAATAGGTGGGGAGAAAATGAAGGGGGTCAGGGGAACAAAGCAGGGAACGGAGAGGGAGGAGATCTACATGTGAGCTACCCTACAGGTACCTCCCATCCCCCTCCCTCCCCACTGTTCTGGGAGCTCAGGTCTTGTCCTCTGCTAGAGCTGACCAACAGGACAGGGTGCACAATGCCTGTAGGAAAATGTAAAATTGAGCCCGAGCCCAAAACTAGAGTCCAAGCTCAATGCAAAACTCAGATTTCCCATGGGTTGGATTGGCTTAATTGGGAATAGGATTTGCAGGCTGAAACTGTGGAAGGAGCCTCAGTGTCCATCGAAAGATGAATGGATAAAGATGTGGTTTATGTATACAATGGAATATTCCTCAGCCATTAGAAATGACAAATACCCACCATTCGCTTCAACGTGGATGGAACTGGAGGGTATTATGCTGAGTGAAGTAAGTCAGTCGGAGAAGGACAAACATTATATGGTCTCATTCATTTGGGGAATATAAATAATAGTGAAAGGGAATAGAGGGGAAGAGAGAAGAAACGGGTAGGAAATATCAGAAAGGGAGACAGAACGTGGAAGACTCCTAACTCTGGGAAATGAACTAGGGGTGGTGAAGGGGAGGAGGGCGGGGGGTGGGGGTGAATGGGTGACGGACACTGAGAGGGGCACTTGACGGGATGAGCACTGGGTGTTATTCTGTATGTTGGCAAATTGAACACCATAAAAAATAAATTTATTATTAAAAAAAAAAGGATTCGCAGGCTGTGCCTGACCTAAGATCCATATTTGCCACCATATTAACCAAATTCAGGCCCCACTCAAAGTCAGAGCGCACCATCCCCTCCCGCCTCGGGATGGGAGGCCTGGCCAGAGCGTCCCTACCTGCAACTGGCCCCACTGGCTAAGCACCCTACTCTTTGGCCATCCTGGCTGAAATGATCATTACTAAATTATAATTTAATAAATTATAAGACTCTTCCCAAAGGAGAAAGAAATAGGAGAGACTAGTATTCTTCAGAATCAAGAGAAATGAAGGGAAAAGGGAAATCAAGACCTTTTCAAAAACTATCTAATAGAACCTTCAGAGCAAATCTGTGGAGTCAGCTTATATGAGAGGAAACTGCATCTGAGAGGTCAAGAAGTAACCCAAGGTTACATAGTCATTAAATGAAAGTCTGCCTGGGTCCCATGTTTTTTTTTCTAATACATTATAATGCATTCAATTCTGCAAAACTGCAAATATTTTTAACGTTGTATCTGATATACTCCTATAAATGAATTATCTTTATGTTTCTAATTAAAAATAACCTGTAAAAGTACGTGCCTAATGCTGAAGATCATATTTTCAATTTTAGTTATTATATTTTTCATTTCTGGAAGCTCTATTTCTTTTTCTTCAAATAGCCACACATTTTTAAAATTAGTATAATGCTTCTTACTCATGTTTTTCAACAACTTATTTTTTCGACATTTGAAATACATTATATATCTAATTGGTCTTAAACATGAAACCCTGGGGGATCTGATTCTCCTGTTTGCTGTTTCTGCTGACTTTTACTCACGGTGACTTGTTTCCTTGTCTGTTTTGTAATTGGAGAGTAAAGGCTCATTGTCTGACTGGCTGGGTTTTCTCTACAGGAATCTTTCAATGCTTGAGCTATGAGTACATTCCTCTAGAGAGAATTTTTCATTTGGTTTTGATAGACACTATAGAATGCTATCAATCCAAAACTACATCAGGCTAATTTCACAGCGTGGGGTGTCCTGGGTCACATGGGGGGTACAAATTCAAACCTGAATCTGCAAGAAGGCAGATCTATGATTACAAATTCTCACAAAAGACATTGTTTCACCCTCCCTCAACCAAATGTTTCCGGGACCACCTGTTCCTGAGGATGTACCCCCTCTCCGGAAGGGCTGGCTTTATGCAGGAATCTCATTTCCAACTCCCCACCTGACAAGGGCCCAAGGTCTGGTCTCCTGGGCCTTCATAAAGACTATGGCTTCAATCCTGGCTTAAAATCTGACACTCCCTCAGCCTGATTTCTCTTTAGACATATCAAAGTGTCTCTGAGGACCTAGGTCCGTGCTCTCTCTCCTGCACTTCCCTAAAAGCTGGATATGCCTCTCTCTCATCTCAGGAGCCTGGAGTTTCTGGGGCCCTCTAACACAGAAGCTTTTAAAACTCTTAAGATTTTGAAGCCTTTATTAGGGTAGGAGGGTGGGGAAGCACCCTCGGCAAGGTTTTAATGACCTACAAGGCTAATAGTAATGAAGAAAAGTGCATTTCACTGTGCAGTCAGCAGTTTCTATTAAGAGGCATCTGAACTATTATAAAGAAGAGAGAACAAAGAAGAAGACAGGAATATTAAAACCGAGCCAAGGAGCTGTGAAAGGAATCTACAAAGAACTCAGGGACATTCCTATCTTTTTTTTTTTTTTTTTTTTTTTTGCTTGGTTATTCCTCATTTGTGGCACTGCAAAATAAAGGGGACACCTTCTTAGCATGTGCATGTCCATATGCACACACACACACACACACACACACACAACGTGGGCCTTTGTTCAAGCTGGAAATAAGTGCATCATTTAGAGAATAATTCAGTTTTCTAAAGAAATCAGACCAAATCAGACACCAAACACCTGATACCAGTACAGGCCACTAGAGTTTCCATTGCTTCCATGGCCTGCACCCAGGTCATCCTCACAAAAGCCCCTCTGTTTTTCACAGGTTGTTGACAGTCAACTTTCTGATAACTGGTCCTCCCTCACTTTCCTCCATCTACCACTCTTTCTCCCAAAAGTATTCACTGATTAATCAATAACACATTCACACACACTTCAATTGTGTCTGCAGGTCCAAAATTTCCTTACTCAAAACCATGGAGCCAGATGTGTTCTAGAATTCAACAGTTTAAGATTTTTAAAAATTAATCAGATAAATCTTTTGGGGTTTGGGCCACAAATCACTGTTACACTATAGTCTCTATAGGGACACACAGGACTCTCCAGACTAAGCTGGATGAATAAAAACCATCAACAGCCTCATATCAGTTCCAGGCAGGTTTGTACTCCCCCTCCCCCACCTCCAATGAATTATGTGAAAACCTTCACTTTTCAGAGCTTTAAGGATCGTGGAATTGTAAACAAGGGGTTGGGGAGCCAGATCAATGTGTTCTCTCTCAAAATCCTTCATACTTCAATCTCCAGTCCCAAAACTCTTTGGGACTCAGTTGCAAAATCCATGCTCTGGTTCTCAGAAGAGGAAGAAAAGGACAGTGACCAGGAAAAGGAGCAAAGCATTGATATGGGTGATGGCCAAAGAGAGCCCGGCCAGGCCTGGAAGCCACGGTTTTGCAGGCATAAAACCACAGAATATGCCAGGAAATGGGCCCACAAGGTTCCCAGCAAAGTCTCAGGTGCAATGGTCAGGCTTGGGCAGGTGGATGGTGGCAATCGGTATAGCTGGATTCTAGTCTCAGATACGTGATGAAGAGATACGCAATGTGAAGCAAAGCTGCAGCTTCCTCCCGTACTGAGTGAGGAGCCAGATCTCACCAGTAATTTGCAAATGGCAGGAATTGGTCCACTGGTTGATCATGAAATTTACTTAATGGAGTATGAGTAATGTTTTTTAAATAAAATAGAGTAGAATAAATCCAATACATCAAGTTGGCCCATGTGGTAAGAATCGTTTCATAAATTTTTGTTCTGTGAAACGTATGTATGTAGGTAAATATATATTTATATATACACGCATATGTATAATTTAGTACATACATACACACATATGTATATATATGGGTGTGCATATATATGTATTATATATATGTGTGTGCATATAATACATATACAACGTCCAGTGTGTTTCTTCCTGTGGGACATGGTCTAAAAATTTCAAATTTAAATTTACTTTCTAAAGAATTTCTTGTGAATCTTTCAGAACGAATATCCTGTGAGGTTTTCTTTTTGGTGTTACATAATCCAGGCAACTCTGTATTAAAGTCATCCCAGCCTGAAAATCAAGAAGAGACTTGGGTAAACCCTTTGTTTTTCAAGATGTGCTGGAATGACGAGGACTTGCACTTCTTCTTTTGTCTCTGCTACTTATTCACTATGACCCCCTGTGGGCCTCAGTTTCCCTACTTGTAAAATGCAGAGGTTGACCATCGCATACCGCCCCCCCCCCAAGAGCAACTGCTCATGTAAAATGAGAGGAATAATGGTCGTGAAGATCCCATGAGGTATAGTCCCTCGGGCACTTGGGAAGCGCCATATAATTGCATTTATAAGATTAAATTATGATTACTTTCCACATCTGCTGTTTCATGATGCTTTTGAGGCCAGCATTTATAATGCACATACAGCTTCACCCGGTGGTTGGAGGCAATGGCTACTTTCAGAGGCCTTCGACCCTGGCCACTGCAGAGCCTGGGTCTGGACACCGTAACCACCACCCTTTCTTCTGCCTTGTCTTAGCCCTTGGAAGGCTCAGCTCATCCCCTCTATAAATTATGACCAGAACTCTGTGTTTGTTACCCAGCCTCCTGGGAGACAGGCAGTGGCATAGCAGAGGGATTACTCTGGGTAAATATTTTTATAAACTTCATTCTTGCCACCACCAGTGTTCAGGGCGAGGGGGCCAGGATCCCAGCAACCCCCCATTCTAACCCAAGGGAGCCTGGGATGCAGTCTGCACTGTGTCTCAACCCAGAGCAAAGGGCCCCAGGAAAGGTGAGCTCCCGCAGGAGGCAATGGTGGCAGCAGGTGGACAAGGAAAATCCCTGAACTGGGCTCCCTCGGAGCCAGTGAGTGCCTTGTCCAGAACCTAGCTACTGCAGCAGGCATGGTATCGACTTTACAGCACTTAGTACTTGATCGGGGAACCACCGAGTTATAATTCCACCCCTTGGCCCATGCCAGGTATCGAATCCCGCCCCTACCAACACAGGAATCTCACTGCACGTTTCCTGACAGATGGAAGCCCGTCTCCCTAGGGACATTTCCAGACCTCAGGGAGCTCAGTGAAAGGCTCCCCAAGGCACTTTCCTTTTTCTGACACACAAACTGGGGTAATTCTCCCCAATTCTTCCCAATTTACAGCTGAGAAAACTGAGGCTAACCAGGGCACGGGCCAAGAGCCCTGGGCCGCCATCCATCTGCACATGAGAATCCCCCAGGGAGCTTGCGGTGGCTTTCCCAGTGTCCCTGCCACGTGCACATGCTCTGCAGCGACCCAAGTATTTCCTTTGTTTATCTTCCCAAGAGATTCCACTGTGCAGCCGGCAGGGCTGCAGGCCAGTGCTCCGGCTCGGTCATCCATCTCACCAGTCGTGCAGGGCCACCTGGACGGCCCCACCCCCAGGGGGCTGATGCACTGGCTGCCACTTCTAACAAGCCTCCACCCTGCTGCTGCTCCCAGGACAGAATCGGAGCTTCCGGGGGTCCAGGGAGAGCCTCAGGACTTTGAGAACCGGTACTCAAGGCCCATGTCATAGCCTCAGTTCTCTCAGCTGTGGGCTGGGAAGAGGGACCCCTACCTGAAGCAGCACTGGTCTAGAGCCGAGCTCCTCAGACTTCCACATGCACCCCCCACCCTGGGAACCTGGCTGAACTTCAGATCTGGGCTCAGCAGGTCTGGGGGGGACCCACGCTGCTGGTCGTCTAACCATGCTTGGAGCTGCAAGCCCCAACCAGGGAGCCTCACACCCAGGGCCGCATTCTTCCCACGCTTCTCACCTCAGGCAGATTTAGGGCCAGGCAACTTGCCCTTTGCCTAACAGAGATTTGTCTTCCCCACACTTCTACTCTGATGTCCTTGCTCTTTGGCACAGGATAAAACAAATAGGCTCCTCTCCCAGGAAACCTCCTAGGTATCTTGTCCCTCCCCCAACCCCTTGGCCTCTCTCCATACAAATCCAACAACTCCAGGGTGCCTGGGTGGCTCCGTCGGTCAAGTGTCTGTCTTCAGCTCAGGTCATGATCTCAGGGTCCTGGGATCAGGGCCCCAGTCATCGGGCTCCCTGCTCTGCAGAGAGTCTGCTTCTCCCTCTCCCTCTGCCTCTTCCCCCACCCCAACTCACATGCTCACGCTCTCTCTCGCTCTCTCTCAGATAAATAAAATCTTTTAAAAAAAAAAACAAAACAAATCCAACAACTCCTGTCGCTTTATCTCTTCTTCCTCTGTCGCGGGCAAACATGGCTCTCTGCTAGGGGTGTGCTTCCTGGATGCCCACCATGTGCCATGTCTGGGGCACAAGGGCAGAGACACAGGAAAAAACTGCATGACTGTAAGAGGAGGTGCCATGGGGCTCCAGAGTAGGGACACTTGCACCTGTGAAGGAAGAAGCCCCGGCCACCCATCTTCAGGCCTGGGCACCTCAGGACCAGTCCTCTGCCCTCAGAGGTACAGGCCCCATTCTCCAGGTAGGAGGACGATGTCAGCCTGGAGGTGCTGCCAAAGGCAGATGAGAAGAAGAGGGTTAACAATACTTCCATTAATAGCTATTATGTGGGGACACCTGGGTGGCTCAGTGGTTGAGCATCTGCCTTTGGCTCAGGTCATGATCCCAGGGTCCCAGGGTCAAGTCCCACATCAAGCTCCTCACAGGGAGCCTGCTTCTCCCTCTGCCTATGTCTCTGCCTCTCTCTGTGTCTCTCATGAATAAATAAATAAAATCCTTAAAAAAAAAAAAAAAACAGTGACTATGTGCTAGGCACTGTGCTCTAAAGTATTCTGCAGGTGTTATCTCTTTAATCCTACCAAAACCCCAGGACATGCTCATTAGTGTGGTGTCCCATTTTCCAGATGAAGAACGGACACAAGATGGGAAGTAACACGCCTAACAGGATACAGTAAGAGAGCTAAAATTGAACTCCAGGTTAAAAAAGCTACACTCTTAACTGCCACACGCTAGTGGTCACATCGAAGGAGGCGCTTAGACTCAGCATTCTTCCAAGATCAAGGTTTCCGTGCAAGATGGTCACTCAAAGGCAGTTGTTCCTGGAGCTGTCCTCATGCAGCAATAAAAAACAAGCAGTTTCATTTGACTCAAGATACTAGGCTATTCTAAATAATACACACATGCATACACATAAATTACTTATATATCAATATATAATATATTGATAAGTAATAACATATACAACAGAATATGTAATTACATAATTATATAAATGTATCTGTCAAATGAGTATACGTGTGTGCACACATATATTTACTCTTACAACATCCTTCCTAAGCAGATATTAAATCCTCCATTTTATAGGTGAGGAAATGAAGGAAGAGAATTCCAGCAACTTTCTCAGAGGCTCACTACTGTGAAAAGCCAGGATTTGAGCTCTGATAGCCTTGTTTTCAAGTCATGCTCTTGATGCCCTCCCCCCGCCCCCACCTCCGCTGTTCACACTGGCTTCCTCTGGCTAAACTATAAATTCAGAGCACAGTTCAAGGCTTCTAGGTGCCTTCTGCACCCACGCCATGCCCACCACCATCACCGAATCCTTCATAGGTGCCTTGATAAATGCCTATTAATGACCAAACAGGTGCCTCCCGCCCTATTTATAGCTCCCAGCATGGTCAACTGGCTATAATTAGCACAGCCTCCCTCAGGACTGCCGCTAAATTAAACCAGTGGGATTAGAGGCAAGAGCCTCACATAGTGCCTCCGGACACCTCCAGCAAAGAGCACTGCTGGTGCAAAGGAGTCCCAGCCAGTCAGCCCTTCTCTTGGATGGTGCCTTGATCCAAGGGTTTCCCAATGGCCTCTAGTAGCCCTATCTCAATTCTGGGGGCTGATGTCTCCCCTAATAAAATCAAAAGAGGATGAGTGATCCCTTTCTTTGAGGGTCAAGGAACCAGGAGTCTGATCTTCGCTCTGCCTCTGAGCACCCCAGTGGCCAAGGGACTCTGCTTCTCTGGCTTTCAGTTTTGCCTCTTGAAATGAAGAGGCCAGATGGGTCCATTGCTGAAGTCCCTCCAAGCCACCTCACAGATCTCGACAGGTGGCTGCTAGTGATGTCCTGGGGTTGGGATAGATGCCAAGAAGCTCTAGAGAAGGGCCTAGGGAAGGTGCAGCCCACACACAAGGGAGGGCTTTGACCTGAGAACCTGCTGTGACTTCTCAGGCCGCTACACTATGGACTTGGGGAGGAGAGATGCACGGCCTCTCACCATCTCCTCAAGACTGAAAAAGGAATAGAAGAGACAGTTTTAGAAGAAAGCTCATCCTTCCCTGTCACTCTAGAGCTCCTGGCTGCCAGTGTCCTGCTCAGTCAGGACTTAGACATCACCTCCTCGGTGGCCTTCCTGCCTCCTTATCTAGACAACCCACCCCCTCTGTCATTCCTACCACCTTTCCAGAGCACTAATGAAGACTGGAAACTCTTTCTCGCTTAATGTGTTAATATGTGCACTGTCTCCTCCACTAGAATGCTAGCCCCAAGGGGACAGAGCTCAAGTCTGTCTTGTCCACCTCTAGAGTACATGGTGTATACCAGTCACTCCATCCATATCTCCTGAATGGGTGAGCCACTTCCACCCCAGGCCCTGCTTCCCCTGTGCTGAGCATTTGACTCCCAAGCTCTCAGAGCCTCTGGCCTTCTCCCTATTTTTTCTATCTGAACAGTAAGACCCCAAGCAGGGAACCACTAAACCAGAGAGCTGGGCCTGGAAGGCCTCCTGGAAGAGATAATTTCTGCAGGGATGAGTCAGTGACATTGAGCTCAGGAAGGAGAAAAGATGGAAAAAAAAAAAGAGAGAGAGAGAAGGAGCAAAGCACAGAGGTGAAAATGATGCATGCAGGAGACAGAAGTTCCTAAGAGAATAAGGGGCAAGAAAAGCAAGATAAGGTGCAAAGGTAGGTAGGTGGCAGTGACCGGAGCCCTAGATGCCATGCCAAAAAGCATGGGTTTTATACAGCTCTGGTGTCAGCAAACTTTTCTGTAATGATCTGTGCAACTGCCCAACCACCATTGTTACATAAAAGCAGTCACAGAAGACACATAAGTGAATGCACAAGCCTATGTTCCAATAAAACCTTATAGACATTGAAATTTGAATTTCTCATAATTTTCATGTATCAAAAAATAGTACCCTTCTTTCATTTTTTTCCCAACCACTAAAAGATGTATAAACCATCCTCAGCTCATCGGCCATACAGACAGAGGTGGCCAGTTGACTCTGCTGAAGGCATTGGGGAGGTTTAATTAAGTGAATGATAAGTCTTGGTGACATTCTCAAGGTCCAGGTGACATCATCGACCTCTCTCATGGTGTGTGAAGAACGGGCCAGTAGGGGTGTTTCTCCAAAGGCCAGGTGACCCTTTGGGAGGCCCCTGGTATGGGTTAGGTGAAAGACAGAAAGGACCTAGCAATAGCAATGAGACACCGAGGCTCCTCCTGAGAAGCGGTTTTCATTCTCACCCAGTGGGGCAATGAGGCAGGTGTCCCCACATCTTTCTTACCAAAATGATGAGCCTCTACCTCCTATGAATGGCAATTAAATGAAACAAGAGGGATGCCCGGGTGACTCAGTGGTTGAGCGTCTGCCTTCAGCTCAGGGAGTGATCCTGGGGTCCCAGGACCGAGTCCCACATCGGGGTCCCCTTGAGGGGCCTGCTTCTCCCTCTGCCTGTGTCTCTGCTTCTCTCTCTCTCTCATTAGTAAATAAATAAATAAATCTTTTTTTTAAATGTAAACAAGAATGCAGAGCTTGAATCTGGATAACAGCCCTTCATCCTAGCAAAGCAAATATATACTAACCACTTTATCTCCCCACAAATACCTAGCTAAACTTTCCATAAAATGCTGTTTAAAAAAAAAATCTCGATATCTATAATAATGTTACTGTGCATATATAAGAAAATGCCCTTGGGGCACCTGGGTGGCTCAGTTGGTTGGGTGTCCAACCCTTGTTTTGAGCTCAAGTTGTGATCTTGGGGTTGTGGGATCAAGCCCCACATCGGGCTCCACCCTCAGCGGGGAGTCTGCATAGGATTCTCTCTCTCTCCCCCTCTATGCGTTCTCTTTCCCTCCCTCCCTCTCTCAGATAACTAAATAAATAAATCTTAAAAAAAAAAAAAAAGAAAAGAAAATGTCCTTATTTTTCCGAGAGGCACAGTAAAATCTTTGGGGAGAAATTCCATGATGTCAGTAATTGACTTTTTTCAGCAAATTAAAAATGAACACAGCAAAAAAAAAAAAAAAAAAAAAAAAGCCAGCCCACGTTTCTCCTGGCCGCCCTCCAGCCCACGGCTTGCGACATGCAGGGCAGGGCCCACACATGTGGGAAAAGCCTCCCTGCGCCCTCAGAGGAAGCTTCTGTGCTTGGCAAAATGGAAGGTCCCGAACCATGAGCTGGTGAGAGCAGAGAACACAGCCCAAAATGCCCCTTCAGCTGAGCCATTACCGAGGGTCCTGCTGCCCTCCACATGCCTTTGCCCAAGGCCCAAAACAAGGCTGTCAACGCCTGACACGGCACTCGTGGAAGCTGACTTTGTCCAGCCCTGATCATGTGGCCTCACGCTCAGGCCTCACGACGAGCCCCTGAGGGACATACTACTACCTATCACCTCCACGTCCCAGGGGAAGAACTGGAGGCTTTACACACACACTGAGCAAGCCCACAGGTCCCCAGCCTTGGCTTAATGCTCTGCTGTCGCCATCTTAAAATCCTCAGTAATTTTTTTATTATTTAAATTCAATTAATTAACATGTAGTATATTATTGGTTTCAGAGGTAGAGATCAGGGATTCATCAGTCTTATACAACATCCAGTGCTCATTCCATCAACATGCCCTCCTTAATGCTCGTCACCCAGTTACCCCCTTCCCCACTCCCACCCCTCCGGGGACCCTGAGTGTTTCCTATGATTAAGAAGAGTCTCTTATGGTTTGTCTCCCTCTCTGATTTCATTTTATTTTTCCTTCCCTTCCCCTATATTCATCTATTTTGTTTTTTAAATTCTACATGTGAGTGAAATCATATGGTATTTGTCTTTCTCTGATTGACTTATTACCCTCTAGTTCCATCCACATCATTGCAAATGATAAGACTTCATTCTTTTTGATGGCTAAGTAATACTCCATTGTGTGTATGTATAAAGTGTGTGTGTGTATTTATATATATAAATCATATGTATTATATAATACATATTACATATTTATATTATGTATTTATACATAATCTTTGTATAAGGGACCTGGAATTATCACTTGGCTCTGGCCCCCCCCAAGTTACGTAGCCAGCCCCACTGTAAGTGGCCATGGTCACGTGGCTCACTAGGTGCCCAACCATCAGACTCCAGCACCAGCCTGCCCAACCACAACATGGTCAGAAATTACATTCATGAAGGGCCTCCCTGACCCCAGGCTCCTCAAGCCAAAGCCAGCCCAGACATTAGGATTTGTATGACACCCAAGTTTGGGCTTCTATCCAGGTGGGATGAACACTCAGTGGCCTGGTTCAGTCAGCCCCTGAGCATAGTTCACTCTCTCCTACCACCCTCTCCCTCCTTGGTGAACACATGGCTGTCCCCATTTATATCTCCCAAGCCTTGGGCTGGTGACACGGCTACACAGGGGACGGCCTCAGAAGGGACATCCTGCTTTGCCTGGTCCAACCTTGCTGTCTGGCTCTGACTCCAGATGCATGAGCCTCTTGACACTCAAAGAAGGACTTCAAGGAGCAGCTGAGTTTTAGGAGGGGTGGAAGACAGCCAGGACAGAGGCAGTTCTGCAAGTGGTTATCAGTTTCCCATGACTGGGCAAGAAAGTCTGTTGTAAAAAAGAAAGTAAAACTTCTCTTTAAAAAATTCAGCAAACCTGGAGACATGCCCTTGGGATACAACTTTGAGGCTCCACTTGTCAAACTTTCCAAAGTTTGAGAAGATTGGTGATTTCTCCAGCAAGATCAAATGTATGTCAGCCCAGCTCCACCCGGGCAAGAGTGGAGTTCATCCCCGAGGTCACCGATGCCATCACTGACACGGAGCCCAGCGGAGCTAGTGAGCCTGGGGTTGAATCCCTGGCCCTGATGCTCACTGGCTAATTAGTCTTGGCGAGTCACTTGACCTCTTTCACCTCAACATCCTCCTCTACAAAACAGAAATAACAGTGGGTTATTGCCACACAGGGTTGCTATGAGGCATAAACACATTAATATATGTGGAATAAGGATTTACCAATCACTAGCAATCTGTATTAGTAACATCCTCTTCCAGCTGGAATTTAGGAACATGAAGACATGCTCACTCAGTGGGAAGCAGCCTCTGCTGTGCCATACCCTAAATCTCTCTCCTCTGGAATCTCTAGAACGAGCCATCAGGATTGCCCTCTCTTGACCAACTGCAAGGAAACGCCTGTTCCCGGCAAGACACTCACAAGGGCAGGCCTCAGAGCCACACCCCTCTGGGGGCCTTCTTGACCCGAGCAGCCACAGCCTTGGCAGACACCCAGGTGTTTGGTTCCATACAGGCTTCCTGATGAAACTCTCAGCCGCCTTTATTTAAGAGACACGTGACTGCTTAGTTATGGGCATGGTCCCAAAGCACAGGGCAAGCAGCCAGCTAGGGAGGCCCCACTTCCTATGTGATTTGTCTGCACCCATAACCAGCCACCAGCTCCATCTGCCAATCTGCAGGGCAAAGCTGGCCCTGGCCAGGTGAGGTGAATCCGGCATCTCCAGCCCCTCCTGCTTCAGTCAGCAGCACAGTGCGCCTCCAACCTTCTTTTGGCTACAAATACTGCTCACAGGTCCAGGATTGTCATGGCAAATGGGCACCACCATGCCAAACTCATAAGCGGGGCTGCTCTTGCTGACCTCCGACCACTCAGAACATGGCCCTCCTGGTTTTGCCCACTTCTCCATGGTTCTGACCCTTTGCTCTGCTCCCTGGACTCCCAGGCTGGGCTTCTTCCTGATCAGCCCCATCCTGGCCTGACTAGACCTGATTCTACTGTGAGCAGTTGAAGATCATCAGAAATCAGGTCAATGTATCACTGGCCCAATTTCAGAGAAGGACGGATGAGAACACAAATGGCCACTAGAATCCAGGCCCTGGCAAACAGAGGCTCCATAGAGCCTGGGTGGGTATCGTTTCTCACACAGACACCAGTCTGGAAGGCGATATTTCCAGGGACTGGTCTAACACCTGGAGATTCTAAGCTCAAGAAGAAATGATTGTAAAACGTTTAGCTTTTGGAGCCTCTGCTACTATAATTTTCTGAGATCTAAAATCTGAGTAATATGATAGCTTTACAACAAAAAAGTCCTATCCTTGAAGGAAACTGGTCCATCCTTCTCTGATCAATGACCTAACTCTCCACACAGGTGGATCAGGGTCAAAGTTTGTCCTGGGTTTGGGGTAACATCCTTGGTTTTGTGGCAGAATTAAAAAGAAGATGGAAAAGATGGGGTGTTGACTCCTTATGGGTTTGGGGCTCTCCCAGAGACAACCCATTCATGTCACCCACCTTCCATGCTCAGCCTCTGTGCTGGCTCAGAAGGAAAGACCAACATGTCCAACCTCATCTCCTAAGGGTATAAAGGTAGGGTCTGCAATCCCCAGCCTTGACCATGCCCAGGCAGGAGACCCTAAGGAGGTATAGCCCTATATTCATTTAAAAGGAATTCTGCATTTCTGGAAAGTACAATCTCATTCATAAATGACACAATTTCAGGGGGCTAAGGTAGAGGTAGGTTGACTCACCTCTGTTTCCTCCTTCATCTGTCATGCTTTATCATACTTTATCAAGGACCTGACCTGGTGACAATTTGTTGATTTCTTCAGTTGCTTAGTTCAGTTCCCAAAACCTAGAGAGCAGGACTTGGGTACCCTGCCAGGCAGCAACTCAGCACCAGAGAAACTGTCAGACCACAGTTCTGGCTCTTTCTCTAAGACCTGACAGCCCCCTGGGCCAGGCTTTGGTCCCCACCACCCACCCAGTTTTCCCTGGCAACAAACACCAATAGCCCAACATGCCAACAGCATTAGCCCATGAGCCACCCTTCAGGGCCTCTCCAGCCACAGAATGTAATATATTTAAGTTGTTCGATACATGTTGTTAACCAAGTAAATGATCCCTGGAATCCAGGCCATGGGCCGTTCGGTCTCACACTCTGTCTCTGATAGAGACACCAAAGGGTGAGCTGGGGGAGAGAATGGTCATCTGATACCCCTTGGAGGCCAGAGGTCCAACACAATCCTTCAGGTCCAGAGAGGTCCCGCAGAGGGGCCAGCACTTGCCAGTACTCAAGGGCTACACCCTCCTTCCCGGGTCTTCCAGCTCCCCAGATGCACCCACACTCCTGTCCAAGGGACACCAGACCCTTCTTCCCTTGCACACTCCTCCCACTTAGCCACTCTGGCCCTTTGCTCACGTTCTTCTCTCATCCTGAAATGCCCTCCCTTACCTTCGCTAAACAGTTCCTCAAAACCCAGAAAATCTGATTGCTCCCTCCTTAAAGACCCCATAGCAAATCTTTGGTACCCTACACACCTTCTTGAGCTCAGACCACACGCCAACAGTTGGCTGCATGACCAGGACAAGGGGCGAAATGCATCCCTGCTCTCAAGCTGCTCATGCTCTGCGGGCGGAGGTAAGCAGAGAAATGAGTCACTGGCGCTCAGGGTGAGAAGTGGCAGCGTGAGGAGCCACAGCCAAGAGCACAAGCTCCACGGTCAGGCTAGCAAGTGGGAATCTCCGTCTCGTGACATACTAACGGCAGGAACTTAAGCAAGTCACTCAACTGCAAGCATCTCGGTTTCCTCTTCCATAATGTGAGGACAATTGTGGTTCCTCCTTCATTGAGTTGCTGTCATGGTTAAATGAATCACCACATTTAAAGACATTTATTATACTCAACAATTCCTGTAAGGAGTGAAGATAAGCACAAGGAACATTGCTTGGTTTGGGACCAAGCCCACACCTCATTCCCTTCACCAGATGGGAACTCCATGCACAGAGAAAGCTCTCAAAAAAGATTCATTAACCTGCCATGAACATGCTCTGTACCCCATCACCTTTCTCTGTTCCATTTACTTCTTCAGTCTGTTTGTTTATAAAATATATATTCTTCAAGGATGAGCTCAGATGCCACCTCCATAAGTAGTGGGTCTCTAGGTAAACAGCTTTCCTGCTCTGTTTTTGGATTTCTTGGGCATGCAGGTCCCCACCACCTTTAGTTACCTCCTTTGTGGAGGGGCCCTGTATGCCACAAGCTCCTGAAGGATAAGATTGAGTTCACTCATGCTTTCATTCTTCAGTGCCAAGCCTCTGGTGACAGAATGATTACAGCAGTGCAATTTCTGTGGGGGAACACACCAAAACTCCTTTCTGAAATCTCTTTCTCAGAAGCAGAATGGCCTTCAGGAACCTCATTTTTATCAAAAATAGAAGCCCATTTGACCAACCACACTTTATATCACGATGAAATTGGCTGTCCAAATCAAACAATGTATTTATCAACACTCATTTTCTATCCCCTCTATACACTAAAGGGCCCCAATTTTTATCCAACATTGTATGTAACACTCTCCACGTCTGAATCTGAAACCAGGTGGTTTCTCTCATCACTGGAGAGACTATGCTAGGCCTGTCTCCGTTTATAACACAGGATCACACGGTCACTCTACTGAGCTACTCAGACCCATGCTCTTGGCTCTGGGTACAATGGAGGAAGACAGATTCTAGCATTTAGAATACTAGACCCACTGCTCTATGTTTGACAGCCTCTGCTTGTGCTCTATATGAAACGTGCTCTGGATCCTGCGAGGGCCACCCTCCACTGTCCACATTGATGGTCATCGAGTCTAGTTTGGGGTAGGTAACAGTTTCTGTTCCATTTCATGAACAGAGTACAGTCATAAATTAAATGATTAGAGCCCTCATCAGTAGATAGTAAATGTTATTGTTTATTAAAAAGCTAATAATCCATTCAATTTTTAAATTAAGCAATAAGCCTCTCATATAATAAATTGGAATAATTAAGCCTAATATTAATGAAGTGAAATCATAAGGGAGGAGGGGAGTAAGCTCTAGAACCTACATTTTTTTCCCCACATACCATGTGCTGGTAATGAAACAACAGGAGAAAGCAGTTTTTATCCACAGGCCATTGGTTGCCAAAGCCAAGGTTCCCATACATGCTCACATGGCTGTGAATTTCTAAGGAAATATAATATTCCTAATTCAGCCTTCACCAGTGACTCCTAACTGTTTTTATGTTATCTCTTTTTTGTTTGTTTGTTTGTTTGTTTGTTTGATCTCTTTCCATCACAGACTTAAGAATTTTCAACTCCAGTTAGAGAGTGCCCTGACCAGAGCCCAGGCTCACAACCTTGATGGGCAGTCTATGCAACTGGTCTCTCCCCACTGCTCTAAAAATGACAGCATCCTCGTGTTCTAAATAACCTTGCACGATGGTTCTAAGGAAAGCTCCACTTGAAATTATTTCTTCTGAAACATAACATTGCTGCCATGTTAACAGGATAAAAGACACGAGGCCTGAGCACTGTGTCTGCTTGAAGAGAACATCCAGGCAGCAGCACCACACCCTGAAGAAGGCAAGGAGCACTTTCAGAGGCAGAGCACAGGCTTGTGTAAACAGGCAGTATAACTCACTAGGCAGAGATGAAACATTTGCACTTCTCTCCGAGCATGCTAAATGGGAAAGCAAAACTCATTATACAAGCTAAACCTCTTCTACATTCTTAAGTGTCCAAACAAACTTCTCCCAAGCAGCATGCACTTCTACAGCTTGGCATTATTGGGATCAGCCATAGGGGAAAGAAAAAGGAGTGTTCTTGCATAAGCCCAGGGAGATGAGAGTAAAGAAAAGAGCTCTGGAGAAGTGCAGGGAATCTGCATAGTGAGCGTTTCTCGGGGGGGACTTTCTGTGTCCAGAGCTCTGAGGATGTCTTCAGCAGAAATCAGTCAAAGGCACACATTGATAATAATCCCCTGCTTCACAGATCCTGCTTTGCTTTCCCGAGCACTTTCATATCTTGTACCGATCAACGAGTAAACATTTCCTGAGCGCTTACCAGATGCAGGCTTGATGCAGGAGATAATCTCACCCACAAAGCATCTCACAGACTTAAGCATATATATATATATATATATATATATATATATATTCTAAAAAATGAGACCCAGATCCGCCTTCAAGATGTTTCCAGTTTATTTGAAGAGATAAGAATCTCGTAAAAAGATAAATACTACCACAGAGCACCCTGTTCCTACTTACTGTTCCTCAAACTTCAGTCAAAATCATAACCACATGAGGAGCTTGTAAAAAAAAAAAAAAAAAAAAAAAAAACAGAGACCTGGCCCCACCCTTGGACATTCTAGCCATTCCATGAGTCTGGGGTCCAGGCTTCTGGATTTGTTTTTTGTTTTTTTTTTTAAGATTTTATTTATTCATGAGAGACACACAGAAAGAGAGAGAGGGGCAGAGACACAGGCAGAGGGAGAAGCAGGCTCCATGCAGGGAGCCCGATGTGGGACTTGATCCCAGGACTCCAGGATCACACCCTGGGCTGAAGATGGCACTAAGCCTCTGAGCCCAGGCTGCCTAGCTTCTGGGTTTCTTTTAACAAGCATCCATGGGGATTAAAAAATAACAAAGAAAAACACTTCCCTGAGTGGCAAATCAGACAGTCACTCATGTTGGCCAAGGTCCAAAGACTCCAGCAAGGTCGGACATAAGGGGGACCTGTAAGGACAGACAGTAGAGAAACAGGAAGAGTAAAGGTCGAGGTGGGGCACAGGGTCCCAGCAAAGGTGCAATAAATATGTAGGGGACATCATGCAGAAGATTCTGGATGCAACAGTAGGTTACACTGGAGAGGGCAGGTAGTGGCCAAAATAAGGAGGGTCATGAATAAGTGTATACTGTAGCCTGCAGGCAAAAGGGAGCCAAAGAGATTCAGAAAGAGAAATCGAGCACTAAGCTGGTTTAGAATGTTCAGGAACATCAGAATCTAGGCCTGTGGTTCTATTAAGACATGTCAATATCCTATTCTACCCTCACCACAGGTCAATGGACTCAGCAAGACAGACAATATTATCATCTTCCTATAGAAAAAACTGGGGCATGGGGTGGTCCAACAGAGGGATGGAGCTGGGGAAGCCGGGACAGCCAGGTGGTGGCTCCAGCCTGGTACAGTTAATCATTGATAAATTGGCCCCCTGCACTTCAAGCCTAGTCAACATATATTTATTAAGCGCCTACTATTAAGCAAGAAATGGAAGATGCAAAGCTAAATGAAACTCCATACCTGCCCTCAGAGGGTTCACCTTCTACTGCAGGGGCTGGCAAACTTTTTCTGTAAAGGGCCAGATAGTCAATACTTTAGACCATTCAGACCAGAGAGTCCCTGTAGCAACTGCTCACCTCCGCCACTGTAGTGCAAAAGCAGCCATGGCCAAGAGATGAACAAATGGGCATAGGCTGTGTTCCAATAAAACTTTATTTACAAAAACAAGCAGTGGGCTGGTTGCAAGCAGTGGGCTGCCACCTGTAATTTGCTGATCCTTGATCTCGTGGGTCAAACAAACTCATACGTGGCTACTTATAAAACAAGAGATGTGTGCTACAAATAAAACAACTTTGGAACACAAGAGAAAGAGAGAGCAATCTGGAGTGGCCTGGGACAGTTGAGGAGGTAACATTTGAGCAGATCAAGTCTCTTTGGCTTTGAAGGTCCCAACTAAAATGAAAGGAATGAACCAAAAGCTCCTCGATGTCCCTCTTGTTCCAACATTCTGTGATTTGAATGACACACTACCTTCCTGCCTGGAGTCTTCCAACTACACAAACAATACATGGCCTCTCCCAAGTTTCCTGATGCCTCCCCCTCATCTCTAACACCAATTTTTGAATGCCACTTAAAGGAATAACAACTTGTAAATGAATCTGGAAGTTTAAGCACACACGCATGTGTGTGTATATATTCCTACCACTGTTGTGTGTTAAGTCCAAACATAGTTCAATTATTTATCTCCCAGCTTTCTCCTACCATCACAGAACGTCTCTCTCCCAAAAAGAACCCATCTGCTCCACAGCAGATACTCTAGTGAGACTCAAATGTTCTACTTGACCAAGTGCTGGCCTCAAGAAGAACATGGAGCCAGGAAGAAAGCAAGGGTGGCCACACACCTCATCTGCCCCCGCTGAGCTGGTGCCAGACGGGAAAACAGAAATAGAGCCACGGAGCCCAACAGCAACACCTCAAACGGTGCCAGCAGGCAGAGAGTGAGGCCCAGGCAAATAAACACATTCAAACAGCCTGTGCAATACGGACGCATCCAGGCCTCAGAGTGACTTCATCCAAGCCGGCCAAGGTCAACTCCTCTCAAAGGCTTAGTCAGCCTCCTCTTCCAGGGGCTCAGACACCCCTGGCCAAGACGGCCCACTATACCGAGAGGACTGGACAAAACCACAATGAGGCCAGAGGCCAATGTGGCAAAGGTAAGCAAAAGGCACCCACAGATTGCAGGTGGCAGCAGCAAGGCAGCCAGGTGTGCTTCAAGCCCCCACAGCCACCTGGGTAAATCCTATCCCACTCAAGCCTGACCTTTTCCTCCATGAGGTCTTCCTAGATTTTGCTAATTGGGAGTGGACTATTTCTCCTCCAAACAACTAGAGAAGTGGTTCTCAAAGTGGGGTCACTGTACCAGCAGCTTCAGCGTCACCTGGGAACTTGCAACATGTGTGATTTCTTAGGCCCTATCCCAGATCAAGCAAAGCAGAAACCCTGTCGGTGAGACCCAGCAATCTGTGCTTTGACCGAGTCCACTGGGTGATTGTGAAGTCAGTCGGAGTCTGGAAACCACTGATCTAGAGTCCAGATGCTAGACCACTAACTGTCAGCAGCATGGCCACTCGCTCTTCCCATGCATTTCCCTGGGGTCTTGGTCCACAAGGAAAGTAAACCCCTCTCAGAGGCTGGATCCCAGGTGCCCACTACAGGGCTCCCCAGCACATGCTCAGCTAACACATGTGGAATTTCATGAGTTTGAGCTCATGTACCACCACTGGGTATGTTCTAAAATCACAGAATATGAATGGAAGAGGCTTCAGGGCTCACCCAGCCCCGTCACCCACCAAGGCTCAACTACTGCCCAGCTGCTCTGGGTCTCTCTCACTCCAGATCGGGCACTCTGCTAATGCTGGGCAGGTTTCCACCTCAACTGTTCACTCGGCAAATACTGACTGAGCCCTCCAGCAGGCCTGGGGCATGGCAGTGACCCAGATGGGCAAGGACAATCCACCCCTGGAACAGACCCCATCAACAGGAAATAAAAGCCATACACATTAACCATAAAAAGATCAGACCAACCCAAACTGGTAAATAGTCTACAAAAATAATTAAATAAGTGCTCTCCACAAATGCCAAAGTCATGACAGACAAAGTCAGTTGCGGACTGGAGGGGACTCAGGAGACACAACAGGTAAAACGCGAGGTAGGATCCGGGATTGGATCCTGCAAAAGGAAAAGGACCTTAGTGGAAGAACTGATGAATCCGAAGGTCTGTGGCTAGTGAGTGTCAGTAATACGAGACTCAATCCCCAGGCGCTAGCACTCCCATACCAGGGTTTCCTGGGGTGTAGGTAGACAGGAGGGGAAGCTGGGTGGAGGGTAGATGGGAACTCTCTGCACTAACTTGCAACTTTTCTGTATGTTTCAGATGGTGAATCCAATCCAGAAACAGGGATCAACACGTAGGGAGTACAAGTCACATGTTCAAAGAGAGGCGTTCCCAAAGGCCTATCTGGAAGGTGACATGTGAGCACGACCTAGAGGCAGGGAAAGGGCTGACCAGCGGCATGAATGGAAAAGGAGGACAAAGTTAGTCTTTCTAGGGCCTCCACTCATGGGTCCCTCTTCCATCTGGACCAAGCCCGGCTGCCGTCTGAATACTTCAAGCATTGCTGGGTGCCCCAGCCTTCTAGAGGCACCCTCCTAGAGGCACCCCCTAGAGGGCCGTCCAGCCCTGCAGCTGCCTGTGCCCTGGTGGCCGGCGCCCCCTGGAGAGGGCAGGCAGGGAGTGCATGGGGCGAGGGTAAGGTTAGGGGGTGCCTGACAAGGACCAAGGTCAGGAGCAGGGGCACCTCCACCCTCCATATTCGGGAACAGCCCTGGCCTCCCTTTCTTGCTGGCAAACTACTTCAGTTCCTACTCTCTGCTTCCCGGGACCCTGTGCCCAAGTATCTGAGCTTCCCTGAGCACTGTCCAAATTTGCCCAGAACCTTGTACAGCAGAGCTCAGAGTGGGGTCAGAATGAGCGGGCAGACATGAGTCAGAGCTGCAACTCCACCTAATGACTAAGGATAAACGTCCCATCCAAACCTCCCAGTTTCTAGCATTTTCAGAAGCAAAGACCATCCTAAGGCAAATAGCCCAACAACCCACTCTGTGGAACTTAGAGTATGCAGTCCCAGGTTCTAGGAACCCCAGGCAAGTGTCTCCCCTCCAGGTGTCAGTTTCACCATCTATCAAGTGATATGGTTGGATTAGTTAAGCCCCAAGATTATTTCCAGAACATTCCATGATCGCTAAGTATCAAGTGAAACTGCACATGCTAATTGCAGCTCTGAAGTACCATGTGGGGTAGTAAAGGTGGCAGTGATGAGATCTATGGTCTCCTACCCCAAGTGAATTACCAGCGTTGCAAATACCTGTTGTTACTAGTAGTAATATCTCATATTACAAAGTGCTTTCCCATTTACGAAGCACTTTCATACAAATTATCTTGTGTGATCCTCATAAGAGCCCAGTGAGAGTAGTAAGAAAGATATTATTTCTGTCATAGAGATGAGAAAACCAAGTTCAGCAGCCATTCAATGAGAAGTAACAGTACTAAGCCCCAACCACTGGCCTCTGGATGCTTCTTCTTTCTGTTGCTTGGTGCTGACTTTGCTACCACAACACATGCAACCACCTAGTATTCTGTCTTTATAGGCTTTGAGTAGGTTAGTGAAGGCATTCTCACTACAAGGAAACCCAAGTGTCCACCCTGGAGGGGAAAGCATGCAAAGTATGCCAGGAACCACCTTGACTTCGTCCATCTAATGGGGTCTTGGAGGCACAGTCCTTACCCAGAGGGCAGGTGAGAACATCCCACATTTGTTTCCCCGCTGCTTGAAATAGAACAGATGAGACATCACAGCTCACATGTTGATCTCACTGCAACATCAGATGTTTTAAAATAATTAAATAAAGGGAAATGGGAACATGAAGAAGAAAGCCCCAATTTCAATGCTAGTGCCCCACGCAAATGATAAGAAAGGGATGATGGCCAAGTCAAGGCAAAGAACATCTCCCCTGGAAGGGCCAGGTTTAATGGCGAGTTCATCCTAACATAAGATACTTTGGCCAAACTTCCTACCAGTACAAGTACAAGCACCCCTCGCCTTTTGGGTACCATTTACAAAGGACAAGAGACACCTTCCCCTCTTGCCATACCAGGGTAGAGGATATGCTCTGACCAGTTGCTACTGCCCCCTAACCAAAGAGCCTGTTCTCCCATGTGCAGGGGGTTGGCCCAGGCATGCCCAGAGTGGGTGACTGCGTTTGTATCATGTTAGGAAGGATGGGCCAGGAGAGAGCTTTTTCCTCAAGCTTACTCTAAATGCACCTATGTCCATACCTCAGTACCTCACTTTGTGCAGGATACTTACCTCCCCGGGCCTCAGCCTCCTCGGCTCCAAGTGGGGGTTAAAAGCATTCATCTGACCTCTCTTTCACAGAGCTATCAAAGGACAGAGTGCGATCACACTCCAGATGCTTTGAAAACTTACAGGTTCCACACAGTGTTAAGAAACCATGACACAACAAGCTCCTGGGGTCAAGACTGGCCTCCACTGCCCAGCCTCCCTCCAGTTAGATGAGACATAAGACCAAGTTCTGGCCAGAGGAGCACGGGCACAGCGACCCGCCTGTGAAACCCTCCCACACATAATCCTCTTCTCTCCTGTCCCCTCTGCTAGCTGAGGACCTTGAGGAGGCCTCTGGGGAACTAGAAAGGGCAGAGTCACAGACAGGAGGAGTCTGGATCCTTCCCTGGACACCCAGGCACCTACTTCATCTGGAACACCCATGTTGGTTGTAACCCTAGTATTGTGTTAAGTTACTGAATTTGGAGGTTGTCTGAAAATAGCAGTTAGACCACCTGGACAAGAATAATGACCCAGTGGAGCGCTTGCTTTGAAAAGCCCCACAACAGGGTTGTAAATTCAGGCAAGTGGAGAAAGAAGTTATAGTCGCAGACAGCTAAGTTTCTTCATTATTTCCTCAAACCAATGAAGGATAAAAATGAGACCATATAAAAGATGTCCCCAGGCTTAGGGACTCTACCATCCCACAGTTTTTTGTTTTTTGTTTTTTAAGATTTATTTATTTATTTTAGAGAAAAAAGAGAGAGCACGAGTGGGAGGGGCAGAGGGAGAGGAAGAAAGAGAACCTCACGGGACTCCATGCTGAGTGCAGAGCTGACACAGGGCTCGATCTCACGACCCTGAGATCATAACCTGAGCCGAAATCAAGAGTCGGATGCTTAATGGAGCCACCCAGGTGCCCCCCCACACACACACACACACGGCTCTCTGTTTTGTCTGAGTTTAAGCTGTTTCAGGAACAGTCGAGAACTGTTGTTGAGAATGTATTCCTTTCTCTCCAATACCTAAATTTTCCCTCCCGAAAATAAAAACAGTGTGGATTGACCTCTTAACTAGTCAGACAGGTCAGGTTATCTGATCATAGTGTCAAATGTCTTCATAATGTGGACAGACCATATCGGAGGAGGGCAGATAGGGGACTAATGATCCAACAGGAAAATAAAAAAGTGCAAAGAATCTGAAAGTTCAAAAACATAAAACAGCAATAGCGCTTGAACATCTGAAGGCAGGGGTTGTCCTTGGCAACAAATAAATACAAAATGAAACAAATACATAATAGAAATGGGGTACAACTCACCCACCAGGCTGGGAAAAATCAAAACATGGGACAAGACCCTGAGTTGCAGAGGGTCTGGGGAAGAGGGTGCCCTCTCACACTACCTGACAATGGGGACACCACTCCCTCTCCCGAGGGAGGTCAATTTGGCAGTGTCTATCACCACGCAAGCGGCCAATCCCTTCCAATTCAGCCGTTCCACTTCTACAAATCTACCCAACAGATATCCTCATACATGTGCAAAACGACTCACGCACCAGATTATTCATTGTTTGAATTGCGACAGATGGGAAACAGCCTATATGTCCAACGGTACAAATCACACAAGTACATACAGACTATCAAACAGGTGAGAATCAGCTTCAAAGTTTACAACATCCCACTCCGAACGTCACGGAGAGGAGGGGGGCCAAGAGAGCACACGCCCACTGCCGCGCTCCCCGCATTCGCGAAGCTCACAAGACCCCCATGCCAGGAGGAAGCCTCATCGTTCAGATGCTGCAGGAACACCACTCAGTATTTGACAAGGTGTGAATCTCTGTCCGTGTGGCTTCTCGCCATTGGGCTTATTTTCAGCATACAGAAAATTAGCCACAACACAAACAACACAGCAACAGCTGTGTTTTCATCTTCTTGGTTATCTTGACGTCACCAACATCAAATACAAGCTCCGAAAAAGAGCTAATGATATTGTTCCCAGTAGCGCACCCCCAAAAGGCCACACACCTTCCCACCAGCTGAAGGATTCCAAAGCTGTCCTTTTTTTGTAGGTGTGACAGGGACAAAGCCAACCATCTGAGACTTAGGAACGGTTCTATCAGAAAAAACAAAAACCTTTCTGGGGCAAAATCTGACAATATGTATTAAAATAAAACACACACACACACACACACACACACACACACCCCTTGGCCTAGAAATCCCATACTCCAACATATAAAATAAAAGCACCCATCTGGAAGGCAACATAATACAAGGATATTTATTACAGCACTGCTGGAGTGGGGAAAGAAACAACCCAGAAGTCCATCAAAGGGAATGGCTGAATCTATCATGGTATATGAATATTTTGCAAATATTTTTGAAAATGAGATCTCCATCTGTGGACCTGGAGGAGCGTCCACGATGTATGAGTAAACAAGGAAAGCAAGTTGCAAGGGAAAAAGCATATAATAAGATCCTCCTTTCGTTACACAACCATAAAGTCCTATCCGATGCCCAGGAGGCCCTACACAACCTCCCCTCCTCCAGTTCCATCCTTCTCCCTCTGCGAATTCATTTCCTACCTCTTTACCCATCTCACACCCTGCTCCAGTTGACAGAGCATATTACCAGGCACCATCTTGCACAGGGCCTTTGTACTTACCCTCTGCCTCAAAGCCAAGAGATCTCATGGCTTTCTCCCACAAAAGCCACCCTCTCAGTCAATTCTACCCTGACCTCTTCTTGATTCAAAATTACAAAGTGGGGAATGGGTAGGAGCTTTCTCCTGCTTTATTTTTCCCTGTAGAACTTACCTCCAGCTGGCACTTTAGACATTTCACTATCAGGTATTCCAACCTTCTAGACTGTAAGCTCCATGAGAGCTTTTTATCTCCTGTTCCCCGTGGTATCCCCAGCATCTAGCACAGTGCCTATAAATTCTTATCAAATCAATGGAAAACCTGCTTGTGCACCTTGCGCTGTGCACCTGGAGAAGTGACTGGAAGAGTCTACTACACTAGGCTCTTACCACTGGGTGATGAAGCTAAAGGAGAGAAGTGTGTTGCAGCAAAAAACTATCGAGGAAGAAATAAAGACTACCTTTTCTTCTACGTTATTATTCTATTGGTTGCAGTGAACATGTGTTGCTGTTACAATTTAAGAGGCATTTAATAAAATAAAAGGCAAAGATGGAAGTCGGACTAAGAGGAAGCCAGCCAAAACGAAGACAGAAGGAGCCTAGACCACGCCCAGCAACCACTGGGCCCTCTCTCTTCCCTCCTCAAGTCTCAAGCCCGGTGCCCTCCGAAGAAAGCCAGCCCCGCCCAGCAGCCCAGGTGCGAGTGTGTCAGGACAAGCTGTTGCTCGTAAAAGAAATCTGAGAGTACATTCTCGCCCAAATGAAAATGTTTCCAGACCAGCCTTCCCACCAAGGTCATCCACTACCGGAGATGAGTAACAAGGGGCAAGGCCAACTGGTAGAGATGGTAAGGCCCGAAGAAGGCAAGTGGAGAGTAGTGGATGGGAAGGAGCCTTTGTTCTGCCTCCTACTCACGTAGTGACCTTGGACAAGGTCACTCACACCTGTCAGAGCCATAGGTTCTTCCTGCGTAAAATCCAAAATAAAGCTACCTATTGGGCCCAGTGGGCTGGGTGTGAGTGACAGTGCCTTATCACACTCACAAATATTCACTGGGAGACGTCACCACTGCAGCTGCCACGCGGGGGGTAACGTCGAAAGCCTGCATGGGGAGGTCCAAAGCTTTCTCAACCTCGTTTCCAGTGAGTTGCCATTGATCTATGAGAAAGCTGTGTATTCTGTACTTGACTTTGGCCCCCTGGCTGAATTCCATTACTTCTAATAATTTATAGATTCAGAGTCTAAGATTTCCTCTAGCCCGATGATCAGATCCCCAGCAAATGACACTGTTATCTCTACCTGTCTGATGCTATGTCTCTCTTGCCTTTCTCTTGTTTACTGCACTGCCTTGGACCTAGGGTTCAACGTTGAACAAGCAGAGGTGATAGTGGACACCCCTGTCCTGTTCTTAGCTTACAGGGAATGCATCTCGTGTTTATCTGTTAAAAATAGCATTTGCTATAATTCTCGGTGCTATCCATCACCAAATAAGCAAGTCCCCTTCCGTGCCGAGTTTGGGATGTTTTCTCATGAAATGTCAACTGGATTATACTGAAAGCTTTTTCTGCAATCACAGAGATCATCACGTGTTTGTGCCTCCTTCACCTGTTTTAATAGAGAACTGCTCGGCACTGGATACCCCACCCCAACGCTGACTTTCAAGGTCAAGGGCAACGAGGCCCGTGACCCTGGACAGAACGATGTCATCCTACCTCAGCAGCCAGAGCTGTCCTGCTGGTCGCCTCCACTCTTCAACACTGTAACTCTCTGGGCTAATCTCCACCCTCACTAGTCCCTCAGACACCCTGGCCTTCACCTGTACGGAGGGGATGTCAATAGAAAGTTCACTGCCAACCCATCTCCATGTCAAGGAACATCATCCCAGGTCTGCACTGTGAGAAGTGGGCTGATCCTATCATGTTCTCAAGATGAACAGCTCATCGTTTTTGATGTAAATAGTTCACCACCCACCTCGGCATGTTCTAGGATTCATGTGAAACTATTCCAAAACAGAACAAAATGTATGCCTTAGGGGTAGTGAGCTCCCCTCTCCCAGGGGCATGTAAGCAGAGGTGGGAATGCTCCCATGATATTGGTACAGAGGGTCCGTCCATACAAGATAAAAAGTGACCCGAGTCTCCTCATCTGTAAAATGGCGGTGACAGACCAGTCAAAAGGAGGAGGAGGAGAAGACAGTGGTGGTCCTGTGAGTTGAGCGGCAAGTAAGACACATTGAGCATTTCCAAGCATTGAACACATCCCCTCGCCTAGTCCTCAGCTGACCTCTTATGTAATGGGATACGTGGAGAAGTTACTACAAGATACACACACACACACACACACACACACACCCTGTTCAAGGTCACAGAGTCAGCAGGTGACAGAGCCGAGGGATGCACCAAGGGCCTCAGGCTCTCTCCCCTAGACTACCCTGCCTCCCTACAGGGGATGAATCTGCTTGTTAAACTGCCTAACACAGTGACAGCCACTTAATGATTTACCCCCCAGGGGGAGATGACCAAAGATCCCTGCCACTGAGCAAAGGCCATTTTCTCATTGGCAAAGCCAAGAAGAGACTTCGTACTGGCCCTTCATGCACAGGAAGGTCTGACTGTGTGGCTTTTACGGCCAGCCCTTTCCACCTTTTCAAAATATATTCAGAAACATGATCTCATCTAAGCTTCACACCCCTGAGAGGCAGGGACTTGACAGAGAAGGTCACTGTGGCTCACATGTGAAGGTCCTGCCCAGGGTCCCATGGCTGGATGAACATGCTCGTGTCCAGGGACACCAGGGACCATCATTATCTCCATCCCAACCAAAGCCTCTTGGATAAAAAGAAGGGACAATTATATAAGCTCCATTAAAAGAGCAGAGCTACAATTAAACATATGTTGGAATCCAAATTTGTGACATTGATTAATGTGTGATATGCACTCCATAGCTCTTTGGTGACATGAATGAGGAAGCCCATGATCTGGCCAATCAAGCACAAATAATGCCACTGTCTTTAGACTCAAGACCCTATGACCTTTATAGTCTTGGTATAAACATTTGTTCTCCTTTCACAATCTGGGAACCAAAATATCTCATAGTGGCTCACTCCCACCAGCCCCAAGATGAAGAAGCTCTTGCTTTTGGTCCCAACACAGAAGGCAGCAAGCCTTTGGAGGCTACAGGCTAGTTCCAATGGTCTGTTTATCATCAGAGGTCATCGCTATGGTGCCTCCCCGTCCCCTGGGCCCTGCTAAGCATCAAGGCCAGTTTATTTGCTAATGATTCAACCAGAAACCATGTGGGCCTCAAGGCAACCTCCTGGCCCTTGAAGAACATGGCCACAGTCAACCTGGTCAGGGGATGTAGCAAATTGTTTGGACCAAGGGCCAAAGCAGGTGGCACAGACCATGCTAATATTCAGTTCCAGGAAGTGCTGAGTTCTGAGCAAGGGGGCAATAGATGTCCAGCCCTCACTCCTTTGCTTACAAGGAGATCCATGCCACCTAAGTCATTAACCTTGCCTCTCACCAAAACCGTATTCTACTAAAGTGCACTAAGAGGCCAACCCTTATACAATATCACCATCCCAGGTAACGCGAGGGGCCTTCTGAACTTAGTCCAACCTGCAAGGCCCATGAAAATCACCAGTGGGTGGCAACAAAATTTGATGGAGGCATCCCAGCTCTCCCATCGACACCCAGGCACTAAAACTGAGAGAGATGCCCTCACCGTAGTCATTTTTCAGACTCTGATGAGTCCTGTGTCCACGGACACAAAAGTGCTCAGAGAAAAGGACCGAGACACATTCTTGTAGCGTGACACAGAGATCAAAGAAGCCACATGTCGTATGATCCCATTTACATGAAATGATCAGAACAGTCAAATCACAGAGACCAAAAGCAGGTCAGTGCCTGCCAGGGCTGGGGGGAGAGGAGGGGAAGGGAAGTGGCTGCTCAGCACTAAGGACTTTCTTTTGGGGTGATGCACATGTTCTGGGGTTAGATAATGGTGAAGGATTCACCATCAACTCTATGAATAGGCTAAAGGCTGTTTTCAAAGGGTGAGCTTTATGCCATGAGAGCGACACCTCAATACAGCTGTTATTATGTTTTTAAATTGTGTTGGTGGACACAGAGAATCTGAGCGTACCGAATCAGGAGGTGCGCCTCAGCCCCCACATCTTCTCCTTTGCTACCCCTACACTGATACGGGTCCTCACATCCTCGGCACCTCCGGCAGCCCACAGCGGTGGGACCAGCGCCCCACACGCTGTCCTGTGACCCTGCAGCCCTCAGCAGGCCCCTCCCGCCAAGAGACCGCCCTCACCCCATAGGCTCAAGGGTTCTAAGCAACCAAGGCAGGCCTGGGAACATTCTCAGAACATTCCCAGGAAACACCTCTGGGAATATCCATTCATCTGGTGGGGAAGCTGTCTGCTTTCAGAAACCCGAGCCCAGGATGAGGAAGGCTGCGAGACAAGACGGGAGAGACGGCCACCTTCCTTCTGGAGAACCTGGAGCTGGGAGGGAAAGCGGCGCGCCCGACAGTTGACACCAACGCTGTGTTACTCCAAGCTGTGCCGGAGGAGAGCACTTTGGGGCTGCAAGCCTGACAGACTTCAGAGGAAAACAAATCAGGCTAGAGGTTCCATTAGCAAGACAGCAAAAAATAGGATTCCCACATCCCCCCTGTTGCCCTCAGGGCCCCTCATACTGCTAAAAATAAAGCTACAGGCCCTGATATTTGCGATGCCAGAGTTCTCAGGAGTCCCCGCAGAGCCAGCCTCCCTCTGGGCTCCTTTCAGTGTTCCCTGCCTCCCGCTCCCCTCCACCTCAGCATGGATTTCTATAGCATGGCAGGGGTGGGAAGAGGGGTGCGTGGGGCTGCGAGGACAGCAAGGAGTGCAGGACAGAGAGAAATGAGGCTGGGACAGATCTGCTTCTGATGTCCCACTTCAAAGATGTGGAGCGAAGCTTGGGAACCAAGCACCTGGACAGGTGCTATGCCCCTTTGGGTTTGAGCATCTCTGTTAGAAGGAGGAGGGTTCAGATCCATTCAATGAGGCCCCCCTACGTCCCCCACCCCCACCTTGGGATCCCGGCAGGTGTTTAGGGGAAGGAGTCAAGAGTGCACAGGCAGGCAGATGGCCAGGGCAGTATGTGGGCCTGAGTTCCCACCCACCCACTCCCATTACACAGCCGGAAGTGCCACCTGCAGGGGCTCCTTCCGAAGACCAACCACCCCCAGGACTGCCCAATACTCATGCAGAACTCTAGTTCCTCAGAGGGAGAACAGCCTCGTAAGCAAGACGGCTGGGTGATCCTGAATGAAGACTATGTCAGATGCTGGCATTCCCATCCTGGCTCTACCGCTTGGCGGTGTGACCTTCGGCAAGTCACTGACCCTCAGCTCTCCAACTCCAGAATGAGGATGATAATCTTTCCTACCTCACACGGTTTATCTAGAGCTCTTACGACAGCGCCTGATGCAAAAAGATGTGCAGTGAATGCAAGACATTGATGGGGACCCACTAACAATGTCTCCGGGGAAACCACTGGCATGGGGGACTGTCTGGGGCTGCCCCACATGCGGCAGGATGTTGACTCTTCCAGGCCTTGGGAAGCAAAGGCTGGCAGTGCCTCTCCAGCCAGGTGACCGTCAAAATGGGCAAGCAGTGAGGACAGGATTCAAACCAAGATTTGTGTGACACTAAGCCTGTACCTTTTTTTTTTTCTTACAGATTTTATTTATTTATTTATTTATTTATGAGAGACACAGAGAGAGAGGCGGAGACATAGGAGGAGGGAGAAGCAGGCTCCCTGCAGGGAACCCGACATGGGACTTGATCCTGCGACTCCAGGATCACGCCCTGGGCCGAAGGCAGGCGCCAAACCGCTGAGCCACCCAGGGATCCCAGCCTGTACCTTTAACCACCTACACCAAACTGCCTCCTGCAAAACCCATACGAGGCCCCATGCAAAAGCCTTTCTCCTCAAGGACAGTGGGGAATAAGAAACTAAGAACTGGAGAAAGTAAAATAAAATAAAGCAATCAGCAGGCACGGCATTTATTAGTGTCTGAGTTACCAAGTTCTCCTCTCCAGGTCCTCTGAGGTTAACTTAATGCCAGAGCATAGAAACCGGGCTGTCGTTCCCTTCCTAAAGATGAGCAGATGGCTCTCGTCGGAAGTGGACACCCAAGCAAAACACGTTTCTCTGAGGGCCTGGCCGGGGAGGGGGGGTCACTGGAAACCCCAGGAGCTGGGCCCACCGCACCCAAAACCCTCCTGTTCACGGGCAGCACGGGGTACCCACCACACACCCCCGCAGCCCACAGAGTCTCTGGGACTCTCTGGGCCCGGCCCTCCAAGAACACGGCAGCCCATAAAACAGCCTCTGGGCAGGAACCAGGAACAGCCATAAAACTCCATGGTTGTTAACAGCAGACACCCTTATGGCTGGAGCACAGAAGCCAGCTGCTGGCACCCCGTGAACCGCGGAGAGAGGCTCCCTCCCCACCCTGCACCCAGCAGCAGCCCGGGGACCAGGATGGGCAGGTCCAGAGAGGCCACCTGGCCGAAGAGGCTCTCCCTGCGGGCTCGCTAGCTGCCAGGGCACCAGAGCCCTCCCGAAGGAGGCCACGGAGACAGTGCAGGGAGGAGCCGGCACCCTGCCTGCCACCAAGAAGGGCTCCGAATAGGACCCTTCATCTCCGCTGAGGCCGAGAACACCCAGCTAGTGGGGCGCCAGTCCCATCTTCAGATGGGGACACTGGGAAGTCCTACGACCACGAAGTGACTGCCCTGGGCTTCGAGCCAGGTCTGCCTGCAGACCTCCAGGGGTGACGGGCTACCGGGGATGCCAGCGGGGGACCAGTGGCTTTCTGCTTCGTGGCCTCCAGACATGGGGCGGCGTCCCATACATGCCCCGGACAGTCCGCAGCAGTGTCTCAGACAGGGAACCCCAGCAGCCGCCCCAACCAACCATGGCTGCCAACTCCTGGCCCCCTTTCCAGGATGCTTTTCCATGTCACAGGCCCTTGGGCCACCGACACACGGTAACGGTGACAGAGGTGGTTCACTGACAGCAGGTACTTCCTGGATGCCACGGGCTTTACCCGCATTAACTCACTGCATGGACGCAGATGCTCTATGAGGGAGGTGCTCATTTCGCAGAAAACTGAGGTTTATGGAGGATACACAGCTTGTCCAAGGCCTGCAGCCATAAATGGCAGAGGTGGGACCGAGTCCCCACTCCTCACCACCCACCCCGCCCCTTGGGGGTCACACCCACAGAAGGATGTACTCAGCCACCATCTTCCCAGACACACCCCAATGGCTGCAGCCTGACTACTCCCTGTAGGCTCCATCTTCCACCCTTCGCTCAAATCCCCTGGCCTTCCTTGGCCGCCTATGCCTCAGGCCCTTTGCAGGTAAGACTGCTGAAAGGCCAAGTTGGTTCTAAGATAGGGTCACTCCAGATTGTCTGGAAGGAGGGGATGGGACGGTCAGGTACAAGTAGCTCCTCCAGAGAAACACCCAAACCCGGAAGATCCTTAACACAACATCCCAACCTGGAGTCAAGAAGGACATATTTGCACCTGGCCATCCCTTCTTCCTAAGCCCCTTCTGGGGGACCCCAAGCCGAGGGGTGCTGATCAGGTGATATTGCCCCATCGCTTGCTCTCCCATGGTGGCACGGAGCTCCCTTTTCAAAGCAGGCAGAGGCAACAGGGATTTACCATATGCACCCAACAAACCCTTGCAAAGAGCCATCTTAGTTGTCCAGTGCCACTTTGGGCCCCTTGACCATGAGGAAGACCCTACAAGACCTGTAGGGAAGCCAACCTTCCAAAGACCCTCATCCCCACCTTGGCAGTGGCCTTGCTCCACTCTCCCTCCCCGTGACTATGTGCCTATGTACAGTAAACCATCCTGGCCCCACCTGGGGTTCTGACTCTGCTAACTGGATGGGGCAGGAGGGACGTGTGCCATGCTGGTTCTGGGATGAAGAGAAGACCTGCAGGGTAGGGAAGAAACAGAAGTCAGGAAAGGGTGTGAGTGGGATGTCTGGGGCTGAGGAAACCAGCTCGTGTCACTCAGCAGTGAGAAGGGGTAAGTCAGGAGGAGCAGCCACAGAGGACAAAGGACAATGCTGCAGAGTCAGGCCAGCCAAGGGAAAGACCCGTCTTCCTTGGTGGTTATCAAGGTGCGGCTCTCCTGCTGAACGTGCTATGGCCTCCCGTACCCTTAATACCCCCTATAAACATTGACACACTGTGGTCGGCAGAAGCACAAGATGTCTTATCTGGCAGAGGGGGCCCTGCAGATATAATTGAGTGAAGGATCTTGAGATGGGGTGAGTGTCCCAGATTATCCCTTGACGTGAGCAAAGGGTCCAGAGAAGAGGGAGGCAGAGGGGTGCCTGGGTGGCTCAGTGGTTGAGCATCTGCCTTTGGCTCAGAGCATGATCCTGGGTCCTGGGATCGAGTTCCACATCGGGGTCCCCACAGGGGGCCTGTTTCTCCCTCTGCCTGTGTATCTGCCTCTCTCTCTCTCTCTCTCTCTCTCTCTCTCTCTCTCTCTCTCTCTATGTCTCTCATGAATAAATAAATAAAATCTTTAAAAAGAAGAAGAAGGTGGAGGAGGAGGAGGAGAAGGAGAAGAAGGTGGCAGAGAGACAGCTGACCACAAATGAGAACACTGAAGATGTGGTGATGGAAACAGAGACCACAGCGACGGGTTCTAAAGATGGGGACAGGTCACAGAACAAGGGCCAGGGGTGCGCCTGGACACTGCAAAAGGCGAGGGAAGGGGGCCCCATCAGAGCCTCCAGAAGGAACCATCCTGGCGGATGCCTTGACATTAGGCCCGTGAAACCAATTACCTACAAACTTCCGGCCTCCGGAGCTGGGGGAGAATAATCACCAGTGTCCTGAGCCACGAAGTTTGCGGCAATTTATCACAGCGGTGATGGGAAATGGAGACACAACTTGCTCCACCTGAGAAGTCAGGACAAGCTCTCCATGCTCAGCACCGTGCTGGCCACTGGAGGTGACATGATGAACGAGACCGTCTCTGGCCTCCCAGAGCTTACGGTTACTCTCTCCTCCTCCCCTCTCCTGGGGCCCGGGGCCTGGCATACGGTGCCATCTGCCTCTCGACGTCTCCGCGTCCTTCCCGCTTCCAGCCCACGGCCTCCAAGCTGCTTTGCTGGGGCCCCCAGCACACTCTTCACCACCCAGGCCTGCCTAGCACCTCCTCTCCTTCAGGCCTCGCTTCTGCAGAAGCCTTCCCTGAGCCCTGCCTCATCCACGGCCGGTCGTCACTGTGGGCTCCCACGCACATGTGTGCGTGCGTGCACCTGCGTGTACAAGGGGCCAATTATCTGTCTTCCTATCCCTCTGCACTCTCACCGGAGCACAGTGAACAAACAGCTCCCATTGGTGAGTGACATCAGGTGTCCGGCTGGCCAAGGTCTACAGTCCCTGAAATTCAGTGGACATAACATTTAAAGAGAAAGAGCATGAAGGTCTTTGAATAACCAAATTTTTCTTTAAAAAAAAAAAAAAAAAAAGACCAAAACAGGTGATCGGCACTGTCAAGCCTGAGTCAGAAACAGGAGGAAGGCTGGGCTCAAGTTTCAGAAACAGAGAAGGGGATTAAAGCCCCAAATAGCCTCCAAAGCCTTCAGGGACGAATCTCACCGTGACCTTTGGGCAGTGGTCAAACCCTCCCAGGGCACAGGCTGCAGGTTAAAAGCCCCAAAGAGGAAGGGACCATTCGGGAAAAGCAGAAACGAGGCGGCAGGCACTATCATGTCCAATTAGCCCGACTGCCACCCAGTTCCCACCTCGGACTTAGCCCTGGCCTCCCAGGCCTGGGGCATGCTGCCCCCCATCCTGCATGGCCACCTCTCCCCTCGGGCAGGGCTCAGCTCAGTGAGCGCCTCCTCAGGGAGGCCTTCCCTGGCCACCCACCAAAGTAGCCTCTCAAACACCCTCAACCCCATCACCCTATTCCGTTGTGTCCTAGAAATGATCTCATTAGTTCATCGACTGATTATCTGCCCCCCTCCCTGCTCCCCACCCACCCAACCCTTTCCCTCACTTTCTTCCAGGGTTTCAAATAGTGCCTGGCACACGGGGGTGCTCAAGAACGCACAATGAACCCTCCCTGGGCATATCCAGGAGACAGGGGACACAAAAGCTCACACCTGTCCTCACAAAGCCCCAGCCCGGTGGCTCCCCCCCAAAAAAGCCTGCCCGCCAGTGTCTCTTTCACCTGCCAGAGTCTCTTTCTTCCTCGGCCCAGCAGCACCATCCTCTCCCTGTCCATTTCTTTTTTTTTTTTTTTTTTTTTTTTTTTTTTATGATAGTCACACACACACAGAGAGAGAGAGAGAGGCAAAGACACAGGCAGAGGGAGAAGCAGGCTCCATGCACCAGGAGCCCGATGTGGGATTCGATCCCGGGTCTCCAGGATCATGCCCTGGGTCAAAGGCAGGTCCAAACTGCTGCACCACCCAGGGATCCCATCCCTGTCCATTTCAAGATTGGAAGGATGGGGCTGGAGAATCCCTAAGGTCAGGCACAGCAAACCCCAGTCAAATAGAACTCCCTGGCTCAGTGACAGAAGCCAGACCCAGAAGGCCACCTATGCCGTGATTCCCCATCTAGGATTCCAGACTGGGCGCATCCAGAGAGCCAGAAAGTAGATTACCCAGAGGCTGGCAGGAGGGGAAGGCAGAGTGACCACTGAATGGGTACAGGGCGTCCTTTTAGAGTGGTAAAAACGTTCTGGAATTAAACAGTGGTGACAGCTGTGCAACTTCGTGAGTATACTAAAAACGACTGAGATGTACACAGTAAAAGGATAAATGTTACCTAAATTAAAAAAGAAAGGACTCATTGAAGAATGCAATGGAGTGGTCAGAAATGCAGGTTCTGGAGTCGGGCTGTCCAGCCTCCATTGTGAACTTGTGTGAACTCAAGTAAATTACGCGGTCTCTCCGTACCCTGGCTCCCCTACCTGTGAATGGAGGTAAGGACGGTGCCAACCTCGAAAGGGTGTAGCGAGGATTAAATTCAACCACTGCTTGTATGGAACCTTGGCTGACTGCCTTCCAGATGTCCATCTTCTCTCTTCTTTGTAGACCCCTGTTTTCCATTTAGAGGTCTTCAAGGTTCTGAGGACACCAACCATACAGCCTGGCCTCACCCTGTCCGGGTAGAGTGACCCTCAGGACCTGTGCAAGGAATGCCAAACCAAGGGGGCTTTATTTCCTACAGGCATGAACGTAACAGCACGTGCTCTCTGGAGCTATGGCAGCCATCTGGGAACCCGGAGGCAAAGCAGCCTCAGGATGAGGCCACTGGTAAGGAAAGTAGATTGGAGAGACAAAGAAACTGGGTCCTTGAAGACACTGAGCCACTGGATCAAGCCTCATCTGAAGTCACTCACCCTTTCAATTATATCAGCTAATGACGTCCTTTTAACATTGAGGACAACGAAAGCCAGCATTCCTACTACTTACTATCAAAAGCATCACAATTGATTCAGCTACATAAAATCCTTCACTCTGGGCCTACATTAATTTCCTAAAAATGTGAGCTACTGTGACTTTTTCCCAAATTCCTCCCATGCTATTCACCAAGGTCAATGTTCACCCTAATGTCTAGAGATGAACACTACTGGCTTATAATCAGATGCTGGCTTTAACCTCACAATTCAATTGCACATCCCTCTGATAGCAAGCCACGGACAACTTCACCAAAGACCCTAAAATCAATGCACATGACAAGTAATCACGAGGTGCTTTGCCATGTGCTCAGACGAGATTAGGTATAGGCAAGAGGAAAGTGTAAGAGAAGAACGAGGCGCTGTGGTTTATAAACCAACAGAGGACTTTACAATCTAATCTGGAAGGCAGGATCCAGGGCCACAAGACAGTAGAGTATATATCTGCCTTCTTACATGATTAAGCGATTCAATGTGAACACTAAACAGTTTAAGGAAGAAGATGAAAGTCCTGGGGGCTTCTAGTGTCTCCTTGGTCCCTCTGCTCCCACACAGGGGCCTACACAGAAGCAAACACACTCCCTCCAAGAACCTATGGAAGAAACAGCACACCTGAGCCCAGCTACCAGGCCTGGCCTCACTGCCACAAACCCCAAAGATCACGTACACATGCCATGTACACGGCCAAAGACCCAGACACATTCCCAGCCATGCACAGCAAGCTGGCTAAACTAGTCAAGGATTCAATCAACTCCTCTTCTGCCAACTTCCTTCTTCCCAATGCAGTAGGAATGTGATGCATGTGGGGCACCTGGGTGGCTCAGCTGGTTAAGTGCCCAACTTATGGTTTCAGCTCAGGTCACGATCTCACAGTTGTGGGATCGAGTCCCACGTCGGGCTCCATGCACAGCATGGATTCTCCTTCCCTTCCCCTCAGCTTCTCCCCCTGCTCTGCTCATGCTTGCTCTCTAAAATAAATAAATAAAACTTAAAAAAAAAAAAAGGTAAAAAACAAAAAAAAAAAAAAAAGGAAAGTGATGCCATCAAATACTTATTTTGCAGAACCCAGGGGCGGGGCGGGGGGGGGGGGGGGGGGCCTCAAATCCAGAGAAAGCAAAATGTAATGATGCAAAAAGAGATCAAGATACACGAATATTCATCTTCCTTTCTCTTATGATTGAAACCAGAGTTGTGAGAGTTCACTGGGCTCCATTTCTTCGGAAGCCCCCAGAATGCTCAGGATCTGCTCATCACTCTGCCCGAACACAGCACGCAATGTGTGCCTCCAAGACCTGGTGACTCCAAGGGTGCGTTTCATATGTAAAAATCCACCAGCCTGAAAACTTGAGATCCGTGCATGCCCTATTATATATTTAGACCTCAGTTTAGAAACTGAAAGTCAAAAGATTGGTAGAGTTCTTCTCATCCTTCCAGGCATGTTTCCAGTGTGATATTCTCGGGGGAGCCTTCCTGGCTTCACCGCCAAGACTAAGTCCTCAGCTCCTCACCTTGCGTGCATCCCTGACACAGCTCTTGGCCCCATAACCAAACAGTGAAGGTGAAGAGTCCCCTTGAGACCTTCCCAGGAAGCCAAAGCTGAGGCTGACTTATTTCTGGATCCCCTGCCCTGTGCAGACGTACACAGTAGGCACCCAACGGTTGTTTGTTTCAGGAATAAATGACAATCTGGAGCTTTCGCCCATACAACAGGACAGTCAGTTCTCAAGGCCTGTGTCTCCCACCCCTGGGGACACCGATGTGACCCTGGGGCAATTCCTTAACCTCTCCGAGTCCCTCTTCCTGAACAACATCCACTGTCCAGGGTTGCAGCTATGACACAAAGTGGCCAGCTCAGAATATGACACATGGTAGGCCCTCAGTAAATGGCAGCTGCCGTGCCTCAACCTCCCCCCATCACAGTACAAGGTTTAAAACTTCCAGGAGCCCAATGAACTGTGGTTGACTAGAACTGACTGGCCCCACCCTTGGGTGCTCTGTGCCTCTTTCCAGTACACTCTGTGCCTGGTTGGAGAACTCAGAGCTATCTAGTCCCAGAACAACGCTTTCGTCTGAAGTCAGGCACAAAGCAGGTGAGAAGCTGCCGGAGACTGGGCCAACCAAGTTTGTGGCCACCAAGGGGCCTTCCCTACAGACGGCGGGCCAGGCTCCGAGCTGGCTCACACAGCGAGTGTGCACTGAGGGGTTAGTTAGCAGCATGCAGAGGCCGAGCTGCACCTCCGTGCTGTGATTCTCCATGTGCAGCAAAAACCATACGTGGTTCTGTTCCTTGACAGGGTGTTTGCAGTTGAGCTGAAGTTGCCTCCTCCGCCCAATGTGCTGCAGTTCGGTTCCGCACAGCACGACGAGGGTCTTGGCTTGTCTCGGTGGCTGGTGGCCGGCCCGACACAGGCCCCTTCACACGGGGAATGGAAGAAAGCAGTGGGTGCGTGGAGGCAGGGGGAGAAGAAAATGGTAAATCTGTCATTTTAGGGATGCCTGGGTGGCTCAGCGGTTTAGCATCTGCCTTCAGCCCAGGGCATGATCCTGGAGTCCCGTGTCGGGCTCCCTGCATGGAGCCTGCTTCTCCCTCTGCCTCTCTCTCTCTCTCTCTCTCTCTCTCTCTCTCTCTCATAAATAAATAAATAAATAATGTTAAATCTGTCATTTTATCAAACACAGGCAAAGAGTGTCTGCAGGTGTCCGACACTTACACAAACAGAGAGTACAAAATACCCTTTCTTCTGGGGACGCTGGCCAAGCCACTGGCAAACAGAGCGGGGACAGGCCACCTCTGCAGCATCCACACCCTGCCCCGCCCGCCTGGCCAGGGCGGCCTGAAAGGCTCAGGCTCGGCATCCGGAGAGAAATACCCTCAGCGCTCTAGAAGCCACAGACAAGAAAGAGACTCAGTGCCTGAAATACAATTTTAACCAGCGTGGAATATTAGTCAATTCATCAGCAAGAGTTTGTTAACACCCGTTTGTTCATTCATTCAACCCGGGTCTACCAAGCAGCCACCTTGTGTCATGCGTCATATGCTTGGTTCTGGGGACACAGAGGAAATACCACAGGCCCCCTGTGTGCTCACTCCTGAAGGACCCACTGTTAGAGGCTTACAGTCTTTTTTTTTTTTTTAAGATTTTATTTATTTATTCATGAGAGACACAGAGAGAGAGGCAGAGACACAGAGGGAGAAGCAGGCTCCATGCAGGGAACCCAATGGGGGACTCAATCCCAGGACTCTAGGATCATGACCTGAGCTGAAGGCAGATGCTCAACCACTGAGCCACCCAGGTGGCCCAGGGGCTTACAATCTCATCAGAGAGCTGGGCAAGTGAAGCAACACAGAACCCTGCAGGGCTATCTCCACCCTCCACCTAACACAGTACTTTGCATAAGGGGGTGAGGGTGGGGGTCCTCAAAGGCAGACCTGAAGAGATCTACTTCTGCTAAATAGCATCGCTCCATGTGTTCCATAATAAAAATGGTGGCCATGATGTACTGAGCATCTGCTACGTGCGATGTAGAACTTTCTCTGTGGTCTGTACCTTACAGGCAAGGGAAGCCAAGGCTTGGGGAGACCACACAGCCCATCAGCAGGAACGGTGAGAGCTAAGCCCAGATCCCTCATGATCCCACACCTCCCCGTGTCACTCGGCAAACAGGAAAGAGCACCCATGTCTGTCCCTTGCTCAGGCCCAACTCAACTGGGGGCTCCCCCAAGGAGGCACCGCCATGCCTACTGTCCCTGGGATCCCCTTCACAGCTGGGACCAGTGGGGGACAGCTTACTGATGATGAAGATATTTGCTTACCTGAGTGACTATGGCAGGACAAACTAGAAAAAGGGGTGGGAGGTGGGGAAGATGACCCGGAAGTCTTCCTGGAGGAGTTCAGTGTACAGAAAAATGTTTTTGGTGCCTCAGAACACATAATCCCCAGTCGAGGAAAAAAGCCGGAGAACAAATACCAGATATTATGTAAACCTTAGAACCTCCCCTCCCTCGATGTACCAGAGTAGCACATGTTCCTAAAAGGGGGAACCTGCCAGGTAAGAAATCAGCCTACTCAGGTGAGGCAGTGGAGGCCCAAGAAGGCCCTCTCCTCGGCCCTTCCAGCCCTAAAGGTCCCCTGGTCCCTTCATGGCTCCCCAGGCCCCTGCAGGCATTCGCAGGACAGGAGGGCCACCCAGGGCGGAAGGCATATGGGCCCACCAGACTCAAAGGCCTCCTGGAGAAGCACTTTCCAGGCTGTCCCTCACTGCCATCCCTTCCATTCCCTCTGCTCTGGTCTCCGTCTACCTGAGGTTATGGAAGTTGGTTGGCCCAGCACAGAACATTCAGGAGCAAAATCAAAATTCTTATGAAAACATGGGGGAGGGGATCCCTGGGTGGCTCAGTGGTTTAGCGCCTGCCTTGGCCCAGGGCGCAATCCTGGAGACCCAGGATCGAATCCCACGTCGGGCTCCTGGTGCATGGAGCCTGCTTCTCCCTCTGCCTGTGTCTCTGCCTCTCTCTCTCTCTCTCTGTGTGTGTGTGACTATCATAAATAAATAAATAAATAAATAAATAAATAAATAAATAAATAAAAATTAAAAAAAAAAAAAAGAAAACATAGGGGATTAATGGACAAAGGGACCCTGAGAATCACCTCCTCCAACCTGCATCTTGCAGGTGAGCAACCTGAGGGTCCCCCAGAAGTGACTCTTCTAGAGTGAGGTCTCGGGCCACCTGGGTGGCTGAGTCTGCCTTCGGCTCAGGTCATGATCCCCAGGTCCTGGGATCGAGTCACGCGTCGGGCTCCCTGCTCAGCAGGGAGTCTGCTTCTCTCTCTCTCCCTCTCCCTCTGCCCCTCCCCACCACTTATTCTCTCTCTCTCTCTCTCTAGGTAAATAAATAAAATCTTTAAATAAAATAAGATGAGGCCTCTCGTACTCCAAAATCCTTCCTTTCCCTTGGCTCCATCCCTTCCCCCTCCTCCCTACAGTGGGTGGGGGGTGATGCAGAGGTAGAGGGAAGGGAGTATTTCTGACTCCACTTTTCTTTTACCCTAAGTTCTGCCGTCATATGTATATGCTACCAGCCCCCGACTGGCCCATCTCAGTACTCACTGCTGGCCCCTGGTTACCACGCTCCCTCAAGGGAAGCCCTCCTCCTACCTCACTGTGGCTGTTGATGGAGGAGCGAGGGCTGAAATAACTTCATCAGACGGGAGCTCTCTACTGAGCACCTAAGAGGTGCTGAGTGCTCATTGTGATCACCTCATTTTACCCGCACAAAAACTCCATGTGGCAGATATTTTTAGTATTCATATTTTACCAATGAAGAAAGTGAGCTTGGCAAAGCTAAGTAAATTGTCCAAAGCCGCCGAACTAGTGCAACGTGAAGCTGGGATTTCAGGCCTGCTTTTGTCCCTCCTCCAAGGCTAGGCTGTAAAGTTCACAAGCCTGAATTTAAGAGACCAAAGTTAATATTCGAAATGAGTCCTGCCCCTCCGTGGTGGGGAGGGGGCGTGGGGGGACGGGGTGAGTTACACATCCGCTCCAGGGCTGCCAGCACTCAAAAGCACTTGGGAAACTTTTCTTTGGAAATCTCCTGCAGAGGTCATGGACACGCCATCCAGAACTTTCAGATTCAATACATCATAATTACACATTTGGGTACCCACACTGGCTTCCTCTCTTATTCACTGGACTTGCTTGCAAACTACCTCTGTTTCCCAAAATCACACTGGCTTTCAAATGTCGAGACATGTCACCCCAGCAACATTCAAAAGAATGCTCCGATGCCATCAACAAGCCTGTTCCCAAAGACGGACCCTCATTTCCCAAGTAAGAATGAAACCATTTTTTCTTTCACTCCTGCATTTATTCAAAAAGCATCTCGTGATGCTAGACACTGTTGTAGGTTGCTATGGTAACAGAGATAAACATAAAAAGTTTTCGGTCTTGGAGTTCTTGACATGGGGACAATACTTCTTCAGGCAATTTTTGCAGAGGACCTCAAGTGCCCCCGATACTATGGATGCAAACAGGGACATAGAGTCCCAGACTTCAGGAATGCTACATTCCAGCAGGGGGACAGGCATGCCAGCCAGCCCTCTGGAAACTGAACAAACTAGAGAGTTATGGGAGACGGAGTGACCGCCGAAGCTAGTGTCATGGTCCATGTTAGGAAAAGAGTCAGTCCCCAAAGGTGACCAAAGTGAAATAACAATCACAATCAACACTTACGTGGCATTTGTTATGTATCAGGTGCTACTCTAAGCAATCAATGTCTACTTTATCCTCCCAACAAATCCATGAAGTGATTACTATTATCAATCCCACTTCCCAGGTTGAGTACACTGAGGCCCAGAGAGGTTAAGCAACATGGCAAAGGTCTAGAAGTCACCAAGTGGCAGACCTATGATTTGAGGCGGAGCCGTCTGGCTCCAGAGAGCAAGCTCTCAACGACACTGAGCTCAGCGGGATGAGAGAGGTTCACTTGGACGTGTACGTTCCGGTCCACTGGGTTTTAGACAAGCAGCCACGTTGCTCCCATTATTACTCACCTAATAATCCCATTGTCTCAGCAATGAACTCTTGAACTCACTCTGGTTAAACACGAAATCTGCACGGGGTGGGATGGGGTAAAGGGAAGTGACCTTTCCAAGGGAGAAGCGCTTCACTACACGGAGGACAGTGAGGGACCTGGGACCCAGCCTCCGCCTTCACTGCCGTCACGCTCTTGATGGTCCAGGCAAAGAGCCACTCAAAGTAATATTCAAAGTGGAAGGTGGCTAAGGGGAAGACAGTGCTTTCAAGTCACAAGGTGGAGCACAGGCACCACTGTCAATGCAACCCTCTAACCATGGCGGAGAATAAGGGGCGATGCCAACTGGTGACGGCCAAGACGCCTTTGATCTCTTTGTTCTCCTTGGAATGTGGAGAGATGGGGCAATTCAGCCCCTTGGTCCCATTGCTCTAGTGTTGAACAAGGAGAGTAGCTTGCAAGTTGAAGGCAGCGACAAGAAGGCTTTCTGGAACCAGAAAACTCTGGGCGAGAACGGAGCCCTCCCCAAGTGCCATAACCACTCCAATGCTCAGTGTTTGCCCGTCTCTAAAATGGGGATAAGGGAAATAATACCTAAACATGGGCTTTTTGAGAGGCGTAAGAGACACAAGGCATGTGGAGTGCTTAACCCCATTTGCAACACCTGGCAGCACCCAGGAAACATCCAACAGTATCAGTAATCCTGGCAGATGGTCATATAATCAAGGCAGAGCCAGTTCTGGACAGCTGAAACCCTCCCCTGTTTTCCCCCAGCATGGCCACTCAGGAGCCCCTTCTGCAGTCCGGGTAGGCTCCAAATCCATCTCCAACTCCTCTTGGGTGCCCTCCTACATTTCTCAGGACCCCTTGCAGTTAGGGTACCATGTGACTAAGTTCTGGTCAATAGACTGTGTGCACAGGAGGGATGTAGACGGCCTCCAGGACTGCTCCCACAGTCCCACCTCACGGGGCTTACTTCTCACCCTCATCTGTCAGATGGATACAGAAGATTCAGCAGAGACTGTAAGAGACCCCTAGAAGATGGCAGATGCATCCACAGGCACGAGAAGCCAGGGGCCCTGAATGACTGCGTGGAACAAGGCGCCACCCCATCACACTCCACACACACCCTTAATGGCACTTTATACGAGCAATACATAAGCTCCTACTGTATCAAGTCATGGACATGTTGGGGTTGCTTATTATAATAACTGGCCTAGCCTCTGTGTTCTGTGACGTCACGCTGGTATCTTGACACCAGCCACGGTGGGCATATTTACCCCACAGAAACTGACAAACGCCACAAATAGGGGCTTTCTCCTAGAGAGTAAACACCAGCACATCAGTGGATAAACAGGAGTCAACTAAGCGGAACAGGAGAGGAAGGATAAGGAAAGAGGACACCTGGGTGGTTCGGTGGTTGAGCACCTGACTTTGGCTCAGGGCGTGATCCCGGGGTCCTGGGATTGACTCCTACATCAGGCTCCCTGCAGGGAGCCTGCTTCTCCCTCTGCTTATGTTTCTGCCTCTGTGTGTGTGTGTGTGTGTGTGTGTCTCATGAATGAATAAAATATTTTTTTAAAATCTTGTATAAAAGAGGGTAAGGAAAGAGAATTCTAGGCGGAGCGAAGATCATCTATGACATGAAGGAAGTCCCATGCAGCTGGCTCCAGAGGGTTGGGGAAAAGAGACTAAGAGGAACCCACAGAAGACGCTAAGAGCTGGATCTAGTAGAAGGACTGTCCAACATGACAGCTATTTGTTCTAGTCATCTATTGTTGCATAAAAAATCACCTCAAAATGTAGTGGTTTAAAACAATCATTTTATTTTATCATTTTTCAGTCAGGAATTCAGGAAGGGATGAGCTACCTGGATCATCTTTGATTACATCAGTTGGGGTTCAAGGATCCATTTCCAAGATGTATTCTTCTCATCACGTCTGGTGCCTTGGTGCTCTGTGGAGCGTCGCTCGCCCACCCCCACCATCTCCATATGGCACCTCAGCCTCCAAGGCTCTCCCTGTAGCCTGGACTTCTCACAGCACGGTGGCCTCAGGACAATCAGATGTCTTATATATGATGGCTGGTTTCTCAAAAGCCAGTGTTCCAGGCGGCCAAGAGGGAAGCTGCAAGGGTTCTTCTGACCTAGTCTCAGAAGTCAGTCATGGGATCCCTGGGTGGCTCAGGGGCTTAGACCTGCCTTCAGCCCAGGGTGTCATCCTGAAGCCCAGGGATCGAGTCCCACATCAGGCTCCTGGAATGGAGCCTGCTTCTCCCTCTGCCCATGTCTCTGCCATTCTCTCTCTCTCTCTCTCTCTCTCTCTCTCTCTCTCTCTCTCTGTGTGTGTGTGTGTGTGTGTGTGTGTGTTTAATGAATAAATAAAAATCTTTAAATAAAATAAAGAAGTCACAGTCACTCTGACTTCATTCTACTGGTTACGAGCAAGTCAGAGTCTGGATTCAAAGCCAGGGAATACCTGAGAGCATGAATACCAGGAGGCTTGGTTTGTCAAGGGCCTTCTTTGAGGACTGGCCACCACACTGTCACTGGTTGGCCAATACTCACAGCCTAATCTCTAGGACCCCCGTGAGGAGCCACAGATCAAAAAAGGAGAAGTACCAGCCCTGTCCACAAGGAGCAGCAGATGGGTGATGCTCACGCAGGATGGGGAGGACAAACAGTGGGGAGTGTGGGAGGACAGAGCGAGGCCTGGCTCAGACCATGCAGAAGGCTTCCCAGGAAGGGGACACTCCAGGCAAGTGAGCCAAGCCTCCTCGCAGGGTGGGGGAGGCAAAGTGGAGAGTTAAAAGGGAAGGAGGGAGCCATCCCTGAGGTCACACCCAGCCTTCTAGCACACCTGGCCACCCCTGGACCAGGCCAGGCCATCTGCACATTTCCGAGCACGGGCACTGGATGCCGTGCAGCAGTGGCCAGGCAGCAAGAGAGCCAAAGCGGCTCCCGACTGTGCCAGCTCATCACCACCAGGCCCACGAACCCGTCCAGTGCAGCGGGGCCCAGGGAGGGGCCGTGAAGCGTAGACCTGTTTACTCTGGCTCGACCTCCTCACCCAGAACCAGCAGGCACCACAACCAGCAGAAAGGCCAGTTATGCAACCACCCTCGCAGCAGCCTGCCAGCCCCAGAGATCCGGCCTGGCCGCCGGGCCCGGTGGGGAGACTGCTGTGGCCTACCGGGCCTGCCTGGGCCTCAACTGCCATTTTCCACATAGGTGTGGGATGCTCTGTTGACAAACACCTGGGAACAGCAGGGACCATGGGAGGGAGCTAAAAATAGCACGGCTGGCCACAGAGAGGCCTTTTCCAAATCCTCTGAATCCTGTTATTCCCCGTGCACGGGCCCTGGGGGGCACACGCAGGCTAGCACCCAAGCAATCACTCTTTCCAAAGGCTCTCACTGAGAACAAGGGTGGGGGCCCGGGAGCCCTTCTACATCACGTCAGGAGCGGCACCGTCATCAGAAGTCATGGCAACAGGTGCTGGGCCTAGGGATGGGAAGGCCAGGTCCACCTTCACACCTCCACACATCCCCAGGGTCTCTGTCTGGCCACCCTCTGACCAGTTCTCCATGTCCTCCACCTTCTCCGGACCTCAAGTTCTTGATGTTTCTCTTACTTGTTAGGCCGTTAAGAATTAAAGGCCTTGTACTGTTTTTAGTTTCTTACATAGGTGTATACAACCCAGCTGGACACTTAGAAAAGCCGCGTGTGTGGACATGGAGGGTGTACGCTGAACAATTCCAGGGCCATCATTCATGACCCTGAAGGGGAGGGTGCCCCTGGAATCAGGAGGCATGGCTACTGGCCCTGCCCAGGAGGAAACAAGCTGCCTTACACAACTCTGTATCCCCGAGAAAAGGACAGCCATGCTCATGAAGACTCACAGACTGGACCACTTTGTCTCCTGCTTCTAAATATTCGTGCACGAGATCTGGCTGACGAAGGCCACAATACCCACTGGTCTAGAAAGAAATCCATATTGTGATACAATAATGTATTTCCAGGCTGTGGAGGTGGAGAGTGGCAAGGAATCGATCTTTCTAAGGCCAGGGAAGATTCATAACCAGCACTACCTTCTTCTGAGTGCACAGATTAAATTCTCTGCCCCACCGACACCTGAAATGTACTTTATTTATAACAGATTGGGGAATTCAGATATAGTTATGTGCTTTTCATACAATTCCCATTCTTTTAATAAAATAGGTTCAGAGTTCCAGATATGAGCAAATAGCATGTGGGAATAATAAGGCATCATGTCACACCAGGATACTTAGGTTCACAGTTTAATGATAAGGCTTGGCTGGTGGGTGTCAAATTTCTCCACTCCTCACGCCCTCCTGCAGGTGTGTGCACAAATACACACATACCACACACACCTCAAGTTTTTAAAAATATGTTTGAACTCTGCATCCTACTCCTAATATCTCCTGTGTGTGTGTTAATATCAGAAAGAGTGGTTTTAGGGGATCCCTGGGTGGCTCAGCGGTTTAGCACCTGCCTTCGGCCCAGGATTGAGTCTCACATCGGGCCGCCTGCAGGGAGCCTGCTTCTCCCTCTGCCTGTGTCTCTGCCTCTCTCTTTCTGTGTATCTCTCATGAAAAAATAAATATAATCTTTAAAAAAAATAGTGTTTTTTCCCAAAACTTCAAGGAAGACCAGTACTCAGAAAAATGCCCCATACTTATTCTGTGCCTCCAAATCCCCCCTCCCCAACATAGAAATATGGCACATGGCACATGTGCCACGGTGCATAAAGTCTGATTATGTATCAGATATGAATCTCAAAGCAGCCCTAGGGTTGTGCAGTGAGCAACCTATACAACTGCACACAGCACACCTGCTTATCAGGTACAGAAAAGGTGCTGAACCCATGTTCCAGCAAGGAAAAGCAAGACTAAGAGAGATTGAAAGGACTAGATATCCCTTAAGGGTCACCTCTATCCTCATGGTATACAATTCTCTGAATTTATCTAAGAGGTTTCATGCCTCATCCTGGGATGATACAGGAGTCTCCACATGCCAACTCTTCTCTTACGCCCTGTTTTCCCTCCCTCTGTGACACGGATGACCTGAGCAGAGCTAACCTACCGCCGCTACAGGAGGTAAACCTGGCAGTGTACAGGGCAGGGGTGAGACATGCGGGCTCCACCACCCACCTGTCTGCACTTCAACCTGGCCCAGCCCCTCACTAGTGTGTCACCCTGGGCAAGTTACTCAGCCTCCCTATGCCTCAGTTTCCTCATCTGTAAAGTGATGGCAATACCACCTATTTCACTGGGTTGTTGCAAGGATTAAATAAGATAATACATGCAAAGAACTTGGAAATCACCAGACACATAGTAAGCACTCAAAGTCTGTTATCCAAAAATTTATTTATATATATATTTATGAATATATATACATATATATATATATATATCCTCTGTACCTCAGTGTTCTGATCTAAAAAATGGGGACGATAAACATGATTATTCCATAGGACTGTTTTGAAGGTTGGCTAACAGAAGAAACATATGGAGCTTAAAACAGGGCTTGATGCATCGTAACCGCTCCAAAAACAAAAGTTTGTGATTAATTTTTTTCCCTAAGAAGTCAGTTACCCCAGTTCACAGGAGACTTCCCAAAACGAAAGCCCGAGTAAGTGTAGGTAAGGATCCATGCCACGTCTGGGGAGGAGCAGCAAATGGCCAAGAGAGACTGAGTGTCAACTGCTATTTGCTACAACAGGTGACAGACAGGATGTATTAAGGATTAGAGGTCTTTGTTTTAAATGAATTCTTCCTGAGGTCAGGAAGTTACAGAGGAGCGTAGGTGCACAGGCGACTGAGAGGTAGGGAGGAAAGAAGGGGCCCTGCTCACTTGCTGGTTTCTCTTCTCACCATTAGAATCCTTTGAAAGCCCTGCCTCGCATTTAAATAGCATCATCCCCTGGAGATGGCTGTTTCAGCTTCATTACAGTCTGTGTTCATAGAGTACAAATAGAAACCTTTGTGATTTTATTAGTTTCCATGCAACTCAGGAGAGATTTGCATGATAACATTTCAGCTCCTGATTTAAAGAAGGGACCAATTAAAAAATATAGCGCTCACACTGCCTGTCATCGGAAAATGAGAAGGTACCCAGAGTTTGAAAAATCTCTGCCGTATCTGGTTCATGGCTATAAAGCAACCATTCAGTACGGCAGATACAATAACTCCCATCTCAATTTTTAGCGTATTTTGTAAGAAATACTTGCAGGATGTCTGCACCCCCTCATATGAGTGTAACAACACCTACAGAAAAATCTAAAGCAGTATTTTTGTCCAGGCTTCGTCAAGTCCTGCACAGTCACCAGTTCACTCAATAATACCCAAAGGCTACCTGGTACCCTGTGGATCTGTGAAGCACTAATGTAATGTGTCTGTGACAAGTTAAAATGTAATACGTGGGGACACCTGGGTGGCTCAGCAGTTGAGCATCTCCCTTCGGCGCAGGGCGTGACCCGGGTCCCTGGATCGGCCTCCCCGCAGGGAGCCTGCTTCTCTCTCTGCCTGTGTCTCTGCCCCTCTCTATGTCTCTCATCAATAAATACTTTTTTAAAAATAAATAACACAAAATAAAATGTAATACGTGGCCCCCAGTAGCAAGATCTAATTGATGTTACGTAACCTAAGACTATTTGGTCCAGTCCGTTCTGATGTAGTCGATGCTTACAATGTGGAGGTGGGGGGGGGTTGGATTTTATTTCAAAAGTTGAGTGTGCGGGGATCATCCCTTCAGACACTAGCTCCTTTGCCACAGAAGCTTTGATCATCTCCTCCCAGCTTCTGGAGGCTGAAATGCTCCATGGAACGGAGCCAAGATGAACATTCTCACTCCAGGGTTGCCTTCTGGGCCAAGTCAAGGAAAAGCATCAAAGCAGGTTGATTTGCGTGACCTTCTCTTTAATGAGATGTTTCTTTTTATGCCCAACCTCCACAAAGCCAGCCTATCATAGTGCACCACTTACAGCCTATAATCTAAGACGTCGCCAATCTTGCCTCCACACCAAAAATTAAAACTAAAACCCCAGCAGTGACGTGGCTATTTCCTTAGAAGTAACAGTAGAGTCACAAAAAACCTATTTCTAAGACTTTTTTTGTCTCGTTTTGCTTTTTTTAATGACAAGTTTGAAGATACTTCCAAAAGGGCCTATGTCCTCAGACCGTAATTCTTAACTACACCATCTCATCCAAGTCAGTATGGACGTTTCGGGGACGCATCAGTCAGATTTCACTCTTGTGATTTATAATAGAACCAGGACTGCCCGATTGCCCTAAATGATTCGCTCCTGGGTTTTTCATCGGGTACCAACGGTAACTTTAGAATCTGATTTGAAGAAACGGCTGTTCTACTGAAATCACTGAATCAGGGAACACGTTACATGTAAGGAAACAGAGGCCCAGGGACAATGACTTGCCTAAGGTACCAGAGCCACTCCTATGTCAAGATCAAAACTCCAGTAGCCTTTAACTTCACTCTTAGAATAGATGTCATTAAACCGGACTCCACAGACAGAAGCAGGGTTGTGGTGTCTGTTCTGCTCTCAGTATGGGCACCACCTAAATCCAACAAGGCCAGGCTGGGTACTTCTCACAGGACTGCCATTTACCAACCCTTAGAGGAAAATTACTAGCTGCCCCAAGGACAAACATGAGTGCCACGGTGGCCACGGTGAAGAATGCGGGAGGAAAATGAGTCCAAAGATAATGGGGGAGGGGGGGTCATCTCCAGGAGGTAGGGTTGGGGAGGGATTTTCTTTTCCTTTATTCTATTGTGGTAAAATAGGAACAGCATAGAACTTACCATCTTAACCATCTTTAAGTATACAGTTCAGTATACAGTTCAGTACTATTAAGATTATTCAGTGTTGGGCAGAATGCTTCCAATCTTGCAAAACTTACACTTTGTGCCTGTTAACCCCCGCCCCACCCGTAGCCCCTGGTAACCACCATTCTACTTCTATCTTTATGAATTTGACTATTCTAGGTACTTCATATAAGTAGAACCACACAGCTGCTGTCGTTCTGTGCCTGACTCATGTCACCTAACATAATATCCTCAAGGTCCATCCACGTCGTAGCATGTTTTACAATTTCCTTTCTTTATAAGGCTGAATAATACTCCATTGCAAGTATATGGTACATTTTGTTTTTTTTCATTCATCTGTCAGGGAACATTTGGGTGGCTTCCACCTTTTGGCTTTTATGAATAATGCTACTATGAACATGGGTGTGCAAATATCTTCTTTTGGATTTGTACCCAGAAGTGGAATTGCTGAATCATATGGTAATCCAATTTTTAATTTTTTTTTTTTTGAGGAACCACCATACTTCTTTCCACAATGACTGCATAATTTTATATTCCCATCAACAGTGCACAAGGATTCCAAATCCTCACAGCTTAGCCAACACTTGTTATTTTCTGGGCTGGTTTGTTGTTGATGTTTTTAATAGTAGCATCCCAGTGGGTATGAGGTGTTCTTTTTTTTTTTTTTTCTAATGCCTTGCTGTACATTTCTACAATGAACATATCGTACACGTAAGATGAAGGACAAAAGTGTAACACATTGATGTTAAAAAAGGAATCTTAAGAATGAATGAAAGATTGAGTGGAAGACCAGAAACCATAAAACTCCTAGAAGAAGACACAGGCGCTCAGCTTCTTGACATCAGTCTTGGCCATGATACATCAGATCTGACACTAAAAACAAAGGCAACAAGAGCAAAAATAGATGAGTGGAACTACATCAAACTAAAAAACCCTTGTACAACAAAGGAAACCACCATCAAAATGAAAAGGCAACCTGCTGAATGGGAGAAAATATTTGCAAATCATATATATCTGATAAGGAGTTAATACCCAAAATATACAAAGAATATATACAACTCAATAACAAAAAAAAAAAGCAAACAATCTGATTTTTTAAGATGAGCAGAAGAGGGGCGCTTGGGTGGCTCAGCCAATTAAGCATCTGACTTCGGCTCAGGACGTGATCCCCAGGTCCTGGGATCCAGCCCTACATCAGGTTCCCTGCTCAGTGTGGAGTCTGCTTCTCCCTCTCCCCTGCCCCTCCTCCTGCTCATGCTCGCTCTCAAATAAATAAATAATTTTAAGTACAATGAGTTCTCTGTCTCTCATGAATAAATAAATAAAATCTTTATTTAAAAAAGTACAAGGAAAATAAAAAGTGCAATGAGTTATCACCTCACATCTGTTAAAATGGCTATTATCAAAAAGACAAGAAATAGGGCAGCCTGGGTGGCTCAGCGGTTTAGCGTTGCCTTTGGCCCAGGGTGTGATCCTAGAGACCTAGGATCAAGTCCCATGTCAGGCTCCAGGTGCATGGAGCCTGCTTCTCCCTCTGCCTGTGTCTCTGCCTCTCTCTCTCTCTCTCTCTCTCTCTCTCTGTCTGTCTGTCTCTCATTAATAAATAAATAAAATCTTTAAAAAAAAAATACAAGAAATAACAAATGCTGGCAAGGATGTGGAGAAAAGGGAACAATATGCACTGTGGTGGAAATATAAACCAATGCAGCCACTCTGGAAAACAGTATGGGGGTTTCTCAAAAAATTAAAATAGAGCCACCCTATGTCACAGCAATTCCACGTCGGGGCATTTATCCAAAGAAACCAAAAACACTAACTCAAAAAGATATATGTACCCCCATGTCCATTACAACATTATTTATAATATGTAAGATACAGAAACAACCTAAGTGTCCACTGATAGAGGAACGGATAAAGAAAATGTGATTGAGGGATGCCTGGGTGGCTCAGTGGTTCAGCGTCTGCCTTTGGCTCACGGCGTGATCCCGGGGTCAAGCCCCACATCAGGCTCCATGTGGGGAGCCTGCTTCTTCTCCCTCTGCCTATGTCTCTGCCTCTCTCTGTCTCTCTCATGAATAAATAAATAAATAAAACCTTTGAAAAAGAGAGAAAAAAAAGAAAATGTGATTGATAGACAGATAGAAACATTGACAATTTTTTAAAAAGAGAAAAAAAAACAATGTATATAAAGCTGTTGCCAGCTAATGTTGGTCATGAAAATCCCTAGCACTTCGGATAAACCCTGCCATCTTCCGAAAGAACCTTCCCACAAACCTGAGAGCCTTTTCTCCGAGCTCTTCACTTGATTATCATTGGATACCCACTTTCCCCTCTTCCAGAGCCAGAAAGGGTCTATACTCCAAAGCAAGTTAATGCAGCAACTGTTCCTCAAGAGGGATAGGACTCCGCTCCCGTATAACGGGCACACAAAAAAGATCCCCACGGGCCACAGGCCACCCAGGCTCCATCCTATCAGTTAACTAGACAATACTTCTCACTGGAAGAGCTGAAATCTTCCACAAGTGAAATCATTCATTCTACTGGTCTTTACATAACGCTTCACTCTTGGGGGGTGAGGTCACTTGTCATTACTTACTCATTAAGACAAAGGTGTAGGAACTAAAAATCCATCCAATTATATATTTACCCAACATCTTACTCCCAGAAGAGAAATTCTATTTTTCACTGTGTGAACACCTCCCTCTACCCCTTACTCTCCCTCACCTTCTCCTCTTGCACGTTCTCTTTTCTGGTTTCTTTCTGTTCTGCAGAATAGGGGACATGGCGAAGGTAGCATATGGAAGCCCAGAGAAGAGGTAAGATGAGCAGTTGGGAGGAACAACCCTCGATCCCAGGGAGCAGCTATACTTAAATGGTGCAAAAAGAGGCTCCAGATCATTATCTGCTCTCTCTCGTCTGGGAACAGCTGACACCTAGAAAACAGAAACCAACTCAGGCGTCTTCACAAAGGATCCATGCTCTCTACATCTGGATTCTTGGCGTGGCCTCAGAATCACATCTGCTCCAGGCCAAGCCCAGCGCTAAATGGTGAAGGAAGCTAACCTTGGAACATAGTACATGTGTCATTGACAAAGAGGCAACTCGATGGCCAAGGGACAGCCCACACCTCCACCCACAGCTTCCAGCAAGACCAGACACATCCTGGAGGGCAAACCATCAGAACCAACAGCCAAAATGGACCCTTTCCAAACTTTAGGGAACGGGACAAGGAGAAACCTCATTACCCCAGGTGAAGGACACTGAGAAGTCATTAAGACAAAAAAAGAAAGTGGCCTGAGAGGGGTAGGACTATGGGCATTCTAGCCCTCAACAACACTGCTGACATTGACCACCACCCAGCTCTGGGCCTTCCTGGGCTGGACTTAGAACCTGAAATCTACTATCCTCCAAGATTTGTTCTGTGTGTCATGGGAACAGACCCGAAGCAAAGAGGGGTTCGCGTAAGGAGAAAGATCTTTCCATTCATTCCAAGGTGGGTTTGTCCTCCGTGGAACAGTGTGGCCTCAGGTGATCGTGACACCCCCGTCCCCTATGATGACAGGGCTTGGGGCTCCCAGCACCGGCCCTGGGGAGGAAGTACCCAGACCCTAAATCTCCCTTTCACCTCTATGACTTTGTAATGCCCTGTGATTCTGAGCTGGCGAGAGCAAGTCCCTGTCTGCTGTCCACTAACCTGCCAAATCCAGTCTCTGCTCTCAGATGCCGGTGAAGTCACTACGGAAGAAGTGGAGGAAGGAAAGGGTGAAGAGCAGCAGGAAGGAGAGAAAAGAGAAAGATAGGCGTTTCTGCTAAATGCCCAGAGTAAGCCAGATCTGGGGCCCTCAGAAAACCAGGCAGGCAGGCCAAGGAAACAGCACAGAGAATACCAAGTGAATGAGATGTCTTAAATAATTTCGCCTTTGGCCATGTAAAGAAGCATTAGTCATACAGGTAATGAGATCTCACAGGGAGATGAGGATGTTCAGTATATCCTTTCTGGACCTGGAGTGTCAATTACATTTCCAAATTGGCAATTGGACAAAGACAATCACCAAATAATGCTGAAAACAAAGCAAATCCCATCGTCCATTCTTCTGAAGCTGCCCTTCCATCCCCTGCCTGACTCAGCCAGCTCACAAGCAGCTGCTCATCGTGAACCAAACCCTTGAGCTGCTGGTCAAGAGAGACCTGGGTGGCATGAATAACCGAAACCCAGGAATGACTCAAACATCGTCGGGTCACCAAATCAGGCCCGTCCCTTTCACCAGCCTTTTTCGGTAGCTTCTGACAAATTACCCAGAAAGAGCAGCAAAATGTCCTGGCACCTACTACGCTCCCACCCGGCCCCCAGCGAACCAGTAGGGAAAGGACCCTCCCAACACATATGTGTGCCTGTGTTTATATGACTCAGCCCCTGCCCTCAGGGGGTTTGCAGGCAACTCAGAGAGCAGACGTGTGCACACCCCATGAGAACACAGCTGTTTTTTTCCCTCTCACCCTGTCCAATAAAAGTCACAACGGGGTCTTATTTTTCCCCTGGTACCAGCTCGGTTTCAGGCACATAGTATGCACTTACTAGGTAGTAAAAGCCAAATCTAGAACAACAATCATAACCATAATATTCATCCGAGGATCGGTTCCATGCTGGACACTGTGCCAGGCCCTTCTTCATCCTGGCTGCCGAAGACGCTTTTGGCTGAGAGTTTCCTCCAGCTTCTCCTCTTCGACAATGGAAAGACATAAACAGCACATCTCAAGGAAAAAGTCCCTGACAGTACGAGCTGCAAACAACCGTGCAAAGGTGACAAAAGGAGCTACTCTCAATTTCACCTGCTAGGATCATTGAGAAGAGCAGCTGGAGGGCGCACCGTGCCAGCCAGCCGTCCTCCCCACACTCAGGATCAGCGTTGAGTCCAAACCTTTTAAGTTGAACCCTCCATTTGGGAAGGCCCACCCAGGACCCTGTGGCAAGTCAGGCTGGCAGTCTTGCTGCCCACTGACTTCAAACACCCCAGAGGGAGTGGCCAGCGGCTGGCTCCCTGGAGCATCACCACAGCGCAGCCCTGGCTACACCACGAGCCTTTAATTTTGCAAGAAGGTGGTTTGGCTGAGTTGCCGTCCTGGACGTCTGGAAGCCTCGCCCCTTGCAGGGTGACCAACTGGCGCGAGGGACAGCCCGCACGCCGACGGGCAGACGGCACACAGGCCACACCCTGTACACCCACAGAATGCTGCTCGGGCCCCCACAGGCCAACCCCAGACCAACAGCGCTGGCGGGTGCCTTGGGAGGGGGCACCCGAACAATCAGCTCCAGCAGGGAGGGCCCAGACCGAACCACGGCAGCTCGGAGGGGCCTGCGCAGAGTCTTCTGGACCAGGCTGTCCTGGCACAGGGAACCTTCCTTGTCTCACCCCCTCCTCACTGCTCAGGAGCTGGGAATTTCCATATTTAAAAATAGGCTCCTTTTCAGGGAGGGATTGACTAGAGGCCAAGGAATGGCCAGAGCCTTGCTACTCAGTGTGGTCTGCACAGCACAACCCACCTGCCCGTGTCTTGTGGGATGTGCGGAACTTCGGGCCTGACCCTGGACCTTCTGAATCACAGGCTGCATTTTAACAGCTCCCCAGGTGATTCGTATGCAATATTAAGGTGTGAGGAGCCCGAGGACTAGACCAACAAATGCTGTCTCCTGCCCTTGGAAGCAGAGGTCTGACATCCCAACTCAACATTCCTTGAGACTTCTACCCAGAGCAAGAGGACACCCCTGCCTCCGAGGCTGAGATTCCTTCACTATGCGCTCAGGGCCAGGATTCCACCCACTGCAGAAGATTTCAAAAGAGGAGGCACTTTTGGTCTGCTGCCCACCAAGCCCAGAAAGGCCCTGGAATTTCAGAGGTCCTGCAGGAGGCCTGAGCTCGCCCGACCCCTAGATATGTATCCAGGAAGGGTCAGGATTCCCAGCAGGGCCCCGGAGCCGTGGCATCACCGCATGAACACACCCCTTTTCACCAGAGCCACAGAAACGGCCCTCCAAGGGCTCCACGGCTCTGAAGTCCCAAGAAGGCGTTGGCTGCCGTGACTTGCAGATTACTGTGGTCACTGCCACTGTGAGCCAGGACCCCCCCCCACCAGCCGCCCACTTTGGGAAAGAGGCCCTGGCACTGCAGTCCACTGCCAGCCCGACCATCTCAACAGCACGTGTCTCGTGCCCTGGTGAGACAGAGAGGGACCCAAAGCAAGCACTTACTCCCTGCTACCAGGCACCCCCAATGAATGGCCCTATGCAGGGAAGAGGACAGTAGCGAGGCAAAGAGGGGGCCCACTTGGCCTTGGCATTCTTTCTGTCCCACATATGTTTGTATAAGTCTCCAGAGTCAGCCCAAGGCCTTAGGTCACCTGTGTCCTCCTAGGAAAGTCTATGAAATAGGGCTGGAGAGAGTACCTACCCCATAGGGGTGTGCTCTGTTACAATCCCCAATGTGCAGATGAGGAAACTGAGGTACAAAGCCGCAAAGTCCTTGCCCAAGGTCACATTTAGACTCTTGGGTACCACACAGCACGCCTGACAGCTAGGCGAGTGTGCTCAAAGGGAGCACAGGTAAGAGCAGTTTAAGGGATTTCTCTACTACAGGACTTCTCCAAGCCTGTGATGTGACTCTCCAAGGTTGGTGGGGGGGTGGGGGGGGTGGCGCTCAGGTGTGCCACGACTCACAGTGGTTTTCACATGGTAAGGACAAGCGCTCCACAGAACACACTTTGGGAAACACTGCTTTCAGGAAAGCTGGTGCCAGTACCGAGAACCCTGGCCAGGAAACTGTGACATAATCGGGGGAACAGGTCTGTGAGCTCTGGACTGGGGTAACAGGGAAGGACGTCGTCCCTTCTTGATGGTATGATGGGGGCCAGCCTGCCCTCCTACTAAACAGCTCCCATCCTCTCCAGCTACCACTCCCGGAGCCACACAGTGTCAACACTAGTCAATGCTTAGTCCACTGACATCCCCACCCTCAAAACAGCAGCATCCAAACACAGAGCTTCCCCTGGCCGCCCCTCTCCAATCCTCCAGCCTTCCAACAGCCAAAAGCCATGAACCCAAACCTCCGTCTGACCCTGAGCGGCTATCGGACCCGCCTTCCGAGTCTAGTGGTTCCTTTCAACTCAAAAGTTCTATGTATTGTAGTCTGTGCCCCTCTGGGGTCAAACTCAAGTAATCCAGGAGAAAATAAACTCACCACTTTGCAGAGCTATTTACAGGAAACCTGCCTCGTGTCAGGCCTGTGCTGGGTACCATATACCCATTATTGCTATTCCTCAAAGCATCTGACAAAGTAGGCATCAATATGGTCTTTTTACAGATGAAGAAATCAAGGCTGGATGTGGCTGGCAGCCAAAGACGCCCCGCTAATGAGTGTGAGATTCACGATTTGCACCTGGGTCTGACTGCCGAGTCTCTCCTGAAGGGTGCACTTCGATTAGGAGCGCCGGGAACGAGGAGCAAACGCCCCCTGCACGAGGGCAGGTCAGCGGGAGCCCCGCCGGTGACCGGGACCTGAGAGCTCATCCAGGGCCAAACCTAAGGGCTCTCATCGGAGAGAATTATCTGAAGGCCACCCGATGCAGGCAACCCCCAAGACGCGATGAGGCAGCGGGGCCAATCTGGAGTCAAGAATTCTGAGGCACTGAAGCTCCAGCCCCGATTGGACGCGTCGGGCCAGACCCTGGGTAATTACCGAGCCATAACAGGATCTGATATTTATATTACTCACCAACCTGACAGAGAAAACGTGTTGTTTTTCTCGGACACACAGCCATGGAGACAATACCTCAATAATTCATTACATGCAGACCAGGCTTGATCAAGCCCAAACTTCCACGGGGAGGACAGCTCAAACTGAGGCCAGGTGCGGGCCTTTGCTGGGCCGCATTCGGGTCCCCCAGCCAGCCACAGCTCCGTCAGAAAGCTGGCCTCGGTTTCCCCAGGCTAATCTGAAGAGATTACCCTGACGTGTGCTGGAAGAGGAAAGAGTGGCAATAAAGACGCAGAGGCACCGTAAGGCTGAATTCCTCAAGAATTTGCCAAAAAATTGCAACACACATTCTGAGCTAGAAACTTTCCCCGTACTCTCTCGACTCCTGCCAACCACGGACACTAAATCCCAGAGCAGGAAGGGGCATCAGAAGTCACAGAACTCAATCTCCACATTTTAAACACAAGGAGAAGGAGACCAGAGATGTTAAATGAGTTCTTCAAGGTCACGGCCTTAGCCAGGCTGCCTGCGCTTCTCACTGTTCACTACAGTCTGCAACTGGATTGGACCTCAGAACGTCACAGCCTCGTGAATACAGAGCTCTGATGAAACCCAACAGAGAAAAACAATACTGTGAAAAAAGTACAGCAAAGAACACAGTACTGGATGATGGTGCCCAAGTTCTCAACAGGGGGGAAATGTGACAAGGTCTCTTACTTCCCCCAAAAAAAGTCCACATACCATTCTTTTCAAAATAGTAAATTCACTCATCATTTGAGATTCAGAGGCCAAAGCGCTAATGATGAGATGCCCCATGAGAAACACCCCTTAAAAAAAAAAAAAAAAAAGGAAACATCCCTAGCCCTGGGTTCCTTTGATCAAAAAAGACGGTAGGGTCCCAGAGGCCAAGTACTTGTGACGTCAGAGCACCTTGCTGAAACTTACCTCCCACGGAATTTCAGATGCTAAAAACCAGCCCTCCACGGGACCCCAGCTCCTGGCAGATCATCCTGGGACTGAATGAGGGCAAGAGTGAGCACATCTGACGGCCAACAGAATTCTGGGCAAAAGCAGTCTAGGTTTGCTTGGGAAGCGTGGCGCTAAAACAATTATTCCAAGCTTAGGCCAAATGCATTCTTCTGTATGGATCTTGACAACTACCAAATACTTGGAAAGCAAAAAGAATGAAGGACAACAACAACAACAACAACAAAAAAAAGCCACCAAGAGGGCAGTAAAAATACAGACCTCAGGGGCAGAAAGAAAAGCCTAGGAAAGGCCTAAGTTACTATTTACGGGTGTAATGAGCTGGCTACACATGGTTCAAGTGAGAAAATCAAGGCGCAGTTATCAAGAGATTCTGGGCATGTTTTAAAGTGCGCTCCAATGGTATCAAAAGTGACCCGACACGGTCCTCCATTGGCCTCATAACCTCCCAACCAACTGCAGACACCTCTTGTCCCAGGTGGATTTTTGGTAGAAACTTCCAGTTATGTCAACTCAGCCGGCCTCGGAACTACAAAATACAGTCTAATAGACAGGGATCTTTTTTTTTTTTTTTTTCCAATGATCATTGCCAAAAACCTATTTTTCTCGAGAAGGCTGACAGAAGTTATGCTTGGTCATCGTTTATGAAAGAGATTCTCTATGGGAACGATCCCATCAGCATTTCATCACAGGTAGTGCAGTGGCATTGGTGACCCCCTAGAGTAAAAGGAGGTGGGAGCTGTGTTTAAAACCACACGATCGCAAAAACACCCAAACTTATTTGGACTTACTGAAAAAGTTTTCATTAATGATCAAGAACGTCCAATTCCTTAAGGATGAGGAGGCTGTTAAAAACTTCACCAAAATCGCTCAGGGGCCTCGAACATTTTAGATGCCCATCACGGGGAGCTATCCCTCCTCCGAGGACAGACTCAGACTCTCTCAGTAAAGGGAAAAAAACAAACAAAACTCCAGGACTGGACTATGGGAGGAGGAGGAGATGAGTGAATGTGTGATCAAGAAGGCTCCATGAATAATCGGTTGAGAGGAAGGCAAGAAACACGGTCGCCCGGTCTCGGGGTTCAGACTCTGCTTAACCTGTTCGCTTCTCTGGAATACGAGAGGCTTCCCACCTGGACAAGTAGGGAGACACCTCTCCGGAGGAGAAGGCAACTCCAAAGAAAGCCGGCTGGCCAACATCTGGAAGCCTCCAGAGAAGTGGGAGGAGGAGGAAGAGAGAGAGATGGCTTTTATTCTTCTCCCCTATTTCCAACACACCAGTATTTTCCAAAACACAAATGTGCTGCCACAAAACACAGCTGAGCTCCAGCACCCAGCGCCGTGTATAATTAATGATGGGGAGAGAGCGCCTGGGGTCACCCTGTGCTTCACCCACAGCCCCTTGGCTTCCCTACTCGCCATGGCAACCGAGGAGGCTGCTACAAGTTGCCGAGCCCTGCGCGAGTTCCAGGGGTCCTGGGATCAACTTTACTAGGAAAAGGTGTGAACATTCCCCCCAAGACCTGCTTCGCCCTCCCCGGGTTCCCCTCTTCTCCTTCATCTCCCCTCCTGCCCACCGAGAATGCTGGCGCCGTGAAGTCCCCTAGGATGCGAACTGCTCAAACACAAGGCGGCTCGATCCCTCCTTTTTCTCTCTCTCTCTCTTTTTTTTTTCTTCCAGTTCTTTCTTTTTTAATTCTGCTGTCTTTGATGAAAAACTGCCCCAGCCCCTCACCTTCGGCAGGTGGGGGGCGGGGGGGGGGGGAGAAGAGGACATCTCTAGGGACACGGCGACAGACCAGGCAGTGAGCCTAGCAACCGCGCTTAAGGTGTAGCGCGCCCGGGTGCAGGTGGGCGTCCCCGCGCCAGGAATAGCTCCAGCCGACACCCAGCCACCTCGGGAGCGCCGGGGAGCGGGGAGGAGGCTCCCGCACGGACCTCCCGCGCCCGCGCCCGCGCCCGCGCCCGCCGCTGGCGGCATTTCCGGGGACCTAAGGCGGGTGGCGTGGGGGCGAGAGCGCAGAGGCTGGAACGCGGGGTGGGGGTGCGCTCCACGGGCACATCCAAGGGATGGCGAGGCAGGTGGCACCGGCTGCGCGACCTCGCACATTCCTAAAGTGGCGGCCTCCGCGGGTTGCCTCCAAAACTGGGAGGCATCTCCCCAACTTTCCCTCGCGGTCCCCGAAGTCCCCCCTCCACTTCCCCTGGCCACGTTCCTCCCCCGGGATTCCCCCGCCCAAAAGGTTTCCCCCTCGCTGCCGACTCCGCCAACTCGTCTCCCCAACAGGTTTCTAGAGTGCGGGCTGCCGTGCCGCCCCCTCGCCGCCACCCCGGGCCCCACCGCCCCCGCCCCCGCCCGCCACCCGGGGCCCGCGCGCTCCGCTCCCCGGCCCCGCGCCCCGGGCCCCCGAGCCCCCGGCCCGCCCCGCCCGCCACCCCGAGCTCTGCGCGCTCCGCACCCCGGCCCCGCGCCCCGGGCCCCCGGCCCCCGGCCCCCCGCGGCCCCGCGACCCCGAGCCCCGCGCGCTCCGCCCCCCCGGCCCCGCGACCCCGGCCCCCGGCCCGCCCCCCACCTCCCCGCGACCCCCGGCCCCGCGCCCCGCTCCCCCCGCCCCGCCGCGCCCCGCCCGCGGCCCCGCCAGGAGCCAGGGGCCGGGGCTGGGCGCCCGCGTCCCGAGCGCGCCGGTCGGGGGCAGGTCGGGGGCGACTCGGGGGCCCCGGCGCGCCGCCCGCCGCGCCAAGCGGGGCGCGGGGAGGGCGCAGGGCAGGGCAGGGCGGGCGCAGGGCAGGGCGGGCGCGGGGCAGGGAGGGCGCGGGGCAGGGAGGGCGCGGGGCGGGCGGCGCGGGGCCGGCAGGCGGATGCGGCGGGCGCGAGCAGGGGTGGGCTGGCGCAGGGGGCGGGCGCCGGGCGCGTTACCTTGGTCTTGCCCCCGCAGTGGCAGCACACGGTCCACAGGTACTTGAGCGTCCGCCAGAGCAAGATGATGAAGAGGCCCCCGAAGAAAGTCACCATGGAGGAGGCCAGGAAAGCCCACCACATGCGCTGGCCCCGGCTGTCGCACGGCACCTCCATGGTCACCGGGATGATGAGCGCATCCATCTTGGGCTCGTGGACCGAGGACGAGGAGGAAGAGGAGGAGGAGGAAGAGGAGGAGGAGGAGGACGAGGAGGAGGAGGAGGACGCGTCTAGGCTGAGATGGTTCGCGTGGATATTGCTACTCATTCTAAGGCTGCCGCCGCCGCCGCCGCCGCCGCCACCATTTGCCATAGCTAGCAGCGGGCGGCCGGCGCGGGGGCTCGGGGGGGCTCCTCCCGCCGCCAGCGCCTCCCCGGACACCCGTCAACAGCCATGTTGCCGCCGCCGCCGCCGCGGAGCGCGGGGAGGGGGCGGGGAGGCGCCGGGGCTCGGGGCGCTGTGCGCGACCTGCCGGGGTGCGCCGAGATATATACGGCGGGCGGGCAGCCTCCTCCGCCGCCGCCGCCGCCGCGCCCTCCCCCGCCGCCCGCCGCCGCCGCCGCCGCCGCGCCCGGGGGGAGGGGATGCAGCGCGCCCGCCGCGCCCTCCCCCGCCCGGCCCGCGCCCGCCGCCCCGCGCCCCGCGCCCCGGCTCTGTCCCGGCCCTGCCCCGGCCCTGCCCCGGCCCCGCGCCCCCCGCGCGCCCCCCGCGCCCCCCGCCCGCCGCGCGCCACGCGAGTGCGCTGCGCTCCGGCCCGGGACCCTCCCGCCGCGCCCCCGGCCCCCGGCCCCGCCGCCCCGGGCTGAGCGGGCGGCAACTAGTGAAGCGCGGGCGGCCCGCCCCCGCCCCCGCCCCCGCCCCCCGCCTCGGCCCGGCCCCGGCGCCCCCGGCCGCGCTGGGCTCCGGCTCGCCGCCCCCGCACGCGCCGGGCCGCCCCGAGGACCCCCGGGACCCCCGCGCCGCGCCGCCGAGCCCCGCGGCCTCCGCTCGCGCGGCCTCCCCGCCTGCGCCGGCTCCTCCCGGCCCCTCCCGGCCCCTCCCGGCCCCTCCCGGCCCCGTCCTCGCCGCCCGAGCCTCTCGGCGCGCTCCCCGCGCTCCCCGCGCTCCCCGCAGCCGCCGGCGGCAGCAGCTGCAGCAACTGGAGCGGGCGCGGGCTCAGGCCGCCCGAGGCGGGAGGGGAGGAGGCTCGCAGCGCCGGCTCGGGGCTCGGCTCGGGGCTCGGCTCGGGGCTCGGCTCGGGGCTCGGCTCGGGGCGGGAGGGCCCTGGGCGGCCGCCTGGCACGCGCCCTGGCCCCGAGCGCGAGGATCGGCGCCCCAAATCGGGCTCCGGCCCGGGCGCCTCTCTCCAAGGTGCTGCGCCCCCAGCCGAGCGCCCGACCCGGGAGGGGAGCCCCCCCCCCCCACAGGCCGTTTTTACCAAAGGAGCCCCCGGTGGGGAGGGAAGGAGGGACCAACTGTCGACACCGCTGGCCGGACACCCCCAAATCCTCGTGCTTCGGGAGTGAGCAGGACCCTTCTCCAGGATACACACCCTACTTCGGCCCCCTCTGGCCTCTAGTTCGTTCATCCCTACCCCTTTCCTAGGTGCCCCCGTGCCCCAAGCATGGCTGGAGGCCGGCGGGTGGTCTGTGGCCCTTGACAGCAGCAGGTGGTTTTTCTGTGTTTTCCTTATTAAGGGGCAGAGACTGCCCAAGAGAGAGAGAGGAACAAGGGGGAAGCGGCCTCAGGGATGGTGCAAGCTCCCATAGACAATGGAGTTCCCCCAAAGTCACTCCCATTTTATTTAGCCCCAGGCCCCATCGTGTGAGGAGGGCAGCTTGGAGGAAGGACGCTGTAGGTGCCATTCAAGTCTACCCCACCCCCCGCACCCCCTCACCCCCCCACCCCACCCCCGTTTAGGGCCTCTCTCCTACCTCCACCCTTAAAGAGGAGGAGGAGCCTGGTTTTGTTCAGCAGCCTCTAACCCTATACCACAGGGGAATACCTCTTGTGACACTCTCAGAAATGTTGCTTCCTCTGTTCATGGCCCTTCCTCTTGGCTACCAGCTGGACCAGAAGTTTTTCTAGTGCTAATTAGAAGGAAGATGGTCACACTCTCCCCTCATTGCCCACAGTGGTTTCCCCAAAGTTTCCAGCTCATTAGTTTAAGCCTAATTGGAATCCTCAGGTTCCTTTCAGCCCTTCCTGTGGTGAGGGCCAAGTTAGCATCCTTTACTGCGTAGGCCAAGCCTGCTTCTGCGGGATCCAGAGCTCAGCCCTGCCCCTTGCCCCTGGAGGCCCTAGGATGCTGGGGAGGACCCAAGAAGGGAGGCCCAGCTCGGTAGAGAGGCTGAAGAGAATGTTTGCAGCTTCTCCAGCCTCATCTGGAATATGTTCCTTGGGTTCAGGACACATACCCTTTAGGAAAAAGTCCAGGCCAAGGTCAAAAGGGAAAGTAGAATGAAATCAGGGTTCTTGAGTATTTGGTAGTCAAAAAGCAATGCATAAAAGGGAGCTACGGACAGTATTTTCCAGAAAGTGAAACTGTCACCCAGATAGTACCTGTAGCCTCATCCTTCGTGTACGGCAGCCTCTCTCAACATGTCTGTGCTGCGTTAGTCCCTGCAAAGACCCTGGGTTCTTCCCAGCACTGGGTTCAGGGTCAGCCCTAGATGGCTGTGGCAAAGTTGCAAGAAGGTAACAGTGACCTTGAGACTCCTTCAATTTATTAGCCCTCTAAATGGCTGTACTTTGCTACCTTTGGGCCTCAGCATATGCCAGGGAAGTTAAGGACTTTCCTTAAATCAAGTACAAGATTTGAAATTTAAAAATAAAAAGAGCAGGGAAAGCTAGGATTGTCTGCCCACAGGGATACGAAGCCCCCAGAATGGATTCCCTCCCCACTAAAACTGAGCTTCCACAAACCATGAATCCTCTCCAGGCCTTCCTTGGCAGCCCCCACAACCTGAGTTCCCTGAAATCACCAGTCTGGGGCTAACAGCAAGAAGACACTGGTTGCTCTGACTTCCGTCACCCCAACTGCAGAAACCCCAGCTGTGTCCAGCTGTGTTTCTCCACTGTCCCCGTCACCGTCCCATCGGCCTTCCAGGGTGCTGGGAGGGCCTGTCTCCTACTGTCTTCATCGCCTCTGCCCGTGCTGGTGGAAGCTTTTAGCAACGTCTGTGTTATCCAAACCTAGGCTGAGTCGGGATTCATCAGAGTCCCTTGCCATCAAAATCCATATCCTACCATTTCTGCAACCAGCCAGTCCCACACCAGCTCCCGGGACGGCCCAGCTGGAAGGCCGTGGACAAGAGTGCTATTGTCCACCAGAGAAAGCCCTCATCGGGCCTTCGCCCACCTCTCCTGCTACCACCTTAACGTCCACCAGCTTCAGCACCAGGTCCGGCAAACCTGCATCTGGCCTGACCAACCGGGGGAAAGGTCCCATCAGACAGAATGGAACCGTCAGTGCCTTGCATTTATCTTGTTTCCTCATTTGTAAAGTTGGAATAAAAACAGGAACTGCTCTGCCTCCCTATCTGCAAATAACAAAGGGTGATTTGTAAGGATGAAAAAGAAAACATTATACAGGTCTTGGTTGTAACTGCCGTGACCCAAAAAACAGCCAAACTCCAACCACATCTTCTGACCCCCAAATCAGTACTGGTTGCGTGAGCACCAGACCGTGGGGGAGATGCGACCAGTTAAAACTGTTGCTCCCTGTCCCCACCTGGCTGTTCCGCACCCAACCACCCCCTCAGTTGGGATAAGAAGTCAGGCAAAGTGTCCCTGCTGTCTGCTGCAGCCGTTAGGGCCAGGAGGGCGCCGCAGCCAGTGGGTGGACAGACTCCAGGACAGGATAGAGAGGCCCGTTGGCGAATAGCCCCGGGCATTGGCCCTCCTGTAGGTGTGTCTGCAGCTGGGCACTGAGGGCCATCCATCGCACACGCACTGAAAGCCTAACCACAAATACAAACCTCAGCCTCCTCCCTGTTCTGAAAACAATATAGGCCATTTGTTTACTTCTAAATACATTTATAAACTTCTCAGAGGAGAGGGCAGCCTCTTGATCATGTGAACACGTGCCTACAGCAGCTTTCAAAGCAAATCTCAAGCTTCTAAAGGATTCTAATCTGGACAATCTCAACTGATGTAAAAGAAATCAATAAAAATGCATTAAAATGCAAACTGAAAAAGTCGAGCAACTAAAGTACTAGTCAAGGAGAAAAAAAAAAAGAAAGAAAGAAAAGTGTATTTACTTAAATGTTGGCCCAACACCGTAACGAACACTGGGTTTCATTTTTCCCCCAGCCTGGACCCAGTTCCAACAAATCCTGGGGATTTTGCTATGGACGCCGCGGGGACACCTAAGTGATCTAGCGCCCTCTGGTGACCCTTTCTGGCACTTGACATGATTTGGCAAATGCTTGAAAAAAGGGCCTATTAAAACAGAAATTTGGTGCGAACAATTCCCAAAGATCCTGCAACCACAGCAATAAGAATTACCCAGTTGCCAGTCCTACCATCATATAAAGCACTGTGATAAGGGCGGCTAACAGGCTTGATATTATCACTCCTGCTTTGATGTCCGATCTTCTAAGCTACAACTACCATTAGTGACCCATACCTCACCAGTGCATTCGGTTCTAAATGGTTAAAGTACTCTCCCCTTCCTCGTCCTCTCCAGTCTTTATAATCTCTTTGTGGTATAAGAGAGGGCAGTAGTCATTCTCCCATTTTACAGGTAAGAAACTGAGTCTTAGATCTGCCAAGTTACTCGGCATGACTAGAGGGCCTAGACCTTTGGAGCAATTTCTCTCCCTGTGACTTACCATGGACAAGGATGAGCATAGCGGTCTACCACTGAAACTCTGCCCAAGAGCCTCTGAGTTCCAGAAGGGACGGCAGAGAACAAGCTTTGAGCAGTTTGTTTATAGTAAATATTTGTTTTACATTTACTTCTGCTTATAAGAATAACTCAGACTCAAAGATTTTGTCAAATAAACATTTCATAAAAGGATATAAAACTTACCTAGAATCCCACGGCCCACCAGTAATCATTATTAATATTTTCATATATTTCTTTCACATTATTTTCTTAGCGGTGGGGTGTATTTTTGAAAAATTAGGGTTAGATTGAACATCTAATTTTTAAAAGGTTTTATTTATTTATTTACTTGAGACAGAGAGAGGGAGGGAGAGCACCAGCAGGGAGGGAGAGCACCAGAGCAGAGTGAGAGGGAGAAGCAAACTCCCCACTGAGCAGGGGGCCTAAGGCAGGACACCACCCCAGGACCCTGAGATCACAACCCTTGCCAAAGGCAGATGCTTAACCAACTGAGCCACGGAAGCGCCCCTGAACATCTAATTTTTGTCCTATTTTCCCTTAAAATTACACTGTATTATTGTCCATGTCATTAAATATAACCCAAAAAAACACTTTTTAAAAAATAATTGAATAATATTTCATTAGATGGCATACTGCTGACATTTAGGTTGTTCCAAAATCTAACATCTTTTTAAATAAGTCCTAAAAGTTTATGTAAATGATCCAAAGTAGTTGAAAAGATGCCCTGAAGAAGATCGCTGATATTTTTACATCCTAAACCCAGTAGCCGTCTTCCAGGGCTGGAGCACGTGCGAGCCAACCAAGCCGTGAGATACCTCCCAGCCTTGCCTCGCATACTGGCGTCAGATCAGCCAATGCCCAGTGGGCAATGTGAAGAATAGTGTCCTATCATCTTCTGTCATTGTCCCCAGCGCCAGCCAGGGTACAAACTTGCAAGAATATAGTCATCATTCCCTTCAACTACATCCTTGGCTGAGTCAAAGTAGACCTCGCTCATGGACCGTGGCCTGGTTTGAATTTGACTCCAACTTGCATTCCACAGGACTTCTGGAATAACGACTGTGCAAATTCCCATCTCCCTGTCATTCTGTGATCGCTGTCACTGCACCCACATGCCAGTTCTATAGACCTTGCTTCTGGGAGGTAGGCAGGGCAAAAACTAATCCACTCATTTTTGCTGGTGGCCAAAGAAGGAGTCAAAGGTGAAGAGATTCTCCCTGATACTATCCAAATTGTTCTTACTTCCAGACCAAGAGACTTTTTTCTTTAAGTAGGCTCCACACCCAACAAGGAGCTTGAACTCACAACCCCGAGGTCAAGAGTTAACATGCTCTACAGACCAAGCCAGCCAGATACCGCACACCAGGCAAAGAGACTTTCTAATCCTTTTCTTAGAGGATCCCTAACTGGTCTTTGCAAAAGCAGTGGTTCGAGATCTGGGTACTCTAGTATGTAACTCATCCCTCGGCCCACGGGGGCCTGAATGACTACACCATAAAAGGGACTGTGCAGATGAGCTGAGGACCTCCATCCTGCCTCTGCTCAGAAGCTCGTGTCACGTTTGCACGTAAGGACAATGCTGAGATCATCCTTCCCACTTGTAAACCCTCTTGAGAACAAGGAAAGATGAGTCGAAAACCAGACATCCTGTGGGTTTCATTGACTTCTAATTCCGACTTGTTCTGTCTGTGTCTGCTTTGGGCACATTATCCAGAGAAGGATCCATCTCTTCCTTTCACACTGATGACTGGCCTCCCTGGAGGTCACATCCTTTCTTCAGCTTTAGTATTTATCTTACAGTTGTCAAGCTTTTTACTTCCCAAGGATGAGATCATGCTTTTGTGTCTTCAAAAATTATAAACTATGGTGTTGTTATGAGAGGTAAGGCCATCTGTGCAAAACCAAGAGATCCTGCTTCTGCCATGTTTTTGCAAAAATAAAAAAGGCAAGACAAAAACCCAAGCTATCAATATCCTGGGAGTAGCAGAAGAATAAGACATAAAGGAGATGGACCAATACCTGGCCTCTGAGTTAAAAAGGAAAGTTGATTAAACGTTTTTTTTCTAGGAATTGTGGACAGGAAGGAGAGGTAGATCCTCCCCATCAGCCAGGACTTGAGTCCTTGAGTCTGCCACCGAGCAAATTCTTCCCCAGTGACCTTTGCCAATTGTCTGGCCAGTCTAGCAAATCCAAGCATAAGAAAGGAGGGGCCTCTGGTTTTTCCAGGTGCTGAAGCCACTGCTGTTTGGAGGCATCCACTGAGTGCTTTACCAGCTCTTTCTCCCTGGGGAACCCCTGAGATGGGCTTGTATGAGCACAAACTTTAGATACTTGAGATAGTTCTAGAAAGACATCTTACACTACGTATCTGGAACAGAGCAGACAGGTAGAGGCAGACACTGCCAGGTATGTGGCTGAGTCTTTGCTTTTGGAAAGCCTCCAGGAACATCAGGATTCTGTGCTGAATGAATTTTCTGCAAGGTGCTACACTGAATTGGAGACTTATAAAAACGTCCTTTTGGTTATCTATAAATCTCATTGTGGCCTCCCCTCCTTATAACAAAACTGAGGGGATCCCTGGGTGGCTCAGAGGTTTGGCGCCTGCCTTTGGCCCAGGGTGTGATCCTGGAGTCCCAGGTTCGAGTCCCACATTGGGCTCCTGGCATAGAGCCTGCTTCTCCCTCTGCCTGTGTCTCTGCCTCTCTCTCTCTCTCTCTCTCTGTCTTTCATGAATAAATAAAATCTTTAAAATATATATATATAACAAAACTGAAAACTGTAAGTTGAACAAAGTAACCTACAAGCTGCCCTAAGCTGTCCTGGGAACTCCCTGAATGATGGCTAGTCATGGACTTACGGCTTTTTATTTGACTTGCTCTTGGCTCTTCTATCAAGATATGTCTTGGTGACCTATACTGAGACAGATTGGCTGGTACGCGTAAGTGGCTTTTATTTCAGAAGGTAATACACATTCTGTTTAAAATACAATGGCTCAGATGGGAACTCCAGCCCCTTTATCATCATTGTAGAAGTTCAATAGTTCATAATCAGGTGGCTGTTGCAATGGCTTTCCATTAAATTCGATGGGGGGAGACCATTTAAGTCAGAACCAATCTGAAGACTGCACAGTCCACACTGCAGTGTCCAGAGGGTTTGCTCTGCTCTTTCATCCATGGGTCTTCTGGGGAGACTGGCATCCCCAGCACTACCTGGGAGCTGAGATCACAGGCAGAGAAATGGCATGTGGGCAGTACATGGCCTTCCTTGTAGGGCATGTCATGATTACCCATGTGATTATACACGACATGTCCCCAGATGTAATGCAAGCCCTTCCCCAACTCTTAGATCACCTTCACAATCTTACCGTATCATCATGCTGCCTTTACTGGTATTTAATATTTGGCTCCAAGTGACTCCTATGATTTACTCAAATTTATTTCAAAAGGAAATTTTAGCAACACTAGCTTTGTGGAAAACCAGTCTTGCTATAAATATAAGGTAAATAAATGATAATAAAAACACAAAAAAAAAGATAGAAATAGAAATATACAAATGCTAAATAGAAGAAAAGTGTAAAAACATCTAAACAGGATAAATAAAAATGAAGGCCCTCACCCTGAGGCCTGGGCTCCCTCTGCTAAATGGAGTAATTGTTGAGGGTTATACAGGTGGTACAGGCAGGCTGGCTGTCTCCGTGGCAACTAGGTTTAAGAAAGAATTGAACAGGGTATGACTTTCTCATGGAACATCAGGATGGAATCTGAGATAAAATCATCCTTTGCACTACCTGGAGTCACACAACTCATCCTTTGAGCAATACTGTACTTTCCTATTTGAGGCAGTTCTTAAAGGATCCTGTAAAGCAAGCATCACCCTCACCATATAGATGTGGAAACTGAGGCTCGGATAGGTGAAGTGCCCCGTCCAAAGTCACACAAAACACTAGCATTTGTTCTGAGGCCAGAGGACAACAGCTTTGGTGGTCCTGACCTTCACCCCTTCACTGGGCCACCATAACTCTAGAGCTGGAAGGATCTCCAAGGTCTTTCTGTTTGACTTTTTCTTTGGAGAAGGGAGGAAAGTAAGACTTGGAAGTATTCAGTAACCTGCTCACTCTTTGCTCACCAGTGGCTGAGCTAAAGTTGGAATCCAGCGCTCCCATTCCTTATCTGGTGCCTTCTCTGCCCTCTCAAATGCCACCTGGTCAGCAGATGGGCCTGTGGAGGACTGGGGGTAGTGGTGATCTTTCCTCACCAACATCCCTTATATTCCCAGCAGGTCTCAGAAATTCTTTCTTGCTGACCTTTCTTTAAAATGCTAATCTGGGTCTCAGAGCTTCATGGGGCCCTTTACCCCATGGGGAGCCCACTGGCCCAGTGAGCCTCCCCCCACTGTGGGTCAGTATAGAGGACCTCAGAAGTCTCCTAAGCCAATAACAGGCACCAGGAAGTTTGCTCCCCATGGCCTCTGTGCCTCTGTGCACCCTGCAGGGGCCGGGCATCCTGGTTAGCCCACCAAAGGCTCCCCAGTGGGGATGTTCAACGCAGCAGGTGCATATGGAAGCCCCACTCCTGGGCCTCTCACTGGAAGCCAGACCCAGCCTGAGGTCAAGATGGGAACTTTGAAGAACCTCTGTGGAATGAGCCCTGGAGTTGCAGGCAAGCCAGAACCTTTCAAGGCCATGGGGAGGCTGGCGGGGATGAAGGCAAATAGCAGGAATGGGTGCCCCTGTGGAGAGAAAGAAAGCATGATGGGGTGGAGCTGTGTAGAAGTTCACAGGAACAAAAGTGTGAGACCTGGGAGAGAAACTTGGAGATGAGAAGGAAAGGGAAGAAATGAAGTGAAAAGCTAAAGGAAGGAGAGGGAGAGACAGACACAAAGTCAGAGAGAATTAGAAAAAGAGACGTGAGACCCAAGACACAAGGAAGACATGGAGACATGCAGCTGTCCCCAGCCCATTGCCTCTTCTGGGTGCTCCTGTTCCCTGGGAAAGCACAGCCAGCTGTGGCTGTAATTCAAGGGGATTTGAAAGCCCCAAAGCTTCAACAGTAAGAAACAAATCATTTCCCCTGTAAAGGAAAGACACAGAATCCTGGTGGCAAATCCCGGCTGGTAAACCTCCCCATCCTCTCCAACCACAGCCTCCAACCCCGCCCCTCCACCCCGACATTCTGGGCTGTCTCACTGTCCAGGAGCACAGATCCTTGAGATGCTCAGCCTCCCTGTCAGGGAGACCCTGCAGCTCTGTAAAGTCTCCTGGTTTGCTGGGGGGGAGCCTGGGCTGTGTGAGTAGGAGGTGAGATGAGGAAGGAATCCCTTCATTGCGTATATTCCCCTCACCAAGATGAGGAGTGAGAATAAGACTCAGCAGGATCGATATCTAGAAAGTGCCACACAGCCAAGAGAAAGAAGCTTCAAACACCCACGCCATGACTCCTCGTCACCATTATCAGCCTGCAGTGTGACACACTTCTAGAGAATTCCACCCAGCCCAGCCTCCTTATCAGGGAAAGAGATCAGGACACTGGTCTCTCTGGGTGACTGTGAGTACTTTAAAGCCAAGGGCCAAGCCAGAGAGGGAAGAGTCACAACCTAACATGTCCTAGTCCACTTCTCCAGGGCTCAGCTCCCCAACTCTGCGAAGGAAAAAGCATTATTTATTTATTGGGTAAATATTTATTAAGTACCCACCATATGCCACATACCGCACGCTACCAACAGTTCCAATGAACAGTCTTCCCATCCTTAGCAGCTCTCCCAGCACCACACAAGGGGGCCCTGGAGGCCCTACTACATGTATTAAAGTATTTTATATCATAACCAGGGGAAGTGCTAGGTCAGCCCTGAAGTGGCTACACAGGCCGGCTCTGGAGTTGACAGAGCTGGGTTCAAATTTCAGCTCTGCTCCTTTCCCTGGCTGTGGGGTCTGGGTTAAGTTTCTTAGCTTCTCGAATTTCAATGTCCCCATCTGTAGAGTAGGGGGGGATGTGCCTCCATGATGAGTTTTTACAAGGATCAAATGAAAGAATGCAAATAAAGCCCTTAGCATAGTACCTGGCACAGGAAATGTCTGGACCCTTTACTGTCATTTGCTATTATTAATAAAAGCAGAAAGGTGGTTCTATAAACCTATTCCTGCTTTCTCAGAGGCTCCATCCTCTGAAACATACAATGAGATACTTCCTCTGGTCCATCACCTGTTACCTTGTCGTCACATCCCCGTCTCAACCCAGGAATGATGGCATTTCTGTTTACCTGTCTTTGTTTGCTGTTCAATGTTGTCTCTTCTCCTGTGACTAAAGAATTGTTCCATCTTCTTTTTCCCCTTTCCAAAACTTTTGCTCATTTCTCTTCTCCCAAGGCTAGCTGTGTTCTCTGGTCCCAAGAATGCATATCTCAACAACAAACAAGCAGAAAAGCTTGAAGGGAACACATGGTAGAGAAATAAGTGCTCTTCTAATGAGGGGGTAAAGAGCTTTAGTTATCTTTTTTAGTAGCTTGTCCATATCATCAGCAGAGATGAGTATTTGCTGGTCACCTAATATGCTCATGAAAGTGTATTAATTGCTGGGAAAAAAAGATACATATCTTCAACTGAGGCTGAGACGGATTCTCAAAGATAAACCCACATTGAATATGAACTCACAATCCAAAATTTCAAAACCCATGAAAAAGCCATCACATCATGAGCAAAAGTCAATAGACAGAATGAAGCCAAGCTCATATACGACTGCCAAGAACTTCAGGTAAGAGAATAATATGATGGAGACCATAAAATTAATGACTTTAAATTATTAAGAGCTTAAAAGAAGGAAATAGAAAATGAAAAAAAATCTAAAAATGGAACAGCCACAACAGAACAAAAAATAAGTGGATTTGGAAAAGAACCAAAAAGAACTTATGGAAGATTTACCTTAATGGCCACTGAATTTTTAAAATTCAGTAAGTGAGAACAAATAGCAGATTGGCCTTGATTGGATTATAAGAATTAGGCAAATAAAAATAGGTCTGAGAAATATACCCAGAATGGAGTGCGCGAGAGGAAAAAAGAAAGAAAGAAAAGCTTTGACCTGGTGGACACAGCAGATAGAATGAGAATGCCTGTTCTGTAATATATCTAGTGAGAGTTCCAGGAAAAGACCATAAAGAAGGAGGAGAGATAATATTCAGAGGTAATGGCTGAGAAATGATGAAAAACAAGAATTTGCAAATTAGGAAGCACAGGTTCTAAAGATAAAGAAAAACCCACCTACAGATGCCTTGTAGAAAAACTGTAATTCACCAAAGTCAAAGAGGAAAATATTCAAAGCAACAAGAGAGAAAAGTGAAATTACCTACAGAGGAATGACAATTAGCGGACTTCTCAACAGCAAAACTGGAACCAGGGGCAGCGGAGTAATATCTTCAAAGGACTGAATGAAAATAACTGTCAACCCAGAATTCTACTGAATAACTCTAAATATCCTAGCTTTATTTTAACCATGAGGCTGAAATAAAAAGGTTTTAGACAAATGAAAACTAAATCTTTCATCAATAGACTCACCCTGATTGAATTTCTAAAGGGGGTGAGCAAGTGAACCCAAAAGAAAGTCCTAAAGAAGCATTGATGAGCAAAGACACTGATTACCATATAGGGAATACTAAACAAGCTTGAATTATAAAACAACAACAATTATATTAAAGATAGGGACACCTGGGTGGCTCAGTGGTTGAGCGTCTGCCTTTGGCTCAGGGCATTCCAGAGTCCTGGGATCGAGTCCCACATTGGGCTCCTCGCAGGGAGCCTGCTTCTCCCTCTGCCTCTCTCTCCATGTCTCTCATGAATAAATAAATAAAATCTTTAAATAATAATAATAATATTAAGGACAAATTTTGGAACCCAAATACTAGACACAATAACTTGTGAGTACATTAGCCTTAGGCATATTGTTATTTGTCAATTGTTTGTAGGAGGGCAGAGGTATAAATTAACTTGAGACTGTGACATTCAAATGAACATGTTAACATTTCAGGAGTAACCACTGAAAGAATGAAAACCAAATGGACAGCTCCCAAATCAAAGAAGATGAAGAGGGAAACGAAAGCAGAAAAAAGAAGGAAGCAGCGTAGAATAAACAGAGATAATAAAAGAAAATGATGGCTATGATCCAAAAAACAAAAAATAATAAGTGTTGGTGAGGATGTGGGGGAAAGGGAACCCTTTTGTGCTGTTGATGGGAATGCAAATTGGTTACAGCTACTGTAGAAAACAGTATGGAGGTTCCTCAAAAAGTTAGAAGTAGAAATACCATACAATTCAGCAACCCCACTTCTGGGTATTTATCCAAAGAAAACACAAACACTAACTCAAAAAAGTATGTGTACACCCATGTTTATTGCAACATTATCTACAATAGCCACGACATAGAAAGAACCTAAGTGTCCATTGATATATATATATATATACACACACACACAAAGGAATACAGTCAACCATAAAAAAGAATGAAATCTTGCTATTTGCCACGACGTGGATGTATCTTGAAGGCATTATGCTAAGTGAGATAAGACAGAGAAAGGCAAATACCAAATGATCTCATGTATATGTGGAATCTAAAAAAAACAAAAAAACACAACACTATAGAGAACAGATTGGGAATTACCAGAGGCTAGAGGTGGGAGGTATGGAAAATACAGTTAATAATATTGTATATATGAAAGTTGCTAAGGGAGTAGATCTTAAAAGTCCTTGGCATAGGGAAAAAAAAAAAAACTCTGTAACTGTGGGTGGTGATGAATGCTAACTAGACTTATCGAGGTGATCACCTTGTAGTATGTACAAATAGCAAACCATTATGTTCTACCCTGGAAACTAATATAATGTTATATGTCAATTGTATCTCAATTAAAAAAAAAAAAAAGAAAGGGATCCCAGGTGGCTCAGTGGTTGAGCGCCTGTTCAGCCCAGGGCGTGATCCTGGAGATCCGGGATCGAGTCCCACATCGGGCTCCCCGCATGGAGCCTCCTTCTCCCTCTGCCTGTGTCTCTGGCTCTCTCTGTGTGTCTCATGAATAAATAAATTTTTTAAATAAATAAATAAATATAAAGAGAAAATGGTAGAATGTATTCAAACATACCTAAAGTTACAGTAAACGTAAATCGATGCAACTAAACAATTAAAAGAATTCCCTGATTGGATTTAAATTGTTTCAGAATGTGTGTGTCCCAGAAACACATTTGTAATCTAAGGACCCAGAAAAGTTGAAAGTAAAGGACTGGAGAGAGATGCCCCAGAGAAATTCTCACCAAAAGAAAACTATTTTGCAGTTTTATCATCAGACAAAATAGACTTTAAGATAGAGAATGAGCAGAACTGATGTACCTGGAACGGTGGGTGAAGAGGGGGAGCCATGGAGTTCCAGCAGATGGAATTCCAGGAGCAAAGACACCAAGGGAGGGTGTGTCTAGCAAATTGCAGTGGCCCAAATTCAAATAGAGGGTAAACAGGAATTCATAATGGTACCCTTTTGTTCTGCTATTTTTTCAAATGCGTATTTTGAGCATCATGGTGCGAGGCATCGTGCTAACTGGCCTATATCCGTTATTCCTACTCCTCCGGTAAACCTCACCACGCAGCATCTTGCTCAGATGCGTACTGATGGTTGCCACAGGAAAGAGAAACTACCCACAGCATTGACCAGTGGGAACGACCACTGTCAAGTGTGTCACTAATCAGGGGACACCTCCAGGCCTGGCTGACCGTCCACAGCTGGGGCAGCCTCCGAGGCCTGCACAGGTGCTGGTGCCTCCGACACCCCTGATGGAGACCTCCCCTGGGATGATCAGTCTGGTTGCCTCCACTCCTTTGTCAGCGTTCTCCCCACCATGGCACAGGCCACCCAGGACACTCGGTAGAAAGCTGTTTCCACATGTCCGCGGCCCAGGGGAAAGGCCAGCTTCCCATCAACACGTCTTACCAAGAAGCACTCTGGAGCCCCTGAGGGGCTTGCTCTAACCAGGGAGATGTGAGCTGTTAACTTCCTGCTCCGATCCTCTAACCCAGCCAGAAGGGAGGTGATTGATTTCCTGGGTTCCTTGGCTGCTGGTTATGATAAAAACAAAAACAAAAACAACCCAAAAACAAAGGTGAAACAAAACAAAAGACTTTTTCCTCTTCCTAGCCCCCCCCCCATGCTACACCCAAACAAATGAGGGTAGCTGTGGGAAATCAACTGATAAGAAAAACAGAATACAATAAGGCCATTTATCCTGAAGCAAACCGGCCCTTCAATTTCCACAGGACATCCCATAACTCATCCCTTCAGGGAAGCACATGCACGTCAGTTGCCTTGCTCTCTGGGCACAGAGCACCATTAACTTAAAAAATGGATCAAGTGTTGCGGGAGAGACAAGTCATCAAGCATGGTGCTGGGGAAAGGGTGCGGTGGGCTTCGTTCATGAAAACACAAAGGCCACTTGCAGGCTGCAAACTTCCCCAGCGAATCTTCTGGAGAGAGCAAGCGTCTTCCATTGGGCAATCCCACCAGCGGCAGAGCCGGGCCCTGGGAAATGAAGCCTCGAGTTTCAGTCTGCCAAAATGCCAGTACTTTTTGTTTCTCAACTTACTCTCAACTTGGGGTCCCTTCTCTGAAGGTAAATGAGGATGGAGACCGCAGCTCCACTTCTGGACCCTATTTTTAAATATCCTGCGATCCAATTATTTTTACAACCAAATTTTTGTTGGACAGCGGGACCTCCTCTGGGACTATGTAATTACCTGGCCCCATTTGCAGGCTGAAGCCCATGGCCATGAGGTTGCCCGAACACAGGAAAAGGTTTTGTTGTACCTACGTTGCCTTTGTTGCCAAGTTATGAGTAAATCATTAACCGGTTTTAAAGAAATGTTCCATAAAAACCTTCTTCTGGGCTCCATCCAAGGCGGTGGAGCCAGCATGGTCTTGGATGGATATTTTGGGAAAGCTAGGCGCAACCGCAAGGAAGTGTGGTGCCTCATCATGGCACTTGTCCGGATATTGTAGGAAAATTGCGACCAAAAATACCTCCTGAAGACAGAATGACCACAGGGCCTGAGGCACACTGGCGGTGTCAAGGTGTTCGGTTTTTTCCAAGAACGGCACCTAGACTACGAAAAAGTTGAGCCTTCCTTGGAAAATGCCTATGTCGATCCCAGGGGATGCTCCGGCAGCGTGGAACCACACGCCCCACCGCTGCCACCAAGGAAATCCCCCCAGGCTCACGGCACGGAGGGGAGCAAGGCAGTCCAGAGCCATGGGAGGATCTGGGTTCAAACCCCAGCTCTGTGCCTTTCTAGAAGCCTGGCCTTGGACAATCAAACTCACTCCAACGATTGCCGGTTTTCCCATCCATGAAAATAAAAACTGTTGTGTCAGGACCAAAGAAGATCATAGAAAGTCTTTAGTGCGATGTCTGGTAAACACTTGAGCAATGGTAGCTATTAGAGTATGATCATCGTAATTGCTTTCTCATTATTAAGTGCTTTTTGTCTGTAGGATGTCTTGGAGTTTGTAAAGGGCCTTCCTAGCCTGCCTCCCTCCCTTCCTTCCTTCTTCCTTCCTCTTTCCTTCTTTCCTTCCTTCCTTCTTCTCTCCCTCTCTCTCTCCCTCCTTCCCTCCCTCCCTTCCTTCCTCCCTTCCTAGAAAAGGACTAGGTAATTTATTCGTACAATTAAAAAATCAAAACAATATACAATATGCAGCCTTCTGTCTGTCCCCCCCCCCCACTCCCCCCACCCCCCAACCCCCGTTCCTCACTGAGGACTCTCAGGCAACCACTGTGTTTGGTTTATGTATCCTCTGGTATTTCTCTACACACTTCTAATACATATATATATTCACATTTCCTCTTTTCTTACATGAAGGTAGTGTTCCATTTGTACTATTCTGTTCTTCAATGTTTTTACCTTACAATAAATCTTGACTTACAGGCCGGTTCCACTGCAGAACTTTCCACATTAACATAGGAAACTCCTTCTCTCTCTCTCTCTCTCTCTCTCTCTCTCTCTCTCTCTCTCTCTCCCCTTCCCTCCATCCCTCTTCCTCCCCCGGCCCCCAACAGCTATACTGTAGTGTGGCTCTGTCATTGTTTGTCTAACCAGCCCTCTAGGTGTTTCCACCTGCTGGTCTTCTCTTATTCTTGACACCACTGTGGTAAAGAGCTCCTGCATCATCATTTGGTATGAGAGCAGGCCCCCACTTTGAATAGTGGTGAGATCGTGAACTCCAAGGGTCTGAGCAGCTGTGATTCCAGTCCGTGTGGCCAACTGCTTCTCATCAGGTCTGTGTCAGTCTTCACCCCCTCCAACAAGGGAAAGCATTCCCTTTCTATTCTTTTCATTGTTTCTCCTGCTAGCTAGTCCTGCCTCGGCCTCCCCCACTTGTCTCCAAACAGGCCGAGCTACGGTTTCTTTTTTCTTTTTCCATTGTAACCATTCTTAAATTCGCAATTCAATGGCATTAAGTACACTCAGAATGTCCTGCAACCATCACCACCATCTGGCTCCACGGATTTTATCATCAGCAGGAACTGGAGCTCTGTCCCCATTAACCAATGACTCCCAATCCCCTTTCTATCCATCTTTATCTGTCCATGCAGCATGGTCCAAGGGGAACAAGCCTCCGGAGATACTCCTACTTGCCTTCAGAATCATAATCTTCCTTTAATGATAAGGGAACAAGGATTTCCATTGTATCAGGAGAGATTGACCTGACAGCAATAATTGCCCTGGAAGAGGAAACCAAAATCTTTAAATTTCACATAAACTTGTGAATAATTCATTTCTGTATGAAGCTTTCCATGCAGGGTGAGGGGGGGCGGTGACAGGAAGGGTCATAGCTTGCGGCGTGGGCAACAGGGCTCAGAGGGAAGGCTGGGTCCCGCTTGCCCCACCAAGGATGAGGCCTACTTGTCAGCTACTGAAGGGCAAAGTCATTGTTTGCATCAAGCAAGTGCCTGGCTTTCGAGCCCTGGCCCATGCTTTCCCAGGCCTCCAGCCTTGTCAGGATTCCTCATTCCAAGCTCTAACCTCCCAAGGACCACAAGCCAGAGGGCTCAGGAGTGGGGAGAATGGGGCTCAGAGAGAAAAGCGGGTGGCAGTAAATGGAAGAGGTACTACGTGAGACCACGTGGGTGAAGTGCCCGGCGGGGCACTCAGCTCTGTAAGCAGTCAGGACACAGGTGTTGGATACAGGGTAATGCCGACATCCACACACTTCCTCCAGCATCAGCTGCTGGAAAGGTGGTGCAGCTCCGAACTAATGCAGCTACTAACTTCCTCACTCTGACCTGGAATCTGTCCGCCCCCAGCTCCCCTTCGGGGATCTGAATTCCAACGCTTGGGCCATCCAAAACCTGGCACTTCTTCCAGACACACATGCCCGTGCCAGGGAGTTAAAGAGGGCGACGATGGTTCTTTCTGGCACCTCCTCTTCTCCACCCCGAGCATCGCTCCCTCCTTCTATCCTTCGCAGAACCTGGGGTCCAGAGCCTCGTGTGACAGCTGGAACGAGGGAGACAGGGAGGGAGCCATCCCTATCCAAGCAGCAGCCAAGGGCACAGCTGAGGACTAGGGCCAATTGGAGGGACCCTGGAGGGAGGCAGAATGAAGGGGATGAAAAATGAGGGTCTTCTGGGGTCAGAGGCTCCACCAAGTGGTTCCTCAGGTCTCCCTGCAGATCCATGAGGCACCGACACTGGACTGTCAGCTACATTAGGCCTGGGCTGGGGGTGCCAGGACTTGATGGGGCACCAATTAATTCGTATTTCTGAGGTTCACCTCTGGTGAGCCCTCTAAGGAGGGCATTGGTGAGGCTTCCAGCATCCTCTCAGAGCCACCGCCTCTATCTTCAGGTGGAGAATCAGCTGTGATAGGACAACTTGGAACTCCACGTTCTAGGAGTCAAGGACCATCCTGACCAGATTTCTCTCATGTCCGAGTGACCACTTGGTTGCAGCACAGGACAGAGCAGAGGAGCCCCGTGTGGAGTGGGAAGGACACACAGTGCAGCTTTCTTCTCTCCCCCTGGAAGTCCCTGCGGATTCCAGAGCCCGAGGGGAGCCACGGCATTAGCACCACGACCTAGTAGACCTAGTGTCGGGCAGCAGTTCATAGACCTGCAGCCCGGAGGGTGGAACTCAGTTAGGTTGTGCCTATATGCCCGGCTTTTTCAGTCTGATGTTGATTTTTCAGCTCAAACCATCCAAGAACCTGCTCACTGCTTGGATAGTAATAGCTGAACTTACTTACTTATGTACTTACTTACTTGTTCACTGTAACAGCGGAACTTTCTACACATCCTTTCCTTCCTTCCCACTGAGGAAATCTCCTTTGTCCCTTTCCCTTCTGCTCCTCCTTCCCTCTTTACCCCCAAAGACCTCCCCGGAGCAAAGACCACATCAACACCAGCTTCTCTCTGAAGCCCAGCAGCAGTTTCAAGAAAGAAAGCAGAAGTGGCCTTTGATACACAGAACACAACTCCAAGAAAGAAAGTTCATGGCCACTGGTGTCTCTCTGACAGGGTCACCACACAACCATGACCAGAACAGTGATGACTTCTCCCAGTTCACGACCACAGGGCCATGCAGCCAGTCACCAGATGCCTGGTCGGTGTGAATAGCTCCCGTTGCAGAGTCCCCCAGCCTGGTGACTTCCGCATATGCCTTCCAATGCCCCCCGCCTGAGAGGATTCACCTTCACTGGGTATGGATGTGGAGGTCAAGTGCATTGGCCCCAGGTAGAGGATCTGCGTGGCTGCACGTAGCCAGCCTTGCCCCCTCCCAGGCTGTGGCTGCAAGTTGTTCCCAGCAAAGTAGCATCCCCTTATTGATGCTGCCCAATTTCCCGCCCAGCCTCCTTCTCTTTGCTTTTTTGGATGATAGCGACTGCCCGAGTTAGCTCTTCTATGTCAATTCCACCTACTTTTGGTCAAACTCCACTCCTGGCTTGGTCATCTTCCAAGACAAATTCAGAAGCCACAGGGTGCTGGAGAGTTGCCTTCGCGGACAGTTGCCCAACAGAACTTCAATTAATTTCTCAGGTTGCCGGCAGGACCTCCAACATGGGAGGGGAGTGCAGCGTCCAAGCATGGCGGGGCACTTGGCTGGCATCCTGGGTGGACATTTAGATGCTGGAGTCTCTTGACTTCTGCCTTTTACCATGTGAACCCGTTCCTGATTCCAACACACACACACACACACACACACACACGGACAAAACTTTTGAATTCCACATTATTTACCAAAGTCAATAGTCAGAATGAATAAAAGGTGAGAGAGGTGGTGAGGTGGGCAGAGACAGAAGCAGAGAGAACGACATTAATCATCTGGCTCTGGCCCACCTGTCACACTCAGACCCCTGCCCAAGCTCAACCCACAGTTTTGAACTCTCACCCTTCCTGTTCCCCAGCACCTGCAGTGGCTCTAGAATTTTCACACGTAAGAACTTGATGATCTGCTTGGAAGGGGGCTAGGAGCTTGTTTTGAGGCTACTGTTAGGGATTAATCATGCTGTTTTGATTTTGAATAAATACTGATTTGAGGTGGCTGGTGGAAGTGAACAGGGCGTTCCCACTGCCCAGTTCAATGTTCACTCCAGTTGATGGGATTATTTTCTTTCCCCTTAAATCCTGATGTCTCTGCCCATGTACCTAGCTTTGCTCTAATCCTTCCTTCCCTTTACTCAAACTGCACAGACCTGCCCAGACTCAATGAGACCCAATCACACACCATTCAATGCCCATTACTTACTTACCTGACAGCTGGGTATGATATCTGAAGAGATGCCAGGCACTGCCTAATAAAGCCTTGAATCCATTCAGGACTCTACAGTTTGCAAAGCTTTCATCTCCAGTATCTTACTCAAAATTCACAGTTAATACTTAACAGCAGCCAAGAGGGAAAGGGGTCATCATCCTGTCCGAAAACAAGAAGAGAAACAGCATATGCACAGGTTTTAGACACACAGACCCAAACCTCCAACAGCTATTGCTTTGTGTGAGCTGGGACAGGCATGTGCTTCAGTTTTCCTATCTATAAAATGGGACTATAGTCACCCACTTTGCAAGATTTTTGTCAGATCTAGAGAAAACCTATTTAAGGTGCCTGCCAAAGTGTGCAGGATGGAGTATTAAGTCCCTAAGTGGTAGCAACTTTGATGGTGAAGATGCGGAAGATGATGGTGATGAGAGTGGTGGTGTTGGTAGTGGTTTTGTTGTTTATATTTTCTGTTTTTTCTACAGATAAGCATGAGGAGGTATCGCTTAAGGAGGAAAAAAAATTGATCCAAGTCCTTTCATGTACTCTTGATGAGCACTTTATTCTCCTCCTCTAGGGCAACATGTTAGATATGTGGAAAGCCCATTATGAAGCCAGCGGCCATGGGCAGGTGCTGTCTGAATGCCCGGCCAGAGCTTCATTCCCCTTGCTTGGTCTCACTCACCATGCATTCAAGTTCAGGTAATTGTGCCCAGCAGCCACTAGTTCCCATGTAATTGTCCTCAAATTGCTCCGGGTGGCCTTTCCAGGCAGGAGCTCTTCACAATTAGTCCACACATCGAGATGTTGAAAGACAAGTGATTATTTTGGGGAATTACTTGTCAGCAAGAAGATGCAGCTCCGATAGGACATAATAGAGGCCGTGTGTTAATTACAATCAGCAAGATGCTATCACATCATTTCTTAATCCACAGCTCATTAGGCATTCCAGCCTTAGCTCCTGTCATTACCCAGGGCTTGTTACAATGTGCAAAAAAAAAAAAAAAAAAAGGCATCTCAAATGAGCACAATTTAAGGATGCACCCACATGCAGGTGGTCAGCAGGCATCTTCATAATGAGCCTAATTTTGCCTTGGATCCAAACTACCACATATATCCCTATCAGGGCAAGCACACCCATGTAGACACACACATGCACGCATGCACACACACATATACACATGCACACACAGAAGCAGTCACTCTCAGAACATCTTGTGGAAAATGTCCGAATGCTTCCAGATTACATTCCTTCTGCTTCACTTCCTTTGTTTTTTTTGTTTTGTTTTGTTTTGTTTTTTAAGGAACTAGGAATTGTTCCTTGAGACCAGAAACCAAAACTCTCATTTATTTAATATTCAGTATTTCCTGAGGGCCCACTGTGTGCTGCACCTGCTGCAGACACAGGGGAGGGAATGGGTAACAGACAAGAAGAGTGCGTGTCCTCCTGCAGTATTTTAATCTAGTAAGGGAGAAAGGCTCAGTGCCTGCAAAACAAGGAGCTAAAAAAGTGACAGAAGGCGGAAAATGAGGCTATAATCATATTCTAAATGCTCCTGGCATTCTGAGAAGCAAAAGTAGAAGCTGGGCTTAGCCTGGAGGGATGGGTCAGACTGCACAGGAATGGGCAGATGCAGAAGGAAGGCCTTTGTGTGGCGAGAGGAAGCCTGTGTGTGCGTGTGTGTGTGTGTGTGTGTGTGAGAGAGAGAGAGAGAGAGAGAGAGAGAGAACCTGGGTGTGTGGGCAAGAACTTAGCAGGGGCAGGGGTGTGTTACAAAGCAGTGAAGACCCAGAGAATGATCTTGAATATTAAATTAGATGTGAGAGGTAGGGTGAGAGATGGGGACACTGCTTTAGGACCTTAAGCAAAGACTATAACATGACAATAGGAGGTAAAGTATTTTTGAAGATCAATCCAGAGGCTGTTTATGGATCCCCTAAAACCCTGTTCTTTCCAAGAAACTTCACCAAATTAGTTTTGTGAGCCTCACAACGTCTTAATTTTCTCTAAGAAATAAAAGAGAGGGTGCCTGGGTGGCACAGTTGGTTAAGCGCCTGAGCGTCCTCATTATGGTCCTGGGGTTCAGGTCCTGCTGGCCTGAACACCTCCCTGCTCTGCAGGAGCTCCTCTGCCCCTCACCCTGCTCGTGCTCTCTTGGTCTTGCTCTCTCTCTCTCTCTCTCTCTCTCTCAGGTAAATAAACAAAATCAAAAGAAAGGAAGGAAAGGGGAAAGAAAGGAAAGGAAAGAAGAAAGGAAAGGAAAGGAAAGGAAAGGAAAGGAAAGGAAAGGAAAGGAAAGGAAAGGAAAGGAGAAAGAAAGAAAAAAAGAAAGAAAGAAAGAGAAAGAAAGAAAGAAAGAAAAGAAAAGAAAAGAAAGAAAAGAAGAGAAAAGAAAAGAAAAGAAAGAAAAGAAAAAGAAAAGAAAAGAAAAGAAAAGAAAAGAAAAGAAAAGAAAAGAAAAGGGAGTTGGGATCCCTGGGTGGCACAGTGGTTGAGCACCTGCATTCAGCCCAGGGCATGGTTCTGGGGTCCTGGGATCAAGTCCCACATCAGGCTCCCTGCATGGAGCCTGCCTCTCCCTCTGCCTGTGTCTCTGCCTCTCTGTCTCTGTGTGTGTCTCTCATGAATAAATAAATAAAATTAAAAAAAAAAAGAAAAGGGAGTTGACTGGGAAAGTGAGAGATAAAGAGAGCAAGTGTGTGTGTGTGTGTGTGTGTGTGTGTGTGTGTGTGTAAATCTTGACAAGAAACCTTATCAGTCTTCATAGTGCTAATCTGATGTTCTCTGAGCCACTGTGTTGGGGGTTAATAGACAGGGAAGGAAGCCCTTGGGCTCTGGAAAGTTTATGAGAAACTGGCTCCCACAATCCTGTTTAGAACTTAGAACCCTGGCAGGCCCCATGCATGTCAGCGTGATATTTGACTAAGGGTTTTTCATGCTTGCAGAGAGCGTATATTTTTGTGGATCGCCTGTCACCTACATTTCAGGGGGGCCCAAATCTCTAAAGGTAGTGGCCTCAGACTTAGTACCCGTTGTCCATCCCGTTAAATCCGAGCTGATGCTTCCCTTCCGCCCTGCCTCCTAAGCCAAGTCATTTTAGGAACTAGCCGCGTGGGGCCAGTGCTGGGTCAGCTCCGAGGGATGGGCAGGAGGCTCACAGGGATTAAGGCAAGGCTGGGGACACCAGATTTGGTTTCAAAGTCATATTCACTGGGATATTGGATTGCGTTTGAAGGAGTCACTAATGGAGGTGACCAGCCCCCTGGAAGATAATAACCCCTGAAGATTTTCCATCCTGATAGTGAAATCGAGTCGCCCAGTGACGGGCTGCCACGCGGGATTGCTGTTCCACTTTGCCTGTGTCGAGGGGAACCAATGACATCTGAGGGCCAGAGAAGGGAAAGCCACTGCCCCTACTTTCTCTAAGTCAGCATCGAGGTGGGACAGCCCAACTTCCTAAACCCACAGAGACAGGTGTGGAGCAGGCAAAGGGTGGCCCCCCAGACAGTGAGGGGTGCCGGGAGACCCTCCTGCTGGCCTGAACACCTCCTGAATAGCCAATGGTAGCCGTTCCGCGTCTACAGACAGCCCGGAAGGCTCCCGGGGCTCCGGGAACACCAGCCCGTGTGGTGTAAACATGTGCGGGGGCCCAGGAGGGGAGCTTGATGTGGGTGGGGGCCAGAGGGGGTGCAGTAGGGTTGACCTGTAGCTGATTGAAAGGACCCCCGTGGGGTCACAAGCAGTCTGGGCCTGGGGAGAGGATGGAAAAGTAGCTAACCTTACTGACCTCACCGTGTCGCCAAGGTCAGGCCTTCAGGGGAACGTGGCCTCCAGTATGGCGGACTCAGAAGTTACCCTTTTCCGCAGAGCTGGAGTCTAATCCCTGTGGCCTCTCCCTACTGCCAGACCACACTGCTTGCCCATCTGTCTCAGAGCCCGCCGCTGCTTCCTTTCCGACTTCCCCTGAGGCTATTCACAGCCTCCTACGCCTCACCCTCCAAGCAGCTGCCCTGATTCTCTCCCCTGACGGGGCCCAGCGCAGTCACCCAGGACTTCCCTGTACGGTACAAAGCTGTGGGTGGGTGGCGGGGTGCCCAGAAGGAGCAGGGGGGTTGGAGCCCCCACCCCCAGCTGGAATTCAGCTCGGCCACAATGAGCTGGGGCCCTCTCTGAGACTCCACTTAGGGACTTCATTCTACCTCAGCCTGGATTGGTGGTGATGACCAAGTGGTGAGGTGTCAGCATCCAGCCAGGCACATAGTAGCTGCTAAATTCTCTCTCTCCCTTCAGAACACGGGCCTCTAGGGTAAGGATTGGGCACTCTTGTTCTCTCCTTGGGACCATCCCAAAGTGGCTGACACAGGATTGTGTGCGTAGGGAAGGCCCCCAAGTCCCCACAGGGGCCAGTGCTCCGAGAGCTGCATGACCCTCCATGGGACCACCCAGCAAGAGGACAAGAGTCAGCCCCAAGGGGCCAGCGGACTGTCCCCAGGGTCTCCAACACACCGAGTCTAGGCTGCTGGACAATGAGCTGAAGGATGTGCAGGCTCTCACGCTACCTCTCACATTCCCACCCTCACTGCCCCCAGCCCTCCCCTCCTTACCAGACTCCCACACAAACCTACCCTCTGCCAACAGGGGCAAAATCAGTAGCGACTTCTATAGGACACAGTTCCCTCACTCCCTTCTGCCTCCTCAGCTGACAACTTTCAAAAAGTCACATTTCATTATCAAGATGGAAAATCTTCAGAGCTGCTTTCCAAGGGATGGTCAACCGAGCGGCAGCACAGCTGAATGGAAAGAACCAGAAGGCTAGGACAGAATCCTGCTCGGCCATTCGTTAGCCAAGCAATTCCTGGGCCGGTCACTTAACCTCTCTGAACCTCCTTTTCCATATATGTGAAAGGAAAATCAAGAAGGAAAAACGTACAGGATTTTTAATGAGAGGGTAGAGCAAGTATATTTGAAAGGAGGGAGCAGATTTCATGCGATTCGAAGATGATATGATTATATATCCAAACCAGCTGAAAAGCTTTAGAAACATTCAGTATTGATTTAGGTGGTTTCTTCATATGCAAACAACAGGCAGTCAAAGAAAGAAAAGATCTCAATTATAATAAGAATGAAAAATAAAGCCCCTAAGAGTGAATTCCACAGTAACTGTGCAGGATTTTTTTTTTTTTTAATTTTATTTACTTATGATAGGCACACAGTGAGAGAGAGAGAAGCAGAGACACAGGCAGAGGGAGAAGCAGGCTCCATGCACCGGGAGCCCAACGTGGGATTCGATCCCGGGTCTCCAGGATCGCGCCCTGGGCCAAAGGCAGGCGCTAAACCGCTGCGCCACCCAGGGATCCCCTGTGCAGGATTTACATGAAAAAATTTTAAGCTTCCTGTGAGAAATTTTAATAATATTTGAATAAATTTTTTAAAAAGATTTTATTCATTCATTCATTCATGAAGACACAGAGAGAAAGGCAGAGGGAGAAGCAGGCTCCCTGCAGGGAACATGATGTGGGACTCGATCCCAGGACCCTGGGATCACAACCTGAGCCAAAGGCAGATGCTCAGCCACTAAGCCACCCAGGTGCCCCAATATTTGAATAAACTAAAAGACACATATTCTTGAATACAAAATTTTAGTACTGTAAAAAATTTCAGTTTTCTTTACTCAAAGCAGTTCCAGTTAAAGTAGCAACATAATTTCTCTTGACTACACAAACTTATTCTGAAGTTTCTCTGCAAAAGCAAATATGACAAGAGCCAGGAAAATGATAGAGAAAAATGAAGATAGACTTCCTCACGAAGCATGTTAAAGTATTCATCCTAGGAGTGCCTGGGTGGCTCAATCAGTTAAGCATTCAACTCTTGGCTTCAGCTCAGGTCCTGGTCTCATGGGTCGCAGGATCGAGCTCTGTGCTCAGCAGTAGTCTGCTTGGATATCCTCTCCCTCTGCCCCTTCCCTGCTTGCACATGTGTGCATGGTCTCTCTCTCTCTCTCTCTCCTAAATAAATAGATCTTTTTTTTAAAAAAAAAAGTATTTGTCATAAACCTGCAACAACAAAAACACTTTGGCACAGTATACGAATTACCAGGCAAATCCACAAAATAGGGAAGAGTCCATATATAAACCCAAATGCATATGGGAATTTGGTAAATGACAAAAGTGTGATTCAAATCAGTGATGATAATTAGACTTCAATATATGGGATGAGAACAAACTCCTAAGAATTTAAAGGGGGGGGGGTACCTAAGCTGGAAACCCACATTATATCTTACACTAAAATAACTTACAAATGAAGCAAAAAATTTTAATGAAAAATGTAAACCCTAAATGTTCTAGAAAGATACATAAATGACTTAAAAAATAACTTTGGGGTAGGGAGCTTCTCTCCAAGCATAACACAAAATGCAAACATCATTTTTAAAAATGAACATGTAAAAAAGTTATAAATCTGCATGATTAAAAAATAAATCTCATGGAAAAGGTCAAAAAAAACAAACACAACACATATTTGATACATAAGTTAGAAGAGGCTACTTGTTAGGTATTTCCGGTACTAGAGGGGGCTACTATTTTTTAAAAAAAGATAAACTGTAAAATGCTTAATGGTTCAATTAACTAGTGGTTTCAATCAGCAGCACAGAACAGAACGGGTCCCCTCCTGCACATCACCCAGATGCTAGCCCGACAGAGGTCTTGCCAGCTTTGACCTGTGGGATCACGGAGAAGGTTGGTGAGAAACTCCCCAGACACCTGTAACATCTGTCATCCATGCTCATAGCCCATTGGCTAGAGTTCAGTCACGTGGCTCCACCTGCACCCCAAAGTGCAGTCCCTAGCTGGCAACCTCTTCACAGAGGCAACTCCACACAGTGGAAGGGAAAGCGCACATTTCTGATGAACAGTCATCCAAATCTCGCTGTGAATTTATGTCACACAAAGACAAGCAAAGGGCAAGGACTGTTAAATTAGAGTTTCATAAATCTACTTAAAAAGACAAGCGGAGCAAAGGATATGAACTCACAGTTCATAAAAAAAAAAAAAAAATTAAGTCCAAATACCCATTAAACAGAAAAAAAAATGCTAAAGCTCACTCTAAATAAATAATAAAAGAAAAAGAACAACAGTAAGATAGCACTTTCTATTTATCAGACGAGTAAGGATAAAAAAGGGTGGTAATGGTTGCTGAGAAGGTGTGCAGTAGACACTTTTACATGCTGTTGGTAAGAGTAGAAATTAGTGAAACAATTTTGGAGAATCACTTGCAGTATTGCAGTATTTTTTAATAAAAACTTTAAATATATATACCTTTAAATACATATATCTTTTGTTTAACCCAATAATTTCACACTAAGAAATGTATCCTGTAAATATGCTGGTTAAAGTACAAGGTAACAATACCCAAAATATGGAGAGAGCCCAGATGTCCATCTACAGATGAATGGATAAAGAAGATTTGTAAAAAAAAAATGGGGGCCACCTGGGTGGCTCAGTGGTTGAGAATCTGCCTTCAGCTCAGGTTGTGAACCTGGAGTCCTGGGATGGAGTCCCACATCAGGCTCCCCTCAGGGAGCCTGCTTCTCCCTCTGCCTGTGTCTCTGCCTCTCTCTGTGTGTGTCTCTCATGAATAAATATATAAAATCTTAAAAAAAAAATAGAATCTTGCCATTTGCAATGACACGGATGGGAATAGAGGATATTATGCTAAATGAAATAATCAGAAAAAGACAACTATCATATAATCTCATTCCATATGTGAAATTTGAGTAACAAAACAGAGGATCATAGGGGAAGAGAGGAAAGAATAGAACAAGACGAAATCAGAAAGGGAGACAAACCATAAGATATTCTTAATCATAGGAAACAAACTGAGGGTCACTGGAGAGGGAGAGGTGAGGGGATGGGTAACTAGGTGATAGACATTAAGGAGGACTAGGATGTAATGAGCACTAGGTATTTCTTTTTTTTTAGCACTAGGTATTATACAAGACTGATGAATCACACTGACCTCTACCTCTGAAACCAATAATACATTATATGTTAACTGAATTTAAATAAAGTGTAAAATATTGAAAAATAAAGTTAAAACATAAAAAAATAAAATCTAAAAGCACAGCAAGGTGCATGGGCAAGGAGGCTCAATGAAGCATTTTACCTCTTAGCAAAGAAGCAAAATGAACAGACAAAAACCAGAAACAACTTCCACATCTACCACCAAGAAATGTATAAGTTTTTTTTAAAAGATTTTATTTATTTATTTATTCATAGAGACACAGAGAGAGAGGCAGAGACACAGGCAGAGAGAGAAGCAGGCTCCATGCAGAGAGCCCCACATGGGACTTGATCCCAGGTCTCCAGGATCACACCCAGGCTGCAGGTGGCACTAAACCGCTGCACCACAGTGGCTGCCCAAGAAATGTGTAAGTAAAAGCATATGGTACAACTAACTATGCAATGGTTACCATGCAGTATATAAAAAGGAGGCTGTGGAGCCATTTGCACTAAAACAAAAAAGATTTCCAAAAAAAGTCAGAAGAGGTCACTTAATCAATCTCCACCCAACAGACTTCCTAAGTCACGTGATGCCCTCCGTCCCTCCACAAGCCCACCATGGGATGACTGTGGCCCTCCCTGGCATCCCAAGGCCCTTTTCCTGCAAGTGGAGTTCGATGCTTGGCAGGAATGAGCTGTGTTTCTTCCCAAACCTACTTATGCCAGCTGTACCCGTGGTTGTTAATTTGTAAGCAAACACTACAAAACACCAAGTGAGTCTGAGTATAAAAAGGAGAGTCACTTCCGTGAAAAGTAAGGTAAATGCTTTGGACATGCTCAGGGAAAATGAATTTCTAAAAAAAAACTCAAAACGCTGGTGGAGTAGGTGTGAAGGAGACAACTACAAAAGATGGCAGGAGACAGTAAGAACTTTAGCTGAGAGAGTTCTACCCTCATATCTCCCCAAATCCCTCCAAGTTCTCATTCTGCAATTTAAAAAAATAATAAAAATTAGGGATCCCTGGGTAGCTCAGCGGTTTAGCGCCTGCCTTTGGCCCGGGGTGCGGTCCTGGAGTCCCGGGATCGAGTCCCACGCCAGGTTCCCTGCATGGAGCCTGCTTCTCCCTCTGCCTGTGTCTCTGCCTCTCTCTCTCTGTGTGTCTCTCATGAATAAATAAATAAAACCTTAAAAAATAATTAAAATAAATTAAAATTAAAATTAAAAAAGAATAATTAAAACAAAACCCAAAACCTGAAACCACAGGTTGTAGATCATACATTAGGGATGTGGTTGTCCCTGGGAGGCCGCACAGACCTCCAGGGAGCCAAAGCGCAGGCAGAAGAGCCCCGGGCCCACATGAGAAGTTCACCTACTGTTACCTGCTGATACCTGCTGAAATGAAGGAGTCAACCATCCAAGGTTGTAGATGCGGTAACATTATTGTTCTAGTTGCTTGTTTTAAACAACCTTTGTCTTTTAAAGGTGCTGTAGTAGCATGAGCTGCTGAAACAAAGTACCAGGGACTGGGTGGCTTACACAATAGGAGATTCCTTCTCAGGGTTCAGGAGACCAGAAGTCTAAGCTCAAGGTACCAGCAAGGTCGGTCCCTGGTGAGCGCTCTGTCCCTGGGTTACAGATGGCCACCTTCTTCACTGTGTCCTCATGTGGACTTTCCTCATGTGGCTGTGGCTGGAGAGAGAGAGGGAGCAAGCCTTCTGGTGTCCCTTCCCACAGGGGCACTGATCCCATCACGAGGCCCCCAGCCTCACAACCTCATCTGACCGGAATTATCTCCCAAAGGCCGCATCTCCAAAGGTCGTTGCTTCAGGGGCCAGGTCTTCAACATAAGAATTTTGGAGGGAGACAGTTCAGTCCATAGCAGATGCGCTCTGAAATGCCAGGGATTAAGCAAAATCACATCCGGAATCTGCTTCAAAGTAACAGCACGTTGGAAGGACAGATATAGACAAAATGAGCTCGGCCGTGATTCAATAATATTTGAAGCTGGGTCACAAAGCACACGAGGGTTCCCTATTCTCTTCTGCCTGTTTTGTACATATTTAGAGTTTTCCATCATTAGTTTAAAAAAAAAAGCCAGATTATTGTATGATCATCTTTGGAAATTAGAATAAAATATTTAAATATGTATATGAAATTTTTATAATGATTGTCTTAACCTGCTCTTTAACTAGAAGGGATAGCACCAGATAAGAGAGAGGACTTTGGCTGTATCATCAGAGGAAAAATAAAAAGGTATAGATCCCCTATTATTACATTACACTTAAATATGCTGGTAACATGCATCTGTGGCATGTTTAAGTATTGCCCCAAAACTCAAGTGGAGGAAACATTACCTTTTTTTAGTGCTTTTCTGAAAGCAAACGTAACCTATTCTGAGTCCCTATTTGGCAAAGGTAATAAAAATGTTCATCTCTGTCATTCTGGGACTCCTCACCCCGTCCTGGGGAGACTGTGACCACTGTGACCCTCCCAGCATCTTCCAAGTGGTGTTGAGACACTGCAGTGCAAGACCCTTAAAGCTGCAGACCCCACACCCTCACCCTGGTGCCTGAGACCCCCGTCTCCTTCTTCAATTCCACTCCCAAATCGCAAGCCCCCACTGCCCATGCCTCCCATCCCCAGCCTTTGCACAGGGCACACGCAGGGGGTGCCCTGAGCCCCGAGGGGTTCTTGCCCAGCTACTGCACAGGTGTCCCCAGACCTCAGGATCCCCATACAGAGAGAGGTGGCACAGGAAGGGGGCGGTCAGGCCCTTCAGGGATGACCTGGAGGAAGCCTCTCTACCCCCCACTGTCTCTCTCAATTACTTTTGCTTTTTTTTTTTTTTTTAGATTTTATTTATTTATTCATGAGAGAGGCAGAGACACAGGCAGAGGGAGAAGCAGGCTTCCCATGGAGAGCCTGATGCAGGACTCGATCCCAGGACCCCAGGATTACTCCCTGAGCCAAAGGCAGATGCTCAACCACTGAGCCACCCAGGTGCCCCTACTTTAGCTTTTTAACCAACTTTTTTTTTTTTTTTAAAACATTGACAGCTTGGAAAACTCCTTTTCAGCTCCACAACTTATTATCAGGAATTCTTCAGGATTGTTACCAAACGGGAAACTTCTTTCAAGGTTCTTTCATATATATTTTGGCCAGGAAACGTCACGACATTTCAAGTCTTCTTAAGTGTACAAGTCCATGGTTCTGTTGCTCTCAATTACCTTTGGCAATGCACTTCTTGGAGCTTCCAAACACAATGGTTTCTAAAAGTCATCAGTTAAAATGCTGATTTCTTAGAAGACGGTGCAAGGCAGTCATCTTTCTTGGAAGTAGACATCGGTTTGCTGCAGCTGGGAGAGAAAAGAGAGCTAACAATTACCAAACACCTACTGTGTGCCGGTCCTAGATCCTTTTCAGCCCGTGTATTTAATCCTCTCTCCCCGGCCTTTCAGTGTGAAAGGGCACCACTCAGTTGGGTGTGGTGGGCTGGGATCGAACCTGAGACCCAGAGGCTGCAGGCCCCAGGACCACAGATAGCCCACAGCTCATGAAGTAGGAGCTTTTGCCCTCTGCTGGGATGAGCACAAGACCCCAGAGCCCCTGACTGGGGTACCTGGGCCCACGCATATTTTTTCCCTTCTGTTTAAAAATGTTTCCATCAATTGTCCATAATTTATTTTAGGAATGTTGAAGAATTAAAAATAATGCACACAAAAAGGCCTGTTCACAGTAGTAGGTCTTCAATGAGTTATGGCCAACCCTGTGATCCTAATCATCATTCTTCCCCCCACCCCCTCCGCCCCACCGCGTTTCCCCCTTGCCATAAAAGCACTTTGAACTGCAAAGGTTAACTGGCTCCTCCCCACCTCCTGGCTTTCCAATTTGGGCTGCTAGCGAGCAGATGTTCCTGGAGATGAGAGCGAGTGTGGGGGAGAGGAGAGGCAGGGACTCCCCATCCAGCAGGCTCCGTCCCCTCTAGGAGAGGCACCTGCACACCTAGGCCACCCATGCCCGGTAAAGAACACCTCTGCTGCAACTCGAGGCCTGACCTGGCTCTCTGGGTCTCCCGTTTTGTGGCTAGAAATATTGGCTTAGCTGAGTCTCCTTTCCTTGCTGGGCCTGTTTCCTGCTTATAAAAGGAGAGAGTTGGACCAGGTGGATTCCCTTTGCTCTTTGGCCCTTTCATTCAGCATTCCCTGGGTGCCCACTGCGCCCGGCCTGGTCCAGGCAGGGGAGTGGAGCGTGAGGGAGACTCCGTAGGCCCTACCTGCTGGCCGCTTACCGGGAAGCTCTCAGAGCCTAGGCTCTTGGAGCCTGAGGCTCCTCAGCGTGTTTCCTCACCTCCCAGACTCCTGCTGTCTCTTTTTATTTTTATTTTTTTTAAATAAATTAATTTTTATTGGTGTTCAATTTACCAACATACAGAAAAACACCCAGTGCTCATCCCGTCAAGTGTCCCCCTCAGTGCCCGTCACCCATTCCCCCCCACCCCCCACCCTCCTCCCCTTCCACCACCCCTAGTTCATTTCCCAGAGTTAGGAGTCTTTATGTTCTGTCTCCCTTCCTGCTGTCTCTTTTTAAATGACAGAACGAAAGGTGTCCAGAGCAGCCTTTGAAAGACCACCCACCCTTTACAGGGAGACACCCAGAAGTCACTCACCCTATCAGGGAGAAAATGTGAGCCAACCCCAACAGCCCCCCAGTTCCCCGCCCTCCTCCCCCCTGCAGCTTCGGGAGGCTCTCTGCCCTGGGAGGCTCTCTGCCCCGCGTGGAACACTGAGCAGGCAAGGCCCCGGAAGCAAGATGCCTGACTCCCAGCCTCTGGCCACAGCCGTGAGGTCACCCAGCAGCTGCTGGGCATGAGCACGGGCTCCTGCAAAGACACCTGGGACAAGGCCAGGGGGAGGGCTGCGAGGAGCGTCACTCTGGGAGGGTCAGCTTCCAGGGCTTGAGGTCCCAGGCTTCATGGGCTGAGGTGGTGGGGTGTGTCCTGAAGGAGGTCCTTGCCTCTGCTCCAGTGGTCTGGCTGGCTTGCCACCAACCCAAACATCCCAGGCCCACACCAATGAAAGACGCTGTGGCAGCCAGCCCTCAAAGCTCAGGAAGCCAGCTCATGCCAAATTCCTATGTGCCTCCTGCCACCGCACGGGGCCATAGCACAGCAGTCAAGCACACAGGGGCTGTGGCCACGAGCCTGGGTTCCAGTTCTGGCTTTCTCACCTACTCACTGTGTGATCCCGGGCGAGTTCCTTAACCTCTCTGTGTCTCAGTTTTCTCTTTCGTGACGTGGAAATGATAATAATAACCTTCCACCTTGTAGGGTGGTTGGGAGGATTAATGGATTCTTACGTTTTGTGTATGTGTGTGTCTAACATTCTATTGAATCCTCATGTACAAAAGCTTCATATACACAAAGTAGGTTGACTTATAGGAACTCAGCTCCCCAAAGGTTCAGCCCCAACCACAGCTAGCCCTCTGGCTGTCTGGTGTGGTGGGATCAGAGATGACTGGACACCAACCCAGGAAGCTCGTCTACTTTGGATCTCCCTGCAGTCACCCATCTCACATGGCAGGGCACAGTACGTTTACACCATCTGACCCATTATGTTATTTTGTTTAGTGCTCTGCTCTTTGTTAAAAAAAAAATTATATTGCAATTTATTTTATATTTATTTATTTTTTTTTATATTGCAATTTAAAAATTTGGTTTGTTTTCGGTGGGAGGGAACAGCGACAGAGTGGGTCTTCAGAGTCACCTCTGGAGCCAGAGTCGTGGTGTCACCTGCCCTTCCACTTCCCATTACGAACAATAAAGGCAGTTGACACCATAAAATCAATGAATAAAAAAAATTTTTTAAACCCTTGAATACCTTATGTGCATATCTTCATGCACATTAAGTACCTAACCCTCATATATATTATGCACATAATCCTCATCTATATTATACACAGTCTTCATATTATACTTTAGGACAGGGACTGGCACTTAGTGCATCACGTACCTGCTGTGTTATTGTATTATCACCACTTCTTCATGCATAGAATCCTTCATTGTCCATAGCATGCACAGCTTACAAATTCCCTTCATATTCATTGTCTCAAATACAGGTTTGTACACTTTATTCTTCAGCCACTAGAATGTAAGCCTCACGAGAGCAGGGAATTCTTAACCGCTTTCGTTCACTGTATCCTAGAAGCCTAGACTAGTACCTGAGGACAAAATGGATGCTGCATAAATATTTGTTAAATGGGTGGATGAATGACTTCAACAAACATTTCTGTAAAGCCAACTTGTATGCCAGGCACTGAGGATTCAAAGGTTAAAAACTATGGTAATCGGCCTTTGAAAAAGACTCAAGTCAACCTGTAATTCACTTGTAGAGTGATCAAATGCATGACCCTGTGACAGACCAGCCCCAAGAGCAGCAGTTCTCAGCAGTATTTTCGCCCCAGCATCCCCGGGGGACCAGACTCAGCCCCAGCAGAGATGGTAGCTCTCCAGCTCAGGAAGCCTCCGGGAGAGGGTTGGAGGGAGGAAGGGAGGGGAGAACACACACTCTTGAGAATCACTGTGCGGGGTTAGCCTACTAGGAGGATCAAGGTCTGCTGTCCACTGGGTACCATTATGGGTTTGGTTTTGTTTTTTACGATTACATCTTAGATAAACTGGTCCCATGTTTCCATGGAGTCTCTCTGTTCTCACCTTTTGTTGGTAAGATTTTATTTATTTAATCATGAGACACACAGAGAGAGGCAGAGACACAGGCAGAGGGAGATGCAGGCTCCCCGCTGGGATCCCGAAGTGGGACTCGATCCTGGGACCCCGGAGATCACACCTTGAGTAGAAGGCAGATGCTCAACCACTGAACCACCCAGGTGCCCCTGTTCTCACCTTCTTAAGGCTATTTTGGGCATCTAAGACAGACTGCTGGGGCAGTCTTATGTTCAGTATAGTCTTCATACGGGGGGCTTGAACAAATCCACCTCCCTTAGACACAGTAGGAGGGAATGGTGGAAGAAGATGCTTTCCTTTCCCCCATCATGGCTCCTCCTCTTCTTTCTTTGGTATTGGGGATCGAGCAATGACTTGGGAATTGAGACACAGTTCAAGTCCCAGGTTATGTCGTAGGAAAATGTGAATCAAAATCACAAGGAGATTCCACTTTGTCCCCACTTGGGTGACTAGAGCCAAGGCCAGCAATGAGCGTGGGTGAAGATGTGGAGAAGCTGAAGCCCTCATACACTGCCGGTGGAAGTGTAAAGTGGTGTGCGTGCTCTGGAGAACAGTGTGGCAGTTCCTCGAAAGGTTAAACCTAGACTTACCATATGATGTGGCAATTCCATCCCTAGGTGTGTCCCCAAGAGAAATGAAAATGTCTGTACACAGTTATTCAGAGCAGCATTATCCACAATAGCCAATAGTGGAAGCCACCGAAATACCAGTCCACTGATGGATGGCTGGGCGAAACCTGGCATAGCCACCCAGTGGAATATTCCTTTTCAGCCACAGAAAGGAATGAAGTTCTCATGCACACTGCAACACGGATGGACCCTAGAAACATGCATGTGAAAGCACCCAGACCCTAGAGGCTACATATCGTGTGATTCCATTTCTGTGCAATGCCCAGAACAGGCAAATCTACGAAGACAGGAAGCAGGTTAGCAATTTCCAGGAGGAAATCCCTCCCCGAAATGTATCTGGTTGAGATATGGTCATCTTCTTAAGTCCTTACCATACCCTCAGAAGAAATAGGATTGTAATTAAAAGTCACGGCGGGGGGTGGGGGGTGGGGTGGGGGGACACCTGAGTGGCTCAGTGGTTGAGCCTCTGCCTTCGACTCAGAGAGTGATCCCCGGGTCCCAGGATCGAGTCCTGCATCTGGCTCCCCGTGGGGAGCCTGCTTCTCCCTCTGCCTGTGTCTCTGCCTCTCTGTGTGTCTCGTGATTAAATAAATAAAATCTTTAAAATAAAAAAATAAAAGTCACCAGGGATTGCCTGTTTAGAGGACTCCTGGAAACCCATCCTGTGTAAAGCGCCTCATTACCTACTCATTTGCCTCTCCTTCCTCTGGCCTGATTGTCACGTGGTGAACTTGCTTCAGGTCAGGCCTTGCTATAGTGGGGAATGGGTGCTGCGCCTAACAGGGTGCGCCTAACAGGGTGCCGACAGCCGGCCTGCCAGGGAGAATATTTCAAAGCACTTTTCCAAGTATAAACAAAGCTCCGGATGAAACCTTCTTCTCGTCGATGTCTAACTCTCTGTGATAAATTGTCTCCCTCCCACTGCCCCCACCACCCCTTCTTTTTGAAAATGCCCCTGAACCAAATCAAATGAGGACAGGCTCCATCTCAGAGGCCTGAGTAAGGAAGCAGACAATAATCTTTTAATGGGATGCTATTTTTCAAACCGACATTTAGCCTACGCGAAGCAGCAGACGTGGAAACAGGGAGGACGGGAGGTGTCTGGAGCAGGAGGGACAGCTGCAAGGCAGGGCTGCAAGGCAGGGCTGCAAGGCAGGTGCTTATTACGGCAGAGCCAGCGAGGACACCAGCTCCCTCCCTGGACTAGGGCTGATGAAAGCCCACTCGAAAATTAAACAATCACACGGGAGTAGAAAATCCTTAAAAATGAAGTTGGAAGGCATATTAGAGCTGCAAAGAACCCTAGTGATGGTTTTCCAATCAAACACTTCCTTTGACACATTGGGGTGAGCCCACAGGGGTAAGGAGCCGGCCCAGGGGGACCTGGTCCAGGTGATTGGGGTGGGGCCCAGGGAGGAGGCCCTGGCTCCTCAGCTCCTTCCCAACCATCCTGATCACCTCCGGGAGGAAGCCTTATGGGGGGCAGGTGTGTCTTGCCATCTCCCTCTGGATCCAGCCGACACGGCCCAGCAGCAGCACCAGGATCTTTGGTTTGTGGTGGCGGCGGTGGGGAGTTTTTAAGCATTATTTTCTAATTATAACATGCAATTCTGGCTTTCCTTTATGATACTGATTTCAAGTTTTCTCGAAACATACACTTGTATCCAAAAGAGTGAATTATTTAAAGAAAAATAGTGTATAAATAAACAGGAACCAGATATGTCAAAAATCTGGAAGACGGCACATGAATGAGAAGCATTCATCTGGTGCAAACTGGCAATAATCGTGTAAATTCGTCCCTGAAATACACACACACACACACACACACACACACACACACACAATCCCTGGCTAGTGTTTAGCCAGTCTCGGCTTACATATCACCAGTGACAGGGAGCTTACTACTTTTCTGCTGAGTCTCTACCAATGTGTAGAAGGACATCGCTCCATGGTCAAAATAAGAAAGCGCCTATTTAATACTTCCCAACATCAGAACCCCTTCCCGCAGCCCCGGTGCTGCCCTGCTGAGACTGCATAGGCTCTGACCATCCTTCCTGGCAGGTCCAAGACTGAGCTCTGTGGACGACTGGTCCCCAAATACAGGCTTCCAACTCAAGTCTGGGGATGGTTGCGTGAGGACTCTGAGGTCCCAGCAGAAGGGAGGCAAAGAGCTTTCTCTCTCTCCGAGTCTGTACTTGGGTGGAGGGAAGGAGGTAGCCCTCCGGACCCACAGGCCTCAAAGGCAGCACGGGGAATTCTGGGGCCGCAAAAAGGAAAGGAAGGAGAGGCCGGGACCCCCTCCCCCAAAACAGACCTCTAGGATTTTGTAAATTTGTGGAAGCCTCTGATGGAGAGGGACCCTGAAGCCCCTGGCTCGGCCTCTGAGGTTCTCACTGCCACACTCACATGCACAAACACAGTGACTTAAGGGGCCCTGCCCAGGAAGCAAAAAAGGTCTCCCTTTCCACACACGACCTCTGGCCCATCATTTTGTGGCCTGGCCACTGTGCATTTTCAGGGATCCCCGTGGTCCTGTTGGCAGGCGAGTCCCAGACACCCCACCGTTCCAGGCCTGCTTCCTTCCCATCAGCTTCAGGGATGTGCTGCTTCTAGCAACTCCTCAGCCAGCTCCCAGACACAACCTTGCTGACTTTCTTCCCAGCCCCAGTGTCCTCAGCTGCCCTCCCTCCCCCCCCTGTGGTGCAGGTCATCAGTCCCTTTTCTTTCATCCTGGCACAGCTGCCAATCAGCACACAGAAGTGAGAAGTGAGCAGACCAACAGACAGCAGGAGGTGACTGTTTCCAGGCTTTGCGGAGAGGTCCCTCCTGCGGGGTGCTAGAGCCAGCCCCCATCCCCTTTGATGGCTCAGGAAGTCTCCAGCACTGTGCTGCTGACATTTATCCCAGCGCCCTCCCTCCCACCTCCACCCCCAGTGGGGGCCCTTCCCTCACCCAGAAAAAAGTCAAGTGAGGTCATTCTGTGCCAGCTCAGAAGTCTCTGGAATCACAGGTCCTGTCCTTCTAGCTGGCTCTCTGCACACAGATGCCTTCCCTGGCCACCCCTCCGGTGGCATGGCGGTTACTGGGAGAGGCTGGCCGGCGGGGCCACCCTGAACACCTGGGGATTTTCGGAGCCCTGGTGAGAACAAATATGGAAAGAGTTGCATTTGGTTTTTCCTACTTGAGACTTTTTTCAACTGATCTGAAGCAAAAAGGTAAAATGTGGGGGCACCCCGGTGGCTCAGTGGTTGAGCATCTGTCTTTGGCTCAGGTCATGATCCTGGGTCCTACATGGGGAGCCTCCCTCTGCCTATGTCTCTGCCTCTCTCTGTGTCTCTCATGAATAAATAAATAGAATTTTTTTAAAAAGGTAAAATGTGTTTCCTTACCCCAAATTTTAAGCAAAAAGTAATTTCCCACTTTCCAGCTCAAACTTGATTCAAATCTCCTGTAATCCGCCACCCCCCCGCCCCACCCCCAGGACAGGGGCTGCAGGTGGCCACCCAGCCCCAGGGCAGGGGTGACCTGGAGCAATGTCTTCTGGGCCAACCCCCTCTCTGACAGTCCTCAGAAGGTGACAGCCTCTGTCCTCCTTGCCGTTCCCATCTGCTCCGCAGCCCTGCACAGGGTGGCAGAGAGCCCACCCGGGAATGACAGTCCATTCTCCCAGAAAGGGCCACAGCCCAGGCTCCACAGGCCAAACGCAGACCAAGGCAAGTGGAAAGGTGTAGGTTCCCCGGAGCTGAAGGCAGACCATCCTCAAGTTCCCAAAGACCAGCTCTGTTCCGTGTTGCTTGTTGAATGTAGAAGGCAGAGCAAGGAGGAGAGACGGTGGGGACCGTCGGTCTCAGGACGCTCCTGTTCTCCTGAGAGGAGGATGTTGCAAAATGGTGCAAGCATTCGGGCGCCTTGCCCTGCCAAACAAGGTATTTCATAGACGGGCAAGACGAATTCACGGTTTGAAAAAATAACCACGGGGATCCCTGGGTGGCTCAGCGGTTAAGCACCTGCCTTCAGCCTGGGGTGTGATCCTGGAGCCCGGGATCGAGTCCCACATCGGGCTCCCTGCATGGAGCCTGCTTCTCCCTCTGCCTGTGGCTCTGCCTCTGTCTCTCTCTGTCTCATAAGTAAATAAAATTTTTAAAAAATAAACATTTATATTATTAAAAAGGAAAAATAACCACAAGAGCGGTTACCTCGGGGGCCGGGGTCAGACACTGACTGAGGTGGACGTGCAGGAAATTTCTGGGGTGATAGGATTCTTTCTACTTCAGAAGAGAAAACCCGTGAACAAATACCAAGCTCACGAGCAGCGCTAATGGAACATTTCTGCGGTGATGGAAATGCTCTGTGCCTGGTTCATGCAGTACTGCAATCACTGGGCTGTGTGGCCTTGAAACCAGGCACGCAGGCGCCCCAGCCCCCCAGGCCCGCGGAGGCCAGGCCAGGGCCTGCTTCTCCGCAGAGACAGAGGGGGACTCACCCAGGGCGGCACACGGCCACCAGCCGGCCAGGGGCAGGGAGAGCCAAGTCTCCGGATTTGGATTCGGAGGTGTGCACTGGCTCCCCTGGCGCCCAGAGGAAGGGGGCAGCCCCAGGGTCGGGGGCAGGGGAGCCCTGAGGGTGGAGGGGCAAGCCCCAGATCTCAGCCAGACGCCCCCCGGGGAACTGCAGCCCCAGCCCTGAGAGCACAAGCTCCGGGGGCCGCCTCTGGGCCAACGGGGACAAACCCCAGCCCGTGCCGACACTGCACACTTTACAACACGCTTCCACGCACGCTCTCCTTCCTTCCTTCCTTCCCTTCGGTCCCAGTGGTGGTCCGCAAACACGGGGGAGAGGCAAGAGGTCTAGACTCTGAGTCAGACTGCCGGGGTTGGAATTTGGATATGCCGGACCCAGGCATCTGTCACATGGCCCATCTTAGCCTCTCTGTGCCTCAGTTTCCCAACTTGTAAAATGGGAATAATAATAGCACAGGCCTCGCTGAGCTGTCATGGGAATTAAATGAAACGATCCACTCACACAAAGCCCTCCTCATTAGTATGATCATACGGCTGCTGCTGCTCTTCCCGGGCGGTCATTGTCAGAGAGCGGGCCAGAGCTGGAGGGGGGCCAGGGGGTGCATCAGCATCAGTGCCAAGCTGCCTGGCCACCACAGGCGGGGCTGGAGCTACGGCACCCTCTCCCCTCCCAGAGCCAACCCCGGAGCTGCACTCGACTCTGAAGTGGCTGCCCTTAGAGGGAGATTACCTTTGGCTCCTGAATCTCCCACTTGGAAGTGTGTCCTCTGGAGCTGACTCCCCAGGTCCAGATGAGTCCCCAGGAGCATCACCGCCAGAGCTAAGGGTCCGTCTCCTGCTGCCCAGCCAGCAGCTCCTGGCCCTTCTCCCCGGAGGCCGTGGTCAAGAGGGGAGGTTTACAGGATCAAATTCATATAGGAAGAGAGGGACCCTCCCATTGTACCACCAGCCCACCCAGGGGTGGGGAAGGACGGGCAGAGCCCCCACTAGTCAACTGTGTGTGTGTGCACATTTGTGTGAGAGTTTTTCCATTTGCAGAGCATCACACTCGAGAGCTAACTTGGTAGTTATGAAAACCTAGACGGGCAGGTGTTTTTTATTCGTAGTTTCAAGATGAAAACTGAGTCACTGAGGGGCTAAAGGACCTGCCCAGGATCAGCTGTGTTAACTCTTGCGGAGTGTTACCAGCATCCCATCAATGATTACATTTCTGGAAAGTTCCCCGAGGGCACCACCTATAATCAGAACGAGCACTGCTGAAGTCAGGGCCAGGGGTCTGTCCAACCGGGTTCTCGTGGCTTCGTTTTCCTTAGCCCCACACCCGGGCATTGCCATTGTGCCATCCCCCAGAAACAACCCACACACCCCCACCGGCTGGTGGGTGGCATATTCGGGTCCAGTGCACAGACCGTTTTGCAGCACCTCTGTGCTAAGCACTGTGTCTGGGGCAGCTAGGCGGTGGGGTGATGGTAACGGCGACACACGAGTTGCAGAGGCTGGCTTTGCAAAGGTAATAGGCATCCAGTTGCTTAGACACCAGGTCTCCAGGCTGAGCTATGATTCATGTCCACAACTGGGGAGAAAAATCTGTTGATAGTTGGCTGCAAAGATAATGCCTTGTAAGTTTAAGTGACATCTTGTGTCTTAATTATGGTAATAGCTGCCGTCACGGAGCACCTCCGGCTCGCCAGGCCCTGCACTAGGTGCCGTAAATAGCACAACCTCAATCAAATCTCGCCTTAATTGATAGACACCTTGTGAAATAGCCCTATCATCAGAGCCTTACACATGAGGATGCTGAGTCCTACCAAAAAGCCACCAGCCCAGCGCCTCGGTGGTTGTGCCAGGATGTGAACCCGGGCCGTGCGATTCTAGAGTCTCATGCTGAACTGTGACTGTAGGTCTCTCACTACAAAAGACACACAGCACATGCCACGTGAAATATCCCATTTAAAACCCATCTGATCACCTTGAGCCACAAAGATATAAATAAAGTTCCTCCTTATTCAATTTACTAATCCTCTGTCTACCCCCAAATGAGGACTTTGGCCGCATTTTTGTCCACAGTGGTGGCATAAATCAAATAAGCCAGTCTTGGCCTATCTGAGCATACAGGGTTCCTAGACTGAAACCTGGGTTTGAACCTCATTGTTCCATTTTGTGGCCAATTCAGATGACCCCTAGGCTGGGTGTCATGCTGTGCCCGGGACACATCACCTAGGGCAGAGGTGCTTGGGGCTTGGAATAGGGCTCTGAACTCTAGCAGCCATGTGTCCTGGGGTAGGTAGTCCGTTCACGTCCCTGTAGCCAAACTTCACCTGTCAAATAGGCTCCAGGACCCCGCCTTCCCAGCACAGCCGAGATGATGTCAGAACAGATGGTTCTACCGCTGACTGGCCCCTTGCTGTGCACCAGCCACTGTGCCTACCTTATCTAACTTGATCCACACAACAGCCCTGCAAGGTAGGTACTATCACAGCCTGCATTTTACAGATGAGAAAGCCAAGGCTCAGAGGGACAAATGATTTGTGCAGGGTTAGACAAGGAGTAAGGGGCATGCCCATGTCCGTTCTATACATGGCCTTGCTCTTGAGCCCCTGGCAGCTCTGCGGGTGCCCCGCAACCTGTAGAGCTCTGTAGAAGGTAAAGCCCAGCTCCTAGCATCTTCTCTCACCAGGTGGCCTCGTTTCCTGGCTAATCCTGTTCTCTTGGTCTTAGGCTCACTGATTCAGAAGTTATAGAAGAACCCCATCTCCTCCAGACTTAAAAGCTGACTTGTGCCTGATGGTGCCCGTCTCTGGAACATATACTCCTTGATGCATCAGCCAGCTCTGTGCAGCTCGCAACACAGGGCAGGGTTTTGACTAATGTTGACACGGAAACCCATTAGTGTCCCATCCCCGTCTCGGTGGAGTCCCGTACTCATGACACCTGGTGGGCTCAGATGAGACACTGCATCTCCGGGCATCAAGGCGGAACATTTGGCATTCCCCAGCTGGCTCTGGCAGGTCTCTGCAACTGCCTGAAACAAAGCAAGTCCTGACACAAACGTCAGGCAGATCGATGTTGAGCTGCCTTGGGTAGGAGCTCATTAAGGGTTTGCTGCTTCCAGGACTGCTTGAGAGGCCCCCTCTCCCTAATCCTCAGCACGGTCTCATCCGTCTTTAACCATCCCCATTCCCGATGCCCCTGTAAGCCCACTGATGTAATGCGAGGGCCTGTTCTAAATGCTGACATGTACTAACACATTCACTCTTGCGACAGCTCTTAATCACATGCTAGGTTTGCTGGGAAAAGCCCTGATTTGTACTGTTACAGCATTTCACATCAGATCACATCATACTGTTTGAACCAGTAATACAACTTCATGGTAAGAAATATAAAAAGAATACAAGGATCTAAGACGGCCTGTTCCCAGGATGAGCTGTCCTGCAACAGCTTCTAAACAGGAACAAGATGGGGTCTGCTCTCTCCTCCAGCAGACAGTTCCCCACTGACCCTGGCTGTGGCCTGGAGCAGAGCTGAAGACTTGCTACCCTTGGGTCAGAACCATGGAGCTGATGCTTTCCGAATTTGGATCTTCCAAGGACCCTGTCCCAATTTTTGCCCCATTCACATAGTGCCTCTACTTTTTAGTTCTTTACATAAGAATTATCTTTAAATTAGTTCACTTTGATTTAAATAATCTTTAAAGGAAACACTAGCCTAAAAGAGACAGTGTGGAGTGGCTCCTAAGAATGTGGGCTCTGGATTGGAGCCAAGCGTGGCCCTTTCCAAACTGTGACTCTCTAGGTAGCTTACTAAAATTCTCTGAACCCCAGTTTCTATACACGGAAAGCAGAGTACTAGAACCCCTCTCATAGGTTGCCATGAGGATAAAAAGAGCTACTAATCAGAAAGCATTCAAAACACTGCAAACAGTGTTTGAACTTGATATGTGCTAGCTACTGCTAAGGCATATTCCTTGCCATAAGTAGGACATAACTACAAAAATAAGCACAAAGGAAACCAAACAATTTATGAAACATTAACCAGAGACTGCCTGCCTGAAGCCCAGTTTTCTTTGTTAGAATTGAGATGCAGAAAGTTTAGAAGTACTGAAAACCTATAATCCGTAAATGAGATGTAGTCACAAGTATTGAGGAGAACTGAGAGGAGAATCACTGTCTCATCCTGTGATACACTATTGTCATTGCCACCCCTGTGTCCCATCTACAATAAGCTTGCATATTATCTATGACAGTCCACACTCTGGGACCAAGTCAAGCAGGAAACTCCTGGGGGAATTACGCCTCTCTAGCAAAGGGGCTTGCTGATTTGACAAAGTGCTTTTTCAAACTATTTGTCCTGGATCCTTCTCCACCTCCACCCTCATTCTGTTGTGTCTGTATTCCCCAGTGAGAATCACTATGTCCAGTGTCAGCTGCTCTTTATGGAAGAGTGTGCTTGTGTGAACAGCCTAGAGGCAGAAAAGAGGTTGAGCCCAGTGTGTGAAAATGCACCTCAGTGGAGCCTCAGGGGTCCCTTGAACACACTGCAATATTTGAGGGAAATTTCATATTTGCTTTATTAAGTTCTTGACCAACCCAGTGAAAAATTCAGACATATGATGCTAAAACCAAAGAAAGCCACAATTAGCTTAAACTGCACAGGTAGTAGATGACATTAAGGAATTAAAAAAAAATTTTTTTAAAGGAATTAGTATTGCTAGGTAGGATGATTTTGTGCTTATGATTTTTTTTAAAGTCTGTGTCTGTTAGAGAAAAATATACCAATGTCTTGGATTTGCTTTGATTACTCCAGTAAAGAAGAAAGAGAAGGAGGAGGAGCAGGAGGAGGAGGAGGGGGAGGAAGGAGAGGAGAATGAGGGAGGGGGAAGGGAAGGAGGAAGAAGGAGGGGAAGGAGGAAGGGGAAAAGGAGGAGGGGAAGGTCAGGAGCAACAGCAGAATGGGAAGAATATATTTTTTAAAGGATGAAAGAATATTGATATTTAGTGAAGCAGAGCAATGAACACATAGGAATTCATTACATTTGTTTGATATGTATGTGACCCATATGTATTACAATTCATATGTATGTTTTGATACATAGATTCATACACACACACATTTCCCATAATAAAAAAAAGTTTTCTTAAAAAGTTATGCTTAGTATATTCAAAGAGATAAAAGGAAAAAAATATCAACAATGCTAGCAAAGAAAGAACTAGGAAAAAACATCCCAGACTTGAAAAAGAAATCTAGGAATCCTAGGACTGAAAAACACAGCAACTAAGAGGAATTACTCAATGGATAGGCCGATATTCCTAAGCAGAGAAGTAATGAATTAAAAAGTTAGTTAGAAAAAAAATCTCCATTGGGACACCTGGGTAGCTCAGTGGTTCAGCGTCTGTCTGCCTTTGACTCAGGGTGTGATCCTGGGGTCTGGGACCAAGTCCAACATCAGGCTCCTTGTGGGAGCCTGCTTCTCCCTCTGCCTATGTCTCTGCCTCTCTCTCTCTCTCTCTCTCTCTCTCTCTCTCTCTCATGAATAAATAAATAAAATCTTTAAAAAAAAAAAAAAAAGAAAAAGAATCTCCGGAAAGGAGCACAGAGAGGAAAATATGTACGGAAAATATTTTTTTTTTTGGAAAAATATTTTTTTTTATGTTAGAGACTTAGACAAAACACTGAGAAGGTCCAACATATTTGTAACCAGTCTCAGGAAGAATGGAGAGAGAGGAAAGGGGACAAAAAAATATTTAAACTTATAATGAATGAGAACACTGCACAATACATGAAAGCCATCATGTCACAGATTTAAGAATCCCTACAGCCTCCAGGCCAGCTATGTTAAGGAGCAGGGGGAGAAAACACCCAGCCACATCAGAGTCAAACTATAGGGAACAAAGGACAAAGAGAAAAATCTTAAAAGCAGGTTAAGTGAAAACAAATGAGCAAATGAACAGATTACCTTCTAAGAAACAGCAATTAGACAAACAACTGACTTCTCAAAAGAAACAAGGGAAAGTAGGAGTCAGTGAAATGACATCTTTCAAAAACTGAAAGAAAGGACCTGCAACCTAGACTTCTATACCCAGCAAAGTTATCCTTCAAGACGAAGATAGAATAAGAGCACTTGCAGACCATCTGGGGAAATGTTTCACCAAGAAGTGAGCAAAAGGAAGTACTAAAGGGCGTTCTTCCAACAGAAAAGCAGTTATTCCAAACTGAAGGTTGCAGATGCAGGTTGGAATAAAAAGCAATCAAAATCATAAAAATACGAGTCAGTATAAGTGACCACAGACCGTGTAAATAATAATAATGTATAGAGCTGCCTGGGTGGCTCAGTCAGGCAAGTGTCTGGCTCTTGATTTCAGCTCAGATTATCTCAGAGTCGTGGAATCGAGCCCTGTGCCAGGATACGTGCTCAGTGAGGAATCTGCTCAAGGTTCTCTCCCCCTCCGTCTGCCCCCCCCAACTCCTATAAATAAATAAATAAATAAATAAATAAATAAATAAATAAATAAATAAATCTATTTTTAAAAAGTAATAATAATGTATTGTTGAGTTTAAAATATTAAGAAATTTAAATATATGTCATCAATGGACATGTAAGTCAAGAAAAGTGTCCATGAAATCACAATGTTTTAATAGTCTTCCACTGTCCAGAATGATGGCATTACTAGTAATCACTTCTAGGTTTTTGATAAGTCAAAGATTAAGGTTCCAATTTCTGAAGTGAACACCAAAAAAATATTAAATTTGTATAACTTCCAAGCTAACAGAGAGTGTGAAAGGAATGATAATATACTCAATATATCCAAAAGAGCAAGAAAAGAGGAAAGGGGGAATTAGACTAGGCAGGAAAAATAGAAAGAACCTGGTAAAATGGTAAATTTAAATTTAAATATATTAGGAACTACATTAAATAATTAATATATTAGTCATTTATTATTAATATAAACTGTTAGTATTTAAATTTACACCATAACTAACATGGGTAATATATTAAGACATATGCATTTGAGGCTATACATTTCTCCATAAGCATATCTTTAGCTGTAACCTACATATTTTGATATATAGTATTTTCATTATCAATCAGTTTCAAATAATCCACAATTTTCATTGTGATTATTCCTTTGGTTTATGTTTATTCAAAAGCAAGGTTTAAATTTCCAAATTTATGGCAAATTATTTTTTCTAGCTCATTTATTTTTAAGGATTTTATTTATTTATTCATGAGAGACACACAGAGAGAGGCAGACACAGGCAGAGGGAAAAGCAGGGTCCCTGCGGAGAGCCTGATGTGGGACTCAATCCCAGGGCCTCAGGATCACGACCTGAGCCAAAGACAGGAGTTCAACCACTGAGTCACCCAGGTGCTCCTCTAGCTCATTTCTAACTTCATGACATTGTAAGGGGGGAAAAAACCCTCTGTATTATTTTAGTCCTTTTTTTTTCTGTACTTGCTTTATGGCCCAGGATATGGTCAAGTTTTTTAATAAATATTCTACATTAGCTTGAAACCACATGTGTTCTAAAGTCATCAGGAGCTGTATTCCATATATCCATTGGTTCTGGTTTGCTGATTGTGTTTAAATCTTTTTTACTTTTGTCTAATTTCCTTATCAGTTACAGAGAAAAGTATGTTAAAATCTGATTATGATTGTCAATTGTTTCTTTGGGTTTGTCAGTTTTTAGTAGGTATTTGAGACTAAGTTATTAAACATACAAATTTGAATTTCCTCAATTTTCTGGTCCATTTGCTTTCTACATGGAACTTAAACATTGACAAAGAAAAAATGCCAAATTTTCCCAGATGTTACAAAAAGAAACACAGTCCAACTCATATTATGAAGCCTACAGAATTTTGATACCAAAAGTGACAGAAACACGGAGTGGAAGAACTATGAGCCAAATCTTGTTCTTGAGTTTTATATTTTATTAATGCAAAATTCATTAATAAAATATTAGCAAGTTAATTTCAACTGTCTCTAAAGAGGTGGTCTCTAAATGCCATGACCACACTGAGTTTTATTCCAAGTACAAAGATGGCTTAACACTATGCCATATAGCGCAATAACGAAATAAAGGATAAAAATCATGTCTCAATAGATTCATAAAAAGCATTTGATAAAACTCAACATTGATTCATTCATACTTTTTAAGAAAATTCAGACAAATAGAAGTAGAAGGAAACTTTGTCATCTGACAAAATGTACAGTAGACTTCAATTATTCTAGAGACTCAGCAGAAGGTAGATAGCACCCTCAGATGCGGTGACCTGAAGAGTTTAATACAATAATTGCTTAGAAAGGTGGGGGAGCATTTAAAGAAACAAACAAGGTGTAATGTAGTATCCTAGAGCTAGTAATGGACAGGAGGAACTGAAGGGACAAGAGAAACGAGGAACTACTATAAAATGGGGAAAGTTGGCTATATGGAGGGGGCTACATGACATAAGCTGTGGTCTTTGGTAGGACACACCTAATCTATATGACATGGCAGTGAGGTAGTCTGGGGAATAAATACCTCCAAGCAATTTTCCTCCCTACCCTATCTCATATCAGTGCCTATAACTGGCCACAACTAATCTAAACCAAAAAAGGCAGTGGAGCCCATTGGTTCAATGCCTACATGTTGCTTCTTGGGGTACGGTACAGCTGGAAAAGTATAGAGAATGGATCTGGAGAAATAAACAAAAAGCATTCAGTATAATATAATTTACTCATGAAATGTAGAAAATTTGTCTTTTTGAGATTTGAAACAAAACAAATATGTTTCCTCCTATTCAACATGGTAGAGGAAGTAGCCAGTGCAATAAGACAAGAAGACATAAAAGACACAGGATGAAAAAGGAAGAAATAGAACAATCAGGAAGAGGTAATTTGTGTATAGAGAGCATCCAAAATAACATGTAAATAAAATGTCAGAATTAATAATTGTTGGGCTGGTGAGACTGGGGACCTCAAAACAGCGACCCCAGGCCAACAGCCTCCCAATAAGGCCGCCTTGCTGCCCTACCCTACCTTAGCACACAAGGACCTATAACCCTTGCCCTAACTGGAATGCAGCCCTACCCCCATCTCCCCACCAAGACCACCTTGCCGCCCTACCTTAACACACAAAGACCTGTAACTCTTGCCCTAACTGGATGCCATCTTCCCCCCATCTTCCCACCAACACCACCTTACCTCCCTACCCTAACTTAGCTTACAAAGACCTGTAACCCTTACACTAATCGGAATGCCACCCTGCCCCCATCTTCCCACCAAAAACTCTTTATAGATCCCCCTGCAGTTTGCCTGGGACAGCTTCCCTGACTCAAGCCCCTCTGAGTCACAGAACCTTGCCCAGGAGCACTCCCCATTAAAGCACTCTCAAACCTACCGCCTGGCTCTGCTGTTTTTTTAAATTTCTCCATCGTTCATTTGGGAAAAACCTAACAATAATAAGTTTAGGTTTTTCAAAAAAGTTCAATAGACAAGAATTGATTGCATTTGTATATACTTGCAATAAATAGCAAAATATATATATATATGATACTTAGAAATTAATCTAAGTATAAGACCTTGCAAAAAGCAATGAATAAGTAAGAAGATCAATAAAAGAAGCCATAAAATATGGGGTGCCTGGGTGGCCCAGTCGGTTAAGCATCTGCCTTCGGCTCAGGTCATGATCCCAGGGTCCTGGGATCCAGGCCTGCATCAAACTCCCTGCTCAGTGAACAGTCTGCTTCTCCCTATCTTCCCTGCTTGTGCTCTCTTCTTGCTATCTCTGTCTCTCTCTCTCTCCATCTCAAATAAATAAATAAGATCTTTAAAAAAAAAAAAAAGAAGCTATAAAATAAAGCTGTATACCAGTGTCATGGATTGGGAGACCTATATTTTAAAGGTAACAATGCTTCCCCAACTGATCTGTGTATTTAATTTAATCTTGATCACATCCTAATGAGGATCTCTTCCAAAGCTGTGTGGAGAAATGAATCTGCCTACCACAAGGGTGGACCATGGCAGCCGCATGTGTGTCCTGTGGACCTTCAACTGTAGAGAAAATAACCGACCAAGGACCTCAGCGACTGTGCATTTAGGGATACTACAGCAGGCCTGTTCTTGGGAGACAGGGACCCTTCTGATGGCCAGCTTTGGTTCTAGGATTTTCCAATATTGTCGAAACTTTCTTTGACTACACAGTTGCTTTTAACAATTCCACCCAATTTTCTCTTCTCCTCTTTACTTGGAAGCAGACTTGTGGGTCAGTCTGACAGCTCTCCTTGCCTTAGCAAGATCCCTCCCTATTTTTTTTTGCATATAAGCATTTCCCTTAATGAAATTTATTTATTAGTTTTTCGTGCCATCTTGGGGTCTGTCTCTTGGAGGACCCAAGCTAACACAATAGCCAAGATGTTCAAGAAGTTGGGGGAACTTGCTTAATTTCATATCAAGATTTGTTATAAAAGCGCAGTAATTAAAACAGTGTTTTGACACAGAGTTGGACAAATAGACTCAAAGAATAGAACAGAAGGCCCAGAAATCTTGCAATGCATGAGCACACGCACAATTTAACAAATGTGGCTCTCCAACAGAGTGAAAAAGAGACTGTATTTTAATAAATAACACTAGATATTGGGTATCCATATGGAGAGAGAAAAATGAAACATCTATTTCACATTTTACATAAAAAATAATTTCATTATTTGTAAACCTGAATGTAAAAGAAAACAATAAAGCTTCTAGAAGATAATATGGGATACTATTTTCATGGCTACAGTGTAGAAAAAAGCTTCCTAATCAAAACACACAAAAAAACTAACTAATAAGGAAAAGATTGTTATTTGGACCCCATTAAATTAAGAACTTCATGTTCATCCAAAGCAGCCATTTAAAGATTGAAAGATTGAAAGATCCCATAAATCACAGAGTGGGAGAAGATTTTTGCAACACATATAACTGATGATGGGATCACATCCAAAATATCAAAAGAACTCCTACAAAACAGCGAGAAACACACAGTTCAAGAGAAAAATGGCAAGAGTCTTGAACAAACAATTCACTGGAGGAACTCAGCCCCATGCATTATAGGTCAAATGCAAATTAAAATCACAGTGAGATATCACTATATGCCCACCAGAATGCAAGAAGTACAAAAGTACAAAGGCTGACAAATGTATAGGAGTTACAAAAACGTACCAATGGGCACTGTTTGAACTGATGGATCCAAGTGTGGGTGAGGCGGTGAAGCAATGGGAACTCTCGTATTGAGAGTAAAAGCACCATTTTGCTATGACCACTTTGGAAAATAGGGTGGCACTATGTACTGTAACTGAAGATAGGCATACACTAGAACTCAGCAATTTGAAATTTGACTCTTGTTGGGAAAAAAAATGCATATCCATTGCAACGTGATTCTTACAGTCCCAAACTGGAAATTACTCAAATGTCCATTAATAACAGAATGGGCAAATATTTCATACAATGGTCAACCATACCAAAATGAAATTGTAGCATACATGGAAGTATATGCATGAATTTCCCAATGTTAAAGATACACATTTCAAAAAACACACACACAGTAAGATTCTACTTATAAAAATTCAAAATTAGGCAAAACTGTATCGTTTTGGAATGAGTACATATATGGCAAAATTATAAAGAAGAGCATAGTTACTATAAAAGTCAAGATAGTGGTATCCTCTAGAAGAAAGGCATAGATGGTTGTTGCTTTTTTTAAGTAATCTCTATGCCCTAATATGGGGCTCAAACTCATGATCCCAAGATCAAGAGTCACATGCTCTACTGACTGAGCTAGTCAGGGATCCCAGTACCCTCTAAGAGAACAGGAGGGAGGTGTCAGTGGGAAAGGGCATGAGGTGAGGCTTTGGAGACGCGGCAAAGGGTGATAATTACATGGGTTTGCTTTTTTATTATTCACTGACCCATAAAGTTTTGCTTTGTAGACTTTTCTGAATGTTTGTCATATTTCAAAATAAATAAACTTGACTGGGCTAATTGATTTGGCATCGAGAACTAGCTTTGCCACCTCAGATGTTTGGTGGACATTTTCCAAGGTTTGGGTGAAAATGTTTAAGGCTTGCGCTGAGACAAAAGCATTTCATCAAAAATATTATGTTGATAAGGGCAAATTGAGATTTATGTTTGGATTTTTCCCAACTCCTTTTGTGAATGTCAGTTTAAACAAATGTCGCTCTGTGAAGGAATGAGAGGGTAATTAATAGTCATTTGATAGGTCTTGGTACATAGGCTTTGTGATATACTTCCCAGAAACTGAGAATGTGAATTACTCTAATGACCGAGTTGCAAATCAATGGTTTCTAATTCTTTGGTTTCAAGAAAACTAAAGAAGGATTTAGCTTAGTCAGAGGATTAGCTGATAGAAGGTTATAAATGTTTTTTGATGATATATCATTGTGATTTTTAGCATGTAACTCAAAAATAGTTCAAAGAATTATATGACAATGCTATATAATACAACGTATTCCATTTCTATCTACCTGCTTATGTGAATGAGGTTTCCTAGTGCTTACCTCTACAAAAACCATCAACAGCAAGAGAAATTAGCTGAACGCTGTCTCAATCTAACAATCACACTCAGCCATAGATAAATGAACCAATTATTTTTTAAATGCTCAATTCACATTATTGAGAAGTGGATTTCCAATTTTTTAGTTATATGTTTATTATTTAAAATTTTTTACTTTATATTGTTTTGCTCAATTGTATATTCATTAAGATTGCAATGTACCTACCTCAATCCCGGTCAAAATTTTCAGTCTGTAAAGATATGTGGTCACAAGATCTAAATGTGTATATGTGTGTGTGTGTGTGTGTGTGTGTGTGTGTGTGTATAATCTAATTGCAGAGACACAAGGTAAAATAATCTGAAAGACTTTTAAGCATAAAAAACACATTAGGGGACTCCTGGGTGGCAGTGCTTGAGCATCTGTCTTTGGCTCAGGTCACGATCCCGGATTCCTGGGATCAAGTCCCCTATCAGGCTCCCTGCGGGGACCCTGCTTCTCCATCTGCCTATGTCTCTGCCTCTCTCTGTGTCTCTCACAAATAGATAAAATCTTTAAAAAAAAAAAAAAGACAAAAAAAAAGTTAGGATGAAATTCTATAAGATAATAGAATGGAAATAAGAGTTCAAGAAAAATAATTATCTAACATTTGACTGCTAAAGATTTTATTCATGTGTTTTTTTATTTGACTATTGTTGACGTCCAATATTACATTAGGAATTTAACAAGTTTGGGGGATCCCTGGGTGGCTCAGCGGTTTAAGGCCTGCCTTCGGCCCAGGGTGTGATCCTGGGGTCCGGGATCAAGTAGCACATCAGGCTCCCTGCATGGAGCCTGCTTCTCCCTCTTCCTGTGTCTCTGCCTCTCTCTCTCTCTCTCTCTCATGAATAAATAAATAAAATCTTTTAAAAAAAAAGGAATTTAACAATTTCGTATGTTATGTTCACGATAAGTGTGACTACCATGCGTCCCATTACGTTGCTATAACGTCATTGACTGTATTCCTCATGCTGTGCCTTTTACTCGTGATTTATTCATTCCGTAGCCGGAAGGGTGTCCCTCCCCTTCACCCATTTTGTTCCACTCTTTACCCCTCTCTCCTCTGGCAACCATCAATTTGTTCTCTGTATTCATGGGTCTGATTCTGCTCTTTGTTTATTCATTTGTTTGTTTTAGATTCCACTTAGGAATGGAATCATATGGTATTTCTTTCTCAGTCTGACTTATTTCACTTAGCATAATACCTCTAGATCCATCCGTGTTGTCTCAAATGGCACAATCTCATCTTGTTTTACAGCTGTGTAATATTCCGTTGTATATCTGTACCGCATTTGTTCATGTATTTTTTTAAATGATGGTATTAGATTACTGTGAAGTGTTTATTTCCTTAAATACATTTTAAAGTGATGTGACAGCTTTAGAATGTTAACGGTTTCATAAGTCAGAATTACATTCTTTGCAACTACTTAAACTTACAAAAAAAATTTTGATGTCAACTTAAAAACCTCCAAAGGTGGTGGGCTTCCCATCCCTCACACCAGCATCTCACTCTGCACTTTACCATGCCTTTCACCCGAGACCCTTTCCAGCACCCTACATTGGAAAACGATGATTCCTACCTGGGAAACTCCGGGCTTCCAAGAAACTGCCATATAAGAACTCAACTCACCTTGCTCAGCAACAGGAACCCTGGAGTCAGCTCAGCTCGACTCCCACAATCACCTCTATGAGGCAAGATATTTATTTTTTTGATCCTGAGATACCAAAGGATGACCTGGATTTCCGCTTAGCAGCCTTGTACAACCACCACACAGGGACATTCAAGAACAAAAGTGAGATACTTTTACACAAGGAGACCACTCAGGATATCCACCGTATCATCAAGACCTAATTCCCTGGAGAACTTTTACCCCCTCCTCCGCCACCTTCCATCACTTCCCGAGCTAACATCAGACACTGGATCAACCCTAAGAAGGAGTCTATCCACAGCATCCAGGGATCCATAGTGTCCCCTCACACTGCAGCCACCAATGGAGGCTACTCCCGAAAGAATGATGGTGGCTTCTTCTGTACTTTGTGTTGACAGGCCCCTGGACTAATTAATCAGAGTGGAACATGCTGCCGCCTGCCTCAATTAAATAGATTTGTGCTGGAAAAAACAAACAAAAAACAAAACAAAACAAAAATACCTTCACAGGGGCACATGGCTCTTCAAGCCAATGGCTTAAACAGACTCATGGTTTATTCTCTTACATAAGAGAAGCTAGAGACAGACAATCCAGGCTGGGATGGCAGTTCCTTGAAATCCATCAGAGGCTCTGGATCCTTCGGCGCTTGTGTTCTACCGTCCTCGGAAGGCAGCTTCTACCTTCCAGGCCAGAGTCTGACTCCTGGAGCTTCAGCCATCAGTCCTGTGGCCTGGAAATCCTGGGGAGGGGCCACTGCAGCTTTGCCAGGAGCCCCCCCACCTGACCGCTCCTATTAGTCAGGGAACCTGGAAAGAGAATTTTCCAACTGGGCATAATGCCCAAAGCCCTGTGACCAGGGGAGAAGATGAGAATATATATTTGGCAGGCAATTAGCTGTCTTAGTCACATGGAGTATGATCCGTGCCCGTTACATCGCATACAGACACATGTGTATCTGTGCCTTGTTACCAGTTATGAATGATTTATCCCTGGGGGCGGGGGATTTCAGGTTATTTTTACTTACTTCTTAGCACATTCATACATTAATTTTTATAGTCAACATGGTAATTCTTACAAAAGCTTTATTGATATTGTCATAAGTTAAGAAGGGACAAACTGGGAAAAAGAAAAAAAATCAGACTTTAAAGTCAAAAGACCAGAGTTTAAACCCCACTGTACAGAATGACTTAGGCATGTATCTTCATCTCTGGGAGCCACAATCTCCTTGTCTACAGGAGGCTTGCTTAGATGGTTCCATTTTCTCTGGCTTGCATTGTTGCTGATGAGAAGCCATGGTCATCCTTTTTTTTTTTTTTTTTTTTGCCATGGTCATCCTGATTTTCATTCCACTGTATGTCATTTTTTTCCTCTGGCTGCTTTTAAAATTCTTTTTTCTCAAAAAAAAAAAAAGATTTTTTTTTTTCTCATCGTTAGTTTTCAGCCATTCTCGGAAGTGCCTTGTATGGTTTTCTCTGTGTTTGTTCTGCTTGCCGTTTGTTGAAATTCTCGCATCTGTTTATATTTTTCATCTGACTTGCAAAACTTTCGGTCATTATTTCTTCAAATAAAAGCTATTGGCAAGTCTGTGCCTGCTAATTTTACCATCATGGCTATTTCTAGGTCTGTTGACTGTATTTTTTTTTCCTTTTGATCAAAAAAAAGTTTTATTAGATGCTGGACATTATGAATATGTTTTTGAGTACTGGAATTTGTTGTCTTTAAAAATATCATTTTGTTCTGAGAGTTACTTGAGGATCTGCTTGTTACTTTCAAAACAATGTTTTAAAAACATTGTCAAAAAAAATTAAAAACATTGTCAAAGTACATCTAGGACAGCCTTTGCTTTGGGGATAGTTTAACCCCTCGTCTAAGGTAAGATCTTTGTGAAGTCACTACTGAGAGCTCCCAGGGTTCATGGAGTTTTCTCTATTCTGGTTGGTCAGGACTCAAAAGTCTTCCAACCCTCTCCGTGTATCTCATGAATAAATAAATAAAATCTTAAAAAAAACAAAGTCTTCCAACCTTGTGTGTGCTCTGGTCATTATTCAGCTCCCTGCTTGTGGTTCATTGGCCAGTATTTGCCCTTTGTTCTCCTGGGGTCTCACCCTACCCATGACCAGCTTAGTACTCAGTCAAAGACTTAAGGGGATCCTCTTTGCTCTTCACTTGTTTTTTACTGAGATGTAATTCACATACCTTAAAATCCACCCTTGTAAAGTGTATGATACATTGGTTTCTAATATAGTCACAAGACAGGGCAACCATCACCACCGTCTAACTCCAGGATGTTTTCATCATGGTGCGGGGATCCTTCCAGATTTCTGGAGCCCTAGGTCTGCAGAGCTCTCTCCCTGCCAATGTACTCTGCCTCACATATTCCAGATGCCTCAGCCCCCCTGCACTCAAGACTTAGCTTGCCCGGCTCAGTGAGACTGCAGAGCTCTCTTGGACCTTCCTCCCTGTGCTGGCTTCTGGTAAGTGCCTCCAGGCAGAAAGCCAGGGCAATCGCAGGGTTCCACTGGCTACTGTCCAATGGCTGAAAACCCTTATTTCATTTTTTTTCCAGTTTTGTAGTCATTTATGGATGTAGGGTTACCCTGATACAATTACTCCATCACGGCCAGAAGTGGAAATCTCAGCTTATTTGATTTTTTAGATTAAACCAGCTTATCATTGTGTTTGGCTGTAATAAACACTAAACTAATCATAGTTATTAAGTTACTATTTTATGTTACTGAAGTGGAGGTTATCCTCTCAATAGCTCTTGTACCAAACTCCCATCGTCTAGTACCCCTGGAACGGAGGGGTGGGGGGACGTCACCTGGGCTACAGCTTCACACTGGCCCCATGTTGTTCCAATCCAATTGGTGTGATTCCAGCACCCCGCCCCCCTGCCATCCTGATTAGTTCAGTTAAATCAGGACTAAGCTAATTTGTGCATGATACTCTCCTGGCCACATGGATGGTTCTGGAATGGAGATTTGAGGGGCGAAGGAAAGAAGAAATGTATCTTTCTCTCTCCTAATATTCTCTTCCCTTAGAAAATCCATTCATGTGGTTTCTGACCTCTCTCTACCCCTTTACCCACTGTGCCCCGGGAGAGGCAACGTAATCTCTCCAAATGAAAACCAGGGAAGAATAAACTGGGCAAGCTCAGCCCAGCTCAGCTCTTCTTCCTGTGGAAGTGAGCTGCCCACGTAGAGCACGCGGTCACCTCCTCTTCTCCATGCCAGGAGACTTACTCACCTGACAGGTTGCCCACAGGGGGAGACCCCAACTGGGTGAGTAGCTATCCCAGCTGTCCCCCTAGGTAATAAGCCTCCAGCAGTATCAGTACGAAAAGTAAGATTTTGCTTTTTATGACCCAGATAGAGACAAGCAGTTATCATTTACTGGAGGGCCCCTCAGAGACCATAAGCATATATGGCCCATTTCAGACCTGTGAGGTGCAGCAGCAGGCTTGGCGGATGATTTGGAGTAACGTCCCCCTCCTTCTCAAGGATCTCTCTTTTACTGTGTGTGGGGCGAGACCACGTGCATCCTGCAGCCGCCTCGGCCAGGCCGCAGGACCAAGCGGCCCCGGGAGGGGTACAGAGCTAAGAGAAGCACAGGAAACCCCAGTGCCAGTGTCTGCCCAGGCTTTGGGTTTCTCAGTAATGGGAATCAATTCGTCTCCTTTATTACTTTAGCTTCTGGGGTTTTGCTTTCTCTCACTTGTGCACTGAAAGCACCCCAGCAGACACGATCCCTATACGGTTTAAAAGTGCTTGAACTCGCATCTCATTTGATCCTCTCACTGTGGCCAAGAGCTATAGAAGATGAGGAAATAGAGAGCCAGAGCCAGCAGTGCAAAAGGACTTGCTCAGGATCACATGGGAGAAAAATGGCAGACAGGGATGGGACGCACACCTGGCTGTCCCCACGCTAAGCTCAGTGCGCTCTCCACTGGGCCACACCACCAGGCAGAAGGGATCCTGAGGACTCTGAAGGACACTATCGGTGTCATTCCGCAGATGCAACCAGGCTTTGGGGCTCACATCAAAGAGGGCATGGTCTCCCCAAGTCACCCTCCTCCGTGCCCATTGGGCCTGGGATCTCAGAGTGGATGGCCCTCACAACTGAGCCCCCAGCAACAGGGATTTGGATGGGGATCCTGCTTGTTAATAGAAAGACTCCTGGAGGAACCAAGGAGGTATTTCCAGAATACAGGGATCCCAGAGGACAGTGATCAAGGCAATTGGGAGTGAGACTGGTGAGGTTCCACTGATTTATGAGCCTGAGGTCGACCTTGTTCTCTGCCTCCAATCCAGGGGCTCCTCTCCACACCCTGCAGTTGTGGGCGTAAAGGGGACGCGCTGGTATGCATATATTCTTCCTGTGGAGAAGGCTGGTAGCTCTCAACAGATTTGTAATCCTCTGTGCAGGACGCTGTAGTTCACGTGGACAGATAAGAGGTGGACTTGCTGCCTCCCCCAGCAGGGGTCCCTGAGGTGCGAATGACCAAGGAGGGATGGGATGGAGCCAGGCCCTACTCCTGAGACATGAGTTTCTGAGGCCCAGTGTCCAATTCCACCCCTCACTTCTGGAGCCCAGCTAGCTCCCCTCACCTTCAGGCTCCCGCTCAGGGGTCCCTTCCTCCAGGGAGCTCTCCATGACCTTCACATCCACTTCCCCATTGGGGCACTTCTCATAGCGGGCAACTGCCTTCTCAATTGTTTCCCTGCACTGAACCTGGCATCCCCCTGAGGCCCGGGACTCTTGTCTGGAGGTGGGGAGTGGCAGAGGGGGGAGGGGGGTGGCCTTGGCCCTGCCTTTGGCAGGCTGCCAGGGAGGCCTGGCCTGCGGCTGCACCTAGTCAACCCCAAATGAATGAACAGTAGCCTAAACCAAGAGGCTGTCAGGTGCCCCACATCTCTGAGGAGGGCTCTACATTTTGAGTTTTTAAGTAGTTACAGGTAGAGGGGAACTTGGAGCCACTTGGTTCATCCCTGCCAGCTTACAGGGGAGGGGAGAAACTGCAGTCCCCAAGCAGTGGGGCCAAGGCCGCTGGAGGCCTAGGGCTGGGGGACAGGGGGATGGAGGGGCCTCTCGCATTGTCTGAAGGCCCGGGCCTGTACAGAGACGATGAAATGCGGACCCGCCAAGTGATGGGCAGCCCTGAATGTTCACATTCATCAAGCGGAGTGGTCCTGGCCTCATGCTGCATTGGGTCCCGGGCTCACCCCGCCCCCATGCGTCCCCAGCCCTGGGCTCCTGGTGCCTCTGCAGGATGAAGGCAGCACTCAGGCCTTGGGAGGCTCTGGCCCGACGCCCCCGCCAGGCTGGCCGGGCTCTGGGAGGCCTGTGCCTCCGCTGCCTTCGCTCCCTGGTAGCCCCCCGGGCCTCCGGGTGGGGAGCACACCTGTCCTCTGGGAGGGAGGTTGAGGCACAGGGGCCACCGCACAGAGCTTATTTATCATGCAGCCTGGGGGACCCCGGCAGGCCAGAGCAGCACAGGCCCAAACACCAGCACGCAGAGGGGAGACGTAATGGCAGTCGGGTGGCCTGACTCAGGAGGAGGACGAGAGAAGCAGATGGGAAGGCTGGCCAAGGCCACCAAGGCCTCCAGGGCCTCCAGGGGCCTCCAGGGGCCTCCAGGGCCTCTAGGGCCTCCAGGGCCTCTAAGGGCCTCCAGCAGAGGATGCATTGGAGACTGGCATCACATGGGATTCGGGGTAGGCCAGCAGGTCTTCAATATGGGGCCTCCCTAAGCCAGGTGCGGGACCCCCCTCGGGAACCACCATTCTTCTCAGAGGCACGTTTCCCGAATCTGCAGGCAAGGGCTACAAACACTTGCCTTGCTGTGTTTTGCAACAATTACAGGAGATGCGGTTGCGGGGCACTCGACGCAGTGCTCAGAATAGAATCTATTCTTAAAAGCGATCCACTAATAATAGGGAACCAAGGCTGGAGAATGATCACTTTTTAAAAAACACAAATTAAGACAGATTCGAGTTTATTCCTCCAAGAACATCCCTCTTGGTTCTTACATTCTTAAGCAGAAGAGAAAGGAGCAGAGTGGCTACCAGCAGAGGAGCAAATGGCCCACTGCTCCCCCTCCATTATGTCTACACTGCAGCCCGTGCAGAGACCCTGTAGAAATGACATCAAAAGCAGTGGAGATCTCAGGGATTAAATGCTCTCGCCAACTGCTTGGGAGATGCATTCACTGCTCTGCCCTCCTTTGGTGCACAAGTTCATTTTCTGCTCGCAACACTCCTGCTAGAGGGTGCGATTAGTCTCCTATCTTAGAGATGCGGAAGGCAGGACACCCAAGGTCACACTGCTTCTAAGTAGCAAAACCGAGATTGTAGCAGGGCGGCCTGGCCCCCCACCTCTCCTCCCAGCCACTAGACAAAAGCTGCCTCTCTAAGGTGGGCGCTAGGCTCAGCCCCAATTCTCAGACGAGAGAAGACAGCCGTCCCAAGAGGTGAAGTCGCTTTTGCAAGGCCACCCAGGTAGTCACTGGCAGAGCAGGACAGTCACGGTCATGAGCTGGGATTCTTAATCCCTGGAGTGTTCTCTTCAATTCAACGTGGAACCCGGAAAGTGAAGGCCGCCCCCTCCCCTCCAGTAGCTGGAACTGTGCACTGCATACGCCCAGCCGTCGGCGGCCCTACTCCCCACGTGTGGCGGGAGCTGATCTGTGGTGAGAGGCCTTGAGACCGTCACACAGGGACAAGCGAAGGGGTGACTCTGACAGCAGATTCCAGTCATTTCTGCAACCTGGCAGGACTCTTCCCTTTCAAAGATCTGCTTGTTCAAAGTCAGGATTTTATTCCACAAGCCAAGAAAGTGCCCCCGCCCCGGGTCCCCAAGTTGTGCCAAGTTGGTATCAGTCACTTGTAACCCAAAAGGGCTCTTGTCTGGAAGGCAACACGCAGAAACGAGAAGCTGAAACCAAAAGGCGAGAGGGCCAGGCCCACGTACAGTGGCAAAGAGACGCTGAGAGGGGCAGAAAGAGCAGCAGGGGCACGAGGCCAGCCTGCCAGCGCCCCAGCACTGATGGCTTCTGAGCGTGGTTCTCTCCCCCGGGCTGCCCCGAAACAGCCGAGGGAACCACGTGAACTGGCACTTTTGAACATTTCCTCTCCCAAATGCATGTAAGTGTCCCGGCCCCCGGAATTCCACGTGTAGACACTCACGTGTGCCCCTTAGAAAGGGTTCACTTCCAATCAACGTGCATCCAGCTAGGATGAAGTCCCCGTCCTTCAGAGCCCCTGCAGACGCTCCCAGGATGCTTGTCCAGCCTGCCCCCTGCCCACCCCCAGTGCACCACCCTAGCAGGGCGCTTCTGGAAAGGCAGATGGCATTCCCTCAGGAAGCCTGGTAAGCCTCAGAGCTGCTGGTGAGTCAGCGGGGTCTGTGCAGAAGCATCTGGCCCCAGGAGCCAAGATTAAGCCCTTCTCCATCTAATTGCACACAACCCCACAGGCCGCACCCCATGCCGGCCACCCCAAGGCTGCTGTTAGTCACGTGTGCATTTTAATTTAGCTACACGATGGGGGGGAGGGGGATGAGCTAAGAGCACAAAAGAATCCTTCTATTAGAAAAAAAAATGGGGTCTAGGGAGGTGACATGACTTCCCTGAGGTCACTCAGCCAATCAACCAAGAAGCTCTCCCTGGGGACCCGTTTCCTGGCGCTTGTTCTAATCCTGCTCTGGCCAGAACTCCAAGTCATTCCGGGATCAGAATCTGGTCACATTCCTCACCTTCCTTTTTCTCCCAAGCTCTAATTTTGCTGTCTCTCAGAGCTCAAACTCAAGGAGATCTGGTGTCAGCCCATCAGTCAGTCATGCATGGACCCTCGTTCAAAGTGTGCCGGCTGGAAGAGACCTTACAGGTCATCTGTCCAAATCCTTCCCATCCGGGGTCAGCTGGGCCCTTTGGTTCTAAGAAACAAGAAATTGACTCTCTGGACAGACTCCAGAGATCTTCGGAGCAGGACTGGGCAGTCTCTTGAGGGCCATCCCTTCACCCTTCTTAATCACCTCCCTGCCCCCAGCAGACAATTAGGTGCTGGTTCTTTTCAAAGTTTTGGGGGAATCAACAGACTCTCAGATGGTGCTGGGACCCACCTTTGGCATCAGAATCACCTGGAGCGTTTCCTAAAATTCAGATTGTTGGGTCCCGTGCCCAGAGTTTCTGATTCTGAGTCAGGAGTCTGGGCTTTTGCAGGCAACGCTGGTGTTGCTGGTGTGGGGACCACACTTTGAGAGCAAACCTCTGTAGCTGGGGATCCTGGGGAACCTTGAGAAACGGTCGCGCCGAGGCAGTAGTCAATGGACTCAGCAAATCCCACAGGGCTGCACTCATTAGGATTTCCCAGACGAAACCAGAATGCTAGGGCTACAGGGGGAATGGGTGTTAGTGGGGCAGGAGAAAACACAGATGGGAACTATTAAACACAGAAGGTTCTCAGCCTTCCCTGGGTCCAGTGAAATAACCCCTGGTTACTTCTGCTGCTCTCCACAAGGTGTGCGAACAACCCTCCTTATAATCTTGAAGGACAACAAGCTCTGTTGGGCAGGCAACATGGTTTTTGCAAGCCTGGTACCTGCCCAGCCCAGTGCTTTTACTGGCAATATAGCAGCAAAAAAAAAAAAAAAAGAAAGAAAAGAAAAGAAAAAAGAAAAAAAGAGGAGGCTGACCTAGGCCACAAGCTCCTGCATCTCAGCTGGGGGGCGGGGGGGGGGGGGGGGGGGGGGGGCAAGTGCTCCCCGCAGCTCCCAACCCGCCCACCCCAGGGCTCTGACTTCTGACCTGCCCCTCGGGCCGCCTAAGCTTTCCAGCTGGAACTGTTTCTCGCCGATACCCACACAAAATAATAAATTCTGGCAATAATCTTTTTTTTTTTCTCTACTGTTGATTAGAGAGACACTACGAGTAGCCAAACTGCGGTGTTTTAGGCTTCTTATAGGACAGAGAACTGGCACACCGGTGCGGCGTGTAAGGGCCAGCTGTTCCCTTCCTGCGCGTGTCTAACTTCCCACGATGCACTGAGGGGCTGCGCTCGACCCTCAACCCAGGGAGAGGCCGCCTCCTTATCTTAACTGATCCCCCAGGACCCCGACACTTCCTAGCCCGGTGCCAGGCTGGTCACCAAGGGGACACCCCTGGGTCACATCTGATCTCAGTGAATTCGGTCTCCCGGGGGGCGCTGAGGGCCAAGGAGGTGAGACGCGGCGCGTGGCCCAGCGGGAGGCCTCGATGCCAAGAGCCTGGCCCCTGGGAGCAGGACGGAGAGGGGCTCAGCCACGCACGGAGGTCTGCGCGGCGCCAGCAGGCTGGGCGGGCTCCCTGCGGGTGCGTTCTAGGAAGAGCAGCCTTCGGGCCCCGTGCAAGGGCTGGGGCTGCAGGGGGAAGGCCCAGGAGGAGGGCGCCGCGTGCAAGGGGCGGGGGGCTGCAGGGGGAAGGCCCAGGAGGAGGGCGCCGCGTGCAAGGGGCGGAGGGCTGCAGGGGGAAGGCCCAGGAGGAGGGCGCCGCGTGCAAGGGGCGGGGGGCTGCAGGGGGAAGGCCCAGGAGGAGGGCGCCGCGTGCAAGGGGCGGGGGGCTGCAGGGGGAAGGCCCAGGAGGAGGGCGCCCCGTGCAAGGGCGGGGGCTGCAGGGGGAAGGCCCAGGAGGAGGGCGCCGCGTGCAAGGGGCGGGGGCTGCAGGGGGAAGGCCCAGGAGGAGGGCGCCGCGTGCAAGGGGCGGGGGCTGCAGGGGGAAGGCCCAGGAGGAGGGCGCCGCGTGCAAGGGGCGGGGGCTGCAGGGGGAAGGCCCAGGAGGAGGGCGCCGCGTGCAAGGGGCGGGGGGCTGCAGGGGGAAGGCCCAGGAGGAGGGCGCCCCGTGCAAGGGCGGGGGCTGCAGGGGGAAGGCCCAGGAGGAGGGCGCCGCGTGCAAGGGGCGGAGGGCTGCAGGGGGAAAGCCCAGGAGGAGGGCGCCGCGTGCAAGGGGCGGGGGCTGCAGGGGGAAGGCCCAGGAGGAGGGCGCCGCGTGCAAGGGGCGGGGGCTGCAGGGGGAAGGCCCAGGAGGAGGGCAGTCCTCGCCGCCCCGGGCCCGCCTCCCCCAGCTCCGCCTCCGCTGCCATGACAAGATGCGGCCACAAGGTGTCGCTACAGAGAGGCGATCCCGCAAGGTTGGCCCGGTGGTCGGGCGCGGGGGTGCCTTCCCGGGGCGGGGAGGGGGGAAGGGGGGGAGGGGGCGGTGTCCTACCCTGGAGCTCCAGCTCCGAGGCTGGGCTTCTTCCGTGGCTCCCGCCTCCTGCTGAGATGTTGTTCCTCTAATCACGCTGGGTGCGGAGGACTCTGAATCCAACAGGGCTTCTAGAACGTTAGGGGTGCAGCACCACCAACCCAGGCGCACCCCCTACACGCACACCTTTCCTACCAGAGTGCCTTGGGCAGGGCCGTGCCAGCTGAGCTCCCCAGGTCCCCTTCACCTGCTGATTCAGGAGGGATTGAACTGGTGGTCCCAGGGCCTTTACACACACCAGACCCCTTGGGCAACTTGTGCAAACTGGCTCACCCCCTCCGAGACCGAGCACTAAATGAGAGCAGCAGCATTTTCTACATACCCCCCCCAAGTCTGTTAGCGATGCATAGCTAGCAGGGCCCCCGCTGACTGCTGTCTGAGCAAAAGCCTACTCCAGAATACACAGTTCTGTTGACTGACACCTAGAAATGCTAGAAGCTTCTTTCTCTAACTATGTCTGACAAGGCTATTACCTACTTTATGGCCATTGGGAGCCCTCTTGTATACCAAGTGAGAGCTTCCTGCAACAGACATTAGGGCCGGCCAAGGGGCCACCAGCCTTACAGAGTGTCATGAAAGTGTCTTTGTGGACTTATTGCAGAAGGTTGACGAAGGCGGCTTTCTGTCCCAGGCAGAGAGAATCAGAAAGAAACACAAACCTCATCATAAAACAGAGGGTCCCATACCAAACCGCAGCAAGAAGAGGAGAATGCTGCAGAAAATCACATGTACCTGGAAGTGGGACCACGATTAGTGCACCCAGATTTAGCAAATAAATGCACAAGATATTCAGCTAAATTAAATTTGGATTTCAGACTGTAAAAACAGGGGTAGTTTTTTTAGAATAAGCATATCCCTTGCAATATCTGGGACATACAGTCAATAACCATACAGTTACTGGTTATTTATCTGAAATACAAATTTAACTAAGCATCCTGTAGCTTATCCATCAACCCTAGTTCTGAAGTAAAACCACGATCAGGAGCAAACCCACCTTTCCTAAGCAGGCAAAGATCAAAGGCATTTTAAGAGGTCAAGAGTTAAAATTCACTTGTTTACTAAACACAGACTTAGATGGTCTTTTACTTTTAAGCAGTGGTCCATAAGTCTGACTTTGCACTGGAACTTGCTGAGGAATTAACACAGATCTATAGATGCCCATTGGTGTTCCTGGGGATTCATATTAAACTGTTTCAAAGGCATTCTAATATGCAACAGGGGTTAAGGACCACTGTCTTATTTATTATTTTTTAAAGATTTTATTTATTTATTCATGAAAGACAGAGAGAGAGGCAGAGACACAGACAGATGGAGAAGCAGGCTCCTCCCAGGGAGCCCCATGCGAGACTTGATCCTGGAACTCGGGGATAATGCCCTGAGCCAAAGGCAGACGTTCAACCACTGAGCCACTCAGGCGTCCCTAAGGCCCGCTGAGAGCAAAAAGTTGTCTGTACCTGCCTATTCAGCAGAAAATTTTTCTCAAGTGGTCAAGGAGGTAAGAGTGATGCATTTTCTCTGCACCACTTACTCATAACTCACGGTGAGTTTACAGTGACAACAGCTCTCAGTGTGCTGAGGAGAAACTGGCAAAAGATGGATTAGCTGTGGGTAATTCTTGTTGCTATCAAAATAACATTTCTAGTCATCCTGTCCAAGTAATTCTATGCTAGAGAATACACCTAAGGGAAATATTCAAAAGTCAAGAAAAATATTTATATGAGGAGATGTTAATCATACTATTAAAATGAGGATAATGATAATTTTTATAAAACTCCAAAAGTAGGAAATGGCTAAATTAATTTTGATATACTCATGTTAGGATATGACAAAGCCAGTAAAACCATTTTTCCCCACAGAATATTATTAGTGAAAATACTGGCAATATGATTTTAAGAAACAGAAGCAGGATATTAAAATGTAAATGCATTAGAATTCATATACTAATTCTATTTAAAAGGGAAAAAGAAGAGTGAAATGAAACACATCCTCACAGTAAAAGGTATTTATATCTGGTGGTACTCCAAGGGCAGATATTTCTTCATTTTTATTTTTCTGCTTGAGCTTTCAAAATTCAATACAATGAGCAGGTTTAACGTTTATAACTAGGGAAGTCAGGGACACCTGGGGGGCCCAGCGGTTGAGCGTCTGCCTTTGACCCAGGGCATGATCCTGGAGTCCTGGATCGAGTTCCACTTGGGGGTCCCTGCATGGAGCCTGCTTCTCTCTCTGCCTATGTCTCTGCCTGTCTCTCTGTGTCTCTCATGAATAAATAAATCTGAAAAAAAGCAAAAAAAAAAAAAAAACCCCAAAAAACTAGGGAAGTCAGTGTTTCTTTAATTAAATAAAAATATTTATTTTAAATGTCAAGTGTTAAAACTTAATCCTCCTAATAGCAGACTAAGTGATTCAGACCAAACTCTTAGCAATATAGCTAAAAAGGTGAAAAAAATATTTTTAAAATCTTTTTAAAAGCATTACAGAGCTCAAAAGATAATTGAAAAAAAAAAAAAATGACCTGGCTAAAATCCCAGAAAGGCCTGGAAACTGGAGAGGCTAATGAGATACTTTGGACTCTACCACCTGAAGCAAAGCTGCAATTTGGGACTTTTGGTGGCCTTGAGGGGCCATGGGAGGAAATGTCAGAGTCCAGAGTTCTCAAAGTACAGGGCCAAATAAAAAAAAACTTCTGGCTTTGGGCTGTGGCCTCCCAAAGCCATACACCATAGGTAAGAGACAGCAAAAATAAACTAACCCTCACACAGATGAAAATCTATCTTCAGATTATTTGGGTTTCTGAGAAAGTAACAAAGCCTGAACTTGGGATGAAGAGACCCTGGATTGGTCATGCTCTTAGACCCCTGGCTAAAGCAATAGAAAACCCACTCTCAGAAGAAGATGAGAACACATCCTAGGCAATAGTTTTCCCACCACAATGCCTAACATACAGTCAGAGATAACCAGGCATATGTGACGATAATACTATGAGGCCTGTAGGGATTTAAAATAATGGAACTGTCAGCAGAGACTATAAAATGTATATGTTTACTATTTAAAATAAGTCAATAAATGAAGTTTTACTAGTTATTTTGTCTCAAGGAGATAAACTATTTGGGTAGAAAACTAGAAACTATAAAAAGTGACGAATATGAAAAAAAAGTGACGAATATGTAAAGGAACAGAGTCATTTTTAAAACGGCAAATTAGAATAACATGAAAATTAAGAGTAAGATTTTTCCTGCCCTTTCTATCTTTTTAAAAAAGATTTTTGAGCAGCCTCGGTGGCACAGAGGTTTAGCGCCGCCTGCAGCCTAGGGTGTGCTTCTCCCTCTGCCTCTCCCTCTCTCTCTCTCTCTCTCTCTCTGTCTCTATGAATAAATAAATTTTAAAATCTTTTAAAAAAATTTTTAAAAATGAATGTTTAAAAAAATATTTTTAAAATTAATGTATGTATGTATGTATGTATTTAAGAGAGAGACAGAGCACGAGTGGGTAAAGGAGTAGAGGGCAGGGGACAAGTGGACTCCACGTTGAGCATGGAGCCTTATGCAGGGTTCCATCCCACAACCCAAAGATCATGACCTGAACCAAAATCAGGGGTCAGATGCTCAAGCAACTGAGCCACCCAGGTGCACTTTCCTTTTTATCTTTTTACCAGTTTTACTGAAGTATAATTTATATACAATAAAATCCATTCATTCACTGTATACACTCTGGTGACCTATACTTGTGCAACCACCACTGCAACAGAAAAAAAAAAATTAACAGCAACAAAAAACAATTAAATGAATGGCTCAATGGTAGATTACAAGGGCTGAAGAGAGAATTCATGAACAAAAATGTAGGTCAGAAGAAACCACTCAGAGAATAGTCAAGACAAGGGGATAGAAAATAAAGCAGGAAATATAAGTGGTAAGTTTTAAATACCTCTAGTTACATCTATTATCCTGACTAAAATCATAAAGTTCTGGGATGAGGCCGATTATAACTAACACAAGTAACTATATCGGTTCCCTACTCCTGACTTCTTCTGCCTTCAGAGTCACGCAGTGAGAGCCATGGGTTAGAGCCGCATGAGCAAAGCGTTTTTTGCACTGCAGGAGAGACACCCTGAAGTTAGAAATCTGGCAGTGTACATAGGTTACACAATGCCCAGCTAGCACCCTCTCTTCCTAAGAGGAGGTTGGGGGGGTGGAGAAACATTCACTGGAGTCATTTACTGTCCTTTGGAATGTAAACAGATGGTTCCAGGATTCCAAATTTTATCCCCCTCTGAAATGTAAAGGATTATCTAAGAAGTATAACAGGGAAGAATGCAAGCGTCTAGCTCTGGGAGGTGGGGAGCTCAGAGAAGCTACGTTTTGTTAGCCTTTGAATGGGAGCAGATGGCTTCCATTCTAACACTCTTCACCTCAGGTATCAACCTTTGCTCAGAAAGTCCCAGGTGTGCAGAGACATGGAGACATTCACTGGATCCCTGGGTGGCTCAGTGGTTTAATGCCTGCCTTCCACCCAGGGCATGATCCTGGAGACCTGGGATTGAGACCCAAGTCAGGCTCCTGCTTGGAGCCTGCTTCTCCCTCTGCCTGTGTCTCTGCCTCTCTCTGTTTCTCTCATGAATAAATAAATAAAATCTTAGAAAAAAAGAAAAGAAAAGAAAAGAAAGAAAAGAAAAGAAAAGAAAAGAAAAGAAAAGAAAAGAAAGAAAGAAAGAAAGAAAGAAAGAAAGAAAGAAAGAAAGAAAGAAATAGACATAGAGGATACCATGAGAAGGTCTGACCCATATGTTTTTTGGGGGGTATCCCAAAAGCAGAGAGAGAAAGAGGGACAGAGGAATGTGTGAAGAAATGGGCACTGAGAAGTGTCCAGAACGCAAGATGCTGCAAGGGTCTGGATGTGCCCCGCCCCCAACAAATTCATATGTTGTAATCCTAACCCTCAAAAATTGTGATATCAGGATGTGAGGCCTTTGGGAGGTGCCTGATCCAGGAAGATAGAACCTTCCTGAATGGGAGTCATGCCTTTTAAAGAGGCAGAGGGACCCCCAGCCCCACCCACCATGTAATGACTCAGCCAGAAGGCACCAGCTGTCAACCAGGGAGAGGGCCCTGACCCCATCATGTTGGGCCATGATCCTTGGACTTCCAGCCTCTAGGACTAGAAGTCTACTCAGTAGGTGGTATTTAGTTATAGCAGCCTACGTAGACTAAGACTAAGATACCAGAATGGATGGTTGAGAAGCCAAAGAGATCCCAGGGAGAAAGTTTTAAAAAGAAATCCAGGGCAGCCAGGGGGCTCAGCAGTTTAGCACCTGCCTTTGGCCCGGAGTGGGGGGGATAAGGGGGGGTAGGGGGGTGATCCTGGAGACCCGGGATCCAGTCCCACATCAGGCTCCCTGCATGGAGCCTGCTTCTCCCTCTGCCTGTGTCTCTGCCTCTCTCTCTCTCTCTCTCTCATAAATAAATAAAATCTTAAAAAAAAAGAAATCCATGTTTATACATTTTATGGTGAAACTGCAGAAAACCAAGGACAAGGAAAAAAACCTAAGAGAAATCTTTAGAGTGTACCAGTTAGGCTGACAGCTGAATTCTCAAAAAAAAAAAAAAAAAAAAAAAACAGAAAAACAAACCAACAAACACAGTGGAACTTGGGAGACAGCAGAATGACCATCTCCATGTGCTGAAAGAAGAGAACTCCCAACATAAAACTCCTTACCCAGGAAAAAAAGTGACCATCAGTGTGAACTGAAACTGTAGTCAACGAACAAAACCTGAGAGCGTCACCACTATATACCAGTATCGGTCCTTAGTACAGAGCAGAGCTCACTCCAACATGGGTAAGTCTAAATACCTGGTGGGTAAATTAAAACAATGATTACAGCTACACACACACACACACACACACACACACACACACACACACCTTCCCATTTATTTTCCCTTTCTAGTGTTCTTTCCTACTGATGCAGGCTACATCTGGTATCTTTCCCTTTAGCCTGAAGAACTTATGATTTCTTGTCATGAAAGTCTACTAGAGTCAAGTTCTTTCAGCCTTTTTCTGTGTGCAAATGTAATTTTTCTTTCATTCTTGAAGTAGGTATTTTGAATGACTTTTTTTTATTTCAGCATTTTTTAATAATAAATTTTTTATTGGTGTTCAATTTGCCAACATACAGAATAACACCCAGTGCTCATCCCGTCAAGTGCCCGCCACTCAGTGCCCACCACCCAGTGCCCGCCACCCAGTCACTCCCACTCCCCGTATTTCAGCATTTTGAAGAAGCCATGCCACTGTGTTCTACATTCTACTGTTTTTGATGAGAAGTTAGCCCTCATTTTTTGTATTGTTTAACTTATGTGCCTTTTTTCTCTGGCTCTGCTTAAGACATTCTCTTTAATTTTGATTTTTGGTATTTTGACTACAATGTGCCTTGGTATGGTTTTCTTTGTATTTATTCTGCTTGGGTTTTCCTGAGTTTCTAAGATCTGTGAATTGATACTTTTTGTTATTTCTTGAAAATCTCCAAGCATAATCCCTTCAGATATTCCCTGTGCCCCATTTTCTCTCTTCTCTTTTGTAGGGACTCCAGTATACATGTGTTATGGTGTTTGATATTGTGCTACAGTTCTCTGAAAGTCTGTTGTAATTTTATTTAAATTTTAATTTTTCACAAGACACCTGGGTGGCTCAATGGTTGAGCATCTGCCTTGGGCTCAGGTCATAGTCCCAGAGTCCTGGGATCAAGTCCCGCATCAGGCTCCCTGCATGGAGTCTGCTTTTCCCTCTGCCTGTGTCTCTGCCTCTCTCTGTGTCTCTCATGAATAAATCAGTAAATGAATCTTAAATTTTATTTTTTCTTTCCTATGCATAAGTTTACATCATTTTTTTTTTAGATTTTATTTATTTATATATGAGAGACACACAGAGAGGCAGAGGGAGAAGCAGGCTCCAGGCAGGGAGCCTGATATGGGACTCGATCCCGGGACTGTAGGATCACACCCCAAGCAGAAGGCAGATGCTCAACTGCTAAGCCACCCAGGTGTCCCCTGGATAAATTCTATTAACCTATCTTTAAGTTCTGTTGTTAAATCCTTCAAATGGAATTTTCATATCAGTTCTAGAATTTTCATTTTATTCTTTTTTGAAATTTCAGATTCTCTGTTGCAATTTTGCACATTTTTACTTATTTTGCTCGTATTTTCCACTAGACACTTTAACAGAGGTATACTTATCATAAAATTTTTGTCTGTTAGTTCTGACATCTGGGTCATTTCTGGTTCTGTTTCTACTGACCATTTTTTCCTCTTGATTATGGGTCACATTTTCCTGCTCTTTTACATGTCTTCTACCTTTAACTATGTGTTCCTTTGGAAAGGACTGATGGGCAGGTGTACCTTAAGGGATCTCTATCCTTCTTCCATGTCCCTGTTGCTGCTGTGTACTCAGTGAAGACTCAGGTAAAAAAAAGTAACAAATGAGTGCTGCTAGGAAATCTCTCTTCACCCTTGACCTTCACCAGGCCAGAGCCATACTTTTGGTGAGGTCTTCTAAATGAGGATTTGCAGGTGGGTGCCACTTTGCAGTTAGGTCTTTCGGAATTTTAATACATCATGACAGCTCATGCCAATTTCAACTAGTTCAACTAGTTTCTCATGCAACTCCAAAAATCCTGTATCTATAATAGGTTTGCTATTCCAATACCCTTATATGGAAGCAAACTCACTCTCCTAAAAAGGGCTCTTTACACTCTGGAATTAGGTCATTTTAAATTCTTTGCATCCTCAGCTCTCTCAATAGTTTTTAACAGCTATGATTTTGTAGCTTATTGAGCCTACCTTGTTACAGTGAGAGTAATGGTCTCTTGCAAATTTCTATAGTCCATCTGGAAGTGGAAGTCCAAATGTTTTTCAAAAGGCTTATTAATTGAAAATATAGAAAAGGTGAGAAGAAGCCTCTTACATCTTAGACTAGGAGATTATCCATCTTCTCTCCATATCTGGAACCAAATAACACTAACTGGACTCAAGGAAAACACTCTTAGATCACATGTTAGGTCTGTATCCCTGCTGAGAAAGCCCAGGAAGGCTAGTAATGTATCCAATGCCTACTACAACAGAAACATCTGCCTTTAAAAGGTCACCTGCTTTAAAATGGAATTTGGGGAAAAATGAAGTAAAAGAAGAATTTACTCTGATTTTACCAAATGGGATTCCTGATATCATTTAAAATGCCCTTTATCCTCATTTCAATTTATTTCCACTTCTTAATCCATCTGGACTAGCACCAAATTCAAAGCCAGTTTCTCTAACATACCTGCTGAGTCTGAAGAGATCCTTTATGCTTGGCAAAGAGTTTATGCAATTTCACATGAGGAAAAATAGAGAAGGGGGCTAACACAAGAGGCCCTTTGCAGCAACAATTCCTCTGAAGCAGGAGAGAGGATATAAGGCAAACAAAGGCAAAAATGAACTATTGGGACTTCATCAGGATATAAACGCTTTTGCACAGCAAAGCAAAACCAAAAGACAACCGAATGGGAGAAGATATTTGCAAATGACATATCAGATAAAGGGCTAGTATCCAAAATCTATAAAGAACTTATCAAACTGAACACCCAAAAAACAAATAATCCAATCAAGAAATGGACAGAAGACATGAACAGACATTTCTCCAAAAAAGACATACAAATGGTGCTCGCTTCGGCAGCACATATACTAAAATTGGAACGATACAGAGAAGATTAGCATGGCCCCTGCGCAAGGATGACACACAAAAGACATACAAATGGCCAACAGACACATGAAAAATGCTTAACACTACCTGGCATCAGAGAAATACAAATCAAAACCACAATGAGATACCACCTCACACCAGTCAGAATGGCTAAAATTAACAAGTCAGGAGGGATGCCTGGGAGCTCAGCCATTGAGCATCTGCCTTCATTTCAGGGTGTGATCCCAAAATAGTTGGACCAAGTTCCACATCAGGCTTCTTGCAGGGAGCCTGCTTCTCCCTCTGCCTATGTCTCTGCCTCTCTCTGTGTGGGTCTTTCATGAATAAATAAAATAGTAAGGAAAAATACTTTTAAAAAAATAGTAAGGAAATGACAGGTGTTGGCAAGGATGTGGAGAAAAAGGAATCCTTGTATACTGTTGGTGGGAATGCAAGCTGATACAACCACTCTGGAAAACAGAATGGAGGGTCCTCAAAAAGTTAAAAATAAGAGCTACCCTATGAACCAGCAATTGCACTACTGGGTATTTACTCCAAATATTATCATCCAAATCCAAATATTTGTATATTTACTCCAAATATAAAAATGCAGCACCCCAGAGTTATAGCAACAATGTCCACAATAGCCAAACTATGGAAAGAGCCCAGATGTCCATCAACAGATAAATGGATAAAGATGTGATACACACACACACACACACACACACACACACACACAGGAATACTACTCAGCCATCAAAAAAAATGAAATCCTGGGCAGCCCGGCTGGCTCAGCGGTTTAGGACTGCCTTCAGCCCAGTGCCTGATCCTGGAGACCTGGGATCGAGTCCCATGTTGGGCTCCCTGCATGGAGCCTGCTTCTCCCTCTGCCTGTGTCTTTGCCTCTCTATCTCTGTGTCTCTCATGAATAAATAAATAAAATCTTTTAAAAAATAAATAAAAAATAAACTTCTGTATTAAGAAAGTAGAAAGAAAAGAGCAGCTTAGGGATGCCTGGGTGGCTCAGTGTTTGGGCGTCTGCCTTTGGCTCAGGGCATGATCCCAGAGTCCTGGGATCGGGTCCCATGCATGTCAGGCTCCCAACATGGAGCCTGTTTCTCCCTCTGCCTGTGTTTCTGCCTGTCTCTCATGAATAAATAAAATCTTCCAAAAGAAAAAAAGAGCAGCTTAAACCCAAAATACATGGAAGAGAAACGTGAAGGCAAGAATAGGAAAAATGAAATAGAAAATAGACAAACAGTGGAGAGAGATCAATTAAGCTAAAGGGTGTATTTTTTTTTTTTAATGTAATAGATTTGATAAACCTCTAGAGTTATCAAGGAAAACCACGAATTAGTAATATCAGGAATTAAAGAGGAGACACAATTACAGGTCCTACAAACACTAAAATGATTAATAATATATGCAAAGGTATGCCAATATAGTCATCAACATAGTGAAATTACCTATTCCTTAAGAGTCAAATTACAAAAACTGGCATAAAAAGAGAAATCATTTAAATGATCCTATGTCTATGAAAGAAATTGAATTCATAATAATTTTTTTAAGAAACTCTTTTCACAAAATGCCAGACCAGATGGCTTCACTGGTGAAGTCCATCAGACATTTAAGGAGAAAATAGCACCAGTCTTACACAAAAACTTTCAAAAAAGAGGTGAGAGAATATCATTGTATAATGTCAACATTATCCTGATGAGAAAAAGTCATTATACTGCAATTACAGATGAAGATCTCTCATGACCACAAATCCTTAACAATAAAAAATCAGTAAATTGAACCCAGCAGTATTAAAAATACATGATACATGCGACATGGTGGGATTTATCCCAGGAATGCATGGTTGTCTTAACATTTGAAAACTCAATGTTGGGGAATCTCTGGGTGGCTCAATGGGTTAGTGCCTGCCTTCAGCCCAGGGCCTGATCCTGGAGTCCGGGGATCTAATCCCTTGTCGGGCTCCTTGCATGGAGCCTGCTTCTCTCTCTCCCTGTGTCTCTCATGAATAAATAAATAAAATCTTAAAAAAAAGAAAAAAAGAAAAAGAAAGAAAGAAGAAAGAAAAAAGCAAGCTCAATGTAATCCACAACAATAGCACAATTAAAAGAGACAAGTTATAAGCATCACAAAAGACATAGAAAACAACAACAAAATTAAACAACTGTTTATGATTAAAAAAAAAAAAAACCTCTCAGCAAAAACACTGAAATAGAAGAGGACTTTCTCAACCTAATAAAAAGTATCTATAAAAAAAAAAAAAAACAAATCCTAGAGCTTCTGCATCTGAACAGAAAAATAAGCTGAAAGAGGAGAGAGTTGCCTAAAAAAGGAATAGGACATTTCCCAAAAAGGTAGTTCATGTACCAGAAGAAGTAAAAAAATCTCAGGAGCAGAGAGCCACTTACGATGCTAAATGCTCCAGTGAAGAGACAGAGTCTGCAGACAAAAGTACTTGGAAGGATCATAATAGAAGGAGCAAAAAAGAAGCAAGTGGCAATAAATTAATTTCTATTCTTAACCTATCAGAGACACAGATATTGAAAAAAGAGCAAAGGAGCAGGTGAAATGACTAGAATCTATCCAGCCTAAAGCCTCACTATCTACTCCTCTCGACCCTCCTCTGACTTAACTAGAGAAAACGACGAAGCAGCTTTTCAGCCAGACTATAATGACGGTGACAGTGAAAGTCACATTATCTGTAAAAGAAGAGAAAAATTCAGCCAAATGTCTAAGGACCTAAACAATGAAGGATGCAGAAGAGCCTGGACACAGCAGGAGTCAAGCAAAGTGGTCCTAGTTGCCGTCCAGGTCAATGTGACGGTCTTTCTAGAAGCCAAGCCCAAAGCCACAATGGCAGTGCCAGCTCAGCAGGAAGTCAGGACAGCAAGAAGAAATACAAGAAACATTTTTTAAAAATAAATACATAGGAAGCATACAGGCATTGGCACAGAATTGGGGGCGGGGGGGAGCCAGAAACACAAAAACAAGAAAAAGAGGCCAAAGAGCAAAGACAAGGAAGAAGAAAGATGACCAAAAAAAGAAATTTGTAGAACTTTGTATAAGAAGAGGGATTCTTTTTTTTTTTTTTTTTTTTAATTTCCATTTATTTATGATAGTCACACAGAGAGAGAGAGGCAGAGACACAGGCAGAGGGAGAAGCAGGCTCCATGCACCGGGAGCCGGACGTGGGATTCGATCCCCGGTCTCCAGGATCGGGCCCTGGGCCAAAGGCAGGCGCTAAACCGCTGCGCCACCCAGAGATCCCAAGAAGAGGGATTCTTTAAATTGACTTGTCATCAAGATGGGGGAACAGGGCTAGCTGAGGACAAAGCACGGCTGATATCCACAAACGACCCCCACCCAGGGTGGGAAATGTGTGACATTTCTCAGGAAGCTTCCAGTTGTCTTAATGTTAATACTTTGCTAGAGGGAAAAACTATCTTTAACATGAAGAAGGCAAGGCCTCCAGGATCTCGTAGGTCCTCCTTAGCATATGAAAACCCTTTTGAAATCTCCCTTTTGCTTAACTCCTCCAACTCCACCCTTCACAACCCTGGGGCAGCAGCGCTTCTGGCTCGCGGGTCCTGTCCCTGTGCTTTAATAAAACCACCATTTTGCACCAAAAACGTCTCAAGAATTCTTTCTGGGTCATCGGCTTCGGACCTCACCTATATTCCAAAACTTCATCAATCATATTGAATTTAATGTTACAACATAAGGAGATTCAAGCCTTGGAAATAATGGAAAACCTGTCCGCACTTAAAATATTACTACTTAATTATTTGATGCTTGCCTCAGAGCTTTATAATGCAGACTTTAGTATAGAATTGAGAGTTATAACCATGGAACATGAGGGGTTTTGCTAGGGGTGGAGATGACTGTGAAATTTTCACATCTGAATCTTTCAAATTGCCTGGCAAAAGCTGATATCAGTTCTAAAATATTAGAATGATTTGCTGAATTCGTTACAAACCCCATGGGTCATTTTTAAAATTACAAGTCTTCAGTGAACTTTAAAAACACACACATAGGGCAGCACGGGTGGCTCAGCGGTTTAGCACCGCCTTCGGCCCAGGGCATGATCCTGGAGACCTGGGATCAAGTCCCAGGTCGGGCTCCCTCTGTGAAGCCTGCTTCTCCCTCTGCCTGTGTCTCTGCCTCACTTCTTGTGTCTCTCATGAAGAAATAAATCAAATCTTTAAAAAATAAAAACACACACATACAAAACACAAAGCTATCATTACACTTAATGATAAAAGGCTAAAAAACCCTTTTTAACCTAACATCAAGAAAAAGGTAAAATTGTCTTATTTCACCATCCTATCCAATGTTGTACTGGAGTTCCATATGACAAAACAAAAAGAAATAAAAGAAAGGTATAGATTAGAAGAAGTAAAACTCTTTCCAGGTATATAATAATGTGTGTATGTAGAAAATCCTAGGAAATATACAATGAAATCACTAAAATAAGAAAATTTGCAAAAATTATAAAGTATAGTCAATAAATCTATTGTATTCCTAAATATTGACAATCACCTGTCAGAAAATTAAATTTTATTTTATTTTAGAAAATTAAATTTTAAAATATGCTATTTATATAATAGCATCACAGGCCAGATAATAATTAGGAAAGAATTTAACAAAATAGGTACACAAGACTTGTTACAAAAAAACATTGTTAAAGAAAGTAAAAAAGACAACTAAATAGAGGGATATGCCACATTCGTGGGTTGAAAGACTAAGTGTGGTTAATGGGAACACAATCCCATTCAAATCCCAGCAGGGGGCAGCCTAGGTGGCTCAGCGGTTTTAGTTTTTGTTTTTGTTTTTATTTTTCTTTTAAAGACTTTACTTATTTATTCATAGAGCCACAGAGAGAGAGAGAGAGAGGCAGAGACACAGGCAGAGGGAGAAGCAGGCTCCATGCAGGGAGACATGAGACTCGATCCTGGATCTCCAGGATCACGCCCTGGGCTGCAGGCGGTGCTAAACCGCTGGGCCACCTGGGCTGCCCTGACTCAGCGGTTGACAGAGATTGTGCAGAGGCTCAATGCCTTGGCCTTGAGCCAGTTTTGTGCCTTGGCCACTTTGGTCTCTGAGGCCTTTGGGCAAGGATGGAGATGCTGGGGAAAGAAGCTAAAGGAAGTCCAGAGAACAGACCATTTTATCTACCTGATTATAAAAATCCTTCTCTGCTGTAGCAACTCTTAAGCGACCATTGGGATGCAGATCTTCTCATTCTGAGGCCATTTAGAGAGGTCTAGCCACACATCTCTTCCTCAGAATGCCTTGTGATCAATTTTTAATTGTGCCCTTTCCAAGTCCCTGACCAGCCAGCCAAACCCACTGTGACGAGTACATGGGGGTTCATTGAACACTCTCTGCTTTTGTATGTATTTAAAACTTTGCATAATAAAAAGCCTAAAAAAAAAACTCTAATGAAAGCTATTGACAGCCTCCCCCTGTAAATGTACCCAAGAATGTAATCTAAATGTCACCTGGCCATACCAGCCTTTAAAATAGGCTCAAATTTCTCTTTAGGCCCAACTTACAATAACTGTAAGCCCCACCTACCCATCCCCACAACCTAGGAGCACATTCTAGAAGAATGCCATTATTCCACCAAGTCCTCAAAAGGTTCCACGTATTGAACCACAAACAAGACTGAAGCTGATAGCCATCCCTAGGGCCTCCATCCTCTGGCTCTCCTAGTCTAGCTCCCACCTGTCTACATCTGCCACCCGAGAAGCCACTTAAAGAGGCTTAATCATTGTGACGCTTGGGTGGCTCAGCGGTTGAGCTTCTGCCTTCCACTCAGGGTGTGATCCCAGGATCCCAGATGGAGTCCCACATCTCTGCTTCTCCCTCTGCCTGTGTCTCTGCCTCTCTCTGGGTCTGTCATGAATAAATAAATAAAATCTTTAAATTAAAAAAAAAGAGGCTTAATCATTGCTGCTGTTGACAAAAAGAAAGACAAAGAAAGGGGTAGGAGCCATTGCAAGGTAAAGGAGACTAAAATACAAGACAATTAGTATGACACGTGATCCTGAGTGGGAGTGAGGTGGGGAATGGCTATGAGTCACTGTTGAGAAATTACAATGTGGATTGTGCGTTACGTGATAGTGTATTCACGTTAAATTGCCAGATTGCCATCATTGCACGGAGGTTCTGTAAGAGAATATCCTCACACTTAGGAAATACACATTGAAGTAGCTGAGAGTGAAAAAATAAAACATATACATTGAAGTATTTCCCCCCTAACTCAGCCTCTCAGCCACATGATATTCTCTTCCAAATGTTATCTCATTTCTGGATGTATCTGCTCAGAGTATTTCGCACTTTTGCAAGCCAACACATTTTAACATCTCCCTTATACCAAAAACCAAAAACGGGAGCATTCTCTACATCCTGTTCTGCATTTGGCTGTCTTAACAATATGTCTCGAAGATCATTGCATGACAGGACACGAAGCGCCACCTCATTTTTTCTTACAACCGAGTAGCATCCCACAGAGGGACGTGACATGATATATTTAAGTAGTTTCCTTTTTACAGATATTTGACTTGTTTCCAATCTTTTGCTGTCCTTTATTAACAGCAAAATAGCCACCTTCAAGGGAATCAGGACAATTTGGGAACATAAGCATACAATAAAAGTACAATGTTAATACATCAATACTCTTGTCAGGGATTATATGTTAAATGGCTACTAATGAATGCAAAATTTGAAGTTATTAATCAGGAAAATAGATTTGCAAAAGAATGATTTGTGGTTATGATAAAACGAGGATGTATATGGGAATGTCGGCAGCCCTCGGTCTTAACCATTAAATGGGTCTGAATAAAAGCATTTTAACACAGTGGGATTGTTTTTACAGAACTACATAAATGATAAATAACAATCAGTAGTAGAAGTAGAGCCCCTGATAATGGTGTTATTCTTGAGTCATTAATCAAAGTATTGACTTGAAAGAGTAGGTTTTTGGGTTCCTTAATGAACGACCCAGAAAAATGCAACGTCTTAAGAGTTAAAACAACAAATAAAGTTGCTTTTCACTTCATTCTGCCAAATAAGTCTATACTGGAAGGGGAGAAAGTTAACTATGAACCAAGGGTCAAGTGCAGGGTCTAAGGGTATCCCTCCCTGAGGGATACATGAGTATATATGTTTTGGGGTTGCGGGATTTTGTTGTTGTTGTTGTTGTTGTTAAATATAAACTCTGTGTCCACCTTTTCTTCAACATTTTCCCTTCGGTTCTTGAATTGCAACAGATAGTAATTTAATTTAAACTAGCCTGAGACAATATCCCCAGAACCCAAGTGCACAGAGTCAACCATCCTGACCTAAATGCCTCTTCCTCCAGGAACCAGAGCCCAGTACCCATCCTTTCCTGGCATACGTACCACTTTCTCTTCCATCACAATGGCCTTTATGGGTTTTTACTTCTCTAACTGGACAGTTCACTCTCTGAGGCTAGGATCTGCATCTTACACTTTTGGGCTGTGCAGAGCCTGCCCAAGCTGGGGTTGCGCCAGCCCCCCGCTTCCCAAAGGCGGCCCGGCAGACATTGGATCCGCAGTGCCTGCTGCCCGGTGCCGCAGTGATGGTCACGCAAACCATGCCACCTACGCCAGCAGCAGGAGCATGGAGGCGCCCACAGAAGCAGCTCAGGCACCTGATTCAGGGCATTGTGCCTGGGTCTGGAGCCGCCGAGCCTCGTCTGCTGGCTTTATTGGTCACAATACGCTAGGCCATTCCTTTTTTTTTTTATTATTAATTTTTATTGGTGTTCAATTTACCAACATACAGAAAAACACCCAGTGCTCATCCCGTCAAGTGTCCACCTCAGTGCCCGTCACCCATTCCCCTCCAACACCCGCCCTCCTCCCCCCTTCCACCACCCCTAGTTCGTTTCCCCGAGTTAGGAGTCTTTATGTTCTGTCTCCCTTCCTGATATTTCCCAACATTTCTTCTCCCTTCCTTTATATTCCCTTTCACTATTATTTATATTCCCCAAATGAATGAGAACATACACTGTTTGTCCTTCTCCGATTGACTTATTTCACTCAGCATAATACCCTCCAGTTCCATCCACGTTGAAGCAAATGGTGGGTATTTGTCGTTTCTAATGGCTGAGGAATATTCCATTGTATACATAAACCACATCTTCTTTATCCATTCATCTTTCGATGGACACCGAGGCTCCTTCCACAGTTTGGCTATTGTGGCCATTGCTGATAGAAACATCGGGGTGCAGGTGTCCCCACGTTTCATTGCATCTGAATCTTTGGGGTACGCTAGGCCATTCCAACCAACCAAGCCTGACAGCTCAGCGGCTGGCGCACCAAGGTTTCCCCACCAGCCACAGGCAGGCCCCTGCAGGGTGGACAGCTGGCCTGGGCAGCACTCCTCCAGCGTGACTCCATCTCAGGATCCTCCTTTTTCATAGGAGAGTAGAAGGTGAGGCCCTGGCAGAGAGACTTCAGGCTGGACATCAGCTCCTGCCGGGTTCCAGGCTTGTCTAGGCAGGAAACACCGCTGCCCCTATGCTTGGGGCCAAGAAATGGAATGGGCGGCATCCAGCTGGAATCTACCCTCTCCTTCCGAAATCCATTACCTGGATTTCCATTATCCTGAACCCTCTGGACCCCAGCATCAGGCATTCAGGCAACTGGCCCGGGTCGGTTCTCTGTCTGCACTCGGTGTCCCTGACTGATGTCCAAGTTGAAGGCCTAAGAGAACGAAGAGGTCAGAGAGTGTGCACCTGAGCTCAGGCGCCGGCCCTGCCCCAGCACCCTCTGTGCCCCTGAAGCCGAGATACTAGAGATCCGCCTGGCAAAGCTGCTGTGAGGGTTAAGTGAAAGGGGGACAGGGCCTAGATACCGCTGTCTAGCGTTCCTCTCCCCCCATGCACTCACCCTCAGAGGCCGCACACCAGGAGCTGCTCACCAGGACTGGGACGGGGCAGAAATCCTGATTGCAGAGCACCCGGACCAAGGAGGTGGCCTTCCAGGAAGGGGAGTTTCTCCCGACAGGATGGCCCTATTCTCCCTGAATGCATGAGAGCTGAGCCCTGCAGGAAGAGCCCTCTGGGGATCCGAGTGTCCCTGTCACCTGCTCCAGGAGCCTCCCTGCCCCAGTCCAGCCATGCTTCTCCTTTTCCAGTCACACGGCTGGACGTTGGTCTGTGGCCAGGCTTCCAGCTCTGGGTGCGGGTGGAGTGGCCAGGCCGTGGGAGCCACCTGTGTGCAGAGAGCAATGCCGCCAGCCAGCACACACCAGGCAGGGGCTCAGCCGGGGCTCAGGGTGCCCAGAGGGAGACCGGCCACTCTGACAGCCCAGATCAGCCCAAGGTCCTCCTCTTAAGTGGAAAGCCACCGGACTCCCTGAGAGGACAGGGAGAGGGCATTTGCTGCACAGCAGCAATGGACAGGCCTGCATTTACTCCCATGTTTGCCATGGGGCTTGCTGAGGCTGTGGAAATCCTTTCCCTAGCTTCTCCACCAACACCTCCTCTACTAAAGCAGAGACTGCCCGGCACAGGAGGGAGTTTCCTTGGCCAGAGCCCCCCAGGCCTGGGCCCCCAGCCTCTGTGCTCCCACAGAGGACCATGCAGCAATGGCCCGATGGTGGGGAAGAATCGTTTGTCGGGGACAAGTGTGAAATTCCAGGGGATAAGTCCTCCCCTGGAACGTGGCCTTTCCACCCAAGACCAGCTCCAGGAAATGAGTGTGTTTTCAGACAGAGTCCCCTTCCTCTGGAGAAAGATTTTCCAAATATGAAAGGATGGAGCTTCTTCTTTTGCACAGGTCTTCTGAAAGGGTGACAGCCCAAGTTCTCCCTAAATTAACAGCAGCGTGCGGCCGAAAAAAACGGTGCAGAAGGTCTGGGGAAGTAACGGGGGATATGGACCCAGGGACTGGACCCTCTGGACCCCAGCATCAGGCATTCATTCAACAGGCTGGGCCAAGGGTGCTGGGAGTACCCATCCCCTACCTAGTGTCAGGATGCTGAAGCCACACCAGGCCAGTGCAGACACTCTGGATCTGCATTTGTCATTTACTAGTCACGGAGCCTTGGTCTACATGAACTGTCTGAGCCTCAGTTTGTCAACCAGAGATAAAATGCCTTGCCCAGACTGCTTCCCAGTTTTCCTCTGATGAACTAAGAAGAAAAAGCCCATGTAAACACTTTATAACCCAGAAAGAATTGTTTTAAAAGGCAGCATTGTTATCATTGTTGTTGTTAAGGGAAATGCCAGCTCTCCAGGAACATATAATCCGCTTGTGGAAATAAATTAAAATACGTGAGGCAGTTAAAGTAGCGAACCGTGAGAGTCTGCACTTAGCACAAAATAGTGTTATCAAAATTACGTGCAGTAAGTGTTCTGAAAAAGAGACAGGTGTAGAATGAAGCAGACGGAACAAATTTCATGGAAGTGGTGGGGGTAAGAACTGAAGTGAGTCCTGGAAAAAGAGAAGGCTGTAGAGAAATTGGCAGAAGAGAAAAGGCTTTAATAGTGTGTGTGTGTGTTTAAGCACAAAAGCTCAGCTAGGACTTGCATCATGCAAAGGTAGAGACACCCATTCAAGACTATGGAAAATGGGAGATAGGTCTAAACCAGGGGTTAACAAGCCATTACCCTACAAGACATTTTTTTTTTTTTTGGTGCAAAAACTGTTTCTTAGGATGCAAACTAAGAATGATTTTACATTTTTAAAATGTTATACACCCATCTGAATGGCTAAAATCAAGAATAGTGACAACACCAAGTGCTGGTGGGGATATAGTGCAATAGGAACTCTCATTCATTGCTGGTGGCAATGCCAAATGGCACAGCCACTTTGGAAGACCCTTTGGTGGTCTCCAACAAAATTAAACATATTCCTACTATATGATCCAGCAATGACACTCCTACCAAAGGAGTTGAAAACTTACATTAAAAAAAAAAAAAACCTGCACACAAATATTTACAGCAGCTTTATTCATAATTGCCAAAGCTTGGAAGCAACCAAGGTGTCCTTCAGTTGGTGGTACATCCAACAATTAAATGTTATTTAGTTCTAAAGAGAAATGAGATATTAAACCACCAACAGACATGGAGGAAGCGTAAATGTGTATCCCTAAGTGAAAGAAGGCAATCTGAAAAGGTTACGTATTATAGGATTCCAACTATGTAGCTTTCTGGGAAAGCCAAAACTATGGAGAATGAAGAGATCAAGGATTGCCCAGGGTTAGAGGGGAGAAAAGGATGAATAGGTGAAGCACAGGGGATTTTTTAGGGCAGTACAAGCTCAGTAGGGTACCAGAATGATGCACATAGGTCATTACACATTTGTCTAAACCCATAGAATGTATGACAGCGACAGTGAGCCCTAATGTAAACTCTGGACTTTGGATGAGTATGATGTATCAGTGTAGGTTCATCAACTGTTAATAAAGGTACCATCTGGTGGGAGATGTTGATAATGGGGGAGGCTATACATGCGTGGATATTGGATATACAGATGATATATGGAAAACCTCTGTACTTTCTAGTCCATTTTGCTGTGAACCTAAAACACTCTAAAAATTAAAGTCACTTTTAAAAATGTTATGAGGGAAAAAATGTTATAAGAAAGAAGAAAGAAGGAGGAATGATACAGACTTTATATATCCCACAAAGCCTAAAGTATTTAGTATCTGGCCCTATACAAAGAAAGTTTATTGATTCCTGTCCAAAGGACAAACAACTAGACTAGAATGAAAATGAAAATACAATACAACCAAGGCACCTGGGTGGCTCAGTCAGTTAAACATCCGACCCTTGGTTTTGGCTCAGGTCATGATCTCAGGGTCATGGGATCAAGCCTCCAATCAGGCTCCAGGCTGAGCATGAGTATAGAGCCTGCTTGAAATTCTCTCTCTCCCTCTGCCTCTGCCCCTCTTCCCACTCATGCTCTCTCTCTCTGTCTTTAAATTAATAAGTAAAATATTAAAAGAAAAAACCAACAACATAATCAAATTTGTGTTATGTAGCTAAAGCAGCGCTGATAGGGAAAAAGAGGAAAAGCCTCAGGTCCGTAGTCTGATGTCCCACAATAGGAAGTTAGGGAAAGAACATCCTAAACCAAAAACAAGAAGAATAGAGGAAATAATAATGGTAAGAGCAGAAATAAATGAAATTGAAAACAGAAAAATGAGGTAAAAAAAAATCAATGAAATCAAAAACTGGCTTTCTGACAAAACTGAAAAACCTCTAGCAAGACTGGCAAAGAAAACAAGTAACAAGACGCAAATTACCGTATCAGCAACAAAACAGGCTGTCACTACAGACCCTGCAGCGCCAGGTCCATGAAAGAAGAGAATACAACCAACAACTCTACACATAAATCTGACAACTTAAATGAAATGGACCAATTCCCTGAAAACTACAAACTACCACAGGTTACCCATACAGGACAGATAACTTGAACCATTCTACAACTATTAAGGAGATTAACGTCATAATTTTAAAATTCCCCCAAATCTCCAGGCACAGATGGCTTTACCACTGAATCCTATCAGATATGTAAGGAAGATTTGACACCAATCCTACACTGTCTCTTTATAGGTGTGATAATTCATTTTTTCTAGCTTTATTGAGGTATAATTGGCAAAACAAAGTAAAAACAGGAGGTGTATGATGTGATGATTTGGTAGATGTATACCTTGTGGAATGACTGCTACAATCAATTTAATTAACATATTACCTCACACTGGTACCAGTTTGGTGTGTGAGATGAGAACACTTACGATTCATTCTTCTGGCAAATTTCAAATACAGTATCATATTACTATGGTCACTGTGCTATGTATTAAATCTCCAGAACTTACTCATTTTGTTTTGTTTTTGTTTCATTTTTTTAAAAGAGCCAATTGGCTTTATTAAGGGATTTATGTATTGGGCAACATCCTACCTAGCAAATAGAGGGGACCTCTGAAGAGTTGTACAAAATGGAAGGTTTCAATAGGAAGGAGGGTCTGGCAAAAAAAAAATGTTGTAAGGAAAAAAAAAGAAAGGATTGTTCCAGGCAAGATGACTTTCCCTTCGTTGGGGGGTGGGAGCAGGGAGCAAGGGGCAGGGAGCAAGGGGGTCTTATCATGCAGATTATTTCTTCTTCTTCTTTGGGGAAATAGAGAGGGTCTAGGTGACCGATTACCTCATTGGTGCTTACCAGAAAATTCCTGACTGACCAGTTAAGACTACTTTTCTGGGGGACGTTGAAACCATAATTAGGTTAGGTATCAGCCCCAGTTGGGCAACTTGGCCAAAGTGACATCATTTTGGGGCTGTGGCTTTTTACCAATTCCTCTGTTTTGATCAGACTGTTTAACTGAGAGAAGTGATCCAAATGTGAGGCATTAGCGCCACTCTCAGCTCCTGCTCTGAAGTTTTCTGGAGTTGCTGTTTGTGTGGTATCTGTAGGTCAGAGGGGTTTTGTTTAAACTCTGTGATATTCACAGTTCACAGCTTTAGGTTCACATTCTTCAAGACAGTCGCGGGTTTTTTTGCAGAACTTATTCTATAACTTCAAAGTTGGTACCCTTTGACCAACACCTCCCCATTTCCCCCAACCCCTGGTCCCTGACCATCACCATTCTACTCTGCTGCTATGAGTTCTACTCTTAGATTTCACATATAAGTGAGATCATGCAGTGTTTGTATTTTTGTGTCTGGATTATTTCACTTTTCATGTCCTCCAGATTCATCCATGTTGCCACAAATGGGAGAATTTCTCCTTTCTTATGGCTGAATAATATTTCAGTGTGCGTGTGTTTGTCTATGTGTGTGTGTGCACACATCACATCTTCTTTACCCATTCACCCATTGGTGGTCACAGGATGCTTCCATATCTCAGCAGTTGTGAATAATGCTGCAGTGAACAAGGAAATACAGATACCTCTGAGATCCAATTCATTTTATAAAGCCAATACAAGACAATTACATTATAAAATACGACAATTACATTACAAAAAAATAAAAACAAAAAACAAAAAAATGGCAAAGCACTAAAGATCAGTATCCCTCAAAAACCCATAACAAAATATTAGCAAAGACAATTCAGTTAATATATTAAAAAGTATTAAACAACAGGATCAAGTAGAGTTTATTTCTGGGATACAAAACTGGTTCAAATTCTAAAAATCAATGTATTCTATCATATTGACAGGCTAAAGAAGAAAAATCGCATGATCCTATCAACTGATGCAGAAAAAGCACTTGGCAAAATTCAATGCTCATTCATAAATAATCTTAGAATACTAAAAATAGGGAAAAAACCTCTTCAACCTAATAAAGAACATTTCCAGGGAATACTTCCAAACCCATTTTATGAGGCCAGCATTATTCTCATACCAAAACTGGATGACACTATAAGAAAATTATAGGCCAGTATCGCCAATGGCTATAGATGCAAAAAACCCTCAACAAAAGACTAGCAAATAGAATTCACCAGCACGCTAAAAGTATGAGACATCATGATCAAACCGGATTTATCCCTGAGACACAAGGATAGTGCACCATACGCAAATTAAGAAATGTGACACACCACATTAACAGAATGAAGGATAAAAATCATATGATCTCTCAATAGATGTAGAGAAAGAAGTTGACAAAATTCAAGATCATTTCATGATTAAAAAAAAAACTCTCAATAAATTAGGTGTAGAAGGAATGTATTTCAACAGAATAAAGGTCATTTATGAGAAGCCAATAGCTAACATCATACTCAACTGTGAAAAGCTTTCAGATTTAAGATCAGAAACAACACAAGGATGCTCATTCTCTTTTTTTTTTTTTTTTAAGATTTTATTTATTTATTCATGAGAGACACAGAGAGAGAGGCAGAGACACAGGCAGAGGAAGAAGCAGGCTCCATGCAGGGAGCCCGACGTGGGACTCGATCCCAGGACTCCAGGATCACACCCTGGGCCTAAGGCAGGCACCAAACTTCTGAGCCACCAGGCGTCCCGTGGGATGTTCATTGTCACCACTGTATTCAACATAGTGCTTGAAGTCATAGCCAGAGCAATTAGGAAAGAAATAAAAGGCCTCTAAATTAGTAAGGAAGAAGTAAAATGGTACCTGTTTGCCAGCAATACAATCATATCCCTAAAGATTATATTTTAAAAATTGTTAGAATAAATCTAGTAAAATTACAGTATATAAAATCAATATAGAAAAATTGTTCGTTGGGGACCCCTGGGTTGCTCAGCGGTTTAGCACCTGCCTTTGGCCCAGGGCATGATCCTGGAGTCCCGGGATCAAGTTCCACATCAGGTTCCCTGGGCAGAGTCTGCTTCTCCCTCTGCCTGTGTCTCTGCCTCTCTCTCCCTCTTTCTGTGTCTCTCATGAATAAATAAATAATCTTTGAAAAAAAATTGTTCGCATTTCTATACACTAAGAATGAACTACTGGAGAAAGAAACTATGTAAACATTCCCATTTATAAGAGAATCAAAAATAATAAAATAGGAATAAATTTAACCAAGAGGGTAAAAGACCTATGCTATAACACCTATGAAAACTATAAGACGTTGATGGAAGAAATCAAGGAAGACACAAATTTTTTTAAAAAGGAAGACACAAATAAATGGAAAGATATCCCACTTTCACGGACTGAATTAATATTGTTAAAATATGCATACTACCCAAAGCAATCTACAGATTCAGTACAACCCCTATCAAAATTCCACTTGCCTTTTCCACAGAAATAGAAAAAACAATCCTCAAATGTGTGTGGAACCACAAAAGACACCATATAGCCAAAGCAATTTTGAGAAATAAAAACAAAGCCAGAGGCATCACACTTCCTGACTTCAAACTGTATTATAAAGCTATAGTAAACAAAACAATATAGTACACTTAGACCTGCAACAGAATAGAGAACCCACATACAAGCCCAACTGTATATACCATTAACTAATCTTTAAAAAGTGTGCCAAAAATGCACAAGGAAAGAAGAATCTCTTCAACAAATGGTATTGGGAAAATTGGTTATTCACATCAAAAGAATTAAACTAGATCCTTATCTTACACAATACACATAAATTAACTTGAAACGGATTAAAGACTTAAATGAAGGATGTGAAACTGTAAAACTCCTAGAACATAGGGAAAAGCTCTCTGGCATTGTCTTGGCAATGATTTTTTGGATATGAAATCAAAAGCAAAGACAACAAAAGCAAAAATTAAAGCAAGTAGGACTACATCAAACTAAAAAGCTTCTCCACAGCAAAGAAAACAATCAACGAAATCAAAAGGCAACCTATGGAGAAGAGTTTGCAGATAGTATATCTGATAAAGCATTAATATCCAAAATATATAAAGAATTCAATAGCAAAAAAATCCCCAAATAATCTCATTTTTAAAAAGGCAAAGGGGATGCCTGGGTGGCTGAGCGGTTTAGCACCTGCCTTTGGTCAAAGGGCATGATCCTGGAGTTCTGGGATCAAGTCCCACATCGGGCCCCCTCTGTGGGGCCTGCTTCTCCCTCTGCCTGTGTCTCTGCCTCTCTCTTTCTCTCTCTCTCTCTCTCTGTCTCTCATGAATAAATAAAATCTTTTAAATAAAAAATAGGCAAATGATCTGAATAGACATTTTCCCAAACATATACAAATGGCCAACATATATACAAATGGTACTCCCAACATCACTAATCATCACAGAAATACAAATAAAAATCACCAATGAGAGATCACTTCACACCTGCTAGAGTGGCATTTATCAAAATGCCAAGAGATAAGTATTAGAGAGGATGTGGATAAAAGAGAAACCTTGTGTACTGCTGGTAGGAATTTAAATTCATATCACCATTATAAAAAACAGTATGAAGTTTCCTCAAGAAATCAAAACTACCAATCCCCCTTCTGGGTATGTATCTGAAGGAAACAAAATCAGTATCTCAAAGAGATAAATGCACTATCATGTTTACAATAACCAAGATATGGAAACTGCCTCAGTGCCCATCAATGGATAAATGGACAAAAAAGATACGAGATTTTATATGATGGAATATTATTCAGTCATGAGAAAAAAGGAAATCTTACTACTTGCAACAAAATAAATGAACCTAGAGAAAATAATGGGCTAGATAAAGACAAATACTGTATGATCTAATGTATGTGTGGCATCTTAAAAAATAAATAAAAGTCAAACTCATAGAAACAGGCTGTAAAATAGTGCTTACTAGGGGATGAGAAGTGGGGGAAATGGGCAAATATTGGTCAAAAGCTACAAGACTTCCATTATAAGATGAATAAGCTCTGGCTATCTAATAAACAGCATGGTGATTATAGTTAATATATTGTTAGGTACTTGAAATTTGCTGAGAGAGAAGATCTTAGGCATTCTTACTACCCTTACACACAAAAGGTAACTATGTGAAGTGGTAATTAACTTGACGTGACAATCATTTCGCAAAATTTACATATGTCAAATCATCACATTGCATACTTTTTTTTTTTAAGATTTATTTATTCATGAGAGACACACAGAAAGAGAGAGAGAGAGAGGCAGAGACACAGGCAGAGGAGGGAGGGACTCGATCCCAGGACCCTGGGACCATGCCCTGAGCCAAAGGCGTCTGCTCAACCACTGAGCCACCCAGGCGTCCCACAAACTTTAGATATTTTAGTTGTCAATTCTACTCATTAAAGCTAAAAAATTAAAGAACATTTACAAAAAACCTATACTAATATCATACTAAATGGTGAAAGATTGTTTTTCCCTAAGTTCAAGTACAGGACAAAGATGTCTGCTCTCACCAGTGCTAGTCAACATAATGCTAGAAGTTCTAGCTAACGCTAGAAAAGACAAATTTGTCCTATTTGCAAATTACATAATAGACCTTATAGAAAACCTTAAGGAGTATACCAAAATAAGACAAAAGAGAAAACACCCAACTCTTGGAATGGATAGTAAGGTTGTAAAATACAAGTTCAATATACCAAAATGAATTGCACTACTCTATACCCATGGAAACTGAAATTAAAAACACAATGCCATTTATAGCTAGAAAAAGTTGTTTACAGGCTTAGGTATAAATATAACAAAATGTGTACAGGACTGAATACAAAACATGACAAAATGCTGATGAGAAAAATCAAGGAAATTCTAACTAAATGCAGAGATACAGCATATTCACAGATTAGTACACTCAACATAGTGTCAGTACATATATATGTTTACTGCAACTCCTATAAAAATCCCAGGAAGAATTTTTTTCATGTAGACAAGATTATGCTAAAAAATTTTTTTATAGTTTTTTTTTTTACGATTTTATTTATTTATTCATGAGAAACACACAGAGAAGAGAGAGAGGCAGAGACACAGGCAGAGGGAGAAGCAGGCTCCATGCAGGGAGCCCGATGTGGGACTCGATCCCGAGTCCCCAGGATCATGCCCTGGGCTGAAGGCGGCGCTAAACCGCTGAGCCATCCGGGCTGCCCGATTATTCTAAAATTTATACGGAAAGACAGAGGAACTAGAATTGCTAAAACAATTTTGAAAATGAGAAGAAAGTAGAAGAAATCACTCTACTCAAATTTCAAGACTTATTACAGAGCTTCAGTTATCAAGACTGTGCGATATTGATGAATTGAAAAACACAGATCAATGAAACAGAAGACTCAGAGATAGGCATGTAAAAGTACAGTCAAGTGAATTTTTTTTTAATGTACAGAAGCAATTCAATGCAAGAATGATGGTGTTTTTAATAAATGATGGAGCAATCTGACATCCACAGGCAAAAAAACAAAACAAAACAAAAAGAATTTTGACCTGAACATCATACCTTATTATGAAAATTAACTCCAAATGGTCAGCTTTAAATGTAAAACTTAGAGACTTCTACAAGAAAATGCAGGAGAAAATCTTCAGCACTTAAGGCTTAGTGAAGACTTCTTAGTCATAACCAAAAGCACAATCCCTAAAAGAAAAAAAATTAATAGGACACTATGAAAAATGAACTTTTGCTCTGTAAAGACCTTGTTAAGAGGATGAAAAGGCAAAATACGTACTCGGAGAAAATATTTTCAAATCACTTACGGGACAAAGGACTCATGTTCACAGTATATAAAGAACACTCAAAATCTAACCCCCAAAAAGAAAAAAATTTCTATTAGAAATAGGCAAAAGACATGAAGAAATGTAGCAGCAAAGAGGAAATACAGGTGACAAACCGGCGCATGAAAAGACATTCCACGTCACTAGGCATCAGAGAAATGCAAAGCAGGACCATGATGAGCCATCACTGCATGTGAAGGTCGAGGCAGAATTTGGAAGCAGGAGCTATTAGGGCAAGAATTCTGGAAATCTGCAAAGGGATCCACTCAACTTTTTGGCTAAATGCCAATCTGTGCACACAGGGTAAAACTCAATAAAACTGGGCAAGAACAGTGGCCAGGGGAAGAATATTTCCCAGGGAGCTTTAAGCCAAACCTATTCATTCTCAGAGATCACACAGGTATCATTTTAATTCCTCCAAGCCAGAGTGGAGAGACTTTGCTGAGTATGTGGGGGGATTTAGTATAAACCCCAGAAGAGTCAAATCTTAATAGTTATCACTAAAATAACCGGAGACTACAAGATAATCTAGACCTGCCCTTAAAAATCTTAAAAAGCATGCTTTCAAAGGATTGAGATGAACCAACAGTATCTTAACTGCCTTCCAGAACAAAGCTAACATTCTTAATAGTAATGCGACAAAATACAGCACTGCTAAGCATATGATGAAAAGTACCCTGCACACTAAAGAATTGCTAGGTATATGAAGAGGAAAGAAAGTGCTACCCACAATCAGGGGGGTAGGGGTGGGGTGGAAAGCTAATGAGAAAAAGAATCCAAATCCCACAGATGATGGGAACATATCAAAGTGACAGGAGTCAACTTGAAGAACCCGGTGAGTAGATCTGGGTCAATATTTCATTTTATTTTATTTTATTTTATTTTATTTTATTTTATTTTATTTTATTTTATTTTATTTTATTTATTTTATTTATTTTATTTTATTTATTTTATTTTATTTTATTTTATTTTTTTTATTGGAGTTCAATTTGCCAACATATAGCATAACACCCAGTGCTCATCCATCAAGTGCCCCCCCCTCAGTGCCCGTCACCCAGTCACCCCCACCCCCCACCCACCTCCCTTTTCATCACCCCTTGTTCCTTTCCATCTGGATCAATTTAAACAAGAAAATAGGGCAGCCCCCGTGGCCCAGCGGTTTAGCATCACCTGCAGCCTGGGGCGTGATCCTGGAGACCCTGGATCGAGTCCCACGTCAGGCTCTCTGTATGATGCCTGCTTCTCCCTCTGCCTGTGTCTCTGCCTCTCTCTGTCTCTATGAATAAAATCTTTAAAAAATAATAAAAATAAAAATAAAGAAAATAAAGTGACAGCAATGGATTACAAGATATAGAATAAAATAAATATCCATGAGTCCATGTCAATATAAATAAATAGAAGAGAGGGCAGCCCGGGTGGCTCAGTGGTTTATCACCGCCTTCAGCCCAGGATGTGATCCTGGAGACCCCGGATCGGGTCCCCCATTGGGTTGACTGCATGAGCCTGCTTCTCCCTCTGCCTCTCTCTCTCTCTCTCTCTCTGTCTCTCATGAATAAATAAAATCTTAATAAATAAATAAAGAAAGAAAGAAAGAAAAAGATTGGCTCTTCTTTTCATTAAAATTCCAATTTATAAATATAGAATGATAGAAATTTTAAAAATCATCATTTGGGAAATACCACAGTAATTATTATTGCTGGAAAGAATTTTGAATGCATGCTAAAAGAAGTGGGCCAAAGTATGATGAAAAAGGATGATTTGATTGGTCTCAAAATATGTCCCCAGAAGGTACTTACTGATAATAAAAGAAGAATGGTAACTTTACAGTGGACAAATCTGGTGGACCCTTTGAGCAAGGGGTGAGCAAATGCTGAAAGTTAACACCACGAGTAGTAAGACATACTGATATCTTGGTACCTCGTGATGATATATTGGAGAGGGCACCACATGACTTTTGGGGTGTTCTTGCCAAACTTGCATAACCTCAACTGTGAGGAAATATCAAAGCCACTGGCTGTAAAGAACATGCTCTGGGACTCTTTCTAGTCTTCTCAAAGCCTGCTTCTCTCTCTCCCTCTGCCCCTCCTCTCACTCATGTGTGGGCTCTCATTCTCTTAAATTAAAAAAAAAAATTTTTTTTAAGATTTTACTTATTCATGAGAGAGAGAAAGAGAGGCAGAGACACAGACAGTAGGAAAAGCAGGCTCCATGTAGGGAGCCCGATGTGGAACTTGGTCCCAGGACCCCGGGATCACACCCTGAGCCCAAGGCAGTTGCTCAACCACTGAGCCACCCAAGTGCCCCTAAAAATTTTATTTATTTTTATTTTTATTTTTTTAATTTATTTTTTATTTTTTTTAATTTTTTTTTTAATTTTTATTTATTTATGATAGTCACAGAGAGAGAGAGAGAGGCAGAGATACAGGCAGAGGGAGAAGCAGGCTCCATGAACCGGGAGCCTGACGTGGGATTCGATCCCGGGTCTCCAGGATCGCGCCCTGGGCCAAAGGCAGGCGCCAAACCGCTGCGCCACCCAGGGATCCCCCAAATTTTATTTATTTTTAAATTTTATTTTTTACACTATTTTTTTAGAGATTTTATTTATTTATTCTTGAGAGATACACAAGAGAGAGGCAGAGACACAGGCAAAGGGAAAAGCAGGCTTCATGCAGGAAGCCCACTGCAGAACTCCATCCTAGGCCTCTAGGATCATGCTCTAGGCCGAAGGCAGGTGCTCAACCACTGAGCCACCCAGGTGTCCCTAAATTTTTTTTTATTTTTTTATACATTTTTTTTAATCAAAAAAACTTTTATATGGAAAAGCAAAGAACATATAATAGAATCTGGAGGGCTTAGACTACCTGATTTTGGGGACACCTGGGTGGCTCAGTGGTTGAGCACCTACCTGCCTTTGGCTCAAGGCGTAATCCTGGAGTCCCGGGATTGAGTCCTGTATCAGGCTTTCTGGATGGAGCCTGCTTCTCCCTTTGCCTATGTCTCTGCCTCTCTGTGTGTCTTTCATGAATCAATAAAATCTTTATTTATTTTTTTTTTTATCAATAAAATCTTTAAAAAAAATTTTAGACTAACTGATTTTTATCATAAAGCTACAGTAATCAGAATGGGGAATTGGCTAAAAGTTGGCCATAACAGATTGATGGACCATAAAGTCCAAAAATGGGTTCCATTTATATATGGTCAGTTGACTTTCAACAAAGATGCTGAGATAATTCAATGGAGGAAATGGGAGTCTTCAATAAATGCTGCTGAAACAACTAGATACCCTTAACTAGTTGGGTTAAAAAAAAAAAAATCTCAACTGTTACACTATAAACCAAAATTAACTTTGGCTAGATTACTGAATGTTTATAAAAATTTTACTCATAATAGTCAAAATTTGGAAACAACCCAAACAAGTAAATAAAGTCTTATGTATTCAAATAGAGTATCACTCAGCAATAAAAAGGAACTAGTGATAAGTGTGACATGAAATTTGAAAATATTACACTAAGCAAAAGAAATCAGACACAAAAGAGAACATATCATATAATTCTATTTATATGAAGCTCTAGAAAAGGTAAATCTCATTGACTGTACCAGACAGCAGGCCAGTAGGGCTGAGGCTGGGTGGTGGGCATTAACTGCAAAGGGACGTAAGGAAAATGCCCTTTATCTGGATTGCAACGATTGCAAAAGCATAAACATTTGTCAAAGCTCTTCGGACCACAAGCTTTAAATGAGCATATTTTACTGTATGTAAATTATACCTCAATAAAGTTGATCTCTAAAAATTAGCCAGAAATATTAGTTTCCTGCTCATCCTTGCAACCTCATCCCCTGTATCTGTGGTCCTCAAGACATCAGTGTGCATTGGTCACCTGGGAGTCCTAATTAAAAAATCATCTTCCCAGGCCCATGCCCAGGAGTAGGTGGACAGCCTGGGACTTGGCATTTGCAACAAGCATCCTAGAGGATTCTGATTCAGGTGTCCTGAGACCACACTTCGGAAAACTGGCCCTTAGTGGACTTCGGCATTAGATTTTTCTCCTGGATCAGACTCAGGCCATATTTGATCATCTGGTAAGAGCCCTGAGCTGCCCGAAGGCCCAGCATTTCCAGTTGAGGGCCGGAGCTGCCCCTGGAGCTCATCGGGGCAGATAGTGTGATATGTCTTCTCTTCATAGAGAGGCTGCCTGGGTTTTCATTCCAGTTTAAGTGACTGATCAAGCCATGCCCCTGGTCTCAGAAATGCTGTTAAATATTTGCTGCCTGGAAACCCCTTCTAGTTGGCACAGAGGACCAACGGAAGCTCTTGAATAACTGTCATACGCATTGGCAGTTGGTGGCTTAGCCCTGCCAGGTTGCCAGGGCAACCGGGGCACCTCCCAGAAGCCTTCAGGGGTGCTGCTCCCCTCCCTGAGGCTGGACAAGACTTAAGCTGAGCAGAGAAAGTGAAGCAGGCAGTCCCTTCAAGGTTTAGGGAGCCGGGCCCTAACACAGGGTCCCATGAAACACAGGAGCCTCTTGAAGCTGTCTTTCAGAAGTTGGGTCACAAGGAGGCCTCAGAGCTGTTGCCAGAGCTGGCAGGAGCCACCATCAGAAGCAACCACTGAGAAGAAAGTTCTTCTGCTCAGTCCTAAAGGGAAAGATGCTTTGCCACCATGGGTCCCCGCCTGGGTGGGCCCTGGTTTCTCACAGAGGGAATAGATGGAGTGCCATGGGGAATGGGGAGATGGGGATTCAGCAGAAGCTTCAAACGAATCTATATAAATATTAAAATAGAACAAGACCAAAGCTTGTTAGCACAAAAAGGGGGTAGAGGGTGGGAGTCAGGGAGTGGAGAGGGAGGAGAGGAATAATGGTCCCAAAGAATCAGCCTTAGAAGGTCAGAGTAACTTCGCACAAAATGTTAACTCTGAGCTTGTTGGCAGCAAAGGCAGAGAAGGGAGCTCATGGGTGACGTCAGACCTTTGGGCTGGTAGAAGGAGCGTAGGTACTGATTTTTCAGGAAGCGAAATTGATTTCCTGACTCCTGAGGAAGGCAGCAAGCCAGAGCCTCCCCATACTTCTTTACACTTGAGGTAGGGATTCAGCATCCTCAGCAAAAGGAACTCTTAGTTCCAAGAGAGGATAGTGAGGGGTTCCAAGGCAAGGAAATGAGGAATGGTTTAGCCCAAAAGGTAGGAGGAGGTTGACCCAAGGCTACTGCCTTGAAGCCAATGAAGCCTAACCTCAGCCCCCCCACCCACTCGCAGGACCTCTCCGAAGGTTCACTCTGGTTTTTCTGCCCATCCAGGGCATGCTGTCCACATTTGATTTTCTGCTTTTACTGATTTTACAAACTCAAATCATTTCTTAGGCACAGACGGAAATTTAGAAGCAAAAGCAAAAGCAGTGAGCGCTGTCCTAAAAGCACTGCACGTTGGGAAGTTAGCCCTGGAAGCACCTGGACCCCTTCAGACCATGCATTGCTGGGGAAGCCAGGAAGGAGCTGGCTATGGCTAGCAGGATAAGCAGCACAAGAAATGCCTCCTCAGTAGCTGGAGGGGCGTGGGAGGATGGGAGTGGGGGGTTGTTCAAGAGTAGAGGGTGGTGGGTCAAGCCAGGACAAAGCTTAGCCTCTCCTACTTCTTGACAGTCTTGAGGAGAACTGCTGTTCCCTCTGCTCAGCACATCCAGGATGACCCGCTGGGATGTGGGGATGGTAGGGTAAGTGCCCAGTACAGGAGAACCCTGTACTCCTCTTGGGGCACTTACCTAACTGCCTCCTTTTTCATAGCCCTTTGGACTTGATCCTCCCAGCAATATAATATGTACCTTGATGCCAAGGACAAAAGCTTCCTTGCCAAAAAAATAAAAGATTTAAAAAATTTTTAAAAAAAGCTTCCTTGCTTCTGCTCTGCCCAGGAACTTATCAGGTTTGTACAAAATACACGGCAATAAGCTTTTGGGGATCTGATCCAAATGGGAAGTAAAGAAAATAGGAGCCAAGAGTGAACTCTGAGTGCCTTTCCAGTCCTATTATAAGAAAATAGTAAGCACAGTCAGTCCCCAGGGTCAGCGAAGCAGCACATGAGAGTTATCAATGGTCAGGAGCAGAGATGGGTGTGGGTTTTAAGTGGGCTGGAAATTTCCAAAGATGGAAGATCTTTAAGAGAGCTAATGCAGGTTACAAATATAAAATATTTTATATATTTTATATATATAAAAGAGCTTGGGAGCAAGGGGGGGAAGGGGTGCCCCAGGGTAAATAGCCTGTGGCCTTGAAAGTGGCTGGTGAAGGTGTAAATGAGATGGGAAGATGGGACTTGAGTCTGGTGAACCTCGAAGGATGGGCAGGTTTTGGAAAGACCTAGGGCCAGCACCTAGGTTGTGGCTGTGTAGAAGGGAGTAAAAGGAAATGAGCGCCTTGATGTGCTTTGGTGGTTTAGGGCCCAAGAGGGGAAAGACTCCAACATGACTAGAGTTTCTGCTGAGTGCTAGAGAAGAGCTGTACTGGTAAGGGGGATGCCAAGGTCAAGAACAAGGGGAGATCTGAAGGGGAAAATAGGAGGATTTTAGGCATTTGGACTTGAGGTGTGATGGAAGAGCTATGGATTTTGAGATGATCATCTGACACCTGGGAAGTAAGGAATAGAGAAGTCTCCTTCGATAATTGGAGCATCCATCCACCCATTTGCCCATTCAACATGCATTTGTTGGTAGCCTCCACCACACCCAGCCCTGTGTTGGGGTCAAAGGGTATAAAAGGTGAAGTGTTCCCTCCCTTTGAATAATTAAATTTAGGCTCTCAAGAGAGAAGAGAAGTTTGTTGAGTAAGGCAGGGTCTTTTGGGCACAGAATAAGTGACCCAGAAGTGAGGGAGCTGGCTGTGACATCTGTCACCCTGTTGTCTTCCAGAAAGTATTTAATTCCACTGACCTGTGGATACCTTTACCATGTGGATCCCCCTTTACTTCTTCCCAACTCCACTTGTGGTCCTCCCCAAAGGGTGACTTGTCTGAAGAGAACGGTGTTCCCAGAGCCCACAGCTTTACTCTGGTCAAGGGTTCTTGAGTAAAATGGGTAGTAAAGACCAGGAGAGGGGTTCACAGAATGGAGAAATCCTCTAAGAAAGGAGGGAAGTTAGGGCCTCCACACTCCTGGATTCCAGAGGAGGTGGGACCGAATCTGAATCCTAAATGGTTGAAGCATTGGCCTAAGTGAAGCGGAAGCGGCTCTAAGAGATACAAGCCAGCTTCATCTAATAGAAAGTACCTGATGTCAGGCAAAGCCTTCTTAACCGGTCAAACCTCAACCACGAGGAGGAGGAAGCAGCCTTCCCTGTGGCCGCTGGGTTAAGGTGAGAACCATGTCCCCCTGGAAGTTGGCGTGCGCCCATGGCATTGCTTGCCTGACCCCTCTGGTACTGTTCCCTCCATCTGGAATTGGCTTCACCAAGAAGCAAGCATCAGAAACTGAAGAAGGGGAAACAAGTCAAGGTGGGCAGACAGAAGGAGCAGCTGGGACCAGGGAGGAATAGGCAACAACACCAAGATATTAAACATAAACTCCCAGATTCACACTGGAAGACACGTTCTGGGCAGCAAGCTCGTCTAGAGCTATTTCTTCAGGGCCTTGAAGAGGTGACCTTGCGTGTGTGTGTGTGTGTGTGTGTGTGTTTTTAACTTCTATCACTGAAGTGTATGCTTCAATTTCCTGGCTCTCAGATGAAGTTTCTTGAACCTTTAATGTGAATGGGTATAATACCTATTTTGATGTCGCATATGAACGTCCAGTATTTCAGATCAAAGCAGCCACTGCTGAGGGCCATCTGAAACGCACAGGGCTTGGTTTCCCTCTTAATTGCCAACCAAGTGGTGCATCTCACACTTTTACGAAAAAAACTGTTCACTGCCTACCCTCAAAGCATACCTCAGAGCTGGTCATATCTCCAGAGACGCTATGAACTACCGTTACTCTGTGTCTCCTTGGCTGTCTTTTGCTCTTGAGTTTTCTTTGCCTCCCATGAATAAAGAGAAGTCAGGAAATGTCAGAAGAAAAGAAGTAGCAGCAATTGAGTTACTTTTGCCACTTGTTCCCACTCAGCTGCCAGGGTACGATATGATGCTGAGGCTGCAAGCGTGCTGTCCCTCCATAAAGGGCCGTGTCCCACACGGGCGGGCCAGTGGCTTATGTGGCAAGAAGAGCTGGGTATGGCTTGGTCAGGGCACGGGAGTCCCTGTGCCAAGTGCTGAGTCCGCTCACATCACTGGGCCTGAGGTAAGGGGAGGAGACTAAAGCCCCAGGGGCTTTGCCTGTAACTTCTCTTGCCAGTATGAACCAAGTGAAGCTTCTTGTCCTGCCCTGGGAAGAATTCTCACACCAAAGTATCCTACTCTCCTCACTGCCAGGAGAAGCTTGCTCACACTTAAAACTACTCCCAATTGGAAACGGGAAAGGGAACTCAGATACGAAGTAGGTTCTCTTCATTCATTGATTAGGAAATAATCCAACAAACTGAAAAAATAGAGGATAAATGCCCATATAGCCCCTTACCTAACGTCAGAAAATCCTACTATTTTCCTTTTCTGCTTCAGATCTTTTTTCCAGAAGTAAAATGCTACTGATGTCTATGAGGCTTCTGTTCTGGTACTGGGGCCGACAGGATAACCTGAAGAGCTCCTTGCAGCCAAACACCTAGAAAACACTAGGTACTATCTATAAAATTTCCTTTTAATGCGTAGTGGAGGTTACAAGAAGGTAAAGGAAATTCCCCTGGGCCACAGCACCAAGAGCACAGAACTCTATAAGCAGCTGTCGTTGCTGCCTATGGTGGGAGAATGTGGTAGCATGGGGTCATGTTTTGCAATGCCTGGTCTTCTTATATCCACACGTGGAGGGGAAATCGTGGGCTTGTTAAGGGGTGTTGGGAGTAAGACACTCCTCACACAAAGTTGGGTTCTCTAAAAGCAATACTTACTCCCAGATATAGTAAAATTAGACAAAGGAATCTAAGTCTGGGTTCTGCATAGAAAAGTCTCCCTAGGAAATTTTTAACCAATGTCTAGGACTCCTAGGCTTTCGAGTTTAAATATATATTCCATTCATATGGGAGGAACTAAAAAAATTGACACTGAGTTGGTGATATCCTTAGGTTACCTGGCATAAGCAAATGAAATATCTCTGTACAGGACCCACCCAGAGGTCAGGGCTCACAGGGGTCCCACAGATAAAACTCTTCTAAGAATGAGCTCATAGTCCCAAGAGGTAATAATATATTTAAAGGAAAAATTCACCCCTTGGCTTGTATTTGTTTTTTCTCCACTCTTTTCAGCTACAAGATACCCCTGCTACAATGATACCAGCTGTTCCTGTTACGCAGCAGAACGAGGCCCTAAGAACTGTGTGCCCCTCTATCTTGTACCCTCCCTCCCTGAGAGTAAACACTAAAATCCCTGATAAATCCCACGTATTCTTTTATATTTATACTACACTGAGTGATTCCATAAGTAATATATGCCTTTGTTTGCAACCTCAAGCTTACAGATGAGGAAAACCATGCTCAGTTACAAAGGCCTGTGAGCCAGCTAATGTCAGAATTTTTTTTTTTAAAGATTTATTTATGATAGACAGAGAGGCAGAGACACAGGAGGAGGGAGAAGCAGGCTCCATGCTGGGAGCCCGACGTGAGACTCGATCCTGGGACTCCAGGATCGCGTCCTGGGCCAAAGGCAGGCACTAAACCATTGAGCCACCCAGGGATCCCCTCATGTCAGAATATTGAGTAGAATACGGGTCTGCTGATTTCTGGGCTCCTACCCCCCTTTTTTTTTTTAAGATTTTATTTATTCGTAGAGACACACAGAGAGAGAGAGGCAGAGACACAGGCAGAGTAAGAAGCAGGCTCCATGCAGGGAGCCCGACACGGGACTAGATTCCAAGATCACACCCCAGGCCAGGCAATGCTAAACCGCTGTGCCACCAGGGCTGCCATTTTTTTTTTTTTTTAAAGAATTTATTCATGAGAGACACAGAGAGAGAGAGAGAGGGAGAGACACAGGCAGAGAAGCAGGTTCCATGCAGGGAGCCTGATGTGGGACTCTATGCCGGGACTCCAGGATCTTGCCCTGAGCCCAAGGCAGGCGCTTAAACTGCTTAAACCACTGAGTCACCCAGGGATCCCCCATCCTACGCTTTGTAATTCATCATTTTGCTTCAATTCCTTGCAGCCAAGGTTAAAACTAGTCTCACTTCTCTGATACTATGCCAACAATATTTGAGAGAAAGCACCGAGAAGTCAATGTGTTTTTATTTTTATTTTTCAATGTGTTTTTAAAAGTATGACTCGTTCCCAAGACAAATGATCCCCGATTGGATGATTGTCACTTGACTGTCCATTAGAGCACGGTTGATGTAGAGAATTGGGGAGGGGGGTGTCGGGATTACAATTTGAGGTCCACTCCGAGGGGAAAGCCCCATGTGATAGAAGGAGCCAGTGAAGAATCTCCTAAATCACGTGGAAGCTTGGAAAGCCCAGGAGTGGTGGGTGGTGGAAGGAGCGGCGGGAAGAGGTTGGCATAAAGTCAAGGACTCTGTGTTTTGCTGGAAGCCCATGGCTACACGAAGTGCACATTTCACAGTCAGAGGACTGCTCCCTGTGACTAAGTGGAAGGTGAGGGACCCTCCTGGCATCAGCATCACCAGGTGGCTGTGGCATTTCAAGGGCAGGGTGCATTCTGATACAATACCCTTGTATCCTGAGCACTCAGAAAAGACTATGGCACACTGTCAGCGTCCATGAAAAAGTCCCTGAATCATGCTCTATCTGGGCAACACAGCAGGGTCAGGCCAGAGGTGAGGGAGCGCCGGCTGCTGCCCTGGCCCAGTGTGACCAGCAAATCCCCAACTCTTAGAACACTTCCAAGGCAGGCAGGTGGGAGAAGGCCAAGGGTGGGAGACAGGAGGCTGGGAGGCTCTGAGCTCTGCACCCACAGCTACAGGCCTGGCGGTCCAGCTGAAGACCCTGGGACGGCCATCACACTGAGGGCGCTGCCCCCAACCCCCCCCCCCCGTCCGGGCCCCACACATATCCCCACCTCCCAGCTCCCATTTCCTCCCCACACTTTGCAGCATACACAGCTCTGTGGTGTGTACCGCAGCACCTGCGCCTGATCCACAGCAGCTGCCGGGAAGGCTCTGCCGTCACTGAGATGCTGAGGCTATGTGCCTGGGGAGGCGAGCCCGGAGCCCAGGGCTGCCCCAGGGAGCAAGCCGCCTGCAGGCTAAAGTGGGGTGGGTTCTGGGCTGCTCCCTGTCACAGACTCTCTCCGCCGGTGACTGTCCCGGCCTGGGCCCCAGGTCTCCTTGCTGCTACCGGGTCTCTGAGAGCCTGCCCTCCGGCCCTCAGAGATGGCCCTTCAGCCACACACCCTGGCCTCCTTCCAAACACTGTTCACTGACGGGCCAGATGGGCAGCGAAGGAGAGCAGGGGTGGGTGGGGGTGGGAGTGGGTGGGGGGTGGGGGGTCAGCGGGGAGCGATCCTGAGTTCTGAAGTAGCCAAACTTAAATATCAGCTCTAATCCAACTTGAGCTTCTCTACAACATAAACCTGAGTTGGAGGAAACAGCGCCCCTTCATCACCGTGAAATCCTTAGACTCACTTCTAGGGGAAGAAAAAACCAACCCATATCTCTGTCTGTCAACCACGGATTAGCCCACGTTCTCCCTCCCTGCTACACCCTACAGTTCTGCCATCCCTACTCAATCTGCTCCTTCCTGGGCCTTCTGCGGACCCTGTCCTGCCCTCACCCACCCCCGCCCAGGGACCCTGTCCATGCAGAGCACACCCTTGCCACCCGTGCTGTTCCTCCCCCAGGACGTGGCAACTCCCCTGGGAAGGCTTCTCGAATGGCTCAGGCAGACGGAGGTAACTTTTTGTCACCACACTCAGCATCTCCTTTTGTAGCCTTTGTCCTTTGGCGGGGAGGGCGGCTGAAGTGACTTCCGAAAACCGAAGAAAAGACACAAGCCCCTGAGACTTGTGACCCCTTGGGAAAGTCCTGCCTCAGGACTTCAGGGCAGGCAGACCTGTCTCAAAGGGACGCATCTGGCCAAGACTCAACCCAAATCACAAGGAATCCCTTTAGCTCACCAAGCAATCCACCAGGCCACCCATCCCCAACTGCCACAGCACCCACCACAGGTGGGGCTGGCAAGGAAAGGCTCTCTGCAGAGATGGGCTCCCACACTTGCCCCCAGCCACACTGGCTCTTTGTTCCGGGAGGTTCTCACCCCCATCTCCTGCCTGTGACAGACCCTCTGCCCAGGCGCACTGAGGGATCCTGACCACACAGGCCGCCCTGACACTTGGGTCCTTGTCCTATGTCCAGCATGAACAGGACAGCAGGAAAATCCCAGAATTGGAATTGGGAATTCCTCCCCAGCAGAGGAATGGGACAGAGCATTCTAAACCCGGGGAGTGGCACCACACAGAAAACTCCTGTCTCACAGGGAAGGCAGGAGGGCAGGGAGCTGTCTCCACAGAACTCTACCATGGTGCCCACGCTCTGATGCGCAGCCTTCTGGCACGCCTGCCTCCCGCAAGACTGTGGGCTCCTGGGGACAGGGACCATGTCTTATTCACCTTTGTTTCCCTGCGCCCAGCACATGCGGGTGTTCAATGAATAAAAGCAAGGAGCGCCCTGGGAGAGAGAGGTTCACTCAGGAGCCAGTGAGGGCGGGACCTAGGGAGGATGGACTTCTCTAATCAAATCTCCACCATCAACTGGGATTGAGTTGGAGCTCCCCATTTAAGATGCAATGGGGATTTGGGGGGTGCGGCCCCACAACCGGGTCCGCCCAGCCCATCATGAAGACAGGCTACCTCGGACACTGAGGAGAGGGAACTCAGCTTCTGATAGTCACCGGGACCAGACTCTCACTTCCTGTACTCTTGCCTGAGCCCTTCCCACAGACCAAGGCCTGTTTCAGCACACTTCTGCTGGGAAGCCTACCTGAGCTCCCCTGCACCACTAGTCTCTGGTGGCCTATGTCTGGCCTCCTGGAGCCTGGGGCCCAGATGGCCCACTCAGGGGTGGGGACAGGACAAATGCCAGGAAACAAACCAATCAAAATCAGCAAGTTAAGTCACCAAGGAATTGGGGGCACATGTCTGCTTGTTGCCTTTTGCATGCACTCTTCCTGGAAATGTAACCAGTTCTTGTGGTGCCATAGATGTGTCCGGGGAGGGGACGGAGAGTGGGCTGGGTGCTAAGTGTAAGCAAGGGAAGCTTATCTTAACTGGATATCCTTCATAACATTTGGGTTTTAACCATATGCATTCAATGCTTTTTTTTTTTTTTTCAAAGTCAAAACTATAGTATCAAACCACAGAGAAAATCACAAATTCCAAAATGCAGACCTCCTCGGGGGCCATAGTCACAGACCGGGTTCAGGTTAGAAACAACTGAGGTTCCAACAAGATCAAAACAAAGCGGATGACAATGATTACTGAACGGAAGACTGTAAATCTCTCCTCCAACAAGAAATGAAATGGAGAATACCGTGAGCGCAACTATTCTGAAAGTAAAAATACTATCAATTTACATGAGATGAAAGCAGGATTTTTCAGAGGTTTTTTTAATGCTTACGTATCAGGAACTATTAAGAAAAAGATAAAGGAAGAAAATAGGCCAGAATGAGAACCGCTGGGAAAACAGAGGGGAGGAGATTGTCAGCCACCCGGGATCCACAAGAAATTTCATTTCTAGACAAGTTCAGCCCTGAGGTGTCACCATTAGGAACACTCAATTCATCCATGCCTTACCAGTAGCTTCTTAACTGGCTCCTTCCTCTGAACCAGCGTCCCTTGCCTCCAATCCATTGGGAATTAATCTTCCCCCCAAAATCTGATTCTGCCTTATTCATTTTAAGGCCATAATAGTTTCCCAAATGATCTCCCGTGGCACATTCCAAATCCTATCCTGTGTCTAGCTTCATCCTCTGCCCCTCTCTCCTGTGCCCTTGGTCCCAGCTCTGTGGGCCCGACCATAAAACACACCCCATTCCTCCATACTTCTAAATCTGTCAACCAGCGGTTCCGTAGGCCCAGACCCACTTCCCTACATGGCCAAATCTGACTCTTCAAGTTTTAGCTCAAATGTCACTTCTTCTGTGAAGCTTTGCCAGGCTTTCCCTGGAAGTTTCATTTCCACAGGGCTTTGTTCATGCCTCTAGTGTAGTGATTTCTACGTGTTTTGTCATGTCTGCCTTGCCCAAGGGGTTAGGGCAGAGACTATGCCTTGTTCATCTTTGTATTCCTACCTCCTCCCACCCCAGCATAGAGCCTGCTGCCTAGACTCCCCTCAGATGAAAGTCGAGTGCCTCAAGTTTTTGTAAGAAGCAAAAAAAAGCTAGAAGACCTCCCAGCCCTCAAACACCCCATATATCATACATCCTAAAGTCTCCTGCCCTCTATGGATCTCAGTCTACCAGATGGCGCTGTTCATGATGGTACTCAGACAACCCTTTTGCTTGGTTGAAGCTTATTTTGCTCATTCTTTAGAACCTAGGTGCCCTGCTGGGGATGTCTGGACTCTGTTCACAAAAAAGACAAACCCCTTCTCCTTATGATTCTCCTTCTCTTCTATAGGTCTTGCTCAAATGGGTTTCCAGGTCTTTTACACAAATGTCAGCGACTCCATATCCTGCTCCAGGACCTGGGTCTTGGCTGAAGCCATACTTAGCTTCTGATGCAGTGTCTCAGACCTAAAGGAGAAAAGCAGATGCATTCAGTTTTGCATCTGGTTGTTTTTCTACATTGCCCTGATTGGATAGCAAACTGAAGTCTTACGTTTGGATGCTCTTTCACAACCTCACGAGAAAAACACTGTGGAGCTGCTAAGCGCCCACCACAATTCTGTGTGTGAAGGTGACGGGCCCTCCCTGCATCACCAGCACCAGATAGCTGTCAGGATCTTCAGGGCAGCCCCCTGGCATTCTGGGCACTCAGAAAAGAACTTGGCACAACGTCAGCTCTCCATCAAAAAGTCAATTGGATGATGCGCTATCCAGGCCACGCAGCAGGGTCAGCCCAGAGGTAATGAGTGACACCCACTCCCCTGGCCCAGTACAACCTGCAAATCCTAGTTCGGCAAACCCACGTTCCAGGCAGGCAGGTGGGAGGAGAACAGTCGGGACCTGAGATGTGGAGGCTCTGAACACTCCACCCACAGCTACCAGCATGTGCTCTATCTTTCCGGAGCCTAAGTTCAAAACTAGCTTTCTGGTACACATTGGAATTTGAAGAAAATTAAACATTCTTCCATCTTCAAAAGAGTTTTTTTTAGAGCACAAGCTTCTAGAAAGCAGATTTTCCTTCCTGCATAACAGCAAGCACAGCACTTTTATTCATAAATATTATTTGATAAGGATGATACTTTACAAAATGAACAAATACTTCCTGTTTTAGGAAGTAACTCTTAGAACAAGAACTCTGGGTGTCAGAGGGATTCTTTATTACCTCAGTAGAGGGTGGTTAATGTGCTTCCAGTGCATAATCCTGAAAAAAGAACCCTTTTTCATAATGGTAAAATCAGTATCCTCTCAAGACTGTATACAGTATTTTAATTTTATATCTAAGTTTGTTTGCTTGGGGAAGCTCAAAGAAACTTAAGCATTTCCCTATTTTTCCCATTCAGTGTTTGAAATCCCATCTAAATCTATAGAAGGTTTATAAAAAGCTTATTAGGACCTCTCAAAAAATCTTACCCCATTTTCAAACATTTCTATTAGAAAACGTTTCCTTGAAGCCAATCCAGTTCTTTGTCTTTCGAATACTGTTTGCTACCCAAAACTCCCCAAGACTCAGTACCAGATGCTAGCATCTAAACTCTCCTTCTGCTTTGCGCCCTACACAAGGGCCATGTTCCAAACCCTACAGATGATCTCTGCTGACGTCATTGGCACATTTTTGAGTGAGGAATCTGACCTCCACCTTCTGTAAAGAATGTCTGTTGGGGTTAAGCATGGGCCCTGGGGCTCTTAGCCTCTTGCATTCTAAACTTAAATGGAAGATGTTGTATTAAAAATATTTTAAAATGTGATTCATGAAAAAAAATGTGATTCATGTTACATATGGCTGACTATATTTTGGTCAAAACTTACCCAATTTATAAGAAATCCCTTTAGCTCACCAAGCAATCCACCAGGCCACCCATCCCCAACTGCCACAGCACCCACCACAGGTGGGGCTGGCAAGGAAAGGCTCTCTGCAGAGATGGGCTCCCACACTTGCCCCCAGCCACACTGGCTCTTTGTTCCGGGAGGTTCTCACCCCCATCTCCTGCCTGTGACAGACCCTCTGCCCAGGCGCACTGAGGGATCCTGACCACACAGGCCGCCCTGACACTTGGGTCCTTGTCCTATGTCCAGCATGAACAGGACAGCAGGAAAATCCCAGAATTGGAATTGGGAATTCCTCCCCAGCAGAGGAATGGGACAGAGCATTCTAAACCCGGGGAGTGGCACCACACAGAAAACTCCTGTCTCACAGGGAAGGCAGGAGGGCAGGGAGCTGTCTCCACAGAACTCTACCATGGTGCCCACGCTCTGATGCGCAGCCTTCTGGCACGCCTGCCTCCCGCAAGACTGTGGGCTCCTGGGGACAGGGACCATGTCTTATTCACCTTTGTTTCCCTGCGCCCAGCACATGCGGGTGTTCAATGAATAAAAGCAAGGAGCGCCCTGGGAGAGAGAGGTTCACTCAGGAGCCAGTGAGGGCGGGACCTAGGGAGGATGGACTTCTCTAATCAAATCTCCACCATCAACTGGGATTGAGTTGGAGCTCCCCATTTAAGATGCAATGGGGATTTGGGGGGTGCGGCCCCACAACCGGGTCCGCCCAGCCCATCATGAAGACAGGCTACCTCGGACACTGAGGAGAGGGAACTCAGCTTCTGATAGTCACCGGGACCAGACTCTCACTTCCTGTACTCTTGCCTGAGCCCTTCCCACAGACCAAGGCCTGTTTCAGCACACTTCTGCTGGGAAGCCTACCTGAGCTCCCCTGCACCACTAGTCTCTGGTGGCCTATGTCTGGCCTCCTGGAGCCTGGGGCCCAGATGGCCCACTCAGGGGTGGGGACAGGACAAACGCCAGGAAACAAACCAAACAAAATAATATCAAATAAATAACCAAGGATCCAGTGGCCCCTTGTTATTTTGAGTAACTTGTTTCCACAGCTGAACTAAAAGCTCCTGAGATTAAGACCACGTTCTCCTCCCCCCTTGCCTCCCCCACAGCTGCCAGCCCTGGCCTGGGCTATGTGGTCTGCAAAAGTCACTGTATCTCTTGAGCAAAAGGCCCCACAGGCCTCTGTCCCCGTGCAAGGTCCTGAATGGGAGCCTACCATATGCAAGTGGCCCTACCACATACCCCCACTCCTTATTTGAGGAAGAAGCATCTTTCAAGTTTCTTCTTTTTGCAAACAACAGAGCTGGTCTGTCTGTAAAGAGGGTGAACCCCGTAACTTCAAATTCCAGCTTTAGCACTTTCCAGTTATGAGATCTAGGGCCGAATTATTTCTGTTTCCATCCTAGGCTTCCTCATTTGTTAAATGACAGTAAGAAGCAGTTACTTTTCTAGGTCCTTGTGAGAATACAAAAAATATATGTAAAGTACCTGGCACATATAGTAGACCCTGAACAGATCAAATACGCTTGTCATTAATTCACCATTAGACCAAACAGCATCAGCTAAGCGTGCTCACTGAATCAATAAAGCTCCAGAATGCTGCTTCCCCATCCTGATTTCCCCACCAGCACATCCCCACACTACAGGTTAGTAAGGCAGCCTTGCTTTACCAACCTCAAGAAGTGGCAGGAGCCCTCATTGGTTATGCTAGGTCAGGTCACCTGGACCACTCTTTCTTCTTTAGCGATTTTTCTATCTAATGTCTTCATATTGGGCTTAGAATATCTGCCCCAAACAATCCTCTCCAAACCAGAGTCCAATTTCCTGGCAACTGAAAAACACCAATAATAAAATGTATCTATGCTAAGAACCAAAATATGTCCCAAGTGCCTGGAAGGGTTTGGTTTTTTTCATGCAGTGTCTTTAACATTAGTGCATGGGTTCTGGAGCACCTACTTTGATTGTTGCCATATATTCCCCCTGACTTTTTTTTAAAAAAAAATAATTTTTGGATAACTGAGGTTGCTAGGTAAAAGAACCTCTATACAAATGAGGTATTGCTGCTAAATATTTTCAACTATGATAAAGATACCCTGACCATAAAAAAAAAAAAAGGCCATAATAACAGGTCTGATCCTATCACAGAGATAAAAGGTGAGGTGTTCTCAGAATAACACAAATGGGAAGGTGCTCCAAGCAGAGAGAGCATACTTCCAGCTCCAGGCCACCAGAGCTGTGACGAGGAGGCTCTGCACTGGACTGGCAATATTCATTATAAAGGAGATATCATAGAGGGCAGTTCAAAAGGTATGGTGAGAACACTATACAGTGGTTTCGGACATAGAATGGAAATGTCACCAAAAAAAATTCGATTAACAATTTCTTATTTTTTCCACACCAGAGGTATACATCATTTTTAAAAAATATTTTTAAAATTTTATTTATTCATGAGAGACAGAGAGACAGAGAGAGAGAGAGAGGCAGAGACATAGGCAGAGGGAGAAGCAGGCTCTATGCAGTGAGCCCGACGTGGGACTTGATCCCAGGTCTCCAGGATTAGGCCCTGGGCCGAAGGCAGGTGCTAAACTGCTGAACCACCCAGGCTGCCCCATACATCATTTTTTATCAGAGGTCTTTTTACTGTTTGAACCCCTCATAACAACAAAAGGGTTTTCTTGTTGTTGCTGGTTTTTTGTTTTTTGTTTTTGTTTTTGATTTTTTTTTTAACTAATCTGAAAGGTTAATATAGTAAATGAAAAAAAAAATCAAGGAAGTCAGTTTTTATCACAACTTTAAACCGTGCTTCATTCAGGCACCCCTGGGTGGCTCAGTTGGTTAAGCACTCAACTCAATTTCAGCTCAGGTCATGATCTCAGGCTCGTGAGACAGCCCCGAGTCCGGCTCTGTGCCCAGCAGAGATTTTCTCTCCCCTTCTCCATCTGCCCCTTCCCCGACCCCCAACTCGTGCTTTATCTCTCTCTCTCTCTAAAAAACAAAACAAAACAAAAAACAAACCATTCATTGCCCCATTCATCCCAGAAATTTCATTCTGAGCATCCATTCTAGGAAAGCATTCACATGTAGACAAAGTAACTTGCACCATTTTTATGATGTTTTATGGCACAAATGTCCCATCAGTGGGGAAATAATGAGATTAGGTCACATCTAAACTAATGGAATTCAGCAGAAAAAGCAAAATCTCTTGTATCTATATGAAGCATAGGTCTCTTACCACTGGATAGAACAGCAGGAAACTTTCCCACCCGGGTCCAACTGCAGATACACGGCAGAGTTTCATTGCCATGAGGGGGAGAAGAGATGCTGAAAAAAGTCCAGCCCCAAGACCCACACATGTAAAGCTTGCCTAAGTTCAAGGATGGTCAGGACAACAGAAAACCCCTCACACTTCCAACATGAGCATGTTAGCAAGTAGGCCACCAGAGTCTAGTGCAAAGAGGCAAGAGCATAGGGAGACCCCCTCTCTGTGGTATGAGTATGGACTTCTAAAAGCTGGTGGTGCAGCTGGAACATAAGAAAAACCCTCTGGCATCCCCAGGCCCACTTACATCCCAGACCCTACTTTTAGCACCCCACTTCTAAAGGAATTTGAAGTCTGTGGATACACTGGGATAAGGACATCACCAAAGAAATAGAAAACTACCCATCTCATGACTAGACTGATTCCACTCTCCATACCAACAACCTGACAGAGGAGGCATGTCCATTTCTGGGCATAAATAGTGATTATCTTAGTCTCCTCTAGTCTTTCAAAATGATGTCCTGCATTAAATTAAAAATGTCTCGACAAATTTAAAAAGCAAGATAAAACAACCTATTGTCAAAATATATATATAAAGCAATAAACACAACTGTATTCAGAGATGATCCAGATCTTGGATTACTACAGAGTTTAAACATTAAGTGATCCAATGGAAAAGGTAGACAATCTGCATGAACAGATGGGAAATTTCGGCAGAGATAGGGAAACTATAAAATAGGGTCAGACGGAAATGCTGGCTATAACATGATGTCAGAAATGAAGAATTACTCTGACAGGCAGGTCAACACACTACACACAGCTGAGGAAAGCATCACTGAGCTTCAAAGAACAGATCGATAGAAATTATCTAAATTGAAACATAAAGAGAAATGGCTGGAAGCAAAAACAATATCCAGAAAAGAACATTCAAAATTTGTAGGATAATACCAGTCTAGAGTCAATGGAGATGCAAAAGAGAAAACAGAATAAATACTTGAACCTAATGGTCAAGAAGTTTCTAAAATTAAAGGAAACCAATAATGTATCTAAAAAACCCAAGAACCTCAGAAGGTAATGGATTGACATCTTTGAAATACTAAAAAGAAAAAAAGACCAAAACTGCCAACCCCAAATTTTATAACAATGAAAATATCTTTCAAAAATGAAGGTGAGGGGGGATGCCTGGGTGGCTCAGTGGTTGAGCATCTGCCTTTGGTCCAGGGCATGATCCTGGAGTCCTGGAATCGAGTCCCACATTGGGCTCCCCGTAGGGAGCCTGCTTCTCTCTCTGCTTATGTTTCTGCCTTTCACTCTGTGTCTCTCATGAATAAATATTTTGAAAAAAAAATCAAGGTGGGTTCATCAAAAAGTTAAGTAGAGGGGCTCCTGGGTGGCTCAGTAGTTAGGCATCCAACTCTTGGTTTCGGCTCAGGTCATGATCTCAGGGTTGTGAGATCAAGCTCTGCATCGGGCTCCATGCTCAGTGTGGAGTCCGCTTGGGATTCTTTCTCTCCCTCTGTCCCTCCTGCTCCTGTGTGCCACATGTGTGCTCTCTCTCTCAAATAAATCTAAAAAAAAAAAAGTTAAACAGAATTACCATATGACCAGCAATTCCATCCTCTTAGATATCTACTCCAAATTCTAAAACCAGGTATTCAAACAAATACCTTAAAAGAATGTTCATAGGAGCAAAATTGGCAATAGCCAAAAGGGAGAAACAACCAAATTTCCTTCCATCAATGAATAAATGGATAAGTAAAACGTGGCATAACCATACAAGGGAATATTATTCAGCCCTAAAAGGAATGCAGTATGGGGACTCCTGGGTGGCTCAGTCTGCTAAGTGTCAGACTCTTGATTTTGGCTCAGGTCATGATCTCAGGGCGGTGAGATCAAGCCCCACTTGGGGCTCCGTGATCAGCACAAAGTTTGTTGGAGATTCTCTCTCTCTCTCTTTCTCTCCTTTCCTCTCCCTCTAAATAAATAAATTTTTAAGAAAAAAGGAATGCAGTACAATAGATACAATACAGATAAATCTTGAAAACATTATGCTAAGTGCTACATGTTATAAGACTCCACTTAGGGATCCCTGGGTGGCGCAGCAGTTTGGTGCCTGCCTTTGGCCCAGGCCGCGATCCTGGGGACCCGGGATCGAATCCCATGTCGGGTTCCCGGTGCATGGAGCCTGCTTCTCCCTCTGCCTGTGTCTCTGCCTCTCTCTCTCTCTCTCTCTGTGACTATCATAAATAAATAAAAATTTAAAAAAATTCTAAAAAAAAAAAAAGACTCCACTTATATGACATACCCAAAGTAGGTAAATGCATAGAGAGATAGAAAGCAGATTAGTAGTTTCCAGGAGCTGGGGATGAGTGGGGGGTGGGGACTGACCACTTGGGGGTAATGAAAATATTTTAGAACTAGACAAGAGGTGATGGCTATACACATTGTGAATATCCTAAATAACACTAAATTTAAATTCTAAATGGTTAGTTTTATGTTGTGTGAATTTCACCTCAATTTAAGAAAAATACACTAGTGGGATGCCTGGGTGGCTCAGCGGTTAAGCGTCTGCCTTCTTCGGTTCAGGGAGCATGATCCTGGAGGCAGGGGATCGAGTCTCACATCAGCCTCTGTGCATAGAGCCTGCTTCTCCCTCTGCCTGTGTCTCTGCCTCTCTGTCTCTGTCTCTCTCTCTCTGTGTGTCTCTCATGAATAAGTAAATAAAATATTTTTTAAAAATACACAAGAAATCACAGACAAAAAATAGTAATCATCTCCTTTAAATTAACTACGGCAAGGCACTTACATTGTATGGTATGGCCCACTATAAACAGATATAGCTATGTCATTAATAGGTAAGTCATTCTCAGAGATAGCTTAATAAACAGCGACTGGCTTTAAAATCACTACAAAGAAAACATGACAATAAGATACACTTAAATTTTTTTTAAAGATGAGGAAAGACTTTTTCATGCTACACAAAGCTGAAAAAAAAGTCACTGTCATCAGACCTATACTACAACAAATACTAAAGAAAATTCTTCAGGCAGAAGGAGTATGATACAAGATGGAAATGTGGATGGAAAAAGTGTCAGAAATGGTCAAGATAAAGGAATTCCCACAAGTCAACTTATTCAAGTCAGCTGTAAACTATTTATAATTTACTTATCAAGAAACACTTGAAGACTCTCTCCTCGCTGGTACCAATCCTAAATTACAGTATCATAAAATTTTGCCAATCTCAATCAGTTTCCTGTCTGCCTTAAACCACTTGAGCCCAGATCCAAAGGTTCACAATAATCCAACTTCCTACTTTCCCTTTCTGGGACCCTGCTAAGATCTTCAAGTGTTCTCTCTTATTACAGTGAGTTTGGATAAACTTAGTTGTTGGGTTTTGATTTTTTTTTTTTTAAGAGCAAATAACACAATATATATAGTATGACCCCATGTATGCATAAGAAGACTAGAGGTCTATAAATGAATTAAGACAGGCAGGTGCCACTAAACCCTTACACAACCACAGGGGGAAAGGAATGTGCTAAAAGTTTCTGGAAACAAAGGGGGACCTTCCTTCTTCACACTATATTCTTCTGTGTTATCGGAATGCCCACAATAAGTAAATACTATCTCTGTGATTTCAAACTCCAGTGTTGAAAAGAATTAAAAATTGAAGCTATGAGTTCAAAGGAATATGTCTGACTCCAAATGTATCATGGGTTCAGAACTAATTTTTTGCTGGTCAGTATAACCTAGGCAGGGAAGTGTTTTAGTTTTATAAAATGTTGTCTACGTCGGAAAGTATAGGAGTCATAATCAGATCTGTTCAGCCCACCCTTAGGAGAAAATTAGCCAGTAGGGCAGAAAGGCTTGGCTCTACTGCAGAAAGGCATTGGAAGCAAGGCAGTGGAGTGCCGGCCCTGCCCTAATGCTTGGGAGCCAAGGACAGGGGACACTGAAGGAAGGCCCAGCCCTAGTCAGCAATCCCAGTCAGGCCCTCTTCTGCTTGGTTAAATCACACTTTGAGACCCAGACAAACTCTGACCAACTTTCCCTATGGCCCCAGCTCAACCCATCCTAGTCCAGGCCAAGAGGCATCGCTTCCGTCGCATCAAGTGCCAGCTGCCCTATCCAAAGAGTGGACAACCTGCATTAGCTAGGCCATGGTCTCCTCCCCAGACTCCACATGGTCAAGAGGCTGACTGCTCTCTTAGGGGGATCTTCCATGATCCTTTGCCCCACACCCTATCTTTCCAGATGGGAAAACCGACACTCAAAGAACTTGGGTGACTCTGACAAGGTCACAGTGATTTAGAGGTGCTAACCTTTTAATGCTGACTCTCTTGGCTTGAGAAAAAGAAAACACTCTGGCACTCTGGAGAGATTTCTATACTCAGAGACCACCTTAACGCTATATACAAGAAGAAAATTCCAACGACTTACTCAAGACACCTGCCCTAAGTGAGTTAGCATTCCCATGAGCTACAAAGAAGTAGCATAGTCAGGCTTTCTAAGGAAGCCAGGAAAGCAGCTGTCACTCTGAGTCTCTCGGGAAGGCAGCCTTGGGATGGCACCGACAGCCCCTCGTGCTGCTGCTCCTCGTTCCAAGGAGTGCCACAGAGACTTAAGAAGTCGTTTCATTAAGAAGTGTTTTAGTTGTCATTTTGAACAAGTAGGCATTAATCGGCCATCCTAGGCCTGGCGTCTCAGGGACTCATCACACCCTGAAACAGGTGCAGCGGCCAGAAAGCTCTTCCCCAGACTGAGCCACAACCTCTCTCTGGGAAGTTCTGTCCACAGGCCTGGTTCTGATAGTCCTTCAGATATTGGAAGCAAGGCATCACGTGCCTCTTAAAGGTCTTTGGATTCATCCTCAGGGTCTGCCATGCGGCTGAAGTGTGCAATGCTCAGGGATCTGGCTGCCTGTCTCTTCCCTCTGTGTGAGCACTTGGCCTACTCCAGGGGTCAAGGTGACAGCACGTAGTGTGGTATTTTCATGTAGACCTACTCCTGATTTTCTGCCTTCTAGATTAATAGGCCAGCCCAGGATCTGTCCTGGGGACTCCTTAGGCTGCCCCAGACTCCCTGGAGGTTGCCCAGCCTGTTGCTCTGGCCTCCTGGGGCAAGCAGCAACGGGAACCAGCCGTAGCATTTTGCTGCCATTGCTTCTACTGCTTCTATTCAGTGTTGCTGTTGGCCTCTGACCCTGAACGGTGAGACACGCTTTTGCCCACAAATAGGATGGTGTTCTTGATGGTTCAGATCCCCACTAGTGTCGCAAGCTGGTGCTGTGATCCCGCAGATGCTCAACCACTTTGTCCCTCAGGATTCTCTCAGAGGCCAACCAGATTCCTCGCCATGACAACGCCTCCCTGGATGGCGTTTCTATGCGGTGGCCCTCAGCTGCCGGGGCTAAGGCTAAACACTATTCCAAGGGAAACCGCCTCCCCAGAGGAATGCACACTGAACTACCCCTCCCCGGGAGCTGGGAGTTGTGTTCGAGAACCTTTACCCCCATGAGGCAAGGTTGCCCATTCAGCTCACGTGGACGCAGCTTAAGGGGGGCTTCTCAGGAGATCGTTCCGCAAGTGAAGAGCCTGGCTCCCGCCTACCCACAGAGGTAGCAGGATCCTTGAAAACTGCAGCTTGGCTGAGAACACATTTGAAAACTATATCTAGTCCCCTGGGCAACACCTACAGGTCTTTATTTCTAGCAGGTCCCTTCTAGGTGAAGTCTAAAAACATTTTCTTGAAAGTGATTCCTTAAAGGGAATCTCTTACAGTCAACAGTGTCCACTGTGGAAACAGACGGCCCCCCAATCTTGCCTGTAGGGAATGGGGAGCCGAGGGGGCGGGGGAAAGAAGGCACCACGTTTGGCAAGTTCCCAAAACTGAGGTACCTCCCGTGAGATGACATCTTAAGTGCTGGTGTCCTTGTCCTAACTGAACAGATGCCTCCCTGTATCTGCAGATTGGGCCACAAGTAGGAGTCAGTAGGGTCATGGTGTAGTAAGGAGTCCCACACCCCTGACTGGTCTGCCCCCGTGGCTGATGCCAGCCTCGCCGCTACGTTGAAGTGGACAATGGCAAGGCTGGCTGCCTCAAGCCTCCAGCTAGGGCATAAACAAGTCAGCACAGAGACTGTCCCCAGGGCTCACATGCTCTCTCAGGAGGGTATAGGAGGCTAGAAAGGCAGGTGCTCCTGCCCTAAGGACGTCCTCCAGCTAAGCATGACCTCAGTGACCATGGTGGCCACCAGGCCCGGCTGAGTTTGAGGATGGGCTCCACATCTTGTGTGGGTCTCCCCTTCCTCTGGCTCCCATTCCCCTCAGCAAAGCTACGTGCCTGGTTGGATCCACACACCCACCATCTTCTGTGGCTACTGGTCCTCCTCCCAGGCCTGGCCCTGTCACCCAAGTCTGGGATGGGGATGGACTCCTTCTTGGTTGCCTGGCAGGCATTCTCAGAAAGGAGTTGAGAGCACAGACCCTGGTTAGCTGTGTGGCCTTAGGCCAAGTTTCTCAACTCCTGGTGTCTCAGTTTCCCCATCTGTAAATGGGGACACTAGTACCTACCAAATAGTGTTGCAAGTTTTAATACACACGAAGCACTTAGGGAAGGCTGGTACATAGTGAGGGCCATGACGCTGTTACCACTACTGTTGCTATTCCTGCTTCCTCAGGACACCACAGCTCCTCACCATCCCCAGCTGTCCACGGTTGAGCTGTACAACTAGCTGAGCATCTCTCATTGGACGCCTAGAGACCAGAGATGCGCCCACCCTTACCACCTCTCTCACACTTCTTCCTGTCTTGGGATAGAAGTGTTGACAAGGGATGGGAGGCTACACCTGGCCTCCGAAGGCCCACAGGCTGACCCAGCTAACCCTGCAGTCACAGTGATGTCAAGGAGGCAGGGAGACCATGTGTCTGGGGCAGCAGAAGCCCCTTAAAGGTGTCTGAGGGCTTGGGCAAATCTCAGTGTCCTGATTTAATAACTGATAAGCTGGGACCAGGTAATCTCCGATTTTCTCAAAGTACTGACATTTTGGGATCTGGCTTATTCTAAAGGGTCCCTGAGTTACTTATGGACCTTTATAATCCACAGAACCTAAATTTAGGGATGGCAGAAAATGCTCAATAGAAGAAGAAACCCTTGGCAGGTATAAGGGTTTAAAGTCTGAATTAAAATCAGAATCATAAAAATGAAGTCCTCCACATAAATGGGCTGGCTTTCGGGATGACCGACTCTTATTTTTCTAAAGCACCCAAACTTAGAACTCAAAACTGTAGAACGGCAGGAAAAAAACCCAGCCCTAGTGTTTTTGGCCTCCTTCTCCTCCTCTTTTAAGGCATGTTTTCAGGGAAACCATGTTACAGACCAAATTTTAAAAAGTTGGCAAGTGGAGGAAAGGAGCAGCACAGTTGGGTGACAAAGTTATGATGGGAAGCACCGAAGCAGCCACTTTAAAGGGAGATACAGGTTCCCTCTTCGGGGGCTCCCACGTGCCCATGCAAGGGGGACTGCACAGGGCTGTGGCCCCAGAGCCACTCGAACCTTGCTTACACTGTCACGCATGGCCCATATATTTGCACTTTACGTGCACTGTGTACCTGCGTGGTGCTTCCCAGCAAGAAGGGATTCCACAGGGCAGCAAACAAGTTACTTGGGCAGTTTTAATAACCACTGTTTGCCAATACCTCTTGTGTGCAGAGCACCCAGCTTGAAAGCAACCCCTCATTTCATTAATGAGGATGCACCGTCCAATCCTCAGGAGAACCCTCTGGGGGCACAGCTCGCCCAGAAGGACTGCTTTCGGCTACTGTCCCTGCAAGCCCCAGCCCCGAGGCTACACCCTGGCAGTGACAAGCACAACAGAGGTAGTTGTGCCGAACGCAAGGCTCTTCTAGCACCTTCCAAATGCAGCTTCTCCTCAGGTAGAGTCGAGATTTGGCCCAGGCAAGATTTTCTCAGAATTGCACTGCAGTTTGAGGCTCTTCCTTCTCTGCCCTCCCTTCCCTCTCTCCCTTCACAGGAGTCAGCCCTACCTGCCCCCAGCTGAGGGCTTCTCTGGATGCCAAGCTCCCCCCGCGTTTATCCTTCACAGGCGTTTTCCCCAATAAACCTCTTGTATGTCTAATCCCATGTTGGCACCTGCTTCTCAGAGGATCCCCAACGGGCACCTGTATTGCAAAGCTTTTGCCCCATCCTTTTAAAAATAATGAGACCGTCCTCGATGTATGGTTTTGTGTATCTTTTCATAGACCTTATTTTGAGCATTTCCCCATGCCATTAAATGTTCTTCAAAAATAGGCTTATGAAATGGCTGTACCACGTCTATCGTAAGATACTTAGATTCACGATGTACATTTGTCACTTGAAGCCACCCAGCACCTTTTGAAGAGCCTCCCTGCATTTGGGAAACCCCTCACGTTAGGAGGTCTTGCCTCCCCAAGCTAAAAACCCACATTTGCTTTCTTGGGCTCCCTTACAGCTAGGGTACGGACAGCTGACTCTACCAGACATGCTCCCAGGAACTTGGATTAACAGTGCACCATGTGGGAAATGTTTTCTATTGATGGTAGTGACAGAGATGTGCGGCTTTCCGGGCAGTGGTCCCTGCCTGTTCCTCATCCTTCGAGGAAATTATCTTATTAGTTGTGAGGAAGTAGCAGCCCCCTGCCCTTATAAAAAAGGATCCTAAAAATCAGACACAAGGATTTAAAGTGACTCACCCATTGTTAGATACAAATCAGTTGAGGTATTTTGGCTCTTGATCGAATGCCCCAAGATTATAGACCATGTGACCAGAGATCAGTCTCTGAGAGGCCAAAGACAAACCAGTCCCAAAGGAGGATACTGGAAGAAGCACTGGTTTGACGAGCTTGGTGTGCAGGGCTCTAGAAACATGGACGTGGCTTCAAACCCTGGCCTGCTCTCTCTCTTACTAGGCTATGTGTCTTCGGGTAAGCAACAAACCTGTTTCCTTTCATGCCTCCTGCACTCTTTCTTTGAGAGTAGAATTAGATAATGCTTTTAACAGCAGAAAAATGACTTTTAAAAGGGTATATTTAATAAGTGATGATTCATTCATCCAATAAATGTTCTCATTGCAGTCATAAAAAGAATGAGGCAGGTTCACATGTTTTGATATGGAAAGAATCCCCACAGTATTGGTGTATGTGTGTGTGGGGGGGGGCGGATCAAGCAGCTAGGCTATGATTTTATTTTAGGTAAAAACGTTAAGGAAGAATTTACAAGTCTGTTGCTTGCTTGTATAGACACAAACTGTAACAGTGGTTATTTAGAGGAAGTAAGGGGAACCGAGGGTCAATCAAAATACCCTTTTTCTAAGCATTAGTGTTAAGAAGTCCACAGAGGAGTCTGCTTTTCTGTGATGAAAACCCACGGTTCACCACCCAGGTCTAGACCGACAACATTTTGCCCTGATGCATCACCTTGATCTTGCTAACCCATTTCGAAGGAAATTACATGAGACACTTGTATTCCTGAAGAGTTGAGGTTGCAATGCCACGACATATTCCCCTTGCACCCTAACATCCAGACCCATTCCCTGGTACAATTTCATTCTGAATCCATATTCAGATCTCTATTGTTCAAGTGTCTCCTACAACTTTTTTCCTTATAGTTGGTTTTATGTCTCTTAAGACATTCTTTTAAAATGGTCCCTTCCATCCATCTACTGCCCCCCCCCCCAATTTTGTAGACCTAGCATTGAAGAGACCAGGTGATTATCTTGCAGACTACTCCTCGTAGATTTGCCTGTTTCTTCATTCCCTAAACTTCCTATAAGCCAGTAGCTGAATTTTGTGGCTTGATGAGATCCAGGTGAAACATTTTTGGCGCAAATGCCTCACAGGTGATGCTATGTCCTCACTTCACATTGCATCTCGTCGTAATAGCTGGTGATTTCATTGTGAGATGGAGTATACCAATGGACAACTGCCAGGCCATTTATAAAAATAGGACTTGGATCCACAGTCTGTCGCCACCAGTCCAGGAAGCCAAACCACCCCCCTAACAGTTGGCCCCAAATAGCCAAGATTTGATCCATCCATACCTGCCAGCTTTCATAATTTTTGCCCCAGGGTCTAGCTTAGTAGAACCAACCACAGAAAGCCAAATACGCACCCCTAACCAATCATGCAGGACGCCCCACTGCTAGTTAGTCTGCCTCTAGCTTCTCGGGCCATCAGACTAATCAGTGCACACCTGAAGCCTTTCTTCTTCCCTACACAGCTTTCCCACGACCCTGCCTGCCTTTGAGTCTCTGCCAAAGGCAAGCCATGGGGGCCAACTCCCTTCCTATGGCCAGCTGGGAGTAGCCCTTGCTTCTTGTCATCTGAGTGGCCCTCATTTATTTCCACAGTTGTTACTGATGCTAAGTGTGGTCACAGTTCAGGTGGGAAGAGTTGGACCTCTCACCATGTCAAAGACCATGGAATCTAACTTTTCAATTCATGCCCCTGCCATGTATCATTGGCAGTTTCTCGCCGTGCGCCTATGTTAATATTTGCGAGAAAAAGATGCTTTGATTTTTCACCTCGAATGTAATATTCTGAACAAAAATTAAAGTAAATGCTTCCAAGTATGCAATTTTAAGTTTTGCATATCTGGCTTAGTAAACAAATACAATGTCCTGTTGTGTTCAAATGACAGGGTGTCACCCTCTTTTCATTAGACATGTGGTTAATGAAATTGACCACCTAAAAATTAGTTTAATTTGAATTTGAATAATAGAATGCTATGATCGAATACTGACCGTTAAAAAAGAATAGAGAATTTTAACCCTGAAAAAAATTGTATAGAGTCCAGAGCATATGACAGTTGCCTAGTAAACGATATGGCACAGAGTAGGTGTCCTGCAGTATGAGGGCCCATCCCCATGGTGGCACCCTGGGCACATGACCAACCCTCACTTTCTTTCAGGTTATGTTAGGCCATGACCGGCACCACATCCTAGAAACAGCACTGCCACCCCCACAGCACAGTGGCATTGAAAGAGGGCCACCAACCTCTGCTGGTGCCCAGCAGAAAGGGTGCCACCGTTTCCCTCCCTGGACAGCGTCCCACGCTCCCTCACCTCCCAGGACCTGAGAATAACACTTGGTGTCCCTTCACGTCTCCAGGTCCCAGCCGACACCTTAGGCTCAGAATATCCTACAAGGATGGCGGAGGTGGGGCAAGGCAGGTGCGCTTACCTGTTGAATTCTAGCAGAAACCCCCCCCCATCACCCCAGGGGACCCAGGGTTCGTACCTGCAGAGAAATTACCTGTATTAAACCCCAAACAGGGGCTGTGCCTTCTCCGGGCACCCAACCCAAAAGTGTGGGGACACGGCGGGACTTCCAGTCTGGCTCGACGTAAAACGTCTCTAAACCTTTCTTCTTCTTGAACTGCATTCCCTGGCCTCAACTGCCTAAGAAAAACAGGAAATGCTGGTAGCCCGCACAGCCTCAGGAACCTTTACACCCCAGCCCCTCTCCCCGAACGTCTATCCCCATCTCTGGCCTTTCCTGAGGGGCCGTGTGGCATCTTAGCAGGTGCCCTGTGTCAGGGAAACAGGCTCCACGTGATGGCATGCGACCCTTGTGCCCCCCTCCCACGGGCCTCTAGTTTCCTGCCTCAAGGCCTGATGGCTCCCTGTTTCCGTCCTAACAGTCAGCCCGTCTGCTGGTGCAGTAGCATGTGCAGTATAAGGCCAAGGGCCCCACCAGGACTTTGGGTTACGTGGGAAAAGGCGGAACAGAGTACTCTGTGCTGCTTCTGAGTGAGAAAGAGTCTGGGGGGCAGGGGGTGACTCACATTTGATTTAGCTGGAATCTCTACCAGAATGCCACAGGGACAGACTGATGAAACTGAGTCCTCTTTCTCGGATGAGGGGTAGAATGAACCTGAGATGAGACCTCTTGTGTATTAAAGTATACATTTTTATGTCTTTTCTACTTTTGAAGAGGAAAAAAAACCAAACCAAACTCCAGGAAGCTCTGATCACCAAATCCTTCCAGAGAGAGATCTTCTAAGCCGAGGAGGCACTTTCAGCCCCGCCTGCTGAAGTCCTTTATTCGCCCACCCCACCTTGTCACTGATGGGTTGTTTTCTGCCACAGACTTTCACATGTCCCCCTGGTCCTGGGGGGGTCATCTGAGGCCTGCAGTGGCGAAACCACAGCAAAGAGTCCAAGCCTTTTCCCCCAGGCGGGCCGGCTCACAAGGGAACCGGGACCTGCACCTCCCCCACTGGGGGGTCTCTGGTTTTTCATCCCTGTACTCCCCCCCCCCCCCCATCGATGAGATGTCATCTCTGACTATCCGAAGTAGCCTGAGGGCACGGGGTGTACCCTGGAGGACATCTTCACCGTCACAGCCCACTTGTGTGAACCTGCCAGCTAATGTAGTAACAAGCCTGAGCGCTGTGGCTGCAGTTCCTGGTGTCCTTTCTAGGGCTGTGGACCCAGCACATGATGGTGTGTGTGCTTTCTCACCAACTGGCTGCTGTGGGGACATCAGAAAATGTTTCGGTGAGAGTTGAGCCCTGTGGGTAACTGAGCCAGCCAACTGAGGGGCCTTCTTTACCCCTTGGACCGCAGCAGGAATGGCTGAATGTCCACTGCCACTTGGGGGCTATGCTCCCAACGCTGGCCTCGGATCCCCCTGACAGTGCTGGCTGCTGTTTTATGGGCACGTTCAGCCATGTCTTAACTTCCTCAGCTAGCCCCTACCCTGGGGACGTGAATGACCCCGTCGTGACAGCCAATACAAGGATCCCACCCAGGGCCCGGCAATGACCCAGTAGGTATTTGGAGCAGAGCTGTAAGTGATCAGATCAACGACTCAGTCAGTTCCTGTTTAGGGACAGAAACCCCACAGGCCTTCGACCTCTTAGAACATGATCAGCACCTCTTAGAACAATTACGTCGTCTGTGGATCCAACGATGCCATAGTGTCCCAGGGACAGGCATGCATATTGACACAACTTTGATCGCAGCAGTCTGTCCTCCCAGACTCCCTTCTTGTGACTGCTGCACCCACTTTTGTTGGCTGAGTAGCTAGATGGTAAGCAGTAACCCCTGACCTCCTGTGGATACCACCGTCATCAAGGACATCACAGAATCCATCTACAACACAGCACAGGGAATCCAGCCATCCAGCCTGCTGTTACAGGATTGAAGGATGGACTCCAGTCAGGACAAAGCATTGCTTTGGTACGGAGGCCAATATACTGCCGTCCACCGACACCTGGGCCCTCCTCCTTGGACTCTTTGTTGGGCAAACAAGTCAGCAGCCTACAAAAGACCCAGAGAAGTTCTTCTGCTAGGCTTTCCTCCATGTTCTTTGGCATTTGTAGGCATTTTCGATTGGCTCCTTCCCTGCTTTCTTAAGGGTCAATTACCTGGGCTTTGACCTGAAATAAGAAACCTGCTTTCTGATCTTCCATGATATGTACACAGACACACACCTTTCAGATTCAACTCTGAGATTTTTGGTTTTAAATAATTGTTTTCCCCACATATGAAGAAGACCTCAAGCTGCAGTCTCCTAGGCAATCACTTGCTTAGTCTGGACCCTGTAACATGTACAAATAGATTATTCAGAATGCCATTAGTTAATTTAAAAAAAGACACTGATGTCTAAGAACAAAGGGAATTATTTAGAGATTATAAAATGTTATCGAAAGTAATATATTTCAAACACGAAAATGTAAAAACAAGTTACTGCACTTCAAGAGAAATGTCAACTTGTCAAATGCCAAAGCATACAATACCTTCAAAGTATTAGCAGTATTAGCAGATAATCTTAAAAATAAGCTGTTTGTCAAAAAAGAGACTGTCATTTCCAGCAAAATACCGTGCAGTTTTAGAGTTATTCTTCTTATTTGCACAAAGAACACACACCAGCATGCATTGTTGCTGAACTCAGAGGTCCACCTGGTTCTATTTTTTATTGTTATGTATTCTTGGATGTGTGCTAGATGCCATCCATGTGCTGCAGAGCCCTCTTGTCTGCAGGACCTACTAGGTCCCCCTTCTCTCTTCACAGTCACTTAGTTCTCAGAATCTCTGTCCATCTGCCATGGACTCAGGCGGGTGTAAAGTAGCTGAGATGGTAACGTCCCAAAGCAAGTAGCATCTGTGCAGAGCTAAAGAGAGCAACTCCAAAATAAGAACAAGTCAGCTTTTATCCCAAAGGTAATACAGCATGAGAAAAGGGCTTAGGGAATTTGCTGTAACCCTTAAAGCCTTGGTGTTCTTATCTGTGAAGCACAAACTCCACACAGAAGATAAATAAGTCTATATATATATATATATATATATGTATATAAAAAAGTCTATAGACAACAACAAACTTAATCCAAATGCCTGTTTGTGGGAAACTGGTTAAGTAAATGATTGGCAAATGCCCCAGTGATGCTTTCTTTTTTTTTGATGGGACAACGTGGCTAGGCCACAGGCCCCAGTTATTTCAACACTAACTGTGAAGGCATTTTCCATTTGCATTAAAGCCCCTAATCAGCTGACATTAAGAGCAAGGGAGTGTCCTGGACAATGTGGGTGAGCTAATGCATTCAGACCTTAGAAGCAGAAGCCTGGAAAGGCTGGGAAAGCTGAAACCTCCCTGGAAAGGAGGGGAAAAAACTGTATGTGTAGACAGCTGCTGCAGTTCTCCTATGGAGTTCCACTCGCTCACTCTTCCTTTGTCAGTCCGTGCCCAGAGAGCCCCACCTGCCCGTGACCCTCTGCCTGCTAGCCAGCCCTCACAGACGCCCACTACTTGAAAGAGATTTCTGTTGTTACACACGCCTCGTATTGGCTCCTATTGGCCCTGCCTCTCTGGTAGAGGCCTGACTCCCCACCCACCAACTGGCAGAGGGCACTGCCGTTGAAGGAAATGAGTATGTGTTTTAGGTCCTTCCAAGAGCCCAGTGAGAGTAAAAAATGAACATGAAAGGGTGTAAGCCTTACTTCTGGGATTAAAAAAACAAACTAGAATTATACATACACTTAATTTTGTTTATTAAAACCTCACTAAAGCAAAGTAAATATAGGAAAAGGATTTCTTTTAAAAAGACATAATTCCGGAAACATGGGAAGACCAGAGAAACAGCCATGGCAAAATCATTTTAGAAGATGAAAGGAAGGCACCTGTGTGGCTCAGTTGGTTAAGCATCTGCCTTCGGCTCAGGTCATGATCCTGGGGCCCTGGGGTGGAGCCCCACCTCAGGCTCCCTGCTCAGCAGGGAAACTGCTTCTCCCTCTCCCCCTGCCCCTCTACCCTGATCATTATCTTCTCTCTCTCTCTCTCTCTCTCTCTCTCACACACACACACACACACACACACACTCTCTCTCTCTCTCTCTCAAATAATCTTTAAAAAAAAAAAGATGAAAAGGAGACCAGTGCCAAGTTATGTACCCGACCTGTGCCTGCCAAATCCTGAAACATGAGAAAGCAAGGAATCTTGGAAAGCAAGGAACTGTGGCATTGCGCCTTCTAGAATTTGAGGTGGAGAGAATGGCTTAAATGAGGAATTCAGGAAGGCCAGAGAGAGACCTGTTTCTAGACTGGAAGCTGCAGGGCTCCTGCATCTCACTCATGTTGGCAGAAGTCAGGAAGTTTTCTCCCTGGAGAGTGTGAGAGAGGATTTCTGGACAGAGCAGAGGATTGGTCCCACACTGAAAACAGGAGTAAACAGCCTTGTGCTGCTGCCATATTGAATGCTGACTGCACAGTGCCAGCCTTTCCCCAACAACGGCTGCACACCTGCTGCCAGGCCAACCCTCCTGGTCGGGGCCCAAAGGACTCCTCCGGGAAATCAGAGACACCTGAGGCCCAATCCTCTGATGTGCAAGACTGAGATCAGGACAAATTGGGGGTGGGGGTGGAGAAATTAGATGTATATGAAAGGACAAAGGAAAAAAAAATCTATCTTCAGTTAAAACATCACACCCAGGAGACAAATATAGAATGACACAAAGATGAACATTCAGAGAATAAAGAGTTCTTGGAAACTAAAGACATGATACCAAAGATGAGAATTCATCAGAGGGCACTGAAGGGTGACGTTGAGTGAACCTCCATGAAGGCACAGTGGAAGGACAGAATAGAGGTCAGAAATGCAGGACCCAGGCCAGCATCCAACACACAAATAACCAAAGCCCCAGGAAGAGGGACACACCCAACGGCGGGTGTCGATGCAGGCCTTGTCATCTGGGCTTCTGGCATCAACGCCACCCCCACCCCCACCCCCGCCTCCCGACCACCCAGGTGTACCAATCTGTAAACTGTGGGGCATATGGACGGCTCCTTTTCTCTTAATGCAGAACTTTTCTCGAAGACAGTGTTGGGAGAGGGTAAACCAAGTCATCCTCCTGGGGAGAAAGCATTCCCAACAGGGATTGAGAATTTCCCCTCACAAGTGGCACAGGATGCAGGACAGCCAAAGAGAAAGAGAACCAAAGAAAGAAATGGTGAAAATCCCCAGGAAACTGGGAGAGCTGCTGCCAGACTTCATGAGTGACAAGTCTGCTTTGGGGCAGGGACTTGAGATGGAGACGCAAAGGGCTGTTAGCACCAGGGTCTCTGGCTTGGTGTGGCTTAGCAAGAGGAAAACATCAAGTGACCCTGGTGCACATTCTTCATTGCCACTCAGCTTGTCTTGACGTGAGCTGACAAGCTTCCTGCTCTCCAGACCGGCGCTCCATCCCACGGAAGCATCCTTGGCTTGCTGGCAGAGTCCAGAGGATGCTGTAGTCAGCGTGCAAATGGACAAGAGCAGCCCAAGCCCTCTGACCACGTTTCTGCCAGACATTGAGGACCTGGTGTGTGTGACAGCAGTGGCCTCGATGCCCCCACCACCTGTGCCAGTCCTTGCTCGCAGTGAGTATCTGAGTATCTGACCCAGGTGGCCCCCTGCCCTGTCCATCCAAGGCGGGCAGCAGTGCCGCTTCCCTGCACCAGCTCCTCTGCGCCAGCCTGAGCCTCTGGGCCAGTGCTCGGCTCCTACTCCAGTCCCTTTTGGTTTTGACTCCTAAGCATGAGGTGTTGAAGGGCTCCTCCAGCCTCTGGAAAGGCTCCCCAGAACTGGGGTTCCGCTGAAGTCCCATTCCTCACCCCTATCCCAGATGTCAGCAAGGGAAGGGGCCTTAGAGATTATCTAGTCTGCACTACCTTCAATGGCCAGGTGCTGAGCCCACGAGCATGATCTGTCCAAGGCCTTACGGCTGGAACTAAAAGTCACCTCTGCCTTTCCAGAAGGATCTGAGCCTGCATGAGACAGATGTCAACTCAGGGCAGAGACCGATCTTCCTGTGCACCTCTCCCCTGTCCCAGTTTCAGCATGGCTTGGAAACAAGCAGGAATTCCCTCAATGCTACTTGGCAGCTTCAGAAACAGTTTGTGATTCTAGCAATTTAGCTGGCCTCCATTTTTAAAAGAGACATTTTTTTCCCCTTCCTTTTAATTATGAAAGAAAACCAAGTTTCCTATAGAAAACATGTGAAAGTCTAAAAGAAGAAAAGGTTACTCATAAAGCTGCATGTGCAAAACTTTAAGGTTTTGGCATAACTGGGCTTGTGAAAAGAACCCATGCCTAAGACAAGTAGCTGCCGCCCCATTTGCCCCTCTCGGGTCAGCACTGGCTCTGGGCTGGCGAGGAAGTGTGGGCAGCTGAATGGCTGGGTGCACGTGGGCAAGAGGGTTGTGCCCTGGGCCTCAGCCAGCTGTACCAGCCCCCATGGTCCTGTGAGTCCTGTGGCTACAGGTGAGGCCAAGACTGCAGGTGCACAAGGGAACCTCCACCCAGCAGGAAAGGACTGAGGAGGCATGAACCCCAAGTCTGCCCCTATTGGCCAGGTCACTGCTGCAGCATGAGGCTTTTCTCTAGCACTGTGCCCCCACCTACCCCAGGCAAAGAGAACAGAGGAGGAGAAGGACTCTTCCCTGACCCCAACTCGGGGCATTTAATGAGGCCAGTCTGGGCTTCCTGCCACCCTGGAATTCCAGAGAGCCTTCATGGTCCCACGACACTGGGTGGGATCACAATGCAGCCCCCATGCCAGGCAAGGCCTTCTTCCCGCTGCGGGCCCAACCTGGTCCTCACCCCCTTGCAGGTAGGACTCTGATTGCGAACATCAGGGGATCTTAGCGTCCTTCAAATCCCTTTTGCTCTTCACAGCCGTGAATATAAGCACCTGGGGGGGGAGGATCCGAATCTCAACACAGATCAGCTGCCTGGCTGCAACCACCGTCCACACTTTGCTGGGTGGATGGAGGGACAGACGGACACATGGGAGGGAAGGGAGGAGTCAGAGGCGTTGATGTAGCAGGTAGAAGGGGCTCCTGAGTATCACAAGCGCTGGGAGGAACCTCTCACGGCAGCCGATCCAGCTACACGCTGCAGGGCAGGAAAGCAGGCTCCCACTTAGGAATGAGAGAGAGCTGGGGGGGGGAGGGGCAGGGAACACACGGGAAGCCAATTTTAAAACAGGTATCTTCATGACAAGTTACAGAAATTGACCTTTATTTGTTGTACTAAAGTCTGTTTAACTTTTGATACAAAGTAAGGTTTTAGTACAGAAAATCCCAGTCTGTCAGAACAGTACCTGTGCACACTGTACCATCACAGTCCTGCCCTGGCCGCGGCTCAGAGACGCAGCCCCGAGGGCGCCGAGCAGGCCCCCAGCCAGCCCACCTCTGTTGGTGGTCTGAGCTAGAGGAAGGCGTGTACCTGTGAAATGAAGGGCAGAGCTGAGGACTGACACACATCTCTGTGAACACCTGTGCAAGAAAATAGATCCCTTTAAAAAAAAAAAAAAAGTCAGCTACGCTACAATCTAGTGTCTAGAATTACAAAGAATAAAATGAAATCAAAGATTTCTTGCTAGTAAAATGAAATGTTAGGAACAGTATTAAAATATAGGTCCTACCCCAGTGACACACGGAGCCCAGTACAGTACCTATTTATTAACAGGACGCACAGTTTAAGGAGGAACCACATCAAATCTTCAGCCAGAGATATCCAGCATCAGAAGTGCAAAAAAAAAAAAAAAATCCCAAAAACAAAACCCCAAAGACGTCCTTGTGGGGTACTGTTTATGCCAGGAGTGCTGTCACCGAGACTAAGTAGATCCCCAGCTTCTGAGAGCGGGGACACTCATCATGACACTTCCCCTAAGAGCTCGCAGTTCCCAGTCTGATACATGAGCGTCTTCCCATCAGAGAGAGCTGGTGTGCCTGCCCCCGTCTATGGAGTTTAAGAATTACCCTGCAAAAATTGCACTGAAAAAGCGGTCACTATTTACAGAAGCTAAGGAGGACCCAGTGGCACGTGCCAGCCCTTGGTTAACACCCTGCCCGGGACTACGGCATGGCGGTGACCTCAGGGAGCCCGGACGGCCCAGGTAGCAGGCGGACGTAACAATCGCAGACAAGAGAAGAAATGAGCGGACATGGAGGGCAGGAGACAAAGCCTGCAAGCTTGCAAGACGCCCAAGTGGCCTTCCTGGCGCAGGAGGAGAGGACACGGCCGCTGGTGCCTCCGCCCCACAAAGGCACTGGTCCTGCTACCACAGCACGTCTGAGCCCCTGCCATCACGGTGTCCTTCCAGGAGAGGTGCCACCGGGGAGCGGGAAGTGTCTTGAAGCCCTGGTCCCACTGACAAGAACCTCCCAGAGCAGAGTGGCCCCCAGCGAGGTTCCAGAGTCGTTTTGCTGAAAGCAGGAACGAAACCCAACACCAAAGCAACACGGGACGTTGACAGGGGAGGGCAGGGCTGGGCACCGGCAACATGGAGCCGTTCAAGTAAACATAAACAACCAATACTTAGAAAAGGCTTGTAAACTTGTGATCTGAAAGGTTCTCTTTGCAGCATCTCTGGTGAGCTGGCTAAAGAAAGGGTGGTGTTGAACCCCTCTATCAAAAGTCTTTTGTGGTTTTTTTTTTGCTTTGTCTTAAAGCACATGTGTGAGAGGAACAGTCTTCTGGCCTGAGCCCGGATCCCGTTCACCTGTGGCCCTCGAGCTACAGAGGGGGTGCTTCTGGAGTCCATGTGCGTGGATCCTTGCCCTCCGTGTTTATATACAGATAGACGTGGACTTTCGATCGCTAAGAAGGAGCCGGGCCAGACGTTTACGCCGGCAGACAAGCCGCAGCCACTCCCGGCATGGCAATGGCACCCTTCTACAGCGGGCAGGCTGGAATCCACAGGACCTTATTTTGTTCTTGATTGACCATTGCCAAGATTTGAGTGCAAATGCTCGACAGGGCTCCTCCCTGGATGACCCCTGCAAAAGAGCCCCCAAACACACATCACTGAGCTCAGAGTCAGACCCCAGGTTGCAGGCAAATAAAATACACCTGTTCAGGTTTCCTGCCTGGTTGGAGCTACTTGGCCTGCCTTCCTCGCTCTCTTCCATCAGTAAGAAATCGGGGAAGAAAAGTAAGAGTCGAGTGCAAATAACTTTGGCTTTTTATCTGTCCCTCTGCTCAGCTGTTCAGTAGGATACTGACAACGTGGGCTCACATGAAGGCTGGGGTTAAATTTTGTCAGGTTTTGGAGCCCCTGTAACAGGGACAATCAGGATCTGATCACTCGCATTAACTGCACGCCCCGCGCTGGGTCTTCCCAGTCTTCCAAGGGGGCGTCTGGCACCCTGGAAAGCAGTCTGGGGTTATGCGGTGATGGTCCAATGGTAGCCGGCTTCTCCAGAAAACAAGAAGGAGTTTAAGGAGCCAGTGCTTCCCAAGCCCAGTGAAGATTCCCAGGCAAGATGACGACATGTCCCAGCTATGGCCCAGCCCTGCTCTGCAGGCCTTCAACACCATGGGTCCTGGAGATACTAGCCCAGGCTCCCTGTGTGCCCCACGGAACAGGGCCGGGAGACTGAACACGCCCGGGCCGCCTGCCACAAGGTATGGACAGAAATAGGGGGCGCTTAGAAACTGCTGTGGAAATGTGACAAGAGTAATTTTATGTCTGTTGAAACTAATAAAAAAAAAGTCAAACGCTTATATTTTGTAAGTTTTTAATTTTTCATTTCTCTAGTAATTATTAATATATTTGACTGATACTGGCTTACGATGGATTAGAGATTAAAACTCACACATACAGAGAAGCTCCAAGCTTGGTTTTTGAGACCAACTGTTTTTGCCTGAGATGCAGGAAACTAGATGCTAACAGTCTCTACCAGTGAATTAAAATCACTGTCCCTGCCTCTCTGACCCCAGTGTTGTTAACCCCCCTACAAATAACTGATTTATCAGAGGTTGAAAGCCACAAAGTACAATGGCAGCCAACAGATTGGAGCCATGCTTCTTTTGGTTGGCTGTCTTTCAAAGACCTAAGCTGTTAGGAGTGGAGCTTTTTCTTCACCAAACCCTATGGCTATACCAGAGGGCCCTGAGAGCTCTCCCGCACAGCCCTGGTGCCGGGAGACAGATGGGGAGAAATCTGGGGGACAGGGCCAGATCATGACATGAGACCGAAAGCAGGGAAATTTACTTGTCAACCCATAACACTCCTGAGGTTGCCCTGCACCTGCCAGCAGAACAGCTGTGATGCAAGTGGCGGCGGCAGCACTGGCCGGCATCTGGGAAGTGTGAGCTAGTACCGACGTCTCCCATTAGCCTGCGTCCCTCCCCGCTGCCTCTACTTCCTCCAGGCCAGAGGCGCACCTACCTGTGAAGTACCTACTGTACTCCTGTTCGATCTTCTGAGCTGTCTCAAACTGCTCTTTGGAATGCCTCTGAGTCACCTTGTCCTTCAGGTAGATGGGGTCTCTCTGCTCCCTGTCAGACATCCAGAGAAGCAGGCTGAGCGTCTCACCTCCCCAGGCCCTCCTCCTTCCTTTGTCCAGAGTAACAGGACCTCCATCAACAGGGCCCCAGGCACTGCTGTCATAAAGCACAGCAACGGCCTGCAGGCCCCATGGGGAGCTCTGGGCAGGAGGGGAAGGCAGGCACCTCAGCTGGCCCCCAGGTACAGGTACCAGAAGCTTGGAAGCACAGAGGCAAAGCGGAGGGGGCCTTGACAAGCTGTCGGCCCAACCAGTACAGAAACTGGAGCTCCGTGACAGTAAAGGATCATCACATCCCAAGCCAGCTTCTCGCAGACCTGGACCCAGCTGGTCACCTAGTTGCTGCGTCCTTGTGAGCCCCCGCTGAGAGGCAGGAGAAGGAGAAAGGGGGACAAGATGCACAGGGAGTGACATGGACAAAGCTGCACTACTTAGGAACGTGCGGCATCACACAGGGCAAAGGGTGGTGGGGAGCAGGACCGTGCCTGGTTAGCACCACCTGAATGAGCGTGCGATGGGGAGGGTTCCTCCACCTACTGCCCATCTCATCCTTCCACGCCCACCCCACTGCCCCGGTGTCTGAGCCAGCAGCCCCATCCCACCAAGCCCCCCACAACCCCCCCCCCCCGCCAGGAGCCAGTCACCTACTTGATGTGTTTGGCACTCTTGTAGTGGATGAAAATGACAATGGGGTAGATGTGCATGTGGTGCAGCCGCTCGATGGCATGGGGGGCGATGTCCAGGAGACAGTGCCGGTTCTACAGGGGATGATGAATGAGGAGTCAGGGCCCGGGCCCTAGAAACACTAGAGCCCTTCTGAGGACACCTCCCGCTGGTCTCTGCCACTGACGGGGCCAACCTGTCTCCCACGCTGCTCCACCCCACCATATAAACGAGCCCGTGAGGCCCTCCCCATGAGTGAGGCAGCAGGACCAGTCTACTGTGAAGACCATGTAGGAGGAAGCCACGGAGAGCTTTACTCCAGAGAACCTCTCCATGCAAGCTGTCGAGTCTGATGGTGGCCAAGGCCAGAGCCAGGGCAGAGCGGGGTCTGGACGGCCCATCCCCAGCCAGCCTTTCCTGCCTCTGCAGACCCAGGGAACATCTCCAAGCCCCACCCAGCCCAGCCTCAGAAGCCTCACTTCTGTCAGACTGAGCCAATGAAGATGTGCAGACGGCAGGGCCTGCCCAGGGAAGGGGACTGTGCCGTGCGTGGCTGTGACTGAAATGCCCCAGGGTCCCCACAGCCTCCAGCGGGAGTGTGAGCCATAGACAGACCATGGGCACCCTGTGCGCGGCTGTCCCTGATCCCCGAAAGCTCCACTGTGGGAGCCTGGCCATGGGCTGGCTTTCTAACTTCCTGGGGCACACCTAGGTGGAGTGCATCTGCTTCCTCTGGGCGATCCACACTCACAGCTGTCAGAAGCCACCTCCCTCATCCAGGGAGGAGCAAACCAGAGCCTTTCGAGGTGAAATGAGCACCTGAGAAGGACGAGCCCGAGGAGTACACCCTCAGCAGCTTTTCTAATACACACTACAGATTTCTCCACTTTTTCTCATGCTTCCTGGCAAATGGACCCCAGTACGTTCCAGAGCCTAAAGACACATGGAAATGCTCTTAACTCTTTCAGAGGCAGGAGCCCTGAAAAGTGGAAAGGTGGGTGCCTTGTCCCTAGAATAAGGCCCATGTAAAGTTCCGCATACACGCTGAGCAGATGCAGGACCCTGTTGTAGAACCCCCCCACCATGTGGGGGCTTTCCTAGAGTTCAAAGCTCTCATCAGATCCCAAGTCCTCAGAGGGAAAGGGGTGACGCATGCACAGGGACTGGCAGACCGTTTATGACAGTGGAACCACACAGAAGCAAAGGGGGCAAACCCCGATAAAGGCTAACTTGGACTAAGGTCACAGGCAAGCTCACAGAAGGCCCAGGAGACAGACGCACAGGGCAGAGGTCCAGAGGCACTGGAGGTCCAATTCCAAAGGCTCAAACCCTAATCCTTGGTCTAAGCAACAGGTACCTTTTCTGTGATCTCCTTTATGGAAGCCACTGTGGTCACGTCGAAATGGCCACTCCTCCGCTTGTAGTCGACAAACAGGCAGTCTTTGACGCCCCGCTCGATGGCCTGCTGGGAGGCCTTCATCACCTCTGCAAAGCACAGACACAGGAATGAGGATGCCCTCTGGCATGGTGAGCCGTCATGGCAGATTCTAGGGAAGAGCACTGCAGAAGAGCTGTCCTGCTGTCCTTCCTTCCAGAGAAAGAAACAGAAGGCACCTGCTAATATGACCTGGGTGAGGAGGGCTCTGAGACACCATGGAACCCAACCCTGGGAGACGGGAGGACATAGTCCAACAGGCACAGAGGGTGCCCCTTACCGAGGGGGCATCTGCAGAACTTGCTGGGTGCCTCATTCACCAGCATTTCCTTCACCACGTCCAGTAAAGGCCCCAGAATCAGGACGGGCCTCAGGGAGGTGCAGTCTACTTTCTGGACCCGCTGATAGGCGAGGCTCACTGAATCTGAGGAGAGAGGAGCAGTGTCACAGGCACTCACCTGGAGCAGAGGGAAGGAGAGAGGCCGGGGGTCCACTGCTGCCCTCATGTGCTCACCCCAGGCAGGTCCACCCCTCAGTCCACATATTCAGAGCCAGGTAGGGTGAGCAGCTTAGCACAGTTCACCTGGGGCCTGCCCAAGTTTAGGGCTGAGTCCCCACGTCCTAGGCAGACCAGGGCATGGTCACTCCTGGAGTCCAGCACAAGTGTCCCTGCTCTGCAAACACCCAATACAGCCAGTCTAGAACCGTCATTTTAGCCCTTCCTTCTGCCCAAAGTCTTCCTCACTTGTCCTGGGCCTGCTCCCTCGCCACGACTACCCATGCTCTGCTTCCTAGAATTGCAACCTCCCCGGCAGGTAGGTACGCTCACATGACCCAGACCTGCCTGAGCAGTGAGCAGAGGTGAAGCTCCCACTTCCTCACCCCCTTCCCAGGGGCTGAAAAGGACAAGACCTGGGGTGCTCAGCCACCTCTGACCCTGCTAATGAGGATAACCTTTAGAAAAATGACAGAGCTAAAAGACTGAAGGGACTTGGGTCCCTGGAGGATCCCCAGAATGGAGCTGCCTTCCTGGAACCACAGACCAGCTGGGACTTTTACATAGTAGAGAAATTACACTTTGGCTACTCTCATCTGGTCTCAGTTCCAGGTGTCAAACCAAGGTGTCCCAGGTGATCTGTGTAGGACACCTCCCCTTCCCCAAGTGAATTAAAAAAGTCCTTGCAGAAAGAGACGGCTTAAAATCAGTATCAAGCACCACGCTGGCACCTCAGAAACACTTTGGAAAGAATACAAAACAAGTCTAACCGGTGTCACAAGACAGCATCTCGTGAAAAAGCCCAATGACCACGCCAAGAGCTGCTCACAACTCCAGGCAACAGAACAAGAAATCCCAGGGAGCAGCAGGGGTTAAACAAATACTGTGCGGCCCGAAGATGAAGAGACTGGCAGCAGGCCCAGGAGGGGTGCAATGGAGCTGCGCCCCTGGCCAAGCACGGCAGGACGGCGGGGCTGAAGTGGCCAAGGGGAAAGGGCAAGGAAAGGCCCAGCCTGGAAGGCTGCACACAAGCTGTGCGGCCTGACTGGGGACGGAAGGAGAGGCCAGTGTGGGACCCAGGAAATTTAACAAAAATCCCCTACCCCTGGACAAGCAGAGCAGGACTAACTCCATTTTGTGCTGCACCTGCCACCTCCTGTGTGACCCCCTCATGACCTGCTTATTGCTTAAGGCGCTGCCCCACCCTAGTCAAGCCACTGGGCACACCCTAATTGGAAATGGCTCATAACAATGTAACCCCGCAGTTTGGGCACCAAACTGCGCGCCGATTCTGACCAAAGTAATAGGCCAGCTCAAATGGATACTATAGGGTAAGATGTAATTCAGCTGGCCACCTGCATGTGGACCGACATGACTGTGCAACTTTCTGTGTATCCCTTGGGCCACTGGCCCCTATAAAGCTGCTACACCTCTTAGTCTCGGGGTCCAAGTCCCTGCTCCGCTGTGTCGGGTATACTTGGACCCAAGCTCGAGCTTGTAAATAAACCCTCGTGTGTTTGCATCGGTGTCGGCTCCTCGGTGGTTTCTCGGATTCGCGATCTTGGGCACAACAGCCAGAGGCAGGGCTGCGCCTGGGCAGTGTGGTGCCAGGTGCCGGCTGGGCTCCATGCGGACCAAGCTCCTGGACAGAACTGAGAGGGAAGTGAACGGTCTGGTCTCCCTCCTCTCTCACCCACACCTACACACGAATTTACTTTTTTAGGACTGATGACGACCCACATACACCTACACAACCTTCTATGCAGCGTTTCTCAACCTGGTGGCCAGCTGATCTGTTCTGGTCTGCAGGGAAGGGTTTGGTGGTCACCTCTACCATCCAGAAACTCCTGTGTATTTCTGACTAAAGCCTCTGAGGAGTCTCAGGGCCAAGGACTTCCTCCAGGAGAAATTGAACACATCCTCTCTCTTAAAAATCGAATGTTACAGGGAAAGCCAAACAGCTTCTCTGACGCCTCTTCTCCAAGCCCTCCTGGTCCCCACCAGCCTCCTCATCACCACTATTAGGACCTGGAAGTATATCCTTTCAGATATTTGCTATTCTCACATGTTGATTTTTTATATACTCCAAAAAGACTACAAAATATGCTTTGTGCATGTGTTCAACAAAAACGACCTAATAATGTAAACATGTGTCCCTCCTCTCACTCCACATTATGTTTCTGGAATGCATCCCTGTTGATTCATACGGCTCTCCTGTATTCTTTCTGAACCTCGCACACATGGATACATTGCTTCTCTTCATCCATTTCCCTCTGCGTGGACAGTAAGTCACTATGCCTTTGACTTACTGGAGCAAGAATCGTATTCTCCTCTAACGACTATTAACATTCCACACAGCGGGATACCAATTTAGAAGATTCCTGTTCCTCCCTCAACAATCTGCTTCATTGGAAGTCCTCATAATTACAGAATTAGAGAGCTACAGAGCATCTCACAAGTCATTAAATCCAACCAGCAAAAATATAAAACTCCCTGGGAAGGATAACTGTACATTTAAATAGAGAATCTGGCAGTAACATAATATAGGTACTTAAGTCACTTTTAAATTTGGTGCAGATATTTAAAAGCAACAGCACAAAAGTAATTATAGATCTGTGCTAATATATACATTTATATAAAATAAAAGGTAATAGGTGTCCTCAACAACATAAAGGGGAGGGAGACACCGAGGTGTAACATGGTATTTTTATATGAGACAAATTAAGTTGTTAACAGTTTAAAACAGACTGTTACAGGGTGCCTGGGTGGCTCAGTTGGTTAAGCATCCAACTCTTGATCTCCGCTCAGGTCTTGATCTCAGGGTCATGAGATCTCAGGAGCTCAGAGTCTCCAGCATGGAGACCAATGTGGGGAATGGAGCCTACTTAAAAAAATAATAAAATGGATTGTTATAAGTTTAAGATGTTTTACATAATTGCGATAGTAACCAAAAAGAAAATATGTATGAAATTTACACAACAGGACATGAGAAGGGAATCAAAACTTGTTGCTACCAAAAAAACCCCAAAACCACAGAACAAAAACCCAGCATAGCACAACAGATGGCAGCAAGGTTAGGAAAAGATGGACAAAAAAAGTTACAGGACCTACAGAAAACAACTCAAGTCCTCCCACATCAGTAATTACTTTAAATGTGAAAGGATTGGTTAAACATATGAATAAACAAGATCCGGCTACATGCTAAGGGAAACTCACTTTAGATCTAAGGACACACACGGGCTAATCAAAGTGAAAGAATAAAGATATTTCATGCAATTAGGAATCTAATGAGAACAGAATGGCCACAGTTCCAGCAGACCAAATAGATTTTTAGGCAGAAACTGTCACAAGAGACAAAGAAGGACATTCCATAATGATAAAAGGGTCAATTCTCCAGAAAGAGTCAACAATTATCAAGACACATGCACCTTAAGCTAGAGCTCCCAAATACGTGACAGAACTGAAGGGAGAAACAGACAGCAACACAGTATGCCCAGGCACTTCAAAACCACCACAGAGAAAAGAAGGGAAAAGCAGCGTGTAGACCAGATGGACCTCACGGACCTGCACACAACAGCCCACTTGGCAACAGCAGAGTACACACTCTTTTCAAGTGCTGGGGGGTACTCGCAGGACAGACCACTTGTTCAGCTACAAAACAAACTTAAGAAGACTGAAACTATGCAAAGTATCTTTTCTGACTACAAAGGAAAGAAACTAGAAATCAACAACAAAAGGAAAACAGGGAAATAGACACTGCATGGAAATTACACAACTCATGCTCAAACCACCAAGCAGTCCAAGAAAAAAAAAAAAAAAAAACAGAGGACAATTCAGGACACTTTTGGAGACAAATGAAAATAGAACCACAGCATACGGACACTTAGAGGATGCAGCAAAGGCAGTACTATGAGGGATGTTTGTAGTGGTAAAAATGCTGATGTTGAGAAAAAGGAAATCAACAACCTAACTTCACACTTGGAGGAATCTGGTGGGGAAAAAAGAACAAACTAAACGCAAAATTAGCAGAAGGAAAGAATAAAGAGCAGAGATAGAGAATAGAAAAACAATTAGAAAGAAAATATATCAACGAAACCAAGAGTTGGTTTTTTTAAAAGATCCACAACATTTACAAACTTTTAGGTAGAATAATGAAGAAAAATGGAGAGAAGCCTTAAATCACTGAAATAAGAAGAAAGGGACATAATAAGGACCTCACAGCTTATAGCAAACTACAAACAATTAACATGTAAGTAAATCAGACAACCTGGAAGGAATGATAAATTCCTAGAAACATAGACTGTTATCACGACTACATCATGAAGAAATTAAAACAAACAAACAAAAAAACAAACTGAAGGGAGCTATACCAAGCAAGGAGACAGCAAGTTATAGAAAACTTCCCCGCAAGAAAAAGCCCAGGACAAGATGGCTTCTTCACCAGAGAAGTCTACCAAACACTTAAAAAATTAATACGAGTCCTCTTCAAACTCTTCCAAAAATTGAAGAGGAGGGGACACTTCCAAATTCATCCTAAGACACAATAAGCAAACTATAGACCAATATCCCTGACGAACGTAGAAGCAAAAATCCTCAATAAAATATTTGCAAACTGAATTCAGCAACACATGAAAAGGATCATATGCCACGATCAAGTGGGATTTATACCTAGAATGAAAGGATGGTTCTTTTTTTTTTTTTTTTAAGATTGTTTATTTATTTATTCATGAGAGACACAGAGAGAGATAGAGAGAAGCAGAGACACAGGCAGAGGGAGAAGCAGGTCCCAAGCAGGGAGCCCGATGTGAGACTGGATCCCGGGATTCCAGGATCACGCCCCTGAGCCGAAGGCAGGTGCTAAACCCCTGAGCCACCCAGGGATCCCCGAAAGGATGGTTCTTAACGTACAATGATCAATCAGCATCATGCACCATATTAACAAAATGAAGGACCACATGATCATCTCAGCTGACACAGAAAAAGCATCTGATGAAATTAAATACCCCTTCATGATCAAAATACTCCACAAAATAGGAACAGAAGGAAACTACTTGAACATAATAACACTAGCCATATATGAAAAACCCGTAACTAATGTCATATTCAATGGCAAAAGACAGGAAGCTGTCCATCTAACATCAGAAACAAAGGCAAGGATGCCCACACTTTCTGCTACTATCTCACACTGTACTGGAAATCCCAGCCAGGGCAATTAGACAAGAAAAAGAAAGAAGGCATCCCCTGTGGAAAACAAGTAGTACAATTATGCTTACAGATGACATGATCTTGATGTAAAAACCCAAGAGAACACACACACACACACCCTTTTAGAACTAATGAGTTCGGCAAAGTTTCAGGATACAAAATCAAAACATGCAAAAATCAGTTTCATTCCCACACACTAACAATGTCCACTCCAAAAAAGAAGTGAAGAAAACAAACCCACTTACTATAGCATCACAGAGGATAAAATACTTAGGAATACACCTAACCAAGGAGGTAAAAGATCTGTAAACTGCAAACTACATAATACTGCAAAAAATAAAATAAAATAAAAAAAGGTACAAATACATGGAAAGACATCCTGTGCTCGTGAACTGGGAGACTCGATATTATTAAAATGTCCACACTACTCAAATCAATCTATAGATTCAACGCAATCCCTCTGAAAATCCCAATGGCATTTTTTTTGCAGAAAGGAAAAAAACAACAAAAACAAGCAATTGTTATTGCCAAAAGGTGTCTGCACCTGAAGACATTCTTACATTACGTTTAAACATGTAAACTCCATTCTTAGCTCCAGGCCATATAGAAACAGATGTGGACCTACTGGCTGGGGTTTGCCTTCTGTGTCCTGACAGAGTGACAATGGGCCCCGAACAAGGGTGGGGTACACTCAACTCCCAGCGCCAGGGCCTTAATTTAAACAATAAAAATGGGAGCAGGGAAGGAAGAAACTAGCTGTCCTATCATCAGCTGCTTGTTGCCCACCCTTTGTCGCCTGCCTGCCTGGGAGGGCAACATTCTAGAATGCTGGACACACACCAGCAACCCCATGAGCAGCAGTCACAAGAGCCTCCTGCTTTACAGGACAAAAGTACCCGCTCCACAAGGGCAATCTGCCAGGGCACGTCTAATACTCCCTAATATACCACTCCGGCCCTGATGCAGTGCCTAGCCCGGGGACATCTTGTAAGAATCATTCATGGACACAGGAGTGAAGCCACAAAAAGGCCAAAGATCTGCAGAGACTGGTGGCTCTTGGTCACCCCCAGACAGCCCATAATAACCCCAGAAGAAACGAGAAGCAACGCATTGTGCAGAGACTGCTTCTGCCCATCCAGTACCCATCCTTCCTTTCTTCCCTCCTATAGAACCTAGGGTACTGAGGGCAGCACTGCGCCAGCTGAAACCCTGCAGATGCCAGTGGCCAGTGAGATGTGAGAAGATGTTGCAGGGTGGGACTCCCAAGTAAGTGGTTTAAAGAGGCACACTCAACTGCACACTTTGCCCCATCCTCCTTTCCTGCTGACTGAATATGATCTGATAGTTGGAGCTGCAATGTCACGTGCTGACTATGGAAGCCGTGCCCTGCAGACGGCAGCCCCTAAGGACACGACCACCCCGACCAAGACAAGGACTCCTATGCAAAAGCAGGGTGGACCTCTATCTTGCTTACCAGTGTCAATGGCAAACCTAATTCTGAGAGCCACTGGAAAAGTGAGCTCAGCCACTTGCCTTCAAAGAGTGGAATGGTGTCGTTGGAAAAGGTGTCCAGGGCAAGGAGGTCTTTCCCATCTTTGGACCCGCTGCGTTTGTGCTTATGCTTCCTTCGAAAGAAGGATCTGCGTGCAGCCGCTGACAGTGTCTTTGCGGCGTTGTTGTCATCTTTGACCTCAGACATGCTGAGTCTCCTGGAGAATTCTTGGTCCATCCTGCGGTCACAGGGAAGGGTGGTCCTGAGAAGGGCCTAGTGATTGAGCATCTCCCACACACCCCGCCCTGCTCCGCCAGGACCCCAGACTCCTCCAATGCTCCTCGGCAGGTCTCTTGGTTACTCCACCCACCCACACCACTGAGGACCCCTTGGTACCACTGCCATGGGGGATGCTTGCAGAGCGGACAAATTTGTACTCAGGTGAGTGTCAAATGGAAGTGCTAAGACAGCCTTCACCTGGTGTCATGACAAGCGGGGCTTCCTGCCACAAAAAGGAACGAAAAACATGGATGCACACCGACATGGAATAACCCTGAAAATGCTATGCCAAATGCCAGACAGCAGGCTCAGAAGGCCACATTCACATGAAAGCCCAGAACAGGGACATCTACAGGGACAGAGGAAGAGTCGGGGCTGTGTCCGGTGGGAGGGGGCAGGAGAGACGGAAAGGCCGATGGGAGAGCTAACAGGGGCAGGGCCACTTCTGAGCTGAGGAGAGTACTCTGAAATGACACGGGGATGGTGGCACACAGTTCGGGGTACACTGAAAGCCACCGAATTGGACACTTCGGGTGAACTGCATGGTATATGAGTGTATCTCAATAAATCTGTTAAAAATTAAAAAGTTGCATTTCCTAAGTTGCCACCATGCTCCCGTGTAGCACTGACATATGGGCGGCACTGAACTGTGCTAGGAGCAGCTTCCTGGACAAGCAGTTGGGGCGAAGCGTGCAGACCAGAAGCCAGCGTGCACGGCAGCGTGAGCCCCGATCCTGTGGGACAGCCCCAGGGCTGGCACCGCCCCCTCCAAGCCCAGACATGGCCACTTACACGTATTTGCTGGGGATCTGCCCACGCTGCATCTTCTGGGCGTTCTCATCTAGCTGCCAGGCCATCCAGGACCCAAAGGTACCCTGAGGCAAGGTGTCATCAATGTAGAGGATGTCATCTTTCTTAAAGCTCAGCTCATGCTCCACCTCCGCCAGCCGGTCGTACAGGGCCCTGGAGCAAGTGACAGAGGGAACCGGATCAGGAGGGGGCTCTGGGCTGTGGAGGACCAACCAGCCACACACTTTGGCAGCCAGTCTCCTGGGACAGCTCTCCTGCTCTGCGCTTTCCCTGGACCACAATCAGGACCCACCTCTCCCATCCTGGGGGCAGTTCCCAAAGAAGGGAGCCTCAGCTTCAGTAACAGAACAAAGTTGTCTTGCTTCCCCTGAGACTGAGGCTCCCTGGCAATGAGGGCTGCCTCACACCCATCGGATAAAGAACTTCTTGCCAAGGACCAGAACCATATCCCGCCTTCCAAACGGGCCTTTATCTCCCGAGTCAAGGTCAATGGTTCCTACAGAAGGGAAATTCCTCAGGATGGAAATCTCATCTCCTACCAAGGAGGGTGGCCTAGAGACAGAGACCGTATCTCACAGTACACAACTGATTAGTGCTTTTTCCTTTCTGTGGCCTCAGAACTTAGGAAACACGAAGGAAGCTAGAGCCCCTCTAGAAAACACCTGGTGGCTGGGCTGGCCTGCACACAAGTCCTACTGCACTTTGGGCACGTGCATGCCTTGACACTCACACACCCTGCAGACGATCTGCAGCCATGGATCGGGGCAGACCAGGAGAGGAGCACAGTGCACAGGAAAATGGGGCTCTGCAGCCTCAAAATTTCCCAAGCCCCAAACCCTAAATTGGGAGCCCTATGTGGTCCTACAAGTCCTCAAGTGAAGTTTTCCTAAGTCGCATGCATCTTGCTGTGAGCATGTGGCTTGGGGCCCATGCAACAAGGACCATGGTCTCACTCTCTCTGTTGCAGAGACACTCACCAGGACCAGTCTCCTGAGGAAGCCCCTCCCCTGGCCCCGAATCCCTGGAACTCCTAGCCCCTGGTACCTGATGTAGAAGCTGTCGCCAGGCAGACCCTTGACCTTGGTGAACTCCTCAGGGCGGTACTGCACCTTGAGACGGACACTGTCCTTGGGCTTCAGCATCTCCACGTAGACCTCCTCCACCGTCCTGTTGCGCACATCCAGACTGCCATACTGCCAGAGGACAGGGGACTGAGGTCAGAGGGCAGAAGCCAGAGACGGCTTGGGCACCCTGACAGGGCAGTAGGGGGAGAGGGCAGATTTAAGATCCCCTTAACTGGGAATCTGCCTGCCTCACCTCTGCAGGTAAGGCTGAGTCCTCCCCCCAACAGCTTCTCCCACGAGAAACCCTGTGCTAATCTCCCAGCAAGTTAGGGCTATGAAAACACAGCACTTCATCTTGTTTAAGCTATTTCTGTCTTTCGTGGATGGAACTGGAAGGTATTACACTGAGTGAAATAAGTCAGTCGGAGAACAATCATCTTATGGTTTCACTCCTATGGGGAATATAAGAAAGAGTGAAAGGGACCATAAGGAAAGGGGGGGAAACTGGGTGGGGAGACATCAGAGAGGGAGACAAACCAGGAGAGGCTTCTGACTCTGGGAAACAAAGAGTTGTGGAAGGGGAGGTGGTGGGGGGATGGGGTGACTGGGTGCCGGGCACCAAGGAGGGTATGTGACAGGATGAGCACCGGGTGTTATAGGACATGTTAGCAAATGGAATTTAAATAAAAAATAATAATTAAAAAAAAAAAAAGCTACTTGTGTCTTTGAATTCCTGTGAAGTCCCCTTGCCCCTCAACAGGAGACCCAGGGAAAAGGGGGCCCCTCCATCAGAGCACGGCCCTGCTGCTGACATGGCAGAGCATTCTCCCTCCCAATTCCCTCCTGTCACCAGGGCCCTGTGATCCGCCCCGAGGATCCTGGCAGCATTCAACACCAACAGGGGCACCAGGCAGGAGGCCGTGCTCTCTGCCTCCTGTGCCACCGGCTGCTCAGAACTCACCTCGAGGATGAGGTCCCCCACCACAAGGCCGTCAGGGCCCTTGGCAGGACTGTCGTCCTCCACCTCAGCCACAAACACCCCGTGCAGGTTCCCTCCACATAAATGGACTCCAAGCTCCAGCTGGGACTTTTTGATGAAGACCACGCGTGGCTCTGAAGTCTTCTTATTGGCATCTCCCACCATCCTTCAGGGAACGAAAATAAAGTCCCTCAATCACACACGGCGGCGAGCTGGGTGTCAAAGACTACAGGGTGCCTAATGCCCTGACAGTTTTCCTCTGAGGTCTCCTGGTGTCCCATCTGGGCTCTGGTTCTAGCGACTTAGTGTACGGGCTGGATGCTGAGGTTTGTCGAGGTGAAAACATAGCCCCAGTTGAGAGAGCCAGCGGGGGATCGAACAGAAATAAATGCCCCTGCTTTCTGGCCCAGCTGTCAGTCGAATGCCATAGGCGGCCTCTCTTCCCAGCTGGACTGCACTTGTTCTCCTAACCCTGCTCTGCCTAAGAAAAGTTAGAGCTGGCCTCACAGTCCAGGGCACCACAGACCACTTGGCAAGGTTTGCAGAGCAGCTTCTCTGGCCCAGGGACAGTGCTGAAGCATGAAGAGGGGGCCGCGTGCCGTCAAGGAACTCACAAAGCAGTGAGGGAGACACCAGCAAGCACGCCAGGAAGAGGAAATAGGACGGTGACGGGGACTGATGAGGGGACCTCAGGGGACAGGCCAGCTGTGACTCCGGCGGACAAGTCCCAATGTGACGGATCCAGGGCAAAAAGCACAGGGCTGGCTACATTCCCTGGCCAAGGAAACAGCTCTGTCCAGGATGAGGGATGGCTGCTGCGTGCCTGCCTCCTCCTGACCTCTCTCCACACCCACCATATGCACAGCTGACCCCTGCTCACCCTGAATGCGTTGACTTAACTGTCACTGCTCCCTGCCACACTCTCGCTGACTGCTCCGTCGTGGCCTGTACTGGCCCTCCCAGCATGTGCTGCACACGCCTGGACACTTGCCTGTCACCCTCTAAACCTGGAGCTCCCTGGGGGCGACTGCTGATGGTGGCCTGGCTGGGTGGTGACTGTGGAATTCTGTCTAAAGACAGAGTGAGAAAACGAGTAACTGAGAAAAAGAGGAGAAAAGGAGAGAGGCAGAGCTAAGAACAAGTCAATAAGAAAAAAAAGAGAGAGAGAGAGAGAGAAAACAAGAAAGTGAGAAAGGGCAGGAGGGTGAGAGGAAAAAAGGAATGGCATGCTTCCCACCCCAAATCCTGACACCTGCTATATGGCCTGTAGCCCAGGTGATGGCAACAGGATGAGTTCGGGCCACAGCCATGGCCGCCCACCCTCCCACCCCCCTGGGCCAGGGCGCACAGATGGGAGGCTCACGGCACGGATTTGCTGACCTGGAACTGGGGGTGCTCTGCTTGGCCTGGGGGGTGCCAGGGCCCTCATCCTGCTCCATCAGCGGGTCAATGACAGAGGGATGCTCCGGGGTGGGGGCACTGCTGCCCTGGAGAGCGGCGTGAGTGCTGGCAGGGTCCAGGTGGGAGCTGGGAATGGAGGTCAGGAGGAATAAGGAGCGGCTCACAGTCCTCGGCTGTCCACGGCCACCCCCTTGGGTGGTGACCAGGGCTGGGCTCTGAACAGGGACTGGGTCACATGGCTCCGAGCCCCGAGAAGAGCAGACGTCTTGGGAGCTTGGACTCAGGTCGCTGACCCTGCAGGATCAGCCTGTCCTCTCCCCCTCACCTGTCCTCAACTTGGGGATCCTCTCTGAATTCAGGTGTTGGCCTGGAGGCCCACACACTCACTGTCCCTCTTCCTCTGTTGTACATCTTGTCCTTTCGCTGAGCTGTGCAGCGCTGCATGGCGGGGGCCCTTCTCTCACACGCCTAGCAACCCACAGCTCAGGGGCAGATACAGACAGCGTGAGAATCCCACCCTCAGGGCCTCGGTTCCTGGCTCCACACACCTGTCGGGGGGCTTCTTGCTGTGCGTGCTTCCACACCCCACACCTCAGGTATCCTACTTCGCATCTTCCCCCTCCTATATGTGTTTTTTCCAAAATGCAGGGCTGGCCACCTCTCCTCTTAGGGCAGCTGAATGGCCAGAACTCACAGCTGGCACCCTGGCTGCACCATCTGTCCTCCCCCGGCCCAGATGGCCCCCCTGGGGAGGCCCAGGCCCTCACCTGGACCGAGAGTGGCTGCTGAGCTGGTGCATGTGTGGGTTGTACTGGGCCAGGATGGTGATAGTGTCACACTGCTGCCCGATGATGAGCCGGGCCTGCTGCTCCGTGGCGCTCCGCAGGTTTATGCCGTTGAACTAGGAAACATCCAGAGCACACTCAGTGATGTCATGGGAGCTGGGGACGGGGGGAGCACAGCATTCCCGAAGAAGGGAGGAGCAGGGGAGAGGTGGGAGAGAAGGATGCAGTGCGGAGGGGCAGTTCTCGCCTACCTCAAGTAACTGATCCCCGTACTCAAGGCCAGCTTGGTGAGCGATGCTCCCCCCTGTCACCTTGGAGACGTAGACCCCGCCTTTCTCTCCACTCACGATGGAGATGCCCAGTGGCTCCGAGCCTTTCTGCAGCTTGACATGGCGTGGCTCCTCCACATAGGGCCTTGGAAGAGAGCCAACAGTGTGGGGACTCGGACACAATTGAAAGGTTAGGGGCAAATCGGAGGTCAGACATGCAACCAGCTACGCAGAAAGGGGCGGGGACCGCCAGATGCTCCTCTAATGACGCAGCTGGATGGGAATGTGATGACCCCACCTCTGTATGGCAGTGATAAACATTCCCAGAACCTCATGCAATACAAACACAACACCCCCCAATGACCACAGAAGCACCCAGCCCCAAAGACACAAAGAATGGTCCTTATAAACTATAAACACTGACAGGCAGGGAGAAAGCACAAAGTTTAATAATATGAGAGGAGTTGCCACAACAAAATGTGCTATCAACAAACCCTGGTGGGGTTTCAGGATGCCCCAGGAGGAAAAGAAGTGGTTCCTGGGATGATAGTCACCCAGAAGAAATGATATACAGTATCAGTTTTTATATTTACCAGTAGAGAGTGATGTACAATGACCATGGAAATTAAGCCACTGCAAACCCAAGCCATTAAAAAGGGAGCAGGGAGGCTGGGAGCAAGGCGAGGACCATGCACTTGCTAGCCTGGGGGGAAGCTGTCCACCGTGCCAGGGGCACGAGGGCACTCGGGCAGGGGCCTCATGTCAGGCCAACCTCAGACTCCTCAGGGAGGAGAACCTGGGCCTGGTGGCCACGGGCAGTCTCAGGAGGGATCTGTGGTGGTGGAGACACCTGGAAGGTGCAAAAAGTTAGAAAGAAAAGAGGGATGCTCAGAAAAGGAGGACAGATGCCTAGAACCTAACAGACAGAAAGGCACCCAGGTGATGCTGAGCCGCCCCGTGAGGACTGTGCTGCACGCTGCCCTAAGCTCTTCCTCTCGGGACAAAATTACACTCAAAGGCGGAGGGAGGAGCCAGCTGGAGCACCTCGTCCTTGGGCTGCCCTCCCGAGCACGAGGGTAGGGACAAGTTCACATGGTGATGGACCGGCAGGCTGCTGAGCTACCTCCTTGCCTGCCACCCCTCACTACCCAGAGGCACAGCAATCTCTCAAACTCAGCCTCAGCCTGGGACCCATTACCCAGGGCCCAGTCCTCTGGCAGCCTTAGATGAAAATCCTTCTGACTTGTCCCTTCACCTCTCCCACCCTCTCTCCGCTTCCCAAACTCACTCATGCCGCAAGGCCCTCTCTGATCCTGTGGCTCAGACGCTTATCCCTGGCCTGTAACTTGCAGACCCATCACATACCACAGTGCCAGGCAGTTTGGAGTCGTAAGAACCCTTAACCAGCAGCAACCAACACCGTCCTCATACCCCGAGCCGGCATTAAAGGACAGCATGGCAGATGCAGGCAGAGCTCATTTTGAGTCTGGTGCTCCTCAGTCCCCATTGAAAACCCCTTCCTGTTTTCCTGTTCCACCTCCAAAACCTACATCTATCTCAATAAAGCAGCAGGTAGCTGAATCCCAGTAAGCGTCATACAAAGCCGTTATGAACAATACGGATCAGGATTTACCAGCAGGGAGAGATGTGTGAGCAGACAGGTGGGCGTAATCTCACTTCTATAAATCTGTACAAAGATGCATGGCCAATCACGCACGGAGAGGTTCCTATGAAGGACCCTTCTATGAAGGCACCTCCAGGTGAGGGGACTTGGGACAATCCTTACTTTCTGATCTCCTAAACGATTTAAATCTCTTATTAACAGCGGCACCTGGGTGGCTCAGTGGTTGAGCGTCCGCCTTTGGCTTAGTCGTGATCCCGAGGTCCTGGGATCGAGTCCCACATCGGGCTCCCCGAGGGGAGCCTGCTTCTCCCTCTGTGTGTGTCTCATGAATAAGTGAATAAAAATCTTAAAAAAAAAAATAAAAAATAAATTTCTTATAACATGCACAAAAGTTTTCTCAGAATAAGGCTGTGTAGTCAAAGAGATTTATAAAAGCACGCTTTGTGATATTACAAACACCGTGAAATGAGTGTTCACGTACAAAAAGATGCAAATTATAAAACAAGCCTTTAAACATACACACATATACACTCAGCAAAAGGGGAAGGGCAACTGAGGAGATGACATGTGACTTTTCTTCTTTCTACTTTCCTCATCTTTCTGGATTCTGCTAATGAGAAGCTACATGATAATGTACTTTAGAATCAGGGGGAAAGCAGCTGTCTTTCCTTCAGTCGGGTCACACATGATAACTACGCCTCTGACCGGACCAGAAGCACCGTGAGGGCAGGAGCATGGACACTCGCCTCTCCCAGAGCAGGCCCTATTCTCTGGACGCTGCGGGAAGCTAACTATGGGGACACCTGATGGCAGGTGTCAAGGTCCTTTCTGCTTCTAAGGAACCCGCCTGAGTTGGTGGAAGGTCTCACTCCTCAGTGACCTGAGCTGGGGTGAAGTGACCCAGGACTTGGGGCGCATCACGTGGGTGAGATGTGCCACATGAACTGCATCTGCATCCCCTACTGTCCTATAGATAGTATAGGAGCAACTTCTATGCTCCAGTTAATATTCGCTGGTTGTCCGGGGAGTTGTTAGGTTGTCTTACAAGTTCAGATGTTTCAGTTCAAATCATTTTCTTAACGCAGAGCCCACCCTGCAGGGTTCCTTTCACGGCTCACAGCGATGAGGGCCCTCGGCATTCTGGATTTGAGTGGACAAGAGTGGCCCTGTTCCTTTTAAGTGATTAAATAAAAGCAAGCTCCTGTTTAATCAGATCTCCTGAAGACTTACAATCGAGATAGGACCTCTTAACTAGAAATACGATCTGGTCAGTTCTACTCTGAAGAACAACAGAGGTGGGTGAGGTGTGCAGAGCTTGTAGGGGGAGTGAGGGACCCCTGAGAGGAGGCACGTCTGGACTGATTCCAGCCTCAAGCTAACCTGAAATCTCCGCAGACTGGCCAACATTTCAAAATGAACGACTACAAGGCTAAGCCACACTCTTACGCTTCACATACTTTTTTTCTATGCATGTTTTATTTCACGATACACAGCTTGGGAGGGGACAAGTGGTACAGGTGTGTTCTGGAGCCAGAAAGCAAAGAATAAGAATGAGCCCTGATTCTAAGGAAGGCAGCCCAGTCCCAGGCATGTGACCTAGACCAGTTACTCCAACTCTCTGGCCTCAGTTTCCTTATCTGTAAAAGATAACTGAGGACGATGATGATGATGATGACGACGATGATGCTCATGGGTCGCTGTGAGGATTTCACAACTTTTCACATGGAAAGTGCTTAATCCAGGGCCAGGGAAACAGCGCATGGTGCCACCACATCTTCACCACCAGGTGGTCCCCAGCGTCATTGCTGCAGCTCAGCCCTCCCGTGGACCTCCCATGGACCTTCTGCAGCAGGAGCCCAGCCTGCTCCTCACCTCACCGTCTATGGGCACCCCACCTCCTGGCACCATCACCTGCAGGGCGTCCTGGTAAAAGGCTGGGCAGCACGCCAGAGAATGCCAAGTGACCCCAAGCAGAGCAGTCTCACCCTGGCATTGACTCAGTTGGAATCCTCCCACGCGCCTGCTTCTTCTACCAGCAAGGCCCCTTCCCTCCACCAAGCCCCGGCCTACTGTAGGGATGTGTCGCCCATTGCCGTGCCCATGGTACAGACGCCCAGGCATGCTCACCTGTCCTTCCTCCGTTCCCCGAGGGCCGCAGGGTTGACGGCAATTCTGGGCAACGTGGAGGCTGAGGTCTGGGACTGGCTACAGGAGGACAGGGTGTCGATGTTTAGGGGTGACTGTGGAGGCGTGCTGCATTCCGAATGCGACAACGAACCTGCCAGGAAAGGTGCAAAGCAACTTGGGCTTTGCGATCTCACATCTCTGTTCCCTTGTGGCCCAGGCCAAGACGGAGATGCAATCCAGGAATGTGGCTCCACGCCTTGGCCACACTGTAGGGCCTTGAATTCAGATGCCGGGCTCCATGTGGCCTTTCTACCTAGTCTAGCCCCACATCGCCAGGCCTGAGCCTGGGCTCACCCAGCACACACAGCCTGGCTGAGGTGAGGAAGAGGTTACGCACTGCACCCAGACGCTGCAGGACAAGGCCAGAGCAAGCCAGCAGGCGAGGACGGGGTGTGAGTTCTCACCTCTATCGGAGCCCACAACGGACCGAGGGTATCTTGGCGTTGACGGGATTTTAATGCGTTCCGCCTTGAACTGCAAGTTGCTTGAAGACCCTATGATGCCATGAGGGGACAAAACTTCAGGCCTGGTATAAACACCACCCTCAGTCCCTCACCACGTCAGTGCCTCTTAGGGAAGAGGCAGTCACAACAAGTGCAAAGCAGGCCCTGCCACTTCTCCCCGAGGGGGCCTATGTGTGAAATGGTCAAGAAAAGCAGATGCTCAACACCCGGTTATCTGAGTGAACCGTGCAGGCCTGGACAGAACAGGGTCACACAAATCTCACCCTAGCCCCCAAGTGACAGAGGGGACTGCCTGCCTCCACCCCAAGTGGCTGGAAGCGGTGCCACCTGAGTCTCTTTATCAGGTAACTGCTAGTCTCTGCCTCTGGGCTGCATTCCTCACAAGTGAACAGAAACCCCCAGAATCACTGACAGGCTCAGAGACAGGGAGTGAGGCTTGTGGGCCAAGGAGTTCCCTGGAACAACCGTATGCCTGCCGGGAAAGCCTAAAAGACACAGAGGCCGAAGGAGACGCACTCTGGGCAGCATGGGGCCACCCTGCCATGGAAGCAGGGAAGGGCCTGTGTGGGCAGGCCATATGGAGGTGGGGCCATGAGGATGGAGGTGGAGAGGGAAACAAGGCTAGTACCCCACTACAGTGAGAAGGCTCTAGTGGCATCATTACCGAGGCGGGCGCTGGAGGGCAGAGAGTTGGACCCGTGGGAGGCTCTCATATCTGAGTAGTCGCTGCCAGACCTGTGGCTCAGGTCCAGGCTCAAGCGTCCCTGGTGCTGGACGCTGCAAGAGAACCACATAAGTGAGGTGCTTAGGAGGAAGACCAGGGCTAGAGGCAGCCTGGGCCAAGGCCTCCCGGAGCCCACAGAAGCCACCTGCCAGTAGCTGGGGACAGCAGACTGCCATGCTCAGAGGCAGCATCCAACGAGGGTCCCGCCCACAGAGAAAGGGCTGTGCAGGTAGAGGAGTGGCATACCTACTTCAGCCCTGGACTGGGACTGGCCTCACCAGGAGCAAGGGCTTCCACCGGGAAAAACAGGCCCTGAACCCGGGGCCCAGAGAAGTGGAGCCTCTTCTCCAGGATGGGCGGGAGAGGCTGGATGGACAGGGACCTGCACACCTCACTCAGGCCAGCTGCCAAGAACAGTGGAGCGCAGAGCCCAGGCTTCACCCATCTCGGGTGGGTCTACAATCAGACCCAGTGATGCCCTTTTCTCGCTGCGTAATGAGACATCTCTTCCCCACCTAAAGCCTAGACTAACAAAAACCCAACCTCTGCATCATGGCCGTAGGATCTGTGCCCTACAACCTGTGCTCTCCACCTGACTCACGGCACCTGGGCCAAGCTCCCGACTGTTCCCAGGGGTCTGGGCTGTGGCTCCCACGCCTGCCTTCCTGGGGACTCCACCTAGCTCTTGTGCAGCTGGCTCTCAGCCTCCTGATCTCGGTAGCATTCCCCTCTTCCCCTCTTCCATGGGCCCTCCCCTCCACCCAGTCCACTCTTCACCCTCTTCCAAGTCGCAACCTAGCTGGTCGCCCTTTGCTGCAGCCTTCAGAGCTACTCAGCACCACCCAGTACCCCCTCTGTTCACTCTTCTTATCTGCCTCCCACACTCAGACATAAACATCCCATGAGAAGCAGCTCACTGATTACGTCCTCCACTGTATATCCCCCCTGGAACTACGACAGTCCATGCTACATAGTAGGTGCCCAGTTAGAACTTGCAATGACTGACTGAATGAATGAATGACCTTGAGCCAGCCCATTCACCTTTTAAGGCTCAGTCTCCTCATCCACAAAACGGAGACAACAGTGCTCACGGGGTTGCTGTGGCCTTAAATGAGATGAGGTTTACAAAGGTCCCAGTACACTGTCTGGCATGTGAGCACTTAAGCACCAGCTGCCATTTCTCTCTCTCTCTCTCTCTCTCTCTCTCTACCTTTATAAGCTCCGTGCTGGTGCATGAAGAGAGCATCCTCAGACTTCACTTTTCCTGGGGCCCCAGTGCGGCTCTAATCAGCCCCTTCTCGGCCTCGCAAGGACACTCTCTGCCTGCAGACCACTTTATGCACCAGTGGCTGTATGTGCACGTGGGCCTGGCCAGCCAGGGTGCAGGGAGGTGTGGGCTGACTTCACATACCTGGGATGCAAACCCTGGGGGCCGACCTCTCTGGGCACAGGTGGGGAGCTGCAGGGGCCGACCCGGTGGCTCCGCACGGTGTAGATGGGGTTCCTTAGGATGGAACTCACAGTGGTGCTCGGGGTCATACTCCGGGGAACGGTGCCTAGAAATGGGCTGGGTAAGAACAATCATCCCACAGCCCCAGGCCTATGCAAGCTAGTGGCTTTCTCCACCTGTACAATGGAGGAACTCACTTTACTGCTTCCTATTTCCCAGGCTGCAGTGGGAAGAAGGTGCTCTGAGAAGCTAAGTAATGTCCCTGATATGAGACTGAACATCCCAGACAGGGCAGCCACTGCTCGTTCTTTGGACCTCTGGGCTGAGGACACACAGAGGCACCTTGAAATGACTGCCTCCGCTCTCCCTGGGACCAGCAGCCCTGCGAGGCCAGCATGAACCCTCCTCGCCGCCCAACGACTCACCCACAGATGCCCTGCCAGGGTACAATGGGGGGTTGCTGTGCCGGCTGGAGTGCCCTGGTGAGTACGGGGACCATTCCTGGAGCTCTGGGCAGAGCTCTCCACTGGCCGGGATGCACTTCTGTTCCTGCAGGACCAAAGACAAGAGACAGTGGCTGGAAGTGGAAATGCACAGGTGTCTGCAAGCCTGTGCCCTAAACACTAGCTCTCCCAGTGGGACACGTGACGGGACAGTCAGGGAGGTCACTGCCCATTCATGTTGCCTTACATACCTGGAAGGGAAGAAATTCCTTCAAAACTACTCTGGAAGAAAACCACAGAGAAAGAACCTGTTCTCTCAAGTAAATTATGCACAGGAGGTAGGATGCATGAGGCCATCAGGCACATATATAGAACTGCTCCTCCAAACTTGCATGGCTGTGTGAGGGTCTTTGCCTGCAGAGAGTAGCACGGATTTGTTCTCCAGCTCAGAGCAATTTCTTCCACCTGGAAATGACTACAGCACCCACAGAAACAAGCCAGCCGCCTCCTGCTACCGGCCAACAGAGTCACAGGTGCTATCGCGGCTCCCCACATCCTGCCAGGCAGGTCCAGGTCACCTGCTTTTGTTGTACAAGTTCAAATGCTTCTTGATGAGAAAGCAAATCAGACACCACACCCAAGAAAGTGTTCCTGTCTAGGCATCATACGCCCATTGACATGTTTACCCCCCACATCCCTTTCCAATCTCCTGAGGACGGCTCCTTCCTGCCGGCATCCACCAACCAGCCCGCTCCCCTTTCCTTGGGTGCGTGCTCAGGGCTCAGCACCAGGCTGGGGACACCAGCTCAGGACCCCTCCCCACGCTCCCGCCCCCACCCCCAGACGGAGCCCTACCTCCAGGAACTGAGCAGGAATCACTACTGGAGCCAGCTTGGGCCGAAAGCTAGGAGCAGACTTTGGACGACGGCGCTTCTGCCCCAGCTCATCCATCTTCTGGGAGGTGAGGTCCCCGTCACAGGACTTCTTGGCGGGCAGGTAGGAGGAGTCCCCATCCCCTTCAGGGTAGTAGCTGGAAGCAATGCGGACCCTGCCTTTGCGAGGGGGTGAGGTGTGCGTGGGTTCCCCAGGATCCACGTCAGGGGGCAGTGCGCTTGGGGGGCTGGTGGATGGGGAGCTGCCCACCAGAGTGGCCTCGGACTCGGAACTGGTTTCCAGTCTGTGCTGGAACTTAATGGAGTCGCTCCTCCTGGGAGGTTTCGGGGGCGTCAGAGGCCCCACCCTCTTAGAGGGCTGGGGGGAGTGAGCAGACCCAGGGCCAGGGAGCAGGTAATCTATTTTGGGGGGAGTCTGAGGACGTTTGAAAGTGTTAGGGTCGAAGATGGACTTCCTTTGCTTTGGCTTCTTATAAACAGAGAGCTTCTCGGGCCCTGCCGCGGAGCCGAGCACCGCCTTGGGCCAGGTCCCGCCGCTGTTGGAGCCCTCGGGGTCAGCCTTATCCAGGGGGGCCTCGGCCGCCCCGCAGGGGCCCACCTCAGTCTCGAAGGGCAGCAGGGGTCGCCGGCTGCGCACATCCAGCAGCCCATAGCCACGCTCCCCAGAGGCGTCTGAGCGGAAGGAGCTCAGGCTGCGCTCAGAGGCGCTGGGACAGGCCTGGGGGGAGACCGGGAAGGGTCCCCCAGGAAACGGCTTGTGCAGGAAAGAGCTGCTGCCTCCCGGGGGACCCAGCTCCCGCCTGTCCTCCAGCCTGTCTGCGTAGAAGATGTCCGTCTGCGTGGAGTTATTGTGCTGCAACAAGCTCCGTTTATTCTGAGCCTGGACCTCGGGGCCATGGGCTCGGAAACTCAGCATCTTATCAGAGTCCTTGATATTTTCAAAGATGTTCTGGCCACTCCAGGAGGAGCTCTGAGGGAACACCTATGTGGGGACGGCAGAGAGTGAGAAACAGGGAGGAAGGCCACAGAACTAGCACCACCACCGAATGCGGTCCCTGCAGGGGAAGTGAGGGTCAGCAACAGTCCACACACACCCCAAAGACAGCTGGCCCCATGCACATGCACGCGCACACACATGCGTGCACGCCTGTCCCTGACCGGCGAGGCTCTCTCATGGCCCTGGCCACCATGAACCACAGGAGAGACTTCAAGCACCATCTGCAGCTGCCTGCACAATGCCCTGCCTACATTTTAATAAAATAGTTAAATAAAAAAGTAAAGGGATGCTCGGGTGGCTTAGCGGTTTTGCACCTGCCTTCAGCTCAGGGCATAATCCTGGGGTCCCAGGATCGAGTTCCACATCAGGGTCCCCACAGGGGAGCCTGCTTCTCCCTCTGCCTGTGTCTTTGCCTCTCTTTCTGTGTCTCTCATGAATGAATAAAAAAAACTTTTAAAAAATAAAAAAAGTAAAGATTAAAAAAATATCTATCTTGTAGTACATTCATAGGATTTTAAATCATACAGCAACAAAGAGAAATGAGCTATCAAGCCACAAAATGACAGGAAGAAAGCTTAAATGCATATTACTATGCACAAGGAATGCATAATTCCTTTGAATTGGAAGAAGCCAATTCAAAATGGCCACATACTGCGTGATCCCAACTGTGACATCCCAGAAAAGGCAGCACTATGGAGACTGTAGAAAGATCAGTGGCTGCAGGGACTTGGGGGAAACGGGGAGGAAAGGTGGAACTCAGAAGATTCTTAGGGCAGTGAAACTAGTCTGTATGATACTATGATGGTGGATACACTTGTCTGAACCATAGGATGTACAACACCAAGAGTGACTCCTCCTGTCAACTATGGACTTCAATACTATTATAGGGGCACCCAGCTGGCTCGGTTGGGGGAGCCCGTGACTCTTGATCTCGGGGGCCCCAGCTGGGTGTAGAGATTACTAAAAAATTAATAAACTTTATAAAAACATATTACATTGATACTACCTCATTGATTGTAACAAATGAACCCCGCCAACGTAAGCTGCTAAGAGCAGGGGAAGCAGAGCAGAGGGCTTGGATGAGAACTCTTGAACTAGCTCACCTTTTCTGTATCTAAAACTGCTCCCAAAAAGTCTGTTAATTTTAAGATCATTAATTTTTAAAAACATCTCTTAATGAAGTGAGTGGGCCTATTTTTCTCAACCTTCTATCATAAATCCTTTCAACTATGTATAAAAGTTGAGAGAAAAGTTCAATAAATGTCCATAAACCCACCATTTAGAGTCAACAATATTTTACCAAATTGTCTGTTCTCTATCTACACTGCAGAGCATTTGGAAGTAACTTAAACATTATGACATCTCACCCCTAAAAACCTTACCATGTACTTCCCCCAAATAAGGCCATTTGGCCCTTTAACCCCAATACCATCACTGTACCCAGGAAAAATAACTACTGAGTTCAGATTCAAATGTACACCACTGTCCTCAAAATGTCCTTCATGTCTTGTTTTGGTTTTTAAACCAGGATCCAGTCAGGATTCATGCACACCCTGCACTTTATAAATCAATACCTTGTTTTCAAGGACTCCCAGCAATGCTGAGTAGCAGCTCAGGTATACGGAGCTGAGGCCTTGCCTGCCCCACAGCCGATGAGAGCAGAGCCGGTGTTGGGTGGGGGCCCTTACCTTCAGGAGGGAGAGGGTCAGGGAGTCCTGGCAGCTCCGCAGCAGAGATTCACACTCATTCAGAGATTTGTTGTCCAGTGCAATGCCATTGATCTAGGACCAGACAGAGAGCCTGTCAGGCCCACCACTGGGTCAGCGTCTCTGCCAGTCTGTTCTGGACAGTGGGCCTGGTTCTTCTATAGAGTGCCCAAGTCTAGAGCTGGCAAAGGAGAGAAAGCCCTTCCCCAGGAAAGCCTGAGAAATCCAGTAAAGGGGCATCTGAGGCAAAGAAAACACACAGCCTTAAAATCATACTAGGGGCAGGTGCTTGTGTAACTGGGACCAGAACACCAAGCACCCCAGGGGGGCAGCCAGGCTTTGCTGCTGCCCACCATGCAAGGTGCTGACTAGGGCTCAGAACTGCTTCACGCACAGAGTGGAAGATAAACAAACACATCTGCCCCCCAGGTCTGAAGACTTAAAAATGAGATCATGGTGGGGCGCCTGGGTGGCTCAGTCAGTTAAGCATCTGTCTTCAACTCAGGTCATAATCCCAAGGTCCTGGGGTCAAGTCCCGCATTGGGTTCCTGCCCTGTTTCTCCCTCTCTCCCTTGCTTGTGTTCTCTCTCGCGCGTGCTCTCTCTCTCTCAAATAAATAAAATCTTAAAAAAATAAATAAAAATGAGATCATGGTGTGGAAGGCCTTTGTAAACTGTGAGGTGTCATGTGAGATGAGACGGTATCATCACTGTTCGTGAAGATTCTCATAATCTCTTAGGCCTGAACCTCTGTCCACATTTCTCACTAATATGTTCCACTCTTTTAAATAAGTGTATCCATGACAGTGAATGGTTAGACTGGGATGCACCCAGACCACGGAATACTGCGTCAAGAAAATATAGCGTCAAGAAAAACACGCTAACGGGACCCTGAACACCTGATGGGTCTCATGGCAGCATGCTGGGTGGAACAGCTAATCCCAAAAGGACACATACCATATGATTCAACTTATGGAATGTCCTCGAGATGACAAGATTATACAGATGGAGCAAACTGGCTGCCAAGCGTTAAGGAAGAGGGTTGGAGGACAGAGTTGTGGATATTCCTATAGAGGGGTCACACGGGAAAGACCTTTGTGCCAGTGGAACAGCGCTATATCTTAATTTTTTTGTTGCTGTTACTTAAAACGTGATAATAAAATGACGTAGAACTACACACACACACACACACACACACACACACACACAGTTCCCGTATCAACCACCCGGTTTCGATATTATTTAGTCATGTAAAATGTAACCTTTAGAGGAAACTGCATGAAGGGCACATAGGACCTCCCTGCACTATCTTCACCACTTTATCTATTTTTCAATATTATTTATTTAATGTCACAACTGAATTATTTCTCTATTTCAAAACCAAAAGTCAAAAAAAATCAAAATAGGCAGAGTGATTATTTTGGAGTGATGGATTAATTTGGTAGTTCTTTTCTTTATAACTTTTCCACATCTTTTTAAAGATTATATCTATTTATTTGAGAGACAGAAAGATCAAGCAGGGGGAGCTGCAGAGGGAGAGGGAGAAGGAGGCTCCCCGCTGAGCAGGGAGCCCTATGTGGGGCTCAATCCCAGGACCCCGGGGATCATGACCTGAGCCGAAGGCAAACGCTTAAACTACTGAGACACCCAGGTGCCCCAACTTTTCCACATCTTAAAATTTTTCAAAATGGCCATATTGCTTTCAGATTCTGACATCCCCCCAAATCTGAAAAACATTGGCAAAGATGGGAAGCAATGAGGTCCCTCACACACCACAGGTAGGATCAAAAATACCATGATTTCTTTGACCACACGGGGAAAGATCATGTCAAATATTAAATGCTGGTGCCCACTGATCCAGCAATCATCCCCCGCACATTCCTGTGGGTCTCTGTGGAGGGATGTAGCAGCGGCCTTACAGCACTGCTTGTAGAAGCAAAGATGACCTGACTGTCCACCGGGGGAACCGGTTAACAGCTTGACTTGCTGCCACGAAGGAATATGCAATTACTGACATGATCCCTGTGGAAGAACCCTCCAGGGCACACTGTGTGACATAAAAGATGAGGTTAGCAGCTGAGTATATTATGATCCCATCTGGGGGAAAACAGAATGAAGGGAGGAAGGAAGGAAGGAAAAAGTGGGAGGGACACATGTTTGTCGTGTGTGCTTCTGTACAACTGGGATTTTGTGTGCGTGCTGGGGGAAAGGGTGTGACATCAGCTTTAATGAGTCAGTTAGAAATACTAATTTAGACTCAGTAATCTCACAGCATTTTGGGGGCTTGGTCACCAGGGATGCCATTTGGTGTCCCCAAAAGGGACACATGAAGTTTATGGCAAGACTATCTGCAATGGCGGAAACTGAAGACAACGTGTTACGTGCACAAGGAGGGAAGCTTTCAACTACAGATCACCACGAGGTTGATAAACATAATGAGGCTCACTTTGGAAAGATATCCATATATCCATGATGTGGAATAGCAGGCTGATCCCACTATTTATATCTTAAAAAGCAAACAAAACCCAGGAAGCTTTATCTGTGTATGTCGATTTGTATGAGCACTCATGGTCTGGCTAGAAGCACTTCTTGCAACTGGGGGCAGGGATTTGTTTTCTCCAGGGACAGGATTAAAGGGGAAAAGTGGGGATTACCACTTCACATATTTTTGTATTGAATGAATATTTTATGGCATGTAAGTCTTACTCTGGTGATTAAAAAGTAAATATAAAAATAAATGGATCTAAGGTTTAATTACAAAATGTTTAAAAATCATACAAAAAATTAATTAAAAACCACATACAGATATCTTCTTTTTAAAACTGGTATAAATAGGGATGCCTAGGTGGCTCAGCTGGTTAAACATCCGACTTTTGGTTTCAGCTCAGGTCGTGATTTCATGGGTCATGAGACTGAGCCCCGCGTCAGGCTCCACGCTCAGTGGGGAATCTGCTTGAGACTCTCTCCTGCCCCTCCGCCCATGTGCACACCCTCTCACAAATGCACGTGTGTGCTCTCTCTCTCATGTAAATCTTAAAAAAAAAATAAAGAAAACCTTGATGTAAATACACATTCGTGTGTGGAATAAAGGCTCTAGAGAAATACATTTCAAATTGTTCATGAAGGTTATCTGTAGGTGGTAGCAATAAGAGGGATTCTTATTTCCTTCATATTTCCTATTTTCTACTATAAATTAGTAACACACCGTCAGACAAAAAAAATGTTTGTTCACATTAGAGAACAAGGCAAACATAGAAACTCCAATCACTACTTTGTGTTCCACCGCCCAGACATCCTCTAACCGTCCACATGGGGCAGACAGCTCCGGGCCTGAGGCTTACCGCCACAATCCTGTCTCCCACAGCGAGGGACCCCTCTTTGGCGGCTGGGCTTCCAGGCACCACAGCGGCAGCATACACTCCATTCTCCAGACTGATGCCGCTGTCTATGAAAACCACAGAGGGCAGACACAGGCAGTGCCCAGTTAATCCCTGCCCCGGTCACATGGCCCTCTGGTTGTCCCACCTCATCTCTGTAAGACAAACTTATGAGGGGCACGTTAGCCAATTGCAACCTGTCAGTCCCAGCACCCAGGCCAGGTTGGCAGACCACCCCGGGGCTCAGTCATGTCTGCTCCAGGGAATCAAACACTTGGAGACCAGCAAGACCCAGGCCCCAGGGGGCCCCCTGCCAGGGAGGCACCCATGCTACATTTAAGCAGCATCGATGCCTCTGAAGCAACACACCTGAAAACGCACATATCCCCTCTGCACAAGGAAGGGGTGCCCTGCTGTGGGAGGCGCCCTGCCTGCGTCTGCGGGCCCACTACCTTTCTGTCCACTCAGGTTGATGTGCAGTGGTGTGATCACCTTCCCGCCCAGAGACTTCCTCCGCCGCACAACCATGTTGATGGCCCCCTCCCCATTGAGGAGGGCTTTGATGGCCTGCTTCTTGTCCTTGTTGATGAGGTCCACGTCGTTGATTCTCAGCAGCCAGTCATTGACCCTGAGGAGCAGCACAGCCAGGTCAGGGCCCACACAGGCCTTGGGGCCAGGGGGGCAGGCCCCATCGCTACAGTTTGGGGGAGGCAAGTGCCAGAAAGCGGGTGCCCCACATACAAGGTGGCCTCTTCGGGAAGGGTCAAATGGCTACACCCAGACTGCCTGCGTGCAAATTCTGGCTTTACCACATACTAGCTGTGTGCCCTACCTCCTCTGGACCTCAGTGTCCTCACCTGTAAAATGAGGCAATTAGCACTACAGTACCTCATAGGATTTTAAAGATTAATGAAATGATTATACACAGTGCTTAAACCAGTACTTAGCAAATAGTACTTTATTATCGTTACTCTTTCACGGAACAAACACGCGATGTCACAACACCCCACGCTCGGGCACATACCGCCTGAGCCCTCTCCTACCTAGAGAGGCGAAGCGTGGTACCAGAGGCCTGTGCAAAGATCAGACTCACGGGCTCCCGTGAATCAGTCTCCTCCCAGAAGGATGTTAGGAGTGGAGCCTGCAGGCCTGAGACTGCCAGTCCCTCCCTCAGACCGCAGGGTGTGCTCAGTTAACTGCCACCTGGCTCTCTCACAAAGGGTCAGAGGGGCCCCCTCCCTCCAGAGCCTGGGCCTCCTCAACCCTTACCGTAAGCGGCCATCAGCAATGCTTCCTTTGTCCACTTTAGTGACAAATATCCCACAGTCCCCAGGCAAACAAGGCTCATTCACACCTTCCGCCATATCGAACCCAAGTGCTTTCAAGTCAATATCCTCCTGTCAAAAGAACAGCAGCCACACACTTTACAAAGCAGTGATTAGAAATATCCCACTCTTAAAGCTCAGGCCACTGGCCACCATGAGGACTGGCCCTTCACCAGGTCGGACGGGGCGCTCAGTCCCCAGGACGAAGCCCGGGGGCAGCTGCCATCTGCCCCTTCCAGCCACTGCAGACACACGTCCCTGCAGCAGGGCTCTGCTCTGCCCTTCGCCCTCCACGTGCGGGGCCAGCATCTGCTGCTGGAGAGGCCACAGGGACCAACCTGCCATGAGCCAGCTTGGACAACCACAGCGAAAGGATGCGTGTGCTCCGGCAGGAAGGGAAGCCGAAGCTTCAAAACTGACAGCCATGACCCTGGGGAACCCCACAAGGGGGCTACCGTCTCCCACCCCTGCCCAGAGTCAGCAGAGCAGGCGAGAAAAGGCATGGAGGCAGCTCACCGTCTCCCTTTCGAACTCCACAACTTCTGTTTCCCACTCCATGGAATCTGTGTCGATGGCCGAGTCGTGGGAGCTGTGGGCCATCAGCTGCCGGAACCGGGCCTCCTTTTCCAACTGGGATTCCATCTGCTCCCTAGGAACAGAGAGGGCCATGGCGACAGTCCCCTGGGAGGGGAAGCAGCTCGCCCCAGTCCCAGCTCGGAAGGTCACCACAAAGGCTCAATGGGGCTTCTTGTGCTCTCATACTTCATGCCATGCTTCTGGAGCAGCATGCCAGAGCTTCTTGGATATAGAGGTTTTAAAAAAAAAGGCCCAAGTCTTCCCAAATTTATCCAGAGGCTTTATGCAATTCCTCAGGAAATGCCAGCAAGACTTTTTGTGGATATGGCCAAGACTATTCAAAAATGAGTAGGGAAAGAAAGGTAAGGAATTAGAAGAGCTAGAACAATTTCGAAAGTGAAAAACTAGGACGCCTGGATGGCTCAGCGGTTGAGCATCTGCCTTCAGCTCAGGTCATGACCTTGGGGTCCTGGGATCAAGTCCCACATCGGGCTCCCTGCATGGAGCTTGCTTCTCTCTCCGCCTATGTCCCTGACTTTCTGTGTTTCTCATGAATAAATAAATAAAATCTTAAAAAAAAAAAAAAAAGGAAGAAAGAAAGTGAAAAATTAAGTGGGAGGAATGACTCTGCTCGATTTTAAGATGTTTCCTATAGCTACAGAAATCACGACTGTATGGAATTGCCAGGAAGACAGACATAGAGATCACTGGGACAGAATGAAAAATCCAGAAATACCCCACAAAGTACAAGAGAGACCAAAGTACTTCAGTAGACAAAGGATAGCATTCAACCAGCGATGCTGGAGTACCTGCACGCCCGGCAAAAATCTGAAGACACGAGGACTTACATAGAAATCAGCTCAAAACATATCACAGATTGGAATGTAAAAGGTAAAGCTGTAACATGTTTCAAGGGAAAATATCTTTGAGATGTAGCATTAAGGTTAAGGGTTCTTAGAAACCATACAATCCATTAAAAATTAAAAATTAAGAATCAGTAAATGGGACTTGATTAAAAAACTTAAGCTCGGGATCCCTGGGTGGCGCAGCGGTTTGGCGCCTGCCTTTGGCCCGGGGCGCGATCCTGGAGACCCGGGATCGAATCCCACGTCGGGCTCCCGGTGCATGGAGCCTGCTTCTCCCTCCGCCTGTGGTTCTGCCTCTCTCTCTCTGTGACTATCATAATTAAAAATAAATAAATAAATAAATAAATAAATTAAAAAAAAAAAAAAAAACTTAAGCTCTCAGAAAGACCCAGTCAGGAGATTGAAGAAAGATCCAGAAACCTGGTACCAACACCTAGCAACTTACACCTGACACCTCTGGTCCTAAAACCCATGCCCCGATGACCTTTCCATCTCATCAACGCTACCCTCTGGGCTCCGGGCACACTCATGACCTCTTCCTGGTTCCTGCTCAAGTGGACAAGCTCGCAGGTCCACGCTTCCATCTGGGCTGTGCTCTCACGGGCCAGCTCCAGAATGCTACTTAGCCTCAGGGCAGAGCCCCCAGAGCCTCCTTCCTGGGACATGGCTCCCACCAGCCCTGTGCAGCCTGGAGCTCTGTGTTTTGTTTTGTTTTAAGATTTTATTTATTTATTCACAAGAGACACAGAGAGAAAGAGAGAGAGGCAGAGACACAGGCGGAAGGAGAAGCAGGCTCCATGTAGGGAGCCCGATGTGGGACTCGATCCCGGGTTTCCAGGATCACACCCCGGGCTGCAGGCGGCGCTAAACCGCTGAGCCACCAGCCACCAGGGCTGCCCGAGCTCTGTGTTTGACGCTGCTGCACTGGCTCATCTCTCAGAACCCCCTGGGGCAGGTGTGCGGCCTCTGCAGACCCGGGCCTTCTGGGCAGTAACTCGGCCTCCGCCCCAGCACTGGCTAGAGAGCATTAACAAAGAGGAGGTACAGATTCAGACGTGCTGAACAAACTAATGGAATTCAACTTTCTCAGAAGTTCCAGGCAATTTCAGCTCCATTAAAATGTAAAACTTCCTTCCCCGCTCAAGCCCCCAGGGGCCAGACTTTACCCTAATTTGATTCCATCACTTGTTAGACCCAAGGTGGGTCCCTGGAGAGAGTGTGTCACTTTGCCTCTTAGCCCAAGATTTTCTTTAGAGCACTTGAGCCTGAGAGATTCCGTGTTTTTATCGAGTAACTGAAGCTGGGTGGCTCATGTTAGAGTTACTGATGGGGGAGTGAGGGGAGGCTGTCACTCTGGCTGAAAGGCGCTGCTCCGGCTTGCGGCTCGCGAGGCTTGCACCTGCACGCCCTCTCCTCCCCGCCCTCATCACCATCTGCACTGAGAGCCACTGCTTCTCAGGAGAGTCCGCTGCTACCTGCAGGGACAGCTTCGGGCTTCCGCCAATCTCTCTGGTTAACTCTGATCTTTGTAGTTTAAGGCCACTGCTTAGGGTCACCACGTCTCAAGTCACAATCCTGGGTGCAGTGCCATACTGAGGGGGAGGCTGACACCCCAGGCAGTCTCTTCCGAGCGGGCATCTGAAGCCCACAGGCAGAACGAACTGCCACGTGGTGACGGCTTTCCAAACACTGTGTCACCATGTCAGGGCTTTGTTCACAGAGCTGTCGCTGGAGGGCCTGCCTGTGGCCTGTCTCCTCCTGTGTGCTGGGAGCCCCACGGGCAGAGACCTGGTCCACAGTTTAGTGGCTTCCCCAGTGCTTCCCACAGGCCCAGCCCATCCAGAGCAGCCACTCAGTACATGCTTGCAGAGTTGGTGAATGAATGAGGTAGAGAGGGGATGGATGGATGGATGGATGGATGGATGGATGGATGGACAGACGGATAGTACCCACTTGCCCTGTCTCCAAATGGACTGCCTATGAACAGAGACCTTCCTTCCTGCGTGCCTTTGCACACGGTACCTGCCCACCTCCACGTGCTCACCAAAGGGCTCTCGTCTTCTGTGATGGTCTAAGAATTTCTAATGAACTCTCAGCATGGACGCAGCATTCACACCCATTCTACGGACGGATGGAGTGAAGCGGGGTGAAGGGACAGACAGCCAGGTGGCACGCAGGCCGGCCTTGCCCTGGTAGGAGAGGGCCCACCACACCCCCAGATGCAAGCTCACAGCGGGCAGGCGCTCCCCCCCTCCCCCCGGCGTACTTGAGCTCCTTGAGCTCACGGCTGACATCATTCTTCTGCTTGCGAGTGTCGTCCAGGCTGCGCAGAGCTTCAGCCAGCTCGCTCACCGCCCGGTCCCGCTCCCGCCTCAGGTTGTCACAGAGCGTCCTGGTGGGGAAGACGGAGGCCAAGGTCACCGTGAGGGGCAGAGGGCAGAGGACTCACGGCCTGCAGTGGACTGTGGCCCTGGCCCCCAAATACCCCGGTGCCTGCCTGGCCTCCAAATGCACTGAAGGAGTGCTTGGGAGTCCAGAGGTGAGGCCACCCGGGCCAACCCCATCGAGGGACAGAGAAGACACCAAGGGCCAGGAAACGAGACATCTCCACAGTTACTGGGCAATGGGTTCTGAACGTCCAGTGCTCACCCCACTGCTTCGCCCTCAGTGTGCCTCAGTGAATGCCCCACCCCCAGCCCCAGCCCCAGCCCGCCTGGCAGGCCTCTGTATCCCAGCACCTACCACATGCTTCCTATCTACCCACATGCAGGCCTTTTAGAGCTGTCCCCAACCCCACAACTAGACTGAGCCCCCCTACTTGTATAGAAACCATGCCTCATGCATCTCTGCAGCCCTGAGCTCTGGGCAGGTGCAAAGTGCGGGCCTGACAACTCCCCACCGAAGGACCACGTCAGTCATTCACAGAGAAAGTAGGGACAGCTGACCTGGCAGCAGGGGAGCATGTGCCCTGGGCCACCTCCAGAACTGTACCCTGCCACTGGACGGCCCCTAAGGACTGGTCCCCATGTCTGCATGGCCCCTAATCCCCTCCACCCTGAACCCTCACCTCCTGACTAGCCTTGGTAGGGAGCAGTCTCTCCTCCCGACCACCACAAGGGATCTTTCTGAAACTCTCAATGACCAAGTCACCACAAGCACCACCACAGCCCCTCATGGCTCTACCCCAGCCAAGAATCAAGGCTACCCTGCAGGGTGTCCCTTTTGAGGCCCTCACCGCCTGCCATCAGGAACCCCCATCAGCGGCCTCTCCTGTGACTCCCAAGTCCACGCCTGCCCCAGCTGTGCCCCCGTGCCCTGCATGCCCCCATCACAGCTCTGACTGTGACCCTGGGATTCACCATATCATGGCCCTCCCCTGCTGCCCTGTCTGACAAAGCTGCCTGGGGTCCCCACAGTGCTGGGCGGCCCCGCCCGGGAGACTTGGAGGCTGTTTCTCTCCCAGGGTCTCCTTGTCCGAGGGACCTAAGATCCTGGCACACAGTAGTGCCCAGAGAATACCAACTGAAAGAACACATTTTTGACATGTCCGTTTCATCAGAGGTCCCCCTAAGGAAAAAAAACCCGTCTTTGTGCCTCCCCACGGCAGGGGGAGGGTCTCATCCAGACACGGTGCACACGCAGACACGTAGGTTGAAATAAAATGGGAAGCAGAGACATAATGGACACTTCGAACGCTATGAAGCAAGGCTGGGCCATCACCCCAGGTGAGAAGAGAGGAACAGAAGCCACTCTCACCTCACCTGGACACGTGGCAAGTGATTCTGACCCTCCCCACAGACCCAGTGCGTCATGGGGAGACTGGAGCCCGCTCCAGGCCAGGGGTTCCCTGTACCGGATACTATCCCGCTCTGCCACGATCTTGTCCCGCTCCTGGAAGGCCCAGTCCCGCCGGCACTTGGCCACATCCGCCTCCTGGAGGGCTTCCTTCAGCTCCTGGCACAGAGCCTTGCACTGCTTTCGAAGGAGATCAGCCTCCTTGTTGGCTCTCCCGGCATCCATTGTCACCGTGTCTTTGATCTGCTGGGATCAAGGGGTGAGCAGAGGGGTGGTTACTGAGCCTCCTGGCCCAGAAGTGCCCTCTAGCTGGTGCAGGGGCTGAACCCTCAGGAGCTGGATGGAAGGAAACATAGGATCCTAGCCTGAGCTCATCCCAACACACCCCTGCTGCACCTGCACCACGCCCCCCCCCCCCCCCCCCGTGACTACATGTCCCACAGCCACACTCAAGAAACCTAGCAACCGTGGCCCACAGAGCCTGGACCAGAACCCAGCCCCTCCTCAGCCTCCATCTCAGTGGCCCAGGTGGCCTACCTCCCCCGGAGGGCTTGTTCCAGGCTCCTCCCTGCCACTGCATGGCTCATACCTTTGACAACCCACCTTGTCTCTCTACAGAGCTCTCCCGTCAAAACATAACGAGGCAACCCTGAATGCAGTGAAAGGTGCAAACGTCAATCATGATTATTCCCAACCCCCTGTGTCGGCAATACTCATTTTTGTGCTCTAGCATATGGAGTTATAGTTTTAAGATTTTATTTATTTATTTGAAAGAGAGAGAGCGTGAGAGAGAGCACAGCAGAGGGGAGGGGTGGGGGGAAAGGGAGGAGCAGACACCTCACTGAGCAGGGAGCCCCAAGTGGGGCTCGATCACAGGACCCTGGGACTATGACCTGAGCCGGAGGCAGACGACTACCCAACTGAGCCACCCAGGTGCCCCAGAGTTATTTTTAAATCTGAAAATACCCCAGTGTTTTTGCTGGAGAAGTCCTGTGTGTCTCAGTTTGTTTAAAAAAGCTGAAATCTGAAGCAGTTGCACCTTGACACCTCCCCAAAGCATTACATGCTCTGCTACTGTTTTGAATCAAAGTCTTGGAAGCACTTGTAGAAAAAGCTCCCTCTGCACCCCGATAATCCTTAGACGACACGGGGGGGAAATGACAGAGTGAGTGTCTACCGCAGGGGGAATTCCCGCCGCAGCTCAAAGGCTTTCAGAAACAAAACACAGACAGGACACAAGAGGGGCAGGTGGCGCTGCATCTGCGCCAGGAATCCCCACCTCTGAGCAGCAGGGGCAAGGAAGACAAACAGGCCTCTGCTGAACCACGGCTCGCCGTCCACGCGGAGCTGGACATGCTACCTCGGCTAAGACACGTTCGAAAAGACCTCAAAGGTTCAGCCAAGACAGGAGGATGAGACAGAGGAAAACACACAGGGTCAGCTCACAGGCCCCGCTCATCTCTCAAGTACAGAGTCAAGACTAAAGTCTGCACAGAAAGTATACCTTGGCTCACACCTCACATTTTCCGAGATCAATTCCAATAATTTCCGTTTTGATTTTTTCCCACTTTCATGCCGTGGGGAGGATCTGTTTACTTTGCTATTTTTTAAAGACCAATTACTACTGTTAAACGCATCAAGGACTTATTATAATAAGGAATAGGTTTAATGATAGCATTTATTTAAAGTTACATTTTACTTGATGTTTTATAATATATTAATATAGTTTTACATTTGAACTGTGTTACTGGGGACGCCTGGGTGGCTCAGGGGTTGAGCGTCTGCCTTTGGCTCAGGGTGTGACCCTGGGGTCCCAGAATCGAGTCCCATATCGGGCTCCCTGCATGGAGCCTGCTTCTCCCTCTGCCTGTCTGTCTCTCTCTCTCTCTCTCATGAATAAATAAGTAAAATCTTTAAAAACAAAACAAAACACTGTAGTACATGTGGTTTCACTGCAAGGCCTTTCCACTTTGCCCTGGACAACCGTCTCCAGATGAGGACCGGGAGACACGACAGGCCAGCACTGACGGCTGGGCAGCTCCTACCCTCTCCCCCCGCGGTTAGGTCTGCAAAATGAATTCACTCTAGGAACACTGCTTCCATATGAAGAACACGAGAAGTACGAGACCTCGTTGTACCCACAGGGGAGAAGAACGGTGAGGTATCTGAAAGGTCCCTCGGTGTGATCCTGTGCTAACACTGACGAGGATGCTTGGGGCCCAGGAAGCACCAGGCCCCCCCAGGCCCTCTACACTGTGCTTTCTCCCAGCCACTGGTCTTCACCTGCAAGGGCACCACCCAAGACCTCCTTTTGGCCCTGGGTGACCTGGGGCCACTGGCTCGGGACAAGAGGGACTGGTTTTCCCGAGTCACTCACTCGGCCCAGGCACAAAGCCCACAAGCCAGACCCCGCGGAGGCACGCGGGGGTGCTGGGAGAGGAAGGTGCTCCTGAGCGACCCGTGGCTCCCACCTGGGCGGGGGTTCATAGCCTCCGAGCTCTCAGAAGGCCGTCCTTCGCCCCGACAGCACCTCCTCCCTCACACGGCTCCACTCTGGCCCCCGGGCGGGCCCGAGCTCAGCGCCACCGACCGCATAGGACATCAGAGCCGCAGCTGCCTCAGGGGCGGCAGGAAGGCGAGGACGGGGGGGAGCTCCCCGCTGAGCGAGCACACTGGCCTTCCTACGGGCAGACGGGAGCTCGGGCTCTTGTCACCTGGCGGGCCCAGGCTCCCCAGCAGTGGAGACCAGCCGGCCGGGCAGTTCCTGCGCCCAGGGGCCACGACGGTGGCCCGCAACGGAGCTCCCATGGACGTGCCCGTGCAGGGGGGGACGCGGGGAGAGGGCACAGCCAGGCCGGGCCAGGACGCAGATGGGCCCCCGAAGCCCTCTTCGCCACAGAGCACTCCAGAGAAGAGGAGGGCAGTGAGAGGGGAGAGAGAGGGGACCACAGGGGAGGGGAGGGGGCAGAGAACAGAGTCTGTGGGAAGAAAGGGCACCACCTCCTCCGCTGAGCGCAACGAGCAGAGTCCTGCGATCAGGGAGGCAGCGGGCCCCAGGCCAGCCTCCACGGACCCCAGCACTGGTCAGGCCTGGGAGGGAAGGCGCTCCCACCACACCTCAGGGCCAGAGGCCAAGGCCACGACCGGCCTCCTCCGGCAGGTGTGCTCTGAGTGGCCAAACTCAGCCGCAGGAGCCGAGGGTTCCAGCTCTGGAAGGCGCTGGGTGGGAGCGGGGCTTCTCTCCAGCCTGCTGACTCGGAACAGTGCCTAGAAGAGATTCCTGCCTCAGCTGACAGGCACGCTTGACACCCAGCCAATGCCCCCTGCGAAGGCCCAGGAGCCAGGACACTGAGTGCTAGGGCAGGGGAGCGGGGTCGACAGACTGAGGGAAGCCAGTCAACCCCGGAACCAGGGCGCTGCAGTCCGACCCCCTCTCGGCGGGTCACACGTTCTCCTGGACGGTTCCCTTTAGCAACTGACTCAAAGTTTGCTTCTTCACCGTTTTGTTTTCTTATTTAGTAGCGACATTTTCCCCAATAATTCAGATACCAGCATTGTGAAAATGAGGGGATGGTTTCTCTAGGACAATGACCAAGTTCTAGTCCACGACCTTTGCTTATTAAAACCTCCCTCATCGTGCCCTTACAAAGGTTTCATCAAAGCAGGTAGTCCTTTTCATGAGGCTTTCGCCTTCGAGGTCTGGAGAAGTCTCACTCCCGTCCGTCGTATGAAATCGCTCTTATTTGGCCCACTTTTGCCTATAAAAACAACGTCCTAGGGTTCACACAGGTCCTAACAGGGCAGTAGGATCAGGATGATGGGCGTGATGATCTTAATGACAAAGTAAACAACTACCCTGTGAGGCACTGCTCTCATGTACATTTTGTAGAGGAAACTGAGGCCCAGAGAGGCCAGAGGACCCGTGACTGAGGAGTGCATCTCCTCCAGGACGAGCCCTTGCCCCTTGCATGCCCACGGCCCCCTGCACCACCAGGACATCTCTGCATCCCTATCTGCAGAGAGACTCAGAGTCCCGGCCACCCCTCGGGTGGCAGCCCTGCCCGTGCTCCATCTGGAGGGCTCTGGCCACAACCATGTAACGCACGCTGCCCCCACCTACCTGTCTGACCATTAACACCTTGCTTTTTGCTCCTCACAGACCAGTCTCGAAGGCTACATCCTGACCTGCAGAGCAGGAGAATGGAGGGGCAGGAGCAGAGGACTCTTTCAGTGGGAAAAAGTCAGCTGTGATCAGTTCAGCAGTTCTAAGCGAAGCCACACACAACAGAACGGGAAGGGAACCTCAAACAGCAAATCCACGAGCTCACACGAGCCCCAGCAGGGCTCACCTGGACTTACAGGGAAACCGTGTCAGCAACGAGGTCAAGGTGGCTCAGGCAAGAAAGATGGAGAGAGCCCCTGCTGATCACCCAGGAGTCCAGCTCAGTGGCCCGATTCTGGTGCTACTCTAGCCCAGCCCCTGACACTGGAGGCATGTCCCCCAGGGAGCAAGGCCTAAAGCCCCTTGGGCTCAGCCTGGCACAGCTTCCCCCCAGCAGGACTTCAGATCTTTAAGGAGCAGACTCCTCAGATGTTTGGGGGCCAGGAAAGGGGAAAAGGAAAGAAATCTGAGGGGTCTCTTCTGGATTCAGAAGGCCAAAGGTATCAATGGCTTTGGGTACTTGGCCTTGGGATCTTACCAATGGACAAGTCTTTGAGACATGCAGTGACCGCCAACACCAGGCTGACCTACACGCCCTCGACCACCACCTGGGGTGTGAGAGCGTCTGTGCACGGAGCACACACGTCTGTGTGTATCACCTGACTTACTTGCACCACTGTAAGCTCCAAGGCCTGGACCACAGCCGGACATCCCTTTGCATGCCCTGCAGCCCAGGCTGGAGCTGGGCCCCAGGTGTGAGCTCAGCAGCCTCCCAGGCGACATCCCATAACCTAGCCAGCCTGCAGCCCTAACAGGAGAAGCCCTTTGCTCTGACTCAGGAAGAGGCCACCAGTGCGGGACACGGTGGCCACCCCAGCCCCACTCTCGCGTCATTTTCTCAGAGGCTGGGAGGCCAGCTGCCCACTGCTCACCTGCCGCAGCGCCTCCATCTCCTCGCTGGCGGCCTTCTTCTCAGACGTGCTGCTCTTGAGCTTGGACTCGGCCAGCTCCACCTCAGTCTGCAGCTTGTCCAGCTCGGAGATGACCTGGTCACGCTCACTCATGATGAGCTTGTACTCGCTGTACACTGCGTCCCGCTCCTCCTTGTACTTCTCTGACTCTTTGGCCATTTTTGCCTGCATGGTCCTCAGCTCAGTCATCTCCGACTGCAGCAGCTCCATCTCCCACTGCAGGTCCTTGTTCTGGGCTGTGGCCTTGTTCAGCTCATGGTGGATCGCCTCAAACCTGGGGGAGAGAGGCAGCTGGGACACGGGGGCGGGGACCTGCCCAGCAGCTCCGCTGTCCTGGACAGTCAAGCATGAAGTTTCGAGTGAGGTCATCCACACCGCTCAGAGAGGAAAGTCACCGAGTGCCAGCGCCCCCGGACCTGGAATTTTTCTCAGCCTTCCACCAACACCAGAAGTTGATCTGAGGACTTCATGCCCTCGGCTCTACTAGAAATAACAGTGTATTTCTCCCATAGCCAAGTAACATTGTTTTTTAAGAATAAAAAGAAAACAATGCTAGAAACACAGCATATGAAAGGTAAGACTGGCCTTAATGATCATTTAGTCTGACCACCTCATTTTCCAGATACAGACGATAAGGCCTGGTGTGGGTGACTGGTGCAAGACGACAGCTCGGTCCCTCCAGGCCAGGAGGCACCTTCCATCGAGGCAACCCTGCGAGCCAGAACCCACAGCTCTCCAGCAGCACTTCTCAAAGCATGTTCTTTAGAATACCAATTCTTCATGGAACTCCATTAAAAAAAAGTGTGTTCTCTAATGGCTTACATTGGGAAACACTGTCCCGTCCTGGAGCAGCTAGTGCAGGGTACCAGAGTGAAGGCTCTGAGAAGTCCTGCAATGTAGACTCCTGTCTGAGTGTAATTCAGCAATTCCTAATCCTTTCTATCTCCAGAGAACACCTTGCATGGGATGCCAATGAATGCTCCAGGGAACTGGTGTTCCATAGGAACACACGTTACAAAATGCTGTTTGAAGGCAGGTGTATATATAGAAAGAGATACATACAGATATACAGAGATACATGTACACGCACACACACACAGATTATATATACATTTTTAAAAATGAAATTTTAGAAGAAACAATGCTGAGGGCAATTAATTCTATTTGCTGGCTGGGTAGGTGACACAGAGGGAAGAGGCTTGTGGGGAGACCTAAGAAATAGGATGGTCAGAACACCCAGAGCTATTTGGATGGAAGGAAGGAACACAATTCCCAAGCCACATGGAGTGCCAACAAAATGTTCCCCAAATACCCCCAAAATATTTTTTGAATAAAAAGGCAGGGGAAAAAAAAAAAGGCAGAGTCACTAGAGCCCCCCTCCCTTTTTTTTTTTTTTTTTTTTTTTTTTTTTTTTACCCCCTGCAAGTGGCTGGGAGCCTGGCTGCCAGCAATAAGCCCATAAAGGAGAGTGGGCTTGCGGCAAAGGAAGTCCGTGTGGCCCTCTGGCCATTCCCCACACACGGGGGGACGGGCAGGGCGGCTCTCACCTCCGCAGGGAGAGGGCACACTGGTGCTGCAGCTGGATGGCCGTGTCCCTCTGCTGCGTCAGCATCTCCGTCTGCTTCAACAGACGCTGGTTCTCTTCCTCCAGCTGCTCCAGGCGGCTCAGGTCGGAGTTGTGGATGGCGACTTTCTCGCTGTACCTCTTCCGCAGGGCATCGTAGTCCTTCTTGACCACCTCCAGCTTGTCCATGGCCGTGTCATACAGCTTATTGAGAATCTCTGATGACCCGTTGAGCTTCAACACCTGGGGACCAGAGAGTCACACTTACCAAGGGCCTGAGGACAGGAGGTGGGACAGACTCCCACCACTCTCCGTCTGTCTGTCTATCTGTCTGCAAGTAGTACTGGTGACCGAGGAGGGAGATTAGGAATCCTAAGGTCTGATTCCACAGGCCCTGCACTCACACTGGTCAATTTCCTCATCCACAAATGTTTCTTAAGTGTGTAGAATGGAACCCCCGAAGTAGACTGGGGACTTCTATCCTAAGAGGCCTGCTGGCAAGTTGACCCTTGGCTGGCATCCAGGAACCTGATGGGCTCCTTGCTTTCTTCCGGGAGTCCAGAATCCCAGTACATGCAGGGCAGAGGGTTCCTGGGAGGCAGGACCCCAGTAAATTCCTTGGGCAGGCAGTAGGTCACAATTCGTGTGACTCTACAGGGGAAGCCTCCTGGAAATCAGCACCTGATTTCCTCTGGACTTTGCCCCATGTGCCTCTTCCTTTGGTTGATTTTGCTTCGTGTGTTTTCACTGAAATAAATTTTAGCTCTGAGTATGATTACATGTTGAGTTTTGTGAGTCATCCTAGCAAATCACCAAACCTGGGGGAGGTGCTAAAGACCCCTCAACACAGGTATCTAATATATTCTAGGCACTGATGATGCTGGACAGGACACATAAAGACTGTGGCTTGTGGATCTTTATCCTCCTGGGAGGATATAAACAGACAGGTAGGTAGAGAGACAGAGAGAGAGAGTTAAAAATAATAAATAAAATAAGTTCAAAGTATAATAAGGGCTACTGAGAAAAGATAGAGGGGCTAATGCTTAAGGAGGCTTCTCTGAGAAAGTGACTCCTGAGTCTAGATGCAAATGAAGAGCAGCAGTTAGAGCACACAGGGACAAACAAGTGCAAAGGCCCTGAGGCAGGAACCCCCACACACATTCTAGGCACAAAGAGAAGGGAAGGGCAGGGCTCCAGTCAGAGCCCAATGAACAAGAAGTGGATTCAAAATGAGGCTGCAGACGTGGGCACAGCTTCAAGGCTCATAGCAAACAAAAGCTGTATCCAGAGTAAGATGGGAACCATGGGAGGATTTTAAGTAAAACAGTATCCTACTGAAAATTACAGATACTCAAGTTCATTCAAGGTGCTGGTTTAAAGAATAAAAACCCGGGATCCCTGGGTGGCGCAGCGGTTTAGCGCCTGCCTTTGGCCCAGGGTGTGATCCTGGAGACCGGGGATCGAATCCCACGTCGGGCTCCCGGTGCATGGAGCCTGCTTCTCCCTCTGCCTATGTCTCTGCCTCTCTCTCTCTCTCTCTGTCTATCATAAATAAATAAAAATTAAAAAAAAAAAAAAAGAATAAAAACCCAGATGAGTTCATCGATTGCCAGGGGCCTGCTGACTTCTGCTAAGCACCTCAGGGGATCTGAGCCCTTGGGTGGGCACTCCACATCTCTGAGTTTCGGTTTCCTTATTCCTCAAATGATAGGACTCAACCAGAAAAGCCTGCTTGACCGTTCCAAATGCAACAGGCCGGGAATTATCTGCATATTCAGCACAGACCCTGAGTTATCAGATTTCTGCAGTCTCAAGAACCAGAATCTGGGACTACCGAATACTCCCTCGGAAGCGAGGGTTCGCCCTCAGTAAATACGATGAACAAGTCAGAGCTAAAATCAAAATCATGGAGACAAGGAGAAGGAGCCTATTCCTCTAGGACATGTAAGCACATGTAAGTCCAGGATGGCCGACTGCTGGGGAGGCACGGCACCCTGGAAATCGGCTCGGTCAGGGTAGCCAGTCTTTTCCCCTTTGTCTTATTTCTTCTCTTTCTTTTCTTTTTTTTCTTTTTTTCTTTCTTTCTCTTTCTTTCTTTCTTTCTTTCTTTCTTTCTTTCTTCCTTCCTTCCTTCTTTCCTTCCTTCCTTCCTTCCTTTCTTTCTTTTAAAGCAAAACTCTTTCCTTCAAAGGAAATCTTACAAGACAAGGGTACTGAAATCCAAACTCATTTTAAAAGACAGTACATGGGGACACCTGGGTGGCTCAGTGGTTAAACATCTGCCTTTGGCTCAGGGCGTGATCCTGGGGTCCTGGGATCGAGTCCTGCATCCACATTGAGCTCCCTGCAGGGAGCCTGCTTCTCCCTCTGCCTCTGTGTCTCTCATGAATAAATAAATAAATCTTAAATAAATAACCAAACAAACAGTACATGGGTTCCTTGGGCAGTTAAAATCTTCATTGTTGGGACACTTGGGTGGCTCAGCGGTTGAGCCTCTGCCTCTAGGTCAGGGCATGATCCCCAGTCAAGTCCCACATCAGGCTCCCTAAAGGGAACCTGCCTCTCCCTCTGCCTGTGTCTCTGCCTCTCTCTCTGTGTCTCTCATGAATAAATAAAATCTTTAAAAAATAAAATAAAATAAAACCTTGTTTGGTAAAAATACTTCACTGTGGCAGATCAGAGCTGCAAACAGAGAAATCCATCAGAAAACAACCACTAAGCCCATTCTATCATCTTATGTCTTTTTCTGAAAACAAAAACAAAAACAAAATAGAATATCTTCTAAACCTACAGAAAAAGCAGCACATACAATGTAATTTGCCACCTAGTTCTAATCCTGATATCTTGTCAGTCACATGTCTCAAATTGCTCTCCAAAGAAATAAAACATCACAGGTGTTGCTAAGTCCCCTGCTGCATTCTTGTATCTAGCACCCCTCTCTTGCCCTCCAGAATGAATCGTTCCCCTAAATTTGCTGCCACCCATCTCCATGCACAACATTTTATACTACCTATGTATTCATGAAATTTTTTTTTCTTTTTATTTTAAAGACTCTATCCATTTATTCATCAGAGACACAGAGAGAGAGGCAGAGACACAGGCAGAGGGAGAAGCAGGCTCCATGCAGGGAGCCCCATGCAGGACTCGATCCCAGGACCCCAGGACCACACCCTGGGCCAAAGGCAGGTGCTAAACTGCTGAACCACCCAGGGATCCTTCATGAAAATTCCTAATGCTTCTTACTAGAGGTGCTCCTGTTGATTCCATGTTGTTCTGGAGACCCAGGGAAGGGATGCCAGGTAGTACTTCACTGCATGAGCACATCACATGTTCTTTTTCCATTTGATGGACACGTCCATGGTCTCCGTAACAGTCTCCGTAACGGTCTCCACCATTTTTTACATTTTGAAGTGTCCATTACAGTCGTGTTTCGTACATTGACACTGTTGTGTGATCCACCTCCAGAACTTTTTCATCTTGCAAAACTGAAACTCGGTCCCCATCAAACAACTCCCAGTTCCCCCCTCCCTCAGCCCTGGCACCCACCCTCCTGCACTTTCTGTTTCTATGAGTCTGAAGACTCTAAGTGCCTCAAACAAACAGAATCGTACACTATTTCTCTTTCTGTGACTTATTTCCTTTAGGACAATGTCCTCAAGGGTCACCCATGCTGTAGCATGTGACAGTATTTCTTTTTATTTTATTTTATTTTTTTTTAGTATTTCTCTTTAAAAATGAATAATATTTCAGTGTACATATGTACTGTGCTTTGTTTATCCATTTATTTGTCAAAGGATGTGAGTTGTTTCTACCTCTTGGCTGTGGTGAAAGTCAGATTTTTTTTGACAGTATTGCCAAACTCACAGACAAATAAGGGCTCTTTTAACTTGCATTCCCAATTACTAAAAAGATAGAGCAATTCTCCTTATGTCTCCTATTCACTGATTTTATACATTTTCTCTTCTATAAATTGTCTTGTCATATCCTTTGACTTGCCTTCCCCTCTCCTTCACCTGCTCCTTTCTCTCTTCCTTTCTTTCTAGAAGGCTTATTTGTAAATTCCAGGTACTGAGGCATCTGGGTGCTTCAGTCTTGGTGTGGAGTCTGCTTGGGACCTTCTCCCCCTCTCCTTCTGCCCCCCACCCCGTGTGCATATGCATGCTCTCTTTCAAATAAATAAATTTAATTTATTTAAATGAGAGAGTGAGAGAGAGCACACGCGCGAGCACACGCAAGGAGGGGCAGAGGGAGAAGCGGGCTCCCCACTGAGCAGGGAGCCTGGTGTGGGGCTCAATCCCAGGACCCAGAGATCACGATCTGAACTGAAGGCAGACATTTAACTGACTGAGCCACCCAGGGGCCCCAATAAAAAAAATCTTTTAAAAATTAATTAATTAATAATTAATTCTAGGTACTAATCCTTTCCCAGTTGTATATATTACAAAAGCTTCTCCCAATCTGAGTCTTATGTTATACCAAGTTTCCCATTTTGATACAGTAAAATCTATCAATCATTTCCTTTTTGGTTTGGGCTTTGGTTGTTTTATTTGAGAAGCTCCTTCCTACCTTGAGATCATGAAGATACTCATATTATTTTTTCTAAAAAATTTCAGTTTTACTTTTCACATTAAATCTTTAAACTACTTGGAATATCTTTTCTGTGAGATGGGGACATACATTATTGTTTTCCATAAATCACTGAATGAGAAGTGAGTCCCAGTCCAGAATAAACAGGACAGCTGAACGTCTCCAGGTGCAGACAGTGAAGGCTGGAGGACACCAAGCACGTCATCCTCTGTAGTGCCCATGACACAGAGGAGCATCCCACAGGGACTCATGTCCACAGGTGCCCAGGACACAAAGAGCAAATGGAGAGTTCTCTTGTCTTCTGGGTCAATCAGTATAGCTCCACCTGTGTCTGGAAAAGGTCCAGCTTCTAGACTGGGCTGCCCTAACTTGTGGACATACCTCAAACATTCCAATTAAAAATTGCTTCAAGGGACACCTGGGTGGCTCAGTCTGATAAGTGTCTGCCTTTGGCTCAGGTCATGATCTCAGGGTCCTGGGATCCAGTCCCACATTGGGCTCTGTGCTCAGTGGTGAGTCTGCTTCTCCCTCTGTTCCTGCCCACCCCACACTGGCTCATGTTTACACACTCTCTCTCCCTCTCTCCCTTAAATAACTAAATAAATAAAATATTTTTTAAAAAAATAAAAAAATGACACCTGGGTGGCTCACTGCTTGAGCATCTGCCTTCCACTCAGGGTGTGATCCTGGGGTCCTGGGGTCCTGGGATCAAGTCCCGCATCAGGCTCCCCGCAGGGACCCTGCTTCTATGTCTCTGCCTCTCTCTGTCTCTCATGCATAAATAAATCAAATCTTAAAAATAAATACATAATAATTAAATAAATAAGTCACTTCAAATGTCTGACACTCTAATCATCCCCTAAGCCAGGTGAGAACCAACCCCACTGGCTCCAAAGGCATAGACTGGTTTCTGCAAAGGCCTTGCTGTCGTTCTCAGACTCGCCCGCTAGGTGGCAGCCCTGGGTAGATCGGCCGAGGCTCTCCTGCAGTTGCCACATCTGAGCTTCATCAAGAAACAAACTAGTTCTAACCGCAGCCTTGACACAGCACAAAGCCCTCACCTTGGGCCTTGCTATCTTCACAAGTCCACAACAGACTCTAGGGTCTACACCATGGCTTGACCTTTCTTCCCTGGGAAACAGTCTCCCAAATGTTCCAACCGTGAGGAGCTTGGATTGGAGCCTGCCTGACAATCCAGGGCCGTGAACTGGATGCCAGGATGGTCACAAGATCCGGGGAGACAGCGTTAGGGAGAACCCTAGCGCAGACCCAGAAATCCCTTCTGATGCTCACAGTCCAGCTCTGATCACGTGGTGGGACCTGGGACCCTCAGGCTCACAGCCTGTGTTGTTCTGGCCACGGCCCTACCCCCAGGTGAACACTCGCAGGACCAGGTCTTGCCTATTTCGACTAAAATTCGCCTTCCTCAACTCCTACCCTCTTGTTCCCATTCTAGCCCTAGTCATGTAGAAGGATCCCTTTCCACGGGACAGCATCCAGACACTCAAAGAGGCTCACGGGCCCCCAAACACTTCTCGACTTTCCTCTACAAGCAGGGCTCAGAATCATGCCTGGGTCAATGTGATCACAGCCTCTGAAGAAGTTTGGAAAAATCATGGTCATAGTTAACTCCGGAGAATTGAAATCTATCCTATTTAGTATAGAATTTTTCCTTTCTATAATCAGATGATTATAGTCTTATTAGATAGTTCATCCTTTGTGCACACATGTGCACACACATGCAAATGTTTAGCTTTCCAGCAAGGCAAGTGGAATTCCAAGTGAGAGAGAATATCTAATTCGGCCCAGAATTCTCAAGAGACAGGCAGCAAACAACTCATCTGAGGCAGGCATGGAAGTCTTTAGAGATGACTCCCCTCAGCTTGTGAGGACGGGGAGGAAGTGGCCCCCCAGGGAGGGCTTGGGGGGGCCCACATTGAGGGTCTGGTTCCACCCACACAGGAGGGGGGCCGCTGAGCCGAGGGATGCCCACAAGAGAATGGCCCCCATCTCTACACTGGTAAGAAACACTCGTCCCTCTGGGCTTCAATAAGGAAACGAAGAAACTCCTTTCCTGGGATATCTGAGAAAATAAGTCAACTTTTAGGAATCACCAAAAGCTGAGGTGGGAGTGGGTTACTTTACTGTTTGCAGGATTTTTTTCTTTTTTAACTAAAGAACATGCATCACAGTAGTAAAGAAAGAAGATCCTCTATGTTGCTCCCCCAACCAAGGCTTGGCAGTGTCTGCCCAGGCTCTCCTGGGCATTTCAGAAGCAACAGAGAAGAATCCAGACGGCACATTCTGAGGGGCCTGGAGATGGAGCTGCCAGGCTGCGAACCTCCCCCACCACAAATGCATGCAAACACACGTATGCACACTGGCAAAGCTGGGGAGAGGGCCCAGGCCCCAAGCCCCAGACCTGTGGCACCCCTCCCGGCTAGGGGTGCCTCATTTCCTCAGAGATAAATCATGCGGAGGGCTGCGGAGCCCCACAAATCTCTCAAGCAAACACGCAAGTCAAACAGCACCATTTACCCCGCAAGGGCCTCTCCAAGTTAACAAGGCATGGGAGGAGCCAGGCAACAAAACCAGCCTTGTCCAGGGAGGTCAACCTTTGCCCTGGGGCCCCGTGGGGAGGAAACCTGTGGCCACCCCCATGTCCCCTGCTTCCTCTCCTGCTGGCCTACCCAGGAATGAGCTTCCCACAGCCCGGTGGTGGCCCAGGCAGCTCAAAGGTGCACCTTTACCCACCCCCACCCCCGCAGCGGCCAGCCTCCTGTCCTCGTGTGGTCCTAAGGTGGCACTTGCCAAGGGACACGGGTCCAGCTGAAGAGAACTGGGGAACCTCATTGGCCACCGTTAACAAACTAGCCTCCAAGGGTCACAGCTGTAGGAAAGGACAGGAGAACGAGGCACGAGGCACGGGCTGGAGGGGAGGGCGAGTCACCTTCCCATGTCATCTGTGGGGAGAACAGGAAAAGGGGGGGAAGGGAGAGAGCAATCTCAGTCCGGATGTTTGTTTGAGCTGTGAAAGTCCTCAGGAAAGAGAGAACTGGGAGCCCATGAAACTTTACGCCTCATGAGGGCAGACTTTCTTTGATGAAAAGGTGGTAATTGGAGTTTTTCTGAGATAGAAGTCACGCACTGTACGATTCACCCAATCAAGGCCCCAGTCAGTGGAGCCGGCACACTTACCAGGCTGTAAATCCACGAGGTTGTGCGGTAACCACCACTACGTAATCCCGGCACATTGTCATCCCCCGCCCTCAAGGACTCCCGTGCCCATCAGCACCCCCCCCCCTCCCCCCCACCCTTCTGCCCCGCCCCAAACAACCCGTCTCCCTACAGTCTCTGTGGAATCCCCTGTTCCAGACATTTCCATACAAATGCAATCAGACACCGTGTGGTTGCTTGTGACTGGCTTCTATTTAGCACCAGGTTTTCCAGGTTAATCCAGATAGCGGCAAGTGTCAATGCGTCACCTGTTTTTATGCTGAATGTTCATATTCCGCCATTTAGAGCAGACCACAGCTGGACCGTTTCCATGTTCTGGCTGTTCTGAATGCTGCCGCTATGACACTGACACTACAGCTGTTTCTGTGGACGTGTGTTTGCAATTCTCTTGGGACTACGCCTCGACGTGCAATTGCCGGGTCATCTGGGAACTGTATGTTTACCTGTCTGTGGAACTGCCAAACGGATCGCAGAGTGGCTGCCCCACCTTCCACCCCACCCCCAGCAGGGCATGGGGGCTATGGCGACCACTCCACATCCCTAGGAGGGCAGATTATAGCCCAGGCTTGAGAGGCCTAGGACAAAAGCAAGAAGGACAGCAGACACTTACAGAGTTCTTCACACCGGTGGGCACACGGTGCCACTGCTTTATATGCGACATCATCTAACCTCCAGGGCGACATAAGAGACCAAGCCTGCTACCCTGAAAAAAGTCCCACTCTGCCACTTTCTGGCAAGGCCATGGAACTTTCTTTAGGCTGAGATGGAGCCAGGAATACATCTGAAATGAGAAATCACTCAAAGAAATATAAAATCCAAGCTAAACCCAAGTCAAAAGGCTGAGCCAAATTTAGACAGGGGGAAAAATGCCCGTAAATAAAGGAGCAAGGAACCGGTGGGTAAAGGTAAAGACAGGGAGGTAGGGCCAGCACTCCCGGCCCCAGGGCAGAGAAGGCACACAAACACTCAGCTGGTTTCCCGCTGCTGTAAGAGGGAGCTGACAAAAACAGGAAGGGAGGCAACTAGAATGAACCTACGGTATTGTGGCATTGGACTGGAACTGGGAGTGTTAGTGCAAACTCACAGTTTTCAATATATATGCTATGTATTGTAGATACAGATATATGAGGGGGCAGGAGAGACAGAGACCTGGAAACAGAGATGTAAGTGGGGCATGGGGTACTGAGATAGCCCCTACTCTGGCTACTGAGACGACCTGGGAACAGTGATACCCCACTAGCTCTATGCACACCTGGCGTTCGGATCTCACTCCTAAGTACCATCCTCTACTAAAAGGAGTAAGGACCCCTTGGGGAAATGGCTGATTCCCAGGACGAGGGCAGGAAATGAAACGAGCCTGGGACATCTTCTTGTGCCAGAGAGCAAGAAAGTGTTCACAATGGATCCCAAACCCACTGAATAAAGCAGGAAATCATGAATCTACATAGAGACAGTCAGACAGCCGGGCAAGGGGAAAACAATGAACTCTGCAGGGGAGAAGCCTGGAGGCATCACCTTCACTGAGTGATCAAAGGGAATACCACAGGTAATGGGTCCTATCCAACCAAGTGCCACTCTCTAAGATGCGGTGAGAAGGTGGCAGCGTCACTCCTGTGACAGTCCCAAGATGCACAAATGGAATCAAACCAGGAGGATCCGGCGAATCCAGGTGGAGGGACATGCATCAAAATAACTGGCCTGTCATCTTCTAAAGCATCAAAGTAAAAAAGAAATAAATAAATAAAGCATCAAAGTCATGTAGGTCAAAGCCTGAGGAACTCTTCCAAGCTGAAGGAGACCAAAGAGACGTGACAGCTACATGCAATGCCTGATTCTGGACTGGATCATTTTCCTATTAAAGGCACTATTTATGCACTGGGCAAAACTCAAATTGGAGCCTACTGATCACATGGTATTAGCTATCTATCAATGTTAACTTCCTTATGTTGATGTTTATATTACTGTCTTATAGGAAAATATCCTTATTAAAAAGCACATAGGTTGGCAATTTGTCCCGGAAAGATAAGGGGTAAAAATTCTTTGTGCTGTACTTGTAACTCTTCTGTAAGTTTGTGACAGTTTCACAATTTACAATATTTGAATTGTAAATGAAAAAGAAAGCAAGAGAGACAATATCATGCTACATCATCAGACAGGCTCAGATTGTCACATATGAGTTTTGGGCTGAGCAAGCCCCAAAGTCCTCTTTTAAGTCAGGGAGCCATAAATGATTCTGATGGGGATGGGGACGGGGATGCTCTGCCGCTCACTGGGACTGCCTTCCAACCCCAAACACACAACCATCGATGCACACAGAAGGTGGCCGTGGCCCCTGCAATGGGCCAGGGCAGTTCCGTCTGTGAGCTACAAGAGAAGAACTGGCCAACGGCACTCACAGCAAGCCAGTTTTCTGACTGACTGGCCCACTGCTCATGCCTGTCCATGTGAAACAAGAGCTGAGCATGGCAAAGAAAATAACTTGGAATGCAAGCCAGGAGCAAAGGAAGAAGCCATGCTCCCACCCAAAACCAACAACAATAATTATTCCCTCTCATATCTGCACAGGGCTTCAATACTTCCAAGCTTATCTTCATCTGAAATCGCACATGACCCATACAAAGGAAGGAAGTTACAGACCTGCTAAGCCAAACTCCTATTACACACTGAACACCACTGCATAGCACCTCCTCCCTGGTAGCCCTTGCAACACTCACAGTGATACACAGATATGTGTGATCATTTAACTAACATTAGTCTCCCCCCACTGGACTACAGAGTTCAACAGTGTCTGCTCACAGATATCCCAGTACTTCACATTAGGCAGACACTCCAAAAATACTTTCTAAATGATCACATGGGTATGTGGGAGGGTGGATGGATGATGGGTGGGTGGATGAGGGGCTTGATGGATGAATGATGCATGGGTGGGTGGATGAGGGGCTGGGTGGATGAATGATGCATAGAACAATGGATGATGGGTGGAAGGATGGATGGGGGATAGAAGGATGGATGAAGGGTGGGAGGATGGATGATGGGTCAGAGGATAGATGATGGGTGGGAGGATAGATGGCAGGTGGGAGGATGGGTAGAAGGACAGATGATGGATGGATGATGGGTGGGAAGTTAGACGGGAGGTGGGAGGATGGATGATGGGTAGAAGGATGGATGATGGATGGAAGGATGCATGATGGATGGAAGATGGGTGGAAGGATGGATGATGGATGGAAGGATGCATGATGGATGGAAGGATGAGTGATGGGTGGAAGGATAAGTGATGGGTGGAAGGATGGATGATGGGTGGAAGGATGGATGATGGATAGATGAGAGATGGGAGAATGGATGATGGGTGGGAGGATGGATAGGAGGTGGGAGAATGGATGATGGGTTGAAGGCTAGATGATGGATGGATGATGGGTTAGAAGATGGATGATGGGTGGAAGAAAGGATGATGGGTGGAAGGATGGATGGGAGGTGGGAGGATGGATGGGAAGTGGGAGGATGGATGATGGATGGGAAGTGGGAAGATGGATGGGGGTGGGAGTATGCCCAACTTTGGTGTGCCCCCAGCCACCCTGCCTGGCTCTACCTGCTGCTGTTGGGCCCGGAGGTCACCGATCTCCTTCTGGTCCTCCTCATGGAGCCGCTTCATATCCTCCCAAGACTGCTGCAGCAGGTTACGCTCCCGCAGCAGCTGTCCATTCTCCCGCCTCAGCATGTCCACATCGTCCTTCAGCTGGGTCTGGTCGCTCAGGAGCCGGCTGTGGAGTGTGCTACAACCCCCATACACACGGTGAAGCCCACCCCAGCCTCCACCCCCCCAGCCCCTCCTCTCCTGCCCCTCCATGTCCCAGTACTCCCAATACACCCGATGGGAGCCCACAGCAGTCAGGGCAGCAGCACTCAGAGGCAGGCCAAAGCGTGGTATCAGCCAAATGCCAGAAAGACCCAAACCATTTTTAAAAACTTGAGACCAAGAAGAGCACACATATGAAGGCCAAGGCAAGGCGATGGGCCCATACCTGGCACAGGCCTGGGCAAACGTCAGCAAGTGGACAGGTAAGGCAGGCCAGTAAACTCAGAGGGGCCCCAGGAGACCCAGGGGAACATGCCCGGCCACCTCTCCTACAGCAGGAGCTGCAGCAAAGCCCCTGGACAGTGACCCAGGAGCCCAGCCATCTGCCTGGCCTACTGCCTAATTTTCAATCCCTTTCCTACCTGTTGTGCTTCCGAGTCTGTCACTAGCTGGTGTAAAGGGTTCACAGCTCACCCTACACTTAGAAAAACTGAGATCCAAAGACCCAAACTCTCTTGCTGAAGGCCCACTAGCTGTTATGCGACAGTCCCACTCACTGGTAGAAGTCGGTCTCCTTGGCCACCTCCTCGCACCTCTTCAAGGCGTTGGTGTGCTGCTTCTGCAGGCTCTGCAGGTCCGACATGGCCCGCACACACTGGATCTTCAGCCTCTCGTAGTCGGGATTCAGCCTGTGGTAGGGCCTGACCCAGACAGCAGCAGTGAACACAGGCCCCGGGATCACTCGGACAACGGGTGTCTCTGCCCCGGGTAGCCTCCAGCCCAGTGTCCCCGGACACTGGGGTTCTGTGCACCACAACCACCTGATGCTTGTTCAACTCCCATATCCTGGCATCCCCAAACCCACAGGATCCCTAGGGTGGAGGGCCCTGGCTGCCCAGACTCCGTGGTTGAGCCTGGAGCGCTAAGAAGTTACTGTCTTACTCCCTAGCAGCTCCCGGGAACCTGTGCAGCAGGACTTGATACAGAGTGGGCACACCACAAACCTGTGATGAAGCTTCTCCTCTTTTTAAGAAAGTGACTGTCAATCTTGGGAACCCAGCAAAATACCAAGGCCCAGACCAATTACATCAGCATCCTTGGGGATGTGACCCAGACAGACACCAGGGGATTCTGGTGTGTCACCACTGTTGAGAACACTGGCCAGGAGCACCGCTTCTCAGAGTGGGGTCCCCAGACCTGCAGCATTAGTTTCACCTGGGAATATGTTAGAGCGCAAACCCTCAGGTCAGCCCCAGAACTCCTGAATCAGACACGTGGGAGGGAGGGAGGCCTAAGCAGCAATCTATGCCTTAACAAGCCCTCTGATGACCTGGTGCACGCTCGAGTTTGAGAACCCCTGCCCTACAGCTGGCATTCATAACTTTTCTCTGTCAAGGGCCAGACAATAAATGCTGTAGGCTCTGCTAGCCATACAGCCTCTGTGTAACTACTCCTTCTGCCTTGGGACCACGAGGAAGGCCCTGAACAATATGTACTCTAGCACCCCGTGTCTCCACTGGCCCTGGCTCTGTGTGTCTGAGCTCAGAGAATAGGCTTTGCAGCCCCGCCGTCAGCCCAGAGGAACCTTCCTCAGGATGAGGCACATCCATGCCTGATGCTCCTAAGGCAATCCCCCTCACCTCAGAAGCCCAACCAGCATCTCCCAGAAGGATGAATCATACTGTATCCCTCCTCTTCCACGAAGCCCTCCTGGATGGGGCAAGTGGGTAAAGACTCTCTCTTTGCCCCACCCCATGGACCTGGTATCCACCTCTGAATTCCAACAAAAGACGGAATCAAAGATTTTCTCCAAAACAGCAAAGAAGCCAGGCGGTATATATCCTCCAAAAACACACATGCAGCAGGAAGAATTAAGGTGTGCACATGTCACGATCCATTTAACAGTGAGAAGGGGTGGCACACGTGCATGCACAGAACACGTACAGATGTGCACACACGTGCACGCACACAGCCAGGCGGGTCAAGGGCTCAGCAATGGGACAACTATCTCCATCAGGGCAGGGGCTGCATACAGGCAGCAGATGAAGACAATGAGGAAGCATACTGTCCTGGTGCTGGAAGACAGAGGCCTAGAGCAGTGCAGTGACAAGCCCGAGGCCACCCAACTAACCCGTGAGGAGGCACCAGAGTGGGACCAGGCCCTGCAAGCTGCTGCCAAAACCACCCACCAAATCATCATCCACAGAGGATGAATATATGACAGACACACCCACACCTCTCAATCTCTGCGTGTGCGACTCAGGCCACAGGCTCCAATTCAGCTCAGAGGAAGCATAAGCAGCCTGCACCCCCTCCCCTCATCCAGGGCTGCCGGGAGAGCATTTCAAAGTGAGGGGGGCAGTGAGCACACAGCCACCCTGGCAGCATAGCACAGACCCCCGGGAGATAAGGATGAGTGTCTGAGGCGTGAGGGGTGGTGGCGTGACGGCATCAGGAGAACAGCCCTTGTCCATTGGGCCTGGGCAGGGAAGCCGGTGTGGTCACTACCTCTTATCAAAGGTCGTCCCGTGGGTCGCGAAGGCCAGGCGCTTCCGCAGTTCATTCCTCTCTCGGGTCATCAGCCGCAACTGAATGGAGAGGTTCTCCACCTTCTCATTCACCTGTCGGTCGGTGAGGAGGGGTGGCGGGGATGGCGCCTTCCCGGTGGTACCTGGCCAGGGGGACATAAATATTAAAGTGAACTCACATTTAGATAGTACTCACCCAGGCTGCCGGGCACTGCTGAGCCCTTGGCCTGCGTCAGCTGCACCCAACAACCCTACCAGGTAGGTCCTGCAGCGACTGCCCTTCAGATGAGCCCAGGTCAGGAGTAACGGGGTGGGGGTGGGGGGGCTGAGACCTGAGCCCAGGCCGTCTGCTCCAGCACCCAAGCATCATCCACCACCCTCTGCTGGCCTTGACTGGGGACCCCCACTCTCTTCCCAGCCACTATGACAGCTCCACGATGGAACCCTTTGGGCCCTGATCTGCGCATCTTTGCCTGGTCTGGAAACAGCAGCTATCTGCAACCCCTGGGCACGAAGAGAGGCAACCTACGGCCTGAGCAGAACCGAATCCACAGCCTGAGGAGGAAGGGACAGGTGGGAGCCAGGGAAGCTTCTGAAGCCCAAGGCCGCTGGCTCTGAAGCTGAGCCCCAAGGTCTGTGTTCCCGTCCCTGTCCCCACCCCCAACCAGGGCTGAACACTACACACCTCCCTTCTCCAACCTCTCCAAATGCCCGGAGGACCTGCCCCAGCCAGCCCAGGCGTGTGGACTTTGGAGAAGGTGCTCAGGGACAGCCGACCATGGTTAAGGTCGGTGTGGCATGATGTAGGGACATCCTGGGGCTTCTATCTGCCCAGGCCCTCATCACCTATACCCAAGACTGTCTCAAAGGAAAGCCCATGCTATAACTAAGGAACAGTAACCACCACTAGCACCTCTGACAAGATCTAAATCCTTTTCTAAGAAGAAAGCATCTCACTCAAATGGCCAGGAGGCAGAGACAAAATCTGTGATGCTTTTATATTTAATTCTGTCCACACATTCACCTGGGATATCCGCTAACCCTCAGAGATGCTAGGCAGGGTCCCAGGAACTCACAGCAGCCATCTCCTTGGATGGATGTGACCTGGGAGGCTGATTCACCCCAGGGAATACAGTGCCTGTCTCCCCAGCAGCCCTAGAATGTGCGGAGGGCAAGAAGCAGGTCTTCTGACCCTGTGCCATCCTGACACCAGCCCCCCCTCCAGCTGATCCTTGTTGGCTGACTACTTATGCAAGCCAAGTATCCCCCAAAAGAAAAGATGGGCACTCAGGTGTGGCCCCGCATCCTCCCAGAGTGTCAGGGAAAATGGGGACTTCTGCAGTGCTGGGGGACAGGCTAGAAGGCGGCATGAGGTAGGAGCCCCCACCTCTCAGTTCAGCATTCTACCAAGTGGGGAGCCCAACCACTGAATCTAGTCCCCTCAAAAGTGCATGTTATTAGAACAAAAAAAAAAAAAGTGCATGTTATTGTAAAACCACCACGACTGTAACAACCGGGATTCCCAGGCTTCAGGCCAGGCCTCTGGGTCAGAATGCCCTCTGAAAAGGGGTCCAGGACCAACGCTGCCCACCAGTATCTCCCCCGCCCCCCCACACCATCCTACTCCACAGCCTGAGAAGCCTTCCCTCGCCTTTCCCCAAAAGACCCTGGACCCTCAGCCCTGCCCCCGGAGTTCTGGAAAGCAGCTGGTTACAGCTGTTCAGGCTGTGCACTTCTTCCTCTTCGGGCAAATGAGCCTTAACCCAAGGCCAGGTTGACCCTGCCATCCAAGCTGCAGGAATTTAGCTGGCTCTCTGAAAAGTGACCCTAGAGACCAAGGTCATAACCTAAAGGTTTGCAAACTTTTTGGCCTTAGGACCTCTTTATGATCTTAAAATGAAGATTCCTAAGAGCTTTTGTTTACATGGCTTATAAGTATCTAATGATCTCTACTAGATTAGAAATTAAAATTAAAAATTTTTAAATATCTACTATTTTTTTAAATTTTTATTTATTTATTCATGAGAGACACACAGAGAGAGAGGCAGAGACACAGGCAGAGGGAGAAGCAGGCTCCATGTAGGGAGCCTGATGCGGGATTTGATTCCGGGACGACGAGATCTCACCCTGATCCAAAGGCAGACGCTCAACCACTGAGCCACCCAGGCGTTCCTAAAATATCTACTAATTTTATTCTTTTTTTAATTTTTTGTTAACTTTTATTTATTTATGATAGTCACAGAGAGAGAGAGAGAGAGAGAGAGGCAGAGACATAGGCAGAGGGAGAAGCAGGCTCCATGCACTGGGAGCCCGACGTGGGATTCGATCCCGGGTCTCCAGGATCGCGCCCTGGGCCAAAGGCAGGCGCTAAACCGCTGCGCCACCCAGGGATCCCTCTACTAATTTTAAAATAACCAAAAATCCACTACATGTTCACGTAAGTTTTGTTTTTTTTTTTTTAATGAAAATTAACCTTTCCGTTACAAAACAAAAAACATAGCAAGAGAGTAGCATCGGGGAGCCTGGGTTGCTCAATTAAGCATCTGACTCTTGATCGCAGCTCAGGTCATGATCTCAGGGTCATGAGTTCAAGCCTCGTATTGGGCTCCACACTATGCAGTACAGCCCCTTTAAAAATATTAAAAAGTGGCATCACTTTGCATCTTTACAATGCTGTTGACGTCTGGCTTAAGAGAGATAGCTAGAGTCTCCACCTGTGCAGCATCACATATGATGGGTGAACCTGTAGAAAAGTCTGCTCTACAGCAAAGTCTGTGAGAGGATGATAGTGGAAAAGGCAAGCGGCATCTCAGTATCATTATGATAACAGCTTTGAACTCACCAGCCCCCTGAAAGGGCCTCAGGGACAGCACGTGAGCCGTGCTTCGAGAGCAGGTGCTCTTGCTATAATCAAGCCCAGAAGTATTACAGAAACATCAGCTTGAGAGTTTCAGAAATGAAAAGCACCACCAGAGAAAGAATTTTCCCCCTATTTTGCGAACAAGGCAACAGGAAGATGCATCCCTTCCTTGGCTTTTAAGGAAGCTGAAGGGAGAAGGAGCAGGACAGAAACTGGGCTCATCAGATCTGTCACCACACACAGCCAGGGCCTTGTGTCCCAGCCTCTGGCAGGATGAGGACACTGGATCTGCAGGTACAAGGACCTGGGGGAGCCTAGCATTCAGACAATGAAAGGAGTGCGGACATTGCCCGGCATAACCCAGGTGCTGGATTCTGAGCTAAGTGCACTCTGTACCTGATGAACGCCCACAGCACCCTCCCAGGTACGTGCTCTGACCATCCCGTGAGAAACTGACATCGAAAAGGATGGCACAGCCAGGAAAATGGTGCACCCCAAGCACACGTGGCTCCAGTTCCAAAGCCAGGGCCTCAACCACGACGTTATGCTGCCTCCCGTTAGGTCTGAACATGCCTGAGACATACAAAGAAGGCCGCCCAGGTCTGAGAAGCCATCACACAGCAGACTGTCTGATGTAGGAAATGCCACAGTTAGGAAGGGGCAGGGGGCAGAGCAGGACCACAGGGCACCTCAAGAAGAATCCCAAGATGAGCTAAGCCTGGACATTCCAGATTAATGATAAGTGTTGCAGAGAATCCTCTCCATTCCCTGTCAGTTAAAAATAAAGTTTTTCTGGGCGCCTGGGTGGCTCAGTCGGTTAAGCATCTGGCTTCCATTCAGGTCGGGATCCCAGGGTCCTGGAATCAAGCCCCGAGGCTGGTTCCCTGCTCAGCAGGAAGGCTGCTCCTCCCTCTCCCTCTGTCCCTCCCCCTGCCCGTGCTTCCTCTCTCACAAATAAATCAATGACATCTTTAAAAATAAAGTTCTTCTTTTTTTGCTTGCACCTCAAGACTGAAAGACGTTTTGAAGGCGATGCAGCCCTCCCATCCAAACTGGTTGCTAGAATGCCCCACAAGGCGGCCGAGGCTGCTGGAACTCCGCCACAGGGAGGGAGCTCACTACTTTACAGCAAAGCCCAGCTAATCCCTCCCCATCAAATCATTCTCTGTAGAGTTAGAATCCATCTCCCGCAACTTCCTCCACTGACCTAGACGGGCTCCCAAGGGCCACAAGGCTCCTACACCTGTAACTAACTCCTCTTCTATACAACAGACCTGCAAGTATTTGAAGACCATTGTCAAGTCCCTTTATCACTACGAATGAGAATAAGCTAAGATGAAAAGGCGACAATTCTAAATGTTGGCAAGGGAAGGAAGAAACTCGAATTCCTAAACATCGAAGGTGGAAATGTGGAATGACACGGCCACTTTAGAAAGCACTTTGGCAGTCTTTTATTTTATTTTATTAATTTTGAAAAATAACCTCTAGGCCCCGAATCTGGGGCTCGAAGCTACAACTCCAAGACCAAGAGTCACACGCTTGACCAACTGAGCCAGCCAGGTGCCCCGGCAGTCTTCTATAAAGTTAAACATGCATTTTACACTACCACCCAGTAATCCCACTCCTGGGTACTGACACAAGAAAAGAAAAGCTACGTGCCCACAAACACCAGCACACAAGCACTTAAAGCAGAGGGCGAATGGATAAATGGCAACGTCCCCTTCCTCCAAAGGAATACTACTCAGCAGGGGAAGGGAATGGCCACTGACAAAGCACCAGGACCCCCGAGAGCTGGGGAGTCTGAAAGCCCTCTGCTGAGTGAAGGCAGCCAGACACAAAAGGCTATAAATATACGATTCCATTTGTAGGACATCTGAGAAAGGGCGGAAACATAGGGCAGAAAAGAGATGAATGGTTGCTGGGGGGCTGGGAGTGGGGGTGGAGGGAAGAAAGGCTGAGTGCAAAGTCACAGAGGGGAATGTCTTGGGCTGAGGGAGACGCTCTGTATCTTTCTGTGGCGGTGGTTACACGACCATGTGAGTTTGTCAGAAGTCACTGAACTATACAAAAAAGAGAAGTTTTACTAAATGCAATTTATACCTCGATAACATGACTTCTTAAAAAATTAAGCTAACAATAAAACCTGTGGTGCACCAAACAGAAGCCACCATCCCAGGAGTGGTGTGGTCATCAGTGGAGCTTGGACCGCCAGCCTCCCACCCCATCAGACATGGCAGGTACAGCAGACAGCTTACAGAACAAGCAAAATAAGGGCGCCTGGGTGGCTCAGCGGTTGAGCATCTGCCTTCGGCTCAGGGTGTGATCCCGGGGTCCTGGGATCAAGTCCCACATCGGAGAACCCGCTTCTCCCTCTGCCTGTGTCTCTGCCTCTCTGTGTCTCTCATGCATAAATAAATAAAATATTTTTAAAAAATAACAAGCAAAATAACAACTAAGCCCAAGTGAGTTGTCCACAGGAACCTCAGACGTCTTTCCCTCCACTCTCCTATCCCTGCACAGCTGTACTTTGGGAATCAAAAGCAAAACTGTCCACTCGCCCTGACTTCACTCCTTCCTCTTTCCACTCTGGAACCCACTCCAAGAAGGCAGATTCTTTCTTCCTTTCTGTGTCCAGGATGGGACTCAAGTGGTAAGGGACTTAGATGGTACGAAAATGGGGATGCCTTAGAGATGCCAGGAGAGCAGCCACGGGCCCAGGGTTTTGGGCAAAGAGCCATCTGTCACTGGGCCTCGGCGTGAGAGTGTCGGCAGCAGCAGAATCCGCAGGGAGACAGGGCAGGCCCCTTTCTCCACAGGAGTCCTGGCTCTGCCTCCCGGTCCCAGGGCTGGTGCGGCCACCTCCACAGACCACCGAGGCTCAGTGAGCTGCTTGACAGCTGGGTCATCTTGGCCAGAAGCCCGTGTCCTTAACTCCCTCGCCACCGCACTCCAGCTCAAGGCCGCCCCCTCTGCCTTATTTACAGCTGGACAAATCACAGCTCTGCTCCGGCGCCCTGTGGGCCCATGTGCCAGAGCCGAGGAGGAAACTGGTACGGGCCAGATGTGGGCAGGTAGAGGGGCCGTGCCCAGGTAAGCTCCCTGGCTCCCTCCAGGCCCTGGCTCACAGGGGAGGAGCAAAGCAGTCGTCAGGAGCAGCGGCAAGCAAAACCAAGGCCCCCTCATCTGCAACCCAAGAGAGCCAGAGCCATCGGGAGAGACACAGTTCCTCGTCGTAAACCAGTGCTTCTGAAAGCACCGTAGTGTCACGAACTTGTTAGAAACGTCCCTCTCGGGGCTAAATCCTAAACCCAGGAAGTGGAGTCAGCACTCCTGTCCAGGTGATTCTGATGCCTGCTCGAGTCTGAGAACCTCTGGCCCTGGCCAGAGGGGCTTTTTCCTCCCTCGTTTTACTGGCTGGCCTGCAGCCACTACAGCTAAGGGCACTGCCCACAGACGACACGCAGGGAGGGCCCCTTCCCCTAACTGTGGAAGCCCGGGGGGGTGGGGATGGCCCCCCAGGTCAGTCAGTACAGGACGGAGGCCCAGCTCCTCCCAGGACTGACGGTGCAGGCTGCGGCCATGCCCCACGCCCAGGTAAAGCACTTGCCCTCAAATCAGATCCTTGACTCAAGGTCCACTCACTCTGCAGAAACCGGAACCAAGAGAGGCGGTGACGGCCTATCGCCTCCTCGCTGCTCCTACTTTTTTTTTTTTTTTAATGATTTTATTTACTATTTGAGAGAGAGAAAGTGAGCAAGAGAGAACACAAGCAGGGGGGAAGAGCAAACCGAGAAGCAGACTCCCTGCTGATGCAGGGCTCCATCCTGGGGCCCTGGGGTCATGACCTGAGGCAAGAGCAGACACTTAACCCAGGGACCCCTGCTCCTACTTCTGAAGCAACATACCTAGAAGGCTCAACACAAGGACCACCTCCCTCCTTGAAACTTACTGTCACCCCACATCAGAAATAGCTGCCTCCTCCCCTGAGCTATTTGGTTCCTTCTGTTTTATATTCGGCACAAAGGCCGGTCGCTTTCCTCTCTGGTGCTACGGTCTGAATGCTGGTGTCCCCTCGCCAAAATCCCTAAATGGGAATCCTAAGCCTCGAAGTGTGGTATTAGGAGGCAGGGCCTTCGGGAAGTGACTAGTTCATGAGAGCAGATCCCACATGAGTGGAACTAGTGCCTTTATAAAAGGAGCCCAAGAGCTCTCTCCCCCTTTTCTCCACGTGAGGACACAGCAGGAAGATGCCATCTGTGAACCCTTTAGCAGGCCCGCACTGGACACGGGATCTGCCTGGATCCTGGATTCCCAGCCTCCAGAACTGAGACAAATAAGCGTTTGTTGTTTTCTGGCTGCCCAGTTGGTGGTATTCTGTTTTGGCAGCCTGGACGGACAGAGACACCTGGCTGCTGTGAGAGCAGGGGCCAGGGCTCTCTGTGACCCTGCAAGCACAAGCACATGCCCAAGAGAAGAAGGTGCTCCCATTCTTTGGAAGAACTGAGAACACAGGCCCCTCATCCAAAGGCCCAGGAAAGGAAGGGTGAGAGGGCACAAGGAGTCCGGGAGCAGAACCTGCTTCCACGATGACTCACCCCACCTCCCTGTGCCAACCAGAAGCCTTGCTTTCAAGGAATCTTCGCTGGGATACAGAGGAAGCCCTTCAGCTGCTTCTCCTGCCAACAAGCCAAGAGACCTCTTAGTTTAATAAGAAACCTCTCCGGTTGCTTCAATTTGCATAAAATTTGAAGCTCATTTTATAAATGCTACTCAAGGATGTCTGTTCTCCTTAAAACTTCCCCAGTTGTCCCAGGTGGGAGATAAAACACACCTGAGAAATCAGGTCAGGATGAATGGGGAAGAAAAATACCAACTGCCTGAAACGAGTGTGTGTTCCTGGGGCAGATCCGGGAGGCCTACGCACAGGCCGGGTTACCTACGAACGGGCTGCATGGGATGGGGGAGGCCTCCAAGAAGCCTCAGCACTCAGCTGATGAAAAGTGCCAGAAAAGGTGTCAGCAGAAAGACTCTAGGTTAGCTACAGCGTGGCGAGCTGTTAGCAGCATCAAGCTGAGAGCTGAGAGGGGACAGGCCACCTGCAGACCTAAGGCTAGCCAGGGCAGCCCATTAGGCACCAGCCTCACAGAAAGCACACAACACCCAAGACTTCCCCTACCAACTGTCATGCGGACCGTAACTTGCCATTCTTTCCCCAAATGGTGTTTGTTAAGGAGACATACGTGGGAGAACGGAGGTGATCTTTTTATTGTAAGACGTTGCTCTTGCTTTGCCTTCGCTTCGTGCAGAAAGACCATGAACCAACAGGAACAGCCAGTCTCCATCTGACTACAGGCCCCCTCCTGCCAGGACCACGGTGCAGGGAAAGGGCATCACCTGTCATCAGGTGAGGCTGAGCCAGGAGGAATTCCCCAGGATGCGCCACAGTGGTCCCCGTGGCTGACCCCACCACTCATTCCACGCCAAGGGACAAGCCCACACCAGCCACAGACGTTCCAGCGCCCTCACCAAGGATGAAGTCAGGCCAGCCCACTTCAGACCAGGAGGCCTGTTAAATGTAGATGCTGGACCCTGCTCTAGAGCTTCTGATGTAACAGGTATGGGGTGAGGCTCAGGAACCTGCATCTCCAACAGGTGCCTGAGTGTTGCTGGTCCAGAGACCATGCCACATGAGCCACTGCTTTGGGCACTGACCTGTGACGCAGCTGTGGTCAGCACGAGGAGCCCTGCCAAGGGATTTCTGCGGAAGGCTGCTTTGCTGCCAAGGAGACGCTAGAGGACCCTCTTCATCCTTGCAATAACAGAGATGTCCCTGTATGTGCTCTGTCCAGTATAGCAGCCACGAGCCACAGGTGGCCAGAGAGCCCTTGAAATGTTGTGCGTGTTATTGTTGAAACTAGACATTTTCATTTTAGTTCATTTTAATCAATTTGAAAATAAACAGCCACCTGTGGCTGGTGGTGCTCGTAAGGGACCCTGCAGCCCCCGACACCACCAGATCTCGATGTGACAGCTGGAAGTGCTGCTACAGAGGCCCTGCCAGCAGCCTGAAGGAAAGATACACACAGACGCTCGCAGAGCACATCCCAGTGTATTCGGCCCAACCTCAGCGGCTTCTTACTATGTGAGATCACATGTTTCTTTCTTGTTGAAGGCGGTGTGAGCAGGTATTCCCAGCTGCGACAGCCAAAGGTCTCCCGGCTGGTACAGCCACTGAGAAGTGGGGCCGCTCACCCCCAGGACGATGACAACCACTGGCATAAGAACAAGAGAAGCAAGACTTGGGTCCTGGTGAGCTGAAGAGGGTCTGACCTGAAGGGGAGCACCCAGACCCTCAGCTTTCAACATCTGGGCACCGACACCCGAGGCCCAGCCTACTCCAGGACGTGCAGCGCTGCACTGCCGTCTGCCTGCTGGCCGACAGGTGTGTGGGGACGCTGCTGACCACTCCACCCCAAGGACTGAGCCAGCTTCAGGTATGGATTGAACCAAATGGTGGGTCGTTGACATGAAGCTTCTTCCAGAAAGTGCGGAGGTCCAGCTGCATAAAAAATACCTTCCTACTCCTGCTTAAAATTCCACTGGTAACAATAGTTGCTGTGGTTTAAGTTAATACCTCTCACTTTGGAGAGACTAATGCAAAGGTTCCTAAGAAAGGTTCCTCAAAGAAACACAGTAAGCCCTGAAGTGTTGAAATGAGGAATTTGTCAGATACCTATTAGATCACTGTACCTCGTTCCCGGGGGGCAACAGGGAGCCGAGAGAGGATACGGCACAGAGGAGGCAAGAGAGGGGCACTCGGGGACCAAACACCTCGGTTTTACAAAAGCCCCTTGTCGGGACACCTGGGTGGCTCAGTGGTTGAGCATCTGCCTTCAGCTCACAGTGTGATCCCGGGGTCCCGGGATCAAGTCCCACATCGGGCTCCCTGCATGGAGCCTGCTTCTCCCTCTGCCTGTGTCTTTGCCTCTCTGTGTGTCTCATGCATAAATGAATAAAATCTTTTTTTTAAATCAAAAAAATTAAAAAAAAAAAAAAAGCCCCTTGTCACTGCTCCACTCCAAGGGTTACCCGGGAGCCAGTCTCATGTTTGAAATTCCAACAACCCCACCACTGGGGCGATGGATTCACGACTGAAGCTCTGAGCTGTGGTCCCAGAAGAGTCCTCCCTGAACCCTGGACAGGGATGACGGAACCTGTGATGGCTGCACCGTGTCCTCCCAAAAGTCCTGAAATCCTCACACCGCACACCCCCACCCCATAAATGTGAATGTGACCTCGCGGGAGATACAGTCTTTGCCGGTGATCAGGTGAAGACGAGGTCATCCTGGAGTAGGACTGGTGTCCCTTTTTAAAGAGGAGACTTGCAGACAGGCACACAGGGACACCACAACGTGAAGACAAAGGCAGAGACTAGGGTGGTACACAAAAGCTGAGGACCACCCAGGATTGCCAACACCCCACCGGAGGAGGGAGAGGGGCCTGGGACAGACCCTGCCCTGAGGCCATCAGATGTGTGGCCTCCAGAACCCTGTGCGAATGCAGTTGTGTTGTGTAAGGCGCTTCATAACGGCAGCCCTGGGAAACAGCACGGCACCCCCTACCGGTACCTGCCTGACTGCATTGACCTCACGCACCGTGTTTGCTTAGAAAACCATCTCCCCCACGCCCCCCCCAAAAAAAGAAGAAAACCATCTCCCCCATGTACCCCAAGGCCCACAAGCCCTGACACCACATCTGCCCTACTCCCCACTGCGTTCCAAGCCCACTTCCGGTGCAGCAGAGGTGCTCCCTAAGTGTTCCTCGAGTTAACACACGAAAGGTCGGCCCCGGACTGGGCCTGGAGTCCCTGGCATGAGTGTCAGTCTCCCCCTCTGTCTATACAGAGGAGACAAAATAACTGGACTGGATGGCCTCTGGGGGTGCTTCCGACTACAGAAACTCCAAGACCCTCTGTCCATCAGGGTCAGATCGGGACGTGAGAAACCATGCAAGAGTGTTAAACAGAAGGCACCTGATGCAGGATGGGTCACAGAGGTGTGGGAGGGCTGGGAGACCGGGATAACCTTCCTGTCGGGACGTCTCCAGTGAAGGGAGGGCAGGACCGTTGATGGGCTTCTGGAAACACATGGACAGGCAACTCCTGTCCCCAAGGCAACACGCAGCCCAGGGGGCTGTTCCCACTTATAACAGTCCCAAGAGGGGCCATTCTCATGGACAGTGGTCACAGAGGCACAAGGTTGGGGTTGGGGGGACAAGCTCACTGAGAAGTCCCATGCCCTGACCAAGAGAGGGAAGGGGGAGACACAGCCTCCCCCAGCACCTGCCTCCCTGCTAACACCAGAAACAGATTCCTGCCCTCCACCGTCACGAGGACGTCCTGCTGATGGGAGAAGGTGTGAATGCTATCAACAGAAGATGGCCCCACAAATGATCTGACAGGGGAGTCCGACTTCCCACCCCCCAGACTCGGGGCCACGTCGGCTCGCACCCAGCTGCCCGACCCGCCCGGTGCCCTCCAGGAAGGAGGGGTGCCCAGGTGGTACTCACCCACACTGCTGAGGGAGCTGCTGCTTTCTGAGTCTGAGGGCATGATGGATAAGACGCTGTAGGTGGAGCCTGGGGACAGAAGGACAGACCGTTTGTTACTAACCCCAAACTACTGTCAGGCCAGCTGATCTTCGGTCAACACCACACTGAGAACCAACACGACGTCAGTGACCAGAAGTCGGACGTAAGGGGCCAGGCAGGTGTGGTCAGCAGGGTCTAGTCTGTGGTATTTCTGCGGGGCCTCTCACCTCACCTGCCCTGGAGACTTATCTACGCACAGTCGGAGCCAATCAGTTGGCTTCTCCTTAGGATGACTGGGGAAGAGCTTAGCAAGGGAGCAATATGCCCCAGGTTAAAACAGGGTCTGGGGATTTCCTCCAGGTCTTTATCAGTTTGATGCCGGCATCCATGCAGAGAGCGACAGAGCAGAAGTTACACATCTACGAACTATGTGTTCTTTTTGCTCGACTGTTCTGCTCTCGGGTCTGAATGTATTCCAGCTCGGTCCTTACTAATGTGGTCAGGGACTGCCCCCTTATTCCTGTCACCAAAGCCAAGGAGCAGCACGTGCCCCTTTTCTGGCCAACACTTAATGTTAACTCCTGGTGTTGGAGGCACAACCATACCACACCACGGTTCCGTCTGAACATGAGCATTTTCTAAGCCAGGAGGCTACCCACCTGGGCACCAGTGTAACCACTGGGTGAAGAAATCCCATTTCCAAACCAGCTCTCGTCTACATAGGAGGAGCTGGGTCACACTGAGCAGGTCATTTGCTTTCCAGAACTCTGCTCCCTGGCCTGTACAGAGCTTCAGCCGACGGCTTGTAAGGTCCTCTCTCCTGTCTTATTTTAGGGTCACACTCTCCCCTGATGGCATGCTTTGCTTGTGACTACAGGTGACACCAAGTTAAGAGGGAGAACCGCCTCCGAGACTACCTCAGGAGCTGAGAAGAGCACCACGCGCACAGGTGGAGGTCAAGGAAATCCAGGCAACAGCCGGAATGCAGTATTTTGCCCTTGGAACCGAAAGTCCTACAGAGTGAAGAGGTGTGTGCACCGGGCAGAGTGGTGACTAGAGATGGGGTTTTTGCAGGAAAGCCTTTGAACGAGCCTCAGGGCCCTGATGTGGAAAAGCAGCCAAGAACTAATGAGCTCTAGGGCTCCGGGACCAGAAACATGGGGGCCAGATTGAAGGTTTCTCTCCTACCACAACTCAGCTGCTTACTGCCTACCTGCACACTCTCCGAAGGGACGGTGAAGGGATAAAGAAATGGGGGTGTGCAGGGGAGCCGGCAGGCATGCTCACCAGAAAAAGAGATGAAAGCAGAGAACAAAAAGAAAAACCAAGGAAAAGGGACTTTGGTAACGGCGAGAACTAGGACAGTGGCCAGGCATGACTGGTGGCCTCATTATCGAATTTTCTGAGACTCTCTTAAGAACCTGTGGGTATTATGTCGTTATGTATCTGTCCAAACCCATGGGGTGTGTAACACCACAAGTGAACCCTAAGGTAAACTACAGCGTTTGGGTGATAACAACGTATCAGTGTGGGTTCATCAATTGTCACGAATGTACCACTGAGGTGTGGGATGATGAGAGGGGGCAAGGCTGTGCACCTGTTGGCTCAGGGGGGATACGAGTACTCTCTGTGCTTTCCCCTCCATTTTGCTGTGAATCTAAAAGGCTCTTAAAAGTTTATTTAAAAAAAGAAAACCTGTGGATGTTTAGCATGGACTGAAGAGGATGACTTAGGGCGTAGACAGCTGCTCAGTCTTCAGATGGGGTTGTCAAAGGGATCCATTTGTGCCATACGGCCTCTGGCAGCAGGACTGGACACGGCAGGCAGGTGTTCTAGAAAGCCTCGGGTGGGGGCGCCCAACGGTCAGGGCTGGCTAGGTCTCAAGAGAGCTGGGGAGGGTGGGGACCCCGTCAACACGCGCCCTCACTCACTTCACGGAGGCCCCACGCCCACCTGGCAGGGAGGCCTCAGGAGGGTTCTGCCCATCACTCCAAGGGAGAAGGAACCAGAAAATCCCATGCAGCCCTGAAATTCCTTGATCCCACCAAAAAAATGAATTAGCAACGTTCAACGAAATACTGTATTTCGTTGTATTTCATGTTCGGCCCACACAATTCGTTGTGCTGTCCATTCAACATTTCTGCATTTTTGTCTCAATAAAACAATAAGTGCCACGAATTTCTCAAATCCTCTCTCTTCCCATACCATACACAGTAAGCATTGCATAAGGACCCGTGAAGTAAGGTCAGATACGATTCAGGCACTCCGTTGGTGTCTTCAAGAACAAACACGTCAACGCAACGCCGATTTCCTCAATTCAATGGACGGTTTCTTAATTATTTTTTTCTTTACGTTAATGGAAGGCTAGCCAGCCGGTATGTTGGTGGATTATTTTCGAAAGATGCCTCCTCGGAAAAGGAGACACAACTAAACCCTCCCACTCACACCCCCAGATCCAAGCCGGGCCCCGATCGCACTGGCGGCACCGCAGTTCCCTGCAGGAACGCCCTGCTTCTCCCTCACTACTGGCACCAGCGGAGCCCCATCTTCCAGTAAAGCACCCTTCCCCATCAAGTCGTCTCTCTCCTCCCCCGTGGCCAGTTTCCACTGTTAATTAAACTTGGCAGACATCCTTGTCTCTCTCCGCCCCATCTCCCTCCCTGGCTGGGGGAGTCAACTGGCCAACCACACACTCTGTTCTTCCAGTCCCCGAAGTCCTGCCGAGGTTCTGGGGCATGACCTGGGGGCGGCGTGACATCTCTATCTGCATCTCTGGGCATCTCCGCCCCCGAGTCGGCTGGCAGGGCTCCTAGGCGCTGGGGAATGGCAGGGAGGGATGAAAATTGGATGGGGCCCAGTTTTTACAACGTTCCCAGGGCCTCAGACGTCATTCAGAGGGGGAGAAAAAGCCCCAAAGACGACGTTTGTCTTGGTCATGCTTTGTCTCTGCTACTATTGTTGTCTTAAAAAGCCTATGTGGTCAGGATGTCGGGAAAAGGCAAGAGGAGTCACTCTCCTCCCAGAGTCACGCGGTGTCCTTTCAATGCCGGTGGCTTCTGAAGGGCGGGTGTTGGGCGTCATCTACCTCTGGGGTTTCACAATCGAATCTGGAGGCCAACAGGAGTCTCATCTCAAAGGCGCCACTCAGCCCCCCATGAAGGCACCTGCACCCCATGTGCCCTGAAGCCTAAGGCACGTGCTCCACCTGGCGGAGAGGCCCAGACTGCCGAGGCCTGTAGAATCGGTGCAGTTCCCCCTCTGGCACTGCCCACGCCCCCATGGGCCCTCCCACACCCCCACAGGACAGCAGGGCGCTGCCACTCAGGGCGCTCCCACAAACCCAGGCAAGCCTGTGCACAGGTCCTCAGAGGACCCAGAAGTCAGATGATCTGGAAACACGTCCAGGAAAGGAGAGCAGAGCATGGACGCGTAACCAGAGAGGGACACGAGGGAGGCCTCTACTGGCACAGGGACTACCGGGGGGACCCGAGCAGAGGGTGGGTTCCGATGTGGGCAGGCGAGGGGGGCTTGGGACTCTGCCGCTCTAACGCCCCAGCACACAGAGGAGACGTGGGGCAGCAGGCAGGGCCCGAAGGCTGCCGGAAGCCGTGGGAACCAGTGCAGGCGACGGCAGGGGCCCCGAGAGCCACAAACAGACACACGCAAGCTCTACATCCTTCCCAAGAGCCCAGCCCCTGCTAATTGCATTTACTCTGTGACTCAGCCCCAGTGGGTCACCAAGACCACTTCAAAAGAACTTCCAGTAAAATCACCCGAGCGATAGCGGAATGGCCCAGCCCTCCAAGGCTGCCTCCCGCAGCCCGCGCTCGGCTCCCCTCACCTGGAGCTCGTATGGGCCCCGCTGGCTCACGCTTCCTCCCGGGGACACTAGGATCCAGGGCACCTGAGCCAGCCTAGGGCTTGCCCGTGGGCCTCCTCCCAGCACTGCCTGCCGCGCCGACCCCGCTCCGCTCACCGGGCACCTGCGAAGGCCGGCGGCTGTGCCCGGGGGCTCTGGCCGGGAGGCGCTGTCACCACTAAGCTACCTGCCCCGCCCTGGAGCCCCCCCCCACCAGCTCAACCCTGAGGAACCACGGCCGGGCACAGATGGCTGACAGCACCCCAACACTCCCTTGACCTGCATGTGCCCATCAGGCTCCTGACACGAGCCTGAGCCCCGCGAGGCCCCCGGGGCCAGGCCTGGGAAAAGGCCAGCCAGGGGCTCAAGAGGCTCCCCAGCTGCTGGGCAACCTCGGCAGTAGTCCCTGCCCCTCTGAGCCAGGGTCGCTCAGCTGTCAAGGGAGGCGGTGACAACGAGGACAGCCACATGGGCGCCAGCCTGCCCACTCTGCCGCTTGGCCGGGTGCTTCAGGTGAGTCACTCGGCCCCTCCTTGCCTCCATTTTCCTGTGTAATGGGCTCGTAGGAGTGCTTACCTAATAGAGGATGCTACGGAGCCAATGTGAACAGGGCCTGAAACAACACCTGCACAGCCAGTGCTCCAAGTGCTAGCTGCTGCCACTATGGGCAAACCGGACCTTCCAACACTGCCATTCCCAATCCTCTGACTAGCGAAACTGACAGCTACACTACAGTGACAAGGCCAAGCGGTACAGGCTGACAGGCTGCCAGACTACAGGGAACTCACTAATAATAATAATAATAATGTTAATAATAATAATAGCAGCTCATAGACACTGAGCACTACTAAGTGTCAAGTTGTGCTAAGCACTTGGCATGCATTGTCTCAGTAAACTCCTAAAACAACCCTGAGGCTGTCAACAGCCCCATTTTACAGAAGAGAAAACTAAGGGTTAGGATAATTAAGAAACTTGCTTAAGGTCTGGTTATAGAACCAGTAAGGGAATGATAAGATACAAGCCCAGTTTAACCCAAAGGCTGCACTCTTGATCCCTAGGCCCAACACTGCTGCCCGGCTCTGAAGATGGAAGGACTGTCAGGGGAGGCTTCATGGAGGAAGCAGCCTGGTACTGGCCCTGGAGGGTGGTGACCTTGACAAGCACCTGAGAAGCCAACTCAGCCTGGAAGAAACACAGGCAGAGCCTGTCCCTCTGTGCAAGTGGAAAGTCTCAGAGCAGAGCCAGCCCTGCCCGGGCCCTCCAGCCTGGATCCCTCCCACCCTCAGAAGGGGCTTGATCCCTCTCTGCCCTCCTTCCCCCACCAAGAGGACACTCATCTGGCATTGTTGAGATGGCACTGCTGAGCCAGGGATGGGGGCTAAACCTGGGAAAAAAAGAGAAAGAGAGGAGCCACAGCTCCATGACCCTGACATACACTGCTGCTTCCAGCCCGCCCCAACACCCATGCCCATGCCCAGGGCAGAGGCAGGTCCCAGGGCTCAGGGACCCTCATGCAAGAGGCACCGACTCTGGGAGTTGGAGACATGAGGAAGGAGGCAAGAGTGTAAGCAGTGCAGTGTGCTGTGCAGAGAACCTCCCCGCTTCTGAGGACCACGGGAGCTGCTGGCAGGGTACCCTCCCATCCCCCGCTGCTGAGACCCCTCCTGCAAAATCACAAGTCAGTGCAGTCACGCCCCTCCCCAGGGCCTCAGCTGCCTTCCCTTTAAAAATATGGCCCAAGGCTGTGGACACTGAGGCCCAAACTAGGAGGCTGTCAAGCCCCAGCCTGTCGGAGAGGTATGGGGTGACCACGGCCCCGGAACGGAGCAGCAGCCAGAGCCTGGCAATAGCAGTGAAGGAAGTCCTGCTTCCTGCACCCACATGCCTGCCTCAGGACAGGGGAATCACCTTCTCCCTGATATGCACAGACAGAAGGCCTGCTGTTAGGGGTCAGGTGAAGATGCACGCCCTGGTGTGCATAATCCACCCCCCAAAGTGTCCGGTTGGTTAAGTGAAGACAGCATTAGTCTCCCCAATGGAGATACAGCTGGAGTAGAGTCTGCAAAGTTCGGAACAAGAATAATGAACTTGCTGGGGTGCCTGGGTGGCTCAGTCGGTTCAGCGTCTGCCTTTAGCTCAGGTCATGATCTCAGCGTCCTGGGATCGAGCCCCACATGGGACTCCCCGCTCAGCGGGCAGCCTGCTTCTCCCTCTCCCTGTGCTCCTCGCCCCTGCTCGTGTTCTCTCATGCTCTGTCAAATAAATCAATAAGATCTTAAAAAAAAAAAACTTGCTAAAATATCATAGTAAGGGTGCATATTTCTCCCTTTTTGAGGACGTGAAATGAACCAGTAGCCCATCCTTCAGAGGTGAAAGGGGGTGTTCCGTTTCCTAGCTAAGCGGAGTGTTAACCTCCAAGTGTGCAAATGAGAAGTGCGGGGGTGGGGGAGGTGAAGGGTGCCTGCGGGGCTCTCAGCTCATTCCTTGACCCCCTCCCACTGGACTCTGGAATCACCTGTGAGATGATGAACTGAGCTACACCCTGAGGAAACTCCCAGACTGTCAGTGCTGTCATCTGTGATCCACAGCCCCATCTCCCACCACAACTGCCCCAAAAGCTAAAGTCAGAAAAGGTAGGCAAAACAACACACGCATGCCGGGAACCAATCACTCAGTAAGATTAAGGATCCTTTCTCTCCCTGTCAGGCCCTGAGTCCTCCCCGCCCCCAAGGCGCAAGATGATGGAAGTTTGCTGAGTTTCCAGAGATTAAAAACAGCCGTCAGAGAGCTTGTTTCCCCTCATCAGCTGGGAAAGGCTCCTGGAGGCCTTCTTCGTCATCCTGCTGTCAGAGGTTAAGCTCCAGGATGGGAATACTGGGAGGAACTGGGACCATCACAACCTGGCACCAGGTGGGAACACCTCTCACTTCTGGCTTTCTGTCACTAAAACAAGCCGTTTTCTTCTGTCATCACCCAAAGGGGCTGGGTTACAGTTCTGCACCGAGGACGTGGCCCGAAGCAGGGTCTGCTGGGCTCCCTGGGAGGCTAGTCTTTATGGGGCCAGGGGGAGGATCGGGACAGGTGTTAAGAGTCTCCTACTAAATGCAATGATTCCCACCAACAAGCGTGACGGAGCCCGATCAGCATCCCCTAAACCACAGCTCGTGGCCCTGACATAGCAACAGGGAGGACCCAGCAAGAGGGCACAGGAAACCAGAGCAGCTCACCCGTGGGGCGGCCGAGCCCCCACGGTGCCGCGGATGGACAGCTCACTGTGGCACATCTGCCCTCGAATAAACTTCTAGCCAGCACCACGAGTCCCAACGGGCACGAAGCAGCTCTCTGCAAGGCCCGGGGCACAGCCAGTTCCCTCCCACTCTCGACTGGGACTCCATCTCCACTTCTCAGTAAAGGGAGAAGAGGCTCCCTCCTCTAGAGACCACACCTGGAGCGCGCTGCCCTGCACCACTGCCGGGGTCGACACAAGCGCTGTGTGGTCCTAGGCAAGTGGTTTCCACTTTCTGTGCCTCATGTCCCGGTTTATAAAGCAGGAAGAATGATGGGTATGAGCCAAATGAATAAAGAGAGGTAACGCCCCGAGGGCAGAGCCGGGCACAGGGCAAGCACCCCATAAACCCTAGCTCTCATTACTGCTGCCTCCCCTCCACCGGGGTGTGCCCTCCCAGTACCTGAATACAGCCCTGTGCCTTTGTTTTCTTCGTGTCTGGGATAAGGAGGCACCCCGGGGCACGTGAGTGGCTCAGTGGGTTAAGCATCTGTCTCTGGCTCTGGTCAGGATCCTGGGGTCCTGGGATTGAGCCCCAAGGCGGAATCCCTGCCCAGTGGGGGAGTCTGCTTCTCCTTCTGCCCGTGCCCCCTTCGTGCTCTCCCTCTCTCTAATATAAATAAGTAAAATCTTAAAAAAAAAAAAAAAGAGGCCCCCTTTGCCCTCTTCCATCATTCTGTCTGGCCATGGCCAACTCCCATCCATCGCTGGCCTTCCTTGCGGGTCTCATGTTCTGAGTCACATGGAACAAGCCAGAGCACTTGCTGTGTGCCTGGCACACCTCCAGCCCGCCCCGACCTCCTCAGCATCCTCACTACCACCTACCTACACACGGGCACCAGTCAGCACACCTCAAGAGATGGAGTGAGGGCGCTCCGCACTAGGCACCACCCCTTGGTAGGCATGTCTGCCCTGGGGAAACACAGAACCCACTCATTCACCAGCCTCTCAGCGAGCGCTGTGCTAGGAGGTCCTGGGGGTGCAGCAGAGGATGAGAGACAGAGTCCCGGCTCTCATGGAGCTCACAGGAGCCGGGGTGGAAGAAGAGGACTAAACCAATAAACAAATGCAAACTATATCAAGTCAGAAATGCTATGAAGAAAAATACAGCACAGTAAAACAGAGGGTGGGTGACAGGGTGGGGTGGAGACGTGGCTACTGTGGTACAATGGGGGGGGGCTCTCTCTGAGGTGACATTTGAACAGAGACCTGAAGGAAGTGCAGAGTGCTGAAGAAAAATCGTTTCAGGGAGAGGAAGAGCAAGTGCAAACTGTACCTGCACTCCACCTCCCCCCTGGGGATCAAAGGGTCTGATGGAAACACATCAGAGGGACAGGGAAAGACACCAAGAAGCACAAGGCACCTTACAGGTTTGGGCTCAAGCTTTTCTTGAGAGTACTAACAACCACACTGACTGCTCATAGCGGCTAATATTTATTAAGTACTTGTCACGGGGAAGGTACTATTTATATGGGTTGTTTCGTTTAATCATCCCAACACTGTGAAAAATGGACTCTTAACTTGTTTTCTAAATGGTGAGATGCATGGGGCACCTGGGTGGCCCAGATGGTTAAGTATCTGCCTTCAGCTCCGCTCATGATCTCCAGGTCCTGGGATCAACAATCCCCACATCAGGCTCCCAGCTCAGTAGGGAATCTGCTTCTCCCTCTCCCTCAGGCTCTGCCCCTGCTTGTGCTCTTTCTCTCTCAAATGAATAAATGAATGAATAAATGGTGAGATGCAGCTCAGAGAGGCTCAGTAACTCACCCACATCCACAAAGCCACTAAGCGGTGGATCTTACCACTAGCCCTGGATTACTTCCTTTCCACCAAGATCAGAAGAGACAAAACTCACCAGTTCCTTGATCCAGTGGACAGCAGAGGGTGTGAGCAGCCAACTCCTGACAACACACCTAGGAGTCACAACTGACAAGTCAGAAACTGGGGGGCAATGCCAGAGAGCAGCATATCAGCCAGCATCTGGCACTGTGGCCAAGGTTATCCTTACAACAGCAGGAGGGAAGAAGAGAAGTAAGAGAAATATGGTTCCAGTCATCTCTGCCACACCTCAGCTGCCAGCCTTGTCCTCTGCTCCTGGCTTCAACGCCCCCAACCTGGTCACTCCTCTGGCCACCCAAGGGAGACCACCACCATCTCTGGAATGAGCCAGATAGACATTTCCATCCTGACTTAGAAGGCAGCAAACAGTATGAACCAGAGGGGTTTGGGGAACCTGTTCAAGGCTCTAGTGCTCACATTGAATGCCAAAGATGGCAAAATGTCTCCCTCCCACCGTCCCCTTCATCCCACGTCATCCTCCAAATGGCCACTGCCCATTAATCTCAGATCAGGGTACACAGAAGAGTCAGCCAGAGGGAATGATGGCTCTAGGAAGAGCCCAGGTCTCAGGCACAAGTGGCAGAGTAGGCAAGGGCGTGATACCCAGGCCGCACAGCTCAGGGACACTCAGCCCACAAAGGCCAGAGAGGAAACGTCTTGCTCTCACCAGCAACGAGCTGCTGCCTCTGCCTCCTTCCCTTCAGCAGCATCAACAGCACCCTCCCTGTCGGCTTTGCATGGGGCCTTGAAAACTACTGACCAGCAAGCTGGGTCCCCAGGACTCGGAGACCATGGAGAACTGCTTACCTCCCCCTCCGTACAACATTCCTGCTAAGTTTGAACCTACCAAGATCCCTGCTACGTTGAGTGCACAGTGCACCGGACAAAGGGCACAGGGTCAGGAGCTGGATGGATCTGGGCTCTCCCTGGGTTGGTCACCTACTAAAGGGTCAAATTATCTTCCTGAGCCCCAGTATCTTCATCTATACACCAGAGCTGTAAGAAGTCTTTATCTGTATCTCACAGATTGTTGTGCCAGCAAATAAAATAAAAGACACTGAAAGTGCTTTGTAACTGGAAAGGAACTGCTCACAAATGCGAACCTGCCCCAGAGACCCAAAGTCCCCTGCTCCCTGACACCACTGTGCATTGTTTCCAATCGCCTTCACTCCTTCTCTTCACTGCCAGCCTCTTCTCTTCCAGAAAGTCCTCCTTTTCCAGTACTTACTCAAAACACCACACTGCAACAACAAACACAAGGAAATGAATAAAAAGCAAGGGCTTTGTCAGAATGCCAGTGTTACCCAACAGGGTCCACAGACTCAACACAATCCCTATCAGAATCCCAATGAACTTTTTTTGCAGAAACAGAAAAACTCCTTTTAAAATTAATAGGGAGGCATTCCTGGTTGGCTCAGTGGTTTGGTGCCACTTTTGGCTCAGGGCGTGATCCTGGAGTCCAGGGATCGAGTCCCACATTGGGCTCCCTGCATGAAGCCTGCTTCTCCCTGTGCCTGTGCCTCTGCCTCTCTCTCTGTCTCTCATGAATAAATAAGTAAAATCTTAAAAAAATAAAATTAATAGGGAATTTCAAGGAACCCCAAATAGCCAAAATGATCATGAGAAAGAAGAATAAGGAGACTCATACTTCCTGATTTCAAAGCTTGCTATGAAGCTACAGTAATCAAAACAGTGTGGTACCCACATAAAGACAGACACATGGACAAATGGAACAGAAATAAATCTTCCCATGAATGCTCAAGTAATCTTGACAGGTGCCAATCCTATTCAATGAGGAAAGGACAGTCTTTAAGAAATGATGCTGGGAAAACCAAACATCCCCATGCAAAAGAATGAATTTGGACCCTTACCTAAAATCCCATAAAAAATTAACTCAAAATTAACCCAAGTCCTAAAGATTAGAGCTAAAATTATAAAACTCTTAAAATATAGGGCTTCATGACATTGAATTTGGCAATGATTAGATATCACACCAAAGACATGGGCAACAAAAAGAGAAAGACACAATGGGTTTTATGAAAACTTAAGAATTTTACACATTGAAAGGTGCTACCAACAGAGTGAAAAGGCAGCCCACAGAATGGGAGAAAATATTTACAAGTCACATATATGACAAAGGATTATATCAGAATATATAGAGAACTCGTAAAACAAAGTTCTCTCTCTCTCTGGGACGCCTGGGCGGCTTAGTGGTTGAGTGTTTGCCTTCAGCTCAGGTCATGACCCCGTGGTCATGGGATCGAGTCCTGCATGGGGCTCCCCGCATGGAGCCTTTTTCTCCCTCCGCCTCTGTCTGCCTGTCTGTGTGTCTCTCATGAATAAATAACTAAAAAACAAAAAACAAAAAAATCGGATTCAAAAATAGGCAAATGAGGGATGCCTGGGTGGCTCAGTCCGTTAAGCATCTGACTCCTGGTTTTGGCTCAGGTCATGATCTCAGGGTCGTGAGACTGAGCCCCGAAGCCCAAGTCAGGCTCCTTGTTGGGCATGGAACCTGCTTACAAGTCTTGCTCTCCTTCTGTCCCTCTCCCACCTCCAGCTCTCTCTCTCTCTCTCTCTCTCTCTCTGATTTTATTTATTTAAGAGAGTGAGAGAGGGCACGAATGGGGAGGGAGGCAAGCAGAAGTGGAAGAAGCAGACTCCCCACTGAGCAGGGAGCCTGCTGTGGAGGTCAATTGCAGGACCCTAAGATCATGACCTCAGCTGAAGACAGATGCTTACTTAGCCAACTGAGCCACCCCCAGGTGCCCCTCCCTCCCTCCCTCCCTCCCTCTCTCGCTCTCAAAAAAAAAAAAAGGGAGATTTTATTTATTTATTCATGAGACACACAGAGAGAGGCAGAGACACAGGCAGAGGGAGAAGCAGACTTCATGCAGGGAGCCGGAGGTGGGACTCCGGGATCATGTCCTGGGCTGAAGGCGGCACTAAACACCGCCCCCCCCAACATTACTCATCCTTAAAGAAATGCAAATCAAAGCCACAAGGCGATACTCCTTTGGACTGCATGGGATGGCTACCATCAATGAGGCAGAAAGTAAAGAGTGTGGGTGACGATGTGGTGAAATGGGAACCCTCATGAAACTACTGGTACGAAGGTAAGATGATGCAGGCAACTGTGGAACTAGTATGGCAGTTTCTCAAAAAAATTAAAAATAGTATTGCCACATGATCATTGAATCCATTTTTGGGCATATATGCCAAAAAACTGAAAGCAGGGTCTCAAGGAATATTCCTACAGCTATGCTGACAGCATTACTCACATCTGTAAAACGTGTGAGCAACATGGGTGTCCACTGCCAGATGAATGGCTACGCAAAATGTGGGGCATCATACACTGGAGTGTGACCCAGCCTTAAAATGCTAGGAAATTCAGGGGCACCTCAGTAGTGCAGTCAGTTGAGCATCCAACTCAATTTTGGCTCAGGTCATGATCTAAGGGTCGTGAGATGAAGCCCCACGTCAGGCTCCACACTCAGCAGAGTCTGCTTGAGATTTTCTCTCTTTCCATCTCTCTCTGTCCCACCCATTTGTGTTCTCTCTCTAAAATAAATAAAATCTTAAAAAAAAAAAAAAAAGCTAGAAAGTTCAGACATGTTCTACAACACAGGAGAGTGTTAACATTATGCTAAGTGAAATAAACCAGTCACAAAAAGACAAATATCGTTTGACTCCATTGATATGAAGTACTTGAAAGTAATCAAAATCACAGAGACAAAGTAGGGCAGCCCTGGTGGCGCAGTGGTTTGGTGCTGCCTGCAGCCTGGGGTATGATCCTGGAGACCCGGGATCGAGTCCCACGTCGGGCTCCCTGCATGGAGCCTGCTTCTCCCTCTGCCTGTGTCTCTGCCTCTCTCTCTGTGTTTATGAATAAATAAATAAGATCTTTTTTTTTTAATTTTTTTTTATTTATTTATGATAGTCACACAGAGATAGAGAGGCAGAGACACAGGCAGAGGGAGAAGCAGGTTCCATGCACCGGGAGCCCGACATGGGATCCGATCCCGGGTCTCCAGGATCGCGCCCTGGGCCAAAGGCAGGCGCCAAACCGCTGCGCCACCCAGGGATCCCAATAAATAAGATCTTAAAAAAAAAAAAAGTAGAGTGTGGTGGTTGTCAGGGGCTGGAGTGAGGAGGGAGAGATGGGGAATTACCGTTTAATGGGTATAGTTTCAGTTTTGCAAGATGAAGAGTTCTGGAGATAAAGATAAGTGGGGATGGTAGCACATTATGAATGTTTAATACCACTGAACTCTATACATAAAACTGGTTAAGATGGTAAATATTTTTATATGTTTTTTGTCTCAAAAAACAAAAGGCAAGGGCTTTATCTCTCTCTGTATTATAGCTATCCAAATCTTTGGGGACAGTTTCAGACTAATACAGTCCCCATGGGAGTCATCCCATCATGCCTGGAGAACATGTGACCAGCTCACAGTCCCTACCTGGTAATATGAAGCCCTTGGCTAAGAAAGAACTGAGGGAGGGGATCCCTGGGTGGCTCAGGGGTTGAGCATCTGCCTTTGGCCCAGGTCGTGATCCTGTGGTCCCGGGATTGAGTCCCACATCGGGCTCCCTGCATGGAGCCTGCTTCTCCCTCTGCCTGTGTCTCTGCCTCTCTGTGTGTTTCTCATGAATAAATAAATAAAATCTTTTTTAAAAAATGAAAGAAGTGAGTGACAAGGGAGGGCCAGATCTAGACTTCATAATGGGCAACTACAGAAAGTACTGTTCTAGGCACATACAGACAAAATTCTGGGATGGACACCCTGTGAGAACAGGAGAAGGAATAAAAATATCTGGAAGAGACACAGAGGCCATTCAGGAGGACAGGAGGAACAAGAGAATGAAATCTTCTAGACAGCAACGGGGAGGAGAGTGGCCAGAGGGGCTGGTCTGCCAAACCAAACGCTGGGGTAGGGCAGGGAAGGCAAAGAAACATCTGGTGTGGTCATCCGGAGGTCAACAACGCTCTGCCAATTAAGTAAGGCCATTGATTGGCTCTGGTTTCTCCATCAGAATTGATGAGCTTGGATTAGACCAGATAAGGCCAAGAGGTTCATCGCAGAAGAACTGCCCTGTCTCGTGACAACTGCCCAGAGTACCGTGCGAAAAGAGCTTGAGGCCACACCTGCGCTTGTTGGGAAAGGAGCCCATGATGGATTAGCTGCGTCTGCTGAGGGCATGATGGGAAGGCACTGGGTGATTCCTAAGGGCCAGTCCGACAACAAGAAACACTATTTCAGGGGTGCCTGGCTGGCTCAGTTGGTGGAGTATGCGACTCTTGATCTCAGGGTCAGAAGTTCAAGCCCTGTGCTAGGTATAAAGATTACTTAAAAATAAAATCTTAAAAAATAAAAAAAGGGTTGGGGGGGTGCCTCAGTTGCTCAGTCAGTTTAGAGTCTGACTTTTGATTTGGACTTGGGTCGTGAGATCAAGCCCTACCTAGGGCCCCCACAATTCGGGGGAGGGGGTGTCCGCTTGAGATTCTCTTCTCCCTCTCCTGCTCTTGCATGCTCTCTTGCTCTAAAATAAATAAATCTTAAAAAAAAAAAAACCACTATTTCATGGTGCTCACTTCTTACCAAGCTTACTGTAAATTTTTTCAAAAGATTTTATTTATTTGACAATTTTTTTTTCAGTTTACTTATTTGCCCCACAAGCTTACTATAATTGATTACAGATTGGAATTAACTCTAAAATCCAATCTGGGGGATCCCCGGGTGGCTCAGCAGTTTAGCGCCTGCCTTCAGCTCAGGGCATCATCCTGGAGACCCGGGATCGAGTCCCACGTCGGGCTCTCTGCAGGGAGCCTGCTTCTCCCTCTGCCTATGTCTCTGCCTCTCTCTTGCTATGTCTCTCATGAATAAATAAATGAAATCTTTTAAAATCCAATCTGTTTCTTCAACATTTTTTAAAGGACCAAGACAGAAAGGGCCCTCAGAGGTAAATAAAAGAATAGTGATCTCCCACGTATTCTTTTCTTTTGAGGCTCTGAGAAACAGAGAATGTAAAGAAGGGTTTGGCCCTTCAGAGGGTTCTGGGAGGCCCAGACCAGAGCAGATGGTTTTCCTATCCAAGGAGAGCCCTAGGAGGGGCACCTGGATGGCTCCGTCAGTTAAACCCTTCAGCTCAGGTCATGATCTCAGGGTCCTGGGATCAAGTCCCATGCTGGGCTCACTGCTCAGCAGGGAAACCTGCTTCTCCCTCTGCCCTTCTCCCCTCTTGTGCGTGCTCTCTCTCTCTCACTCGCTCTAATAAACAAATAAAATCTTTAAAAAAAAAAAGAAGAAGAAGAAGAAGAAGAGCCCTAGAACACTTTATGCACCCTTCCTCTAGAATAAGGGGACACCAGACAAGAAGGTTCACCCCTTACTTACACAGCACCCTGTGTGGATTTTGAAAAGGTGGCCTCCAGAAGTGGGTGGAAAGAACCCATTCCTGAAACCACAGGGACCTTTTACACTGTATTACAAGAAGAACAGCTGCACGTACTCATCTACAGAAATGCACTCAGGTATGACATGCTCACAGCCAGGGCAGGGGTGGGGAGTTTCTAAACAACACCCAGGGCCACAGACACACTGCACCAGCACACTCAGGCAGTGAGTGTTCCTCTTGGCAGCCACCCCACTCCCACCAAATAAAGGTGAAACATCTTTCTTCCTAAAAACCCCTGTAACAAAGGCTTCCTTCCATCATGTTCTAGTTTCACACCTACTATTTCAGCCAATCTAGTGCTCCCATTTACCTTCAACTTGAGTGCAGAGCCAATCTCACATTCTAACATTCAGGTCATTCTTTCCTCAAATGCAGCAAGAAGAGCTTTCCCCACCCCCCTGAGGCAAAATCTGGCCACACAGCGTCTTCAAAGTGCCCCAAGTCGACCTCAGGAAACGGGGGAGGAAATCAGAGAAAGTATTTCAAATGCACAAAGGGATGTGGGTTATCTTTTGCACACAGGCGGCCCTCGGGAGAGAAAGTAAGATCTTGAGTAACAAGAGAAAATATTTCAAGGGAGGAAAAGCCAAAATCCACATCCACAACCACAGAGCACAGCAAATGAAACCAGAGCATAGCAGCCCCCAAAGATCCCAGCCTTCTCCTGGCCCCTGGTCCACTGGCCATCTGCTAGCAGCCCTGACAGCGAACACGTCCAGCCCCCTTCCCGTGGACAGGGCACCCCCAGGTCTGCACCACCGTGCCTGCTGTCCCCAGCCCTGGCACAAGCCACACACGGTTCAAGTGTAAATAAGTGCTCAATCCACATTTTCCAGTTACCTTCAGCTGCCTCAGAGCTAGTGAGGACCCCTGGACTGCCCGGCCCTGACATGGTACAGATGTCCAGAGGAGGTCTGGTCGAACCAGGTCACAGTGAGAGCTGGAGACGGTGCCAAGGCCAGCTTCAGGGCCCCTCATCACCACAGAACCGTGCATAATAGAAATAACTGCTGTGGAAAGGCTGAACCGTGTCCCTTCCAAAATTCAGAGCTTAAGCCCTAACTCGCACTACCTGAGCATGTGACTGTGTTAGAGGGTAAAAGAGGTGATTAACGTGAGGTCAGTAGGGTGGGCCCTAAAACTTATAAGTGGAGGAAATCAACACAGGCGTGAGCACACACCCACGAGGACACAGAGGAGACACTCACCTACAGCCATGGAGGGTGGCCCAAGAAATCAACCTGCCCACACCTTGATCTGAGTCTTCTAGCCTCCAGGGCTGCGAGACAATAAACAGCTGTGGTGTGAGCCGACCAGTCCGGGGTACTTTGTTATGGCACCAATACAGTTGCTACTGTGCCAGACTCTGGGCTACCTTTTCCAGTACAGACACCTAGCACAGCGCCAGCCATGAGAGACCATCAAATTACTGTTATCTTTACTTAAATCTCACAGCACTCCAGCAAAGAGGTATTGCAATTAGCCCCTAGGGACACACAAGGACCCTGAAGCTCAGAAAAATTAAGGAACAAGCCCTCGATCATTCAGCTGCACCCACCTCCAAGCCCTGCACCCTTTAACTATGGTTGAGCTGCCTCTAAACCAAAACCCCTCTGCCCTTCCTCACCCACTCAGCAGTCACAGTATGATCCCCGGAACGGCTTCGCCTACCTACATGACCACTGTCTGAGGCCACTGAGCCTTTCTCCCCAGCCTTTCTGCTCCCAGCAGATACTCAGGTTTTGTTTTTTGTTTTTTTTTAATTTTTATTTATTTATGATAGTCACACAGAGAGAGAGAGAGAGGCAGAGACACAGGCAGAGGGAGAAGCAGGCTCCATGCGCCGGGAGCCCGATGTGGGATTCGATCCCCGGTCTCCAGGATCACGCCCTGGGCCAAAGCCAGGCGCCAAACCGCTGCGCCACCCAGGGATCCCCAGATACTCAGGTTTAAGGGAACTCAGGCTTTCTACCTTGTTACAGTTCTGGGATCTTCCCTCCCCCCCCCCACCCCCGCTTTTTTTTTTTTTTTTAACAAGCATTGCTTTGATAATCAGAAAAAAAAATTATTATTAAGGAAAAAACATTAGTACAGTTAAGGAATTCTACAGAATCTTCAGGCTGTGTGCAAATAAATAATAAAAAGGAATATATTTGGAAAGACTATTATGAATAAAAAGGGGGTTATAAAACAACAAAAACAAAAACAAGCAGTCCTTGCCAGCATCCTATCAGCTGAGATAAGATAAAGGACTCAATGGGGCAGAAGGGAGAAGACCCCGCAACCAAGTCCCAGCCAGGTCACCTCCAGAAAATATCTATTTTTAAAAGCACGTTCCATTTCATCAAATTTCAGAAAAACAAAGAAAGAGACCTTGAGGGGCAGACAGGCAGGCTCCTAAGCCACTCGCAGCACGCGTGCTTGCAGCTCAGGCGATGGTCGCCCGTGGCCAGCCAGTGATTTTCATTGGAAAAATTCAGATCTCAAGTGACAGACGGGACTCAGCCAGGGAGCCCCCATCAGCATGCAGCCCAGCGAAGCGCCAACGTTCATATTTCCTACAGCCTGCTGGGCCCCCAACGTCTTAGTTAAAATGGAAACTGTCAGACAGGATTTTGTGCAAATATGCACTTTCCTTGGGGGCAAACATTCTAAGTCTACAACTTGTTCTTTCATTTTCCGAGCTTTCTGTCCATGGCGACAACATCAAAGATGGGAGAGGCGGGTGGGGAGGGCGGTTGGGAGCACCAGGAGGACGGAGCAAACGCAAAGTGCAGGAAGAGCCGGCTGAGTTACTAGAAGATAAAATGTGCTCAGCCCCTCACAGTCCTGGAGAAATGACCTCGCGGGGCCCCTCCTTTTGCAGCTCCTGCGAGCACGGCCCAACTGTGTTAGCACATCTTGCCTCCAGATGACCTGAGAGGGGAAATACTATGAAAGAATATGCAAAAAAACAAAAAAGTTTCAAGGGGTGGGGGCAAAAAAAACCCTACAATAACAGGAAAAGCAGAAGTCCCATCTGAATGGAATCAGAGGAGCAAGTTCAAACTACTACTAATGTCCATCAAGGAAAACTGTTGGATGCAGTTTTAGTTAATGATACTGATTCTTCTGGAACATTCTTAAAGACTTTATTTATTTGAGAGAGAGAGAGAGAGAGGGAGAGAGAGAGAGGGAAAGAGAGCGCACAAGGAGCGGGGCGGAAGCAGAGGGAGCAGATGCTCCACTGAGCAGGAGCCCAATATAGAGTTCGACCCCAGGACCCTAAGATCATGACCTGAGCCAAAACCAAGAGTCAGATAGTCAACCAACCGAGCCAGCCACCAGGTGCCTCTGGAAACCTTTTAAAGAGCCAGCCATTTTTTCATAGTAAGATCATTCACTGGAGCCTCGTCCGATAGCCTCAAAACACAGCGAGGCGTGTGCCCAAATTCACCTTTCTGCATCGGTGCCTGTGGGGCAAGTGGAGTCCTGAGGGCAGGATGTCCAGCCCAGCGCCTGCTACTAAATACATCTTCCCCACAAGTTTCATACTTTCAACCCAGTTAGACCACGTCACCTCATGTTTACCAAGTTCCCTTGAGGTGTGTGGTCTTTTGAAATGTGTGGTATGTTTGGGGTTTGCGTTTGGGTGGGGGAGTTTAGAAAGATTCCTTCAAGATAATTGAGAAAGAATTGCCCAAATTGAAACATTCAAATCTCCTAGAGTCTCATTTCTCCTCTGTTGGCATCTCAAGGAGACATGGTAAAAACCCTGCCATGAAGAAGGGTCACAACCTACAGGGGACCTCCCAGGCCTATGCCAGGTAGAAGAACCCATGAAGTTCCCTGATTCAGTCACTAGAAAACCACCAGAGAACACTGTCTTCGACAGCAACCGGAAGAGGAGAGGAGTGGTCCCTGCAACTCTGTGTCCCACCCCCATCATCAAGGAAATGAGGTCCACTGTGGGCTTCCCAGCTCAGACTTGGCTGCCTTGGGCCCCACCCAGCCCAGCAGGCCTGCGTGTGCAGCCACCTCACCCATGCTGACGGCCACTCTGTCCACCAGCTCACCACAAAGGCCACTTGTTTCCCATGAGTGCCCAGAACAGTGGCTCAACCAGTTGGCCCAGTCGGGGACCACGGTCCTGGTAGATGGGTGGTGACAAGGGCTCACTGTGGCCTCAAGAGACAATTAGCAAGACAGTGTCAAGTTACCAAGCACCTGCCAGGCTGGGAGACTGTAGGATTCAGCGTCCAAACCCAGGAAGGGTCAGGCAGGGTCAGCTGCAGGCTATTTCACCTCCATCTCTGTCCCTCTACAATAAGCATTAGGTCCTCTGACACTGGGAGCAAAAGAAGAAAGGTGCTCACAAGGAGTTGATGTCACATGAACAATCTTGGGGTGCAAGGTAGAAGAGTAGAGTCTTCCAAGAGGATGCTCGGAAATGTGTAGGGACACAGTCCAGTAGACATATGATGGAGAGGGGCACCACCAGCCCCCAGTGGGTGGAGACCAAAGATAATGAGCATCTGAAAAGTGCAGGAAGATCTGAAAGCCAACAGCGCCTGCTGAGACACGCAAAGCCAATCCCATCTCTCCCAGCTGTTAGCCACACCTGAACCACCACACTCAGCATAAAACCAAAGCAAACGGAGGACAGAGGAAAGAACGGAGAGTTGCAAAAAAAGGAATAAATCAAAGCTCTGGAGGAACAGACTACCGTCTTTACATGCCCAAAGGGTGATGAGGAGGAAAAGGAGAAACTCAGAGGCAGACTGGGGCCAAAAACCAGGAGATAACAAGCGGCAGGATCCACCAATGAGAAAGGCAAGCCGCTTCTCAACATGGGGTGCCCCCACCCTTGCTGCCCCTGAGCCACAGCAAGATGCTACCCACCAGGACTGCATGACATCTTCAGCTGCTGGGAACTCCTGACAACGAGAGCCACACAGGTGCCCACATCTACCACCCAAGCATCGCTCAGAGCTCAAAAGCTTTCACTGGCCCCCAGATTCACCTCGAGTCTCTAGGGTCCCAGCTCCACCACCTACCACCACGGGCAAGGTACCTAACACCTGTCTGCACCTCTACTTCCTCACCTGCAAAGGCCCGGGAGGATTAAGAGAATAACAAATGTAAAGTGTCTCAACATCAGAGCCATTCGCACATGTTGGGATATCGGTGGGGGGCACCAATCCCCAGAGCGCTTCCCAGAGCCCAGCTGTGCCATCTCCAAGCTCCCAGCAACCGCTGGCTGCAGAATAAAGCCTGCCTGCAGGCTGGCATTCAAGAGTCTTGGACCCAACTGCTGCCCACCCCCACCCAGCCCGCCAGCCAGGCTGCGGGCCCACGTGCTCATCACTCCCTGCCCGTGGGCACACTTCTGCCTCCACCAACCATCACCACCACCTCCACCAGAGAGCCCCAGCCATCCCTCCAGATCCAGCTTTAAAGGCGCCCTTCTCCAAGGAGCCTTCCCCATCCCTCCATCTGGAAATCTCCTATCCTATCATGACCTGCTTGTACTTGCTTATGGTTCTAACCACCGTCTGCCAGCCAGGCTCTGCCCATGAGGCTGAGGACCAGGGCCGGCGTCAGGGTGCACAGCCCGTGCAGCCTCACGAACCCACACCCAGCTTCATGCTCCACTGTCCTCACCTTGGTTCTTAGTGATTTATGAGCAGGGGCCCTGCATATTCAACTTGCACCAGGCCAGAAATTAAGTATCCAGTCCTGCCGATGACAGCCCAAGGAAGAAGATTTAGCTAACCTCTCTCATCCCCACAGCACCCAGTACTACTTGTGACACCGGAGGGAGTCAGGGAGGAAAGGAGGTGAGAGTCCGGGTATCTCCACTCTGTGAAGATAGTGAAGGTACATCCTTGCCACCCCGGGCGGCCCACTCACACACGGCAAGCTAACTTTCCTACCTTTCTCCTTCCCTCCCGCCCTCCTGCCCCCTAGTCCTCACACAGCAGAGAAAAGAACAACTCCCCTTAGCTCATTCTCTATACTCATGTTCCCCTCTGGTCCCCACTACACATCACTCCACAGGACACCATGAAAAAGGCCCTTGGACCCAAATGAAGATGTAGCATCTCGGTGCTTCATCTTAATCAGAAACTGGTTTGCTGAAAAGCTCACTCTCTGAGGAGCTTCAGGAGGCAGGAACACAGACTCAAGAGGCATCTGGCTCCACCACTTGCTGACTGTATAACCTTGGCCAACCTTCTGAGGATGAGGCCCAGAAAGAGGAAGCCCTAGGGAGACAGGGTCCCTGGAACCTCCCGGTCCTTCAAACCTGGTCCCAGCCCTGCCCCCTGCTGTGGCCTGGTTCAGGGACTCAAGGTCACAGTGAGCACCTCTCACAGCCCACGAGCCCCAGATAAGGCCTTAGGAACCAGGGATGGGACACCCCAGCCAATGGAATCACATCCGGTCCTGGCTCAGATCCACAATAGCACATCTGACACGTGCCCTCAATCCCTCTCTACCCTGTGACCCATAAGCAGCCTGCTGGCACCAACACACAGCCATAAGCCAAACCAACTTGTGTGAAAAACATTTCCTGGCCATACAAAACAAATGTATTTGGCCCATCAGGGAATGAGTAATTGTTTGTGAAAAGAGATATAGAACCCAAGAGACTCCTCTCTATCTGACTTGGGAGCACCTTAAACATAAAATTCTGGTTGACGCTAGGTGGGTCTTCACCTCCAGGATGACACTCCTTTCACGAAGAGTCACAGAATGTAAAAGACAGAAGGGACGCCAAATATCAAGTAGTCCAATGCACCCATTTGACAGATGGGGAAACTGAGGTTCCAGCAGAGTCAGGATTGCCTATGTCTGCACTCCCAGAGCCCCACCCTGCTCTGCGGGGACACTGCACCTGCCCATTGTATCAGCGCGGACTCTTTACAAGCTGCCACCCACACAAGACCGAGTTCTCTGTGACCAGGGTGTTACCTTTCTCGCGTCTGCTGCTCCGGCATCTCCCACAGGACCAGGCAAGCATCTGTGCTCAATAAACAATCCGTGGACAAATAAACGACCCACAGAGGTATTCCAGAGCCACAGAGCGGGGCAAACAAAGCTAAATCTGGAGCCCTGGCTTCATGCTCTCTATTCCGACTGAATGCAGTGCTGGGCAACTGGGTGAAGGAACACGAACCATCGGGTGACAAGAGCAGTATGCTGAGTGCGGCAGGGTTAGGGCACCGGCCTGGAGGCCACACCTGCTTCCAGCCCTGCCTCTGACCCGGGTGTGCGGGTCACGTGACCACACGAACAGCCCACTCTGAACGGAGGATGAACAAATCTCACCTCGCCTGCCTGCCTGCCTCCAGTACCAGAGCAAGGCGAGAGAAGGAAAGTGCACGCACACCGAGGACAAGGCACCACCCCGTGGGGCTGAGCTCCCCAACAATGCTGCATCTCCCCGACGCCCCAGCTCCTTACGCCTCCCATAACCCTGGTAAGCAGCAGGAGCAGAAGCATCAGCCCGCTGCACAGCTGGGAAAATAAGGCAGCAAGAGGCTGGGCCTGCAGCGCCCCTGGAAACCCGGGTGCTGGCTCCTGCTCTAAGGACTGCCCCAGCGGCGGGGAAGGCTTCCAGGAGTGCCTGCCCCCAGGCAATCAACACCTGCCAATCCCACATCTCACAGGGCAGCAACTCCTGGCTGTGAAGTGCCAAGTCCATGGCCAGTCCCTGGATGTACCAGCTGTGGATGGTCCAGGCCCTGGGGCAGAAGGACAGAAGTCCGAGGAAGCTCAGATGGCCAAGTAAAAAATAACCAAAGAAGAGCCACACCCTGTGGCCTAGAAATCACCACAGACACCATTACCTGGTTTACCAATTCTCCCAGGAGAAAACATTATTTCTAGCAGATGGGGAGGAGGTGGGGGGGACAGCTTTAGATCCCACCTACCCCCTAGGCCTGAGCTGGGGAGCCCCCCCCCCCGCCCCGTCTCCTCTCCTAACATGGCCATCTTGGGTCCAGTCTACCAATCAGTATACCAATAGAGTGATTTCTCTATTTCTCAGGCAACTACAGCAAGCAGGCAAAATCTGTTTTAAGACTATTTATTAGAGAGAGCACACACAAATGGGGGGGGGGGGACAGGGAACAGGGGGAGAAGCAGACTCCCCACTGAGCAGGGAGCCCTACATGGGGCTCAATCCCAGGACCCTGGGATCATGACCCGAGCCAAAGACAGACACTTAACCAACTGAGCCAGCCAGGTACCCCAAAATCCCTGTTTCTAAACCCCAGACCACTGTGGGGTGGAAGATGGTGAAGAAATGCCATGCCTATCTGCACCACTGAATGGTGGTTAGAGTTTCCATCACAAACTGAGAATCTGGATAGTAGCCTGCGTGTGTAGAAGGACACGCCATGGGACGCCTCGGTGGCTCAGGGGTTAAGCGTCTGCCATTGGCTCAGGGCGTGATCCTGGTCCCGAGATCGAGTCCTGCATCGGGCCTGCTTCTCCCTCTGCCTGTGTCTCAGCCTCTCTCTCTCTCATGAATAAATAAAATCTTAAAAAAAAAAATTAAGAAGGACACGACATGTGCACATACAAACTGATCAGATGTCCACACACCAAGGAGAGTGTCCCAGAGGGGTGGTCAGGTGGTCAGTGTCCCAGAGGGGTCACCAGGGTGACTCTGAAGCCCAGCCCCTGCCGGGAATCCCAGCTCAAACACATCCTGTGTGACTCAGGGCACCTTCTATAACCTCTCTGTGCCTCACTTTCCTCTCCCATAAAACAGGGATAATAAAAGTACCTACCTCCCAGGGTTTCTGTGAGGATGAAACAAGATAACATTTGGCACGATGCTTGGCATACAATCAAAGCTCCATTTTCCCCCAGCACAATGTTAATAGGGTTGCCTCTGGGATTCTGTGTGCCTTTCCTTTTTCTTCTTCATTAATTGAATTTTCTACATGAATGTGCATGCTTTATTGTCAACAAAGAATAAAGCTTCTTTTTTTTTTTTTTTTTTTTTTTCTGAGATAGGGTAGAAAGAACAAGTCATAATCCCAAGTAACCCTTTCCTCGAAACACAGTCCTAAAGTGGCCTTCTCCTTGCCGGTCTGTTTTCAGGGGGTCTTCTTGTTTTCTGCTCCCTGACTCTCGCTATACCTCTTCTCTATTCGTGTGCATCCAGTAAGACTCAAGCCAGGCCTTGTCCCAGAAGCTCCTCCCATGGGCACACACTGCAACCTTCCTGCTCTAGGGCATCACCGTTCCCTACTCTTGCCCTCCCCTCTCTGGCATTTGGCCCCCACACTCCCACGCCCCCACTCTCCAGAGCAAGCTGGTCTTATACCCGTCTCTGACAGTTTCCAGGGGGATGCACTTGCCAGAGCACTCCACCCCGCCATGGACGGTCTCAAGGGCAGGCCCACCTCCTTCCATTGCAATTTCAAAGCACTCACTCAACTTCTGCTCTGGAAACCTCATGACAACCCTCTGGATTGTGGATGAAGGGTTCAGGAGTGAAAGGAATGAGACAGTCCCACAGCTGGACTTAAAACCAGTCCAACCGATTCCAATCGAGGACTCATTCTCGGTTCTAAGGGAGACCTACAGCAGGACCCTCGGGCCAACAGAGAGGCCTGGCTCCGTAAGGGCAGGACCACACTGGCCACCGTGGCACCTCTCCTTGCTCTTTCCCTTTCACCTCCTGTGACTGGGCTTTGCAAAGTCCGGGGGAGGGGAGGCAGATGACCCTCCCCGTCCCTCCCCGCTGCTGCAGCAATCAGCCCTTCTGAGGGTGTCCAGAGCTAAGGAGGCCAGTGACCCCACACTAAAAGGGGAGGGGGGAGGAGGAGGTTCTGAGCTTTATAGAAGACAACACTAGTTTTTCTCTGTTTTACGTCAAATGACCTGTAACACTCCAGGCAATGGTATATTTGAGCCCTGGGTACTTAAAAGAATTTAGCGGGACAGTTTAAAATGTCCAGACTTGGAGGTGTCAGATTTCATAAACCTAAGAAATTCAGAACCCATATGCAGACCTCAAACTGGGACACTGGAAAGGTCTCTCCAATGTTCAGACCACAGATCCGATTTAAAAAAAAAAGAAAAGAAGAAGAAGAAGAAGGCAGATCTCCCAGGCCCCTCCCAAGTTTCCAGAACTCTAAGACTGCCTAGGGGATACGGATGAGTAATGTATATACGTACGCATCTGTGTTACAACACAGCGCCCTAACAAAGATATGTCAATCACTGATAATCAAGTTTATAATCCAGGTTTTTAAGAATAACATTAGCATAACAACCAAATACAACGTGTTTATTAGAGGCTCAATTTTTAAAAAACAATAAAGGCATGTTTAGGACAAATCGGGGAGACTTGAAAAGGACTGCATAGTAGAACATACTGGATCAGTGTGGAATTCCTCGGGTGCGATAGCGGTGGCGTGTCATGTAGGAGCATGTCCTGGGCCACACGTGACACACACTTCAGTGTTCAGGGGTGAGGTGTCCTCATGTCCACCATTTTTTTTTTCCAAGCAAATGAGTAAAAACAACTGTATATGACTATACAGACAGTAACCAGGTAAAAAAGCCAATGTGGCAGGCTGTTATCCACTGATGAATCTAGGTGACATCTGTACAGATGTTTACTGTACTACTCTTCCAACTTTTCTGTGTACTAGAAAATTTACAAAACAAAATATTGGGGAGGGCAGAAATACTGTTAGAAATTTGTTTAAAATAAAAATATGAAGAAAAATAAAATGATTCAGGATACCACCGCCTAGATCATTTTTTTAAATTATTGCTACTTTATTGGTGATTTAAAAATAGGTGAGTGGGGCGCCTGGGTGGCTCAGCGGTTGAGCGTCTGCCTTTGGCTCAGGTTGTGATCCCGGGGTCCTGGGATCAAGTCCCATATCAGGCTCCGCATGGGGGGCCTGCTTCTCCCTCTGCCTGTGTCTCTGCCTCTCTCTGTATCTCATGAATAAATAAATAAAATCTTTAAAACAAAATAAATAAATAAATAAAAATAGGTGAATAATGATGCATGTTTTACCTACACAAGAGGGAAAATACTCTGAAAACATTTTTTTCCTCTAATTAAGCGAATGTTTAGGCAAATAATAAAGAACAAATTCTATTGTACAGTTTATTAGTGGTAATAATGACTTGAAGGAAGGAAGGAAGGAAGGAAGGAAGGAAGGAAGGAAGGGAGGAAGGGAGGGAGGAAGGGAGGGAGGGGAAGGAAGGAAGGAAAGGGAAGAAAGGAAGGAAGGAAAGGGAAGGAAGGAAAGGATTCCCAAAATAAGGGCCTGTCCAATGATGGGCAACATGGGAAGAAGCTTGGAAATATTTTACCAAAATATTCTGGCCCCCCTGCCTGTGGGTCCCCTGAAGGCTCGGGAACGCAGGGCAGGCCCTTCATCTCCACTGCCCACAGGCAGTACGGCCGTCTGGGGTTGCCCAGAGAGCCTCAGGAGCCCTGTGACCACCAACTCAGGGCCCCCGAGACCACTCACGGCCATGCCAGCTCAGAAGGAGCAACTTCCCCCCCAGACTCACAGCTCCTGAGGAGCCGAACAGCCTCCTGCATCAGCGACATGGAACCACAGTGCAGCTGGGCTGAGCTGGGCCCGCACCCCTCCACCCGCCCCCTCCCACCAGCCTGGACTCTGTTTCCTCGCCTCTACCCTGCCCCAGCACACTTCACCTGCAGCTCCAGGGGACTTTGCCTTCCTCAGACAGGAAGGGAGGAAAAGGAAAACGAATCCTATGGAATTGCTCACTGGGGACTTTACAACCTGTCCCCAGAGGAGACAGGGGGCAGAGAGGCCATCTGAGGAGGGCAGCCGGCCGCAGGAGGGACAGGAGCAGAGGGCAGCGAGCGGAGAGGCCGAGGCGCCCAGCAGCAGTGCTGGGAGCACCTGCCCGGGGCCCGCCACGACCTGCTGGTTAAAGGCAGCAAAGGGCCGCTCCTCCTGCCAACGGAGTTATCTTTTAATCCAACCCCCGGATGACACCACCTGGCATGGGCACAGGAGCAGCTCCCGAGGGCGCACGAGTCACGAGGCTGGGCCCCGGGTCTCTCCTTTCGGGCTGGGGCTTGCCTGGGCGCCCTCGGACGCAGGGCCCCTGCCCCGCCCCCCCCCAGGCCCAGCCATGGTCAAGCCTGTGCTGGCCGGTGGCCGCGGGAAGGGCCTCCAGGCGCCCCCTGCCAAGGCCGGGCCTCAGGCCTCAGGCCTCAGGCCAGGGCGAGGCGGCAGCCTGGGGGCTTCTGTCACCGGGACGCGGCCCCAGGACAGCTGCCATCGGCAGCCACCGCGTGGGCCGCTCTCAGGGCCTGCGGGCACTTGGCACGTGGTGGCGACCCCAGACTCACGGGCTCACTCCTGTCCCCGCGCGAGGGCCGAGGGGCCGGGCCGCCCGGGAAGGACGCAGGGAAGGAGGGGCGGGGAGGCGAGCTCCTCAATGGGGACTCGCCTTCCCGCAGCCGCGCAGCCCAGGCTGCCGTCCAGCCTCGCCAGGCTCGGGGCCCACGGCCTCCAGAGGCAACCGGCCCGCCGCTGACGGCCTCCGTGCGCCCGGCGCTCTTCCTTGGGGGCAACCCACGCAGCGCGGTGAGACTGAGAGCCAAAACCCCAAGTCTAACAGCTGCTCCGTTTCCCAGCCCCTCTCGGCGGGTGTGCCCCCTGAGCGCCAACCGCAGGGGTAAAACCCTGACTCGCCAGCTTGGGACTCTGGGCAAGTAACCCCCCTCCCTGTGCCTCCGTCCCCTCTCCCATAAATGGGGACAGTAACAGCCCCGCATCTCCTGGTCGTGATGAGCCCTGAGACGTCAACATAAGCTCCCTCGCACACACCAAAAGTGGTCAGTAAGTGTGCACTAAGGCTGCCGTCACGCCAACCATCGCCATCATGGCCTGTTCCACAGGCTCCAGCCCAACCTTTGGACACGCATCCCCCTTTCTCCTGACCAGACCCGAGCCCCACAAGTATTCAGTTCTGTAGCCTCCCTTAGGGTTAACCGGCTCCCTGGGAGCACATCTCAACATCTACCCTCTCCTGGCAAAACCACTGCCCAGCGCTCAGGCAGGCCATCCCAGCAGCCCACTGGAGCTGATGGACGCGACATGCAACAGGGGACCATGTGGGCAGGATCCCTCTCACCCCTCCTGGCGTCAGCCTGTGTTTCTAGCCTCACCACCCCAGACCCCAAGTATCCTTCACCAGACTAACAAAGCTATCTTTAAAACACACACAACTGGGACGCCTGGGTGGCTCAGTCGGTTAAACATCTGCCTTCAGCTCAGCTCATGAACCCAGGATCCTGGGATGGAGCCTAGCTCAGCGGGAAGCCTGCCTCTCCCTCTGCCCTTCCCCTGCTCCTTCTCTCTCCCTCAAATAAATAAATAAAATCTTTTTCTTAAATAAATAAAAACACACAAACACTCAAGTAAATAGATATAATCTTATTAATCCCAGGCTCCACAACTCTCCATGGCTCCCATGGCCTATGAGATCAAGTCAGGAAGTCTCACCCTAGTACTGGAAGGAGGGAAACAAATACTTATGGAGCACATGATTCTGTGCCAAGCTCTGGGCTACATACTACACATTTTCTGTGTGTTACACCATTTAATAACTTCCTCTAAGGTTGGTCTGGTTACTTCATCTCACAGGGGAGGAAGCCAAGGCTCCGAAATATTGAGCCTCGTGGCCTAAGCCACACAACAGAGAAGCGTCAGAAGCAGACTTGGGAGGCCAGGGCCACAGCCTGAGCCCTGCCCTCTCCAGCCCCTCCCTGACCGTCCAGTCACCACGGTGCCCACGACGACGCAGCACGCCAGGCTCTTGGCTCACTGCTCTTTCCTCCCTTGCCTGGAAGGCACCTACCCAACCCCTGACCATTTCTACTCAGCTCTCAAAGCCCAGCTCTCCAGTTACGCCCTCCATGCAATGGCCCTTGGCCCAACTCTCCCTTCCGTCAGACATCAATCCCTTGCTTGGCTGTGCTTCATGATGCCGTCTCTAACCACATTAGAGCACAACTTACCAGTCCCCCAGCCAGCGGCACCGCTACCTGCTTCGTAACGTAGGTCATTCATCCCACCATCCCAGCTCAGGGTGGTGGCGGGCGTGAGTAAGGGAATGAATGATCTCCCTTCTAGACTTACAGACCAGGAAACAGGACAGTCAGAGGCGGACCTGACCTTTGCAGGGACAACTGGTAAACAGCCTGTCTAGAGTAACCTGCTGGAGATTACACACGGCGAGCAGTTCTTCCTTAGCTGGGGACACCTGAGCTCCAGGGTTAGGACATAGCCCAGCCACAGGTTGATGGCGAAAGGCAGCATCAGTGACTCCGGGGGCCACCCGGCTGGGGGCCGAGCTCCCCGCCTTCTCCACTGCCCCCTGGTGCTCAGGCCCCGGGCCTCCCGGCTCTCTCCCCCTGGACATGGGAGGCAGCAGTCCACAGCAAAAGCAGCTCCTCTCCGCTGACCTGGACAGACTCTGGGGCCTGGAGGGGGCCTCAGCCACCAGCACCCCGCTCCCACGTCGCCTTGGGGAAGTGGCCAAGAGGAGCTCTGCGTCCTGACCCACTTTTCCCAGGGCTCCCTTCCCAGATCTGGCCTGGCCCCAGTGAGATCCTTCTCACCTCGTGACGTCACACACATATTGGTACAGAGAGGATGCCGCCTCACTGAAACCACACTGAGACTCCACCTGACGGTAAGGAAAATGGTGCCTGGAGGTAGGTCCCTGGGCTGTGCTCCTCCGGCGCCCACCAACATCACAGGTGGCCCTCAGGACGGGACAGATGGGCCGCTCTGCTTCCCTTCTCCAAGCAGGTTCACACACGGAGGACACACATGCCCACCCTGAGGTGGGGTCTCCTGCGTGCTGGAAATGTGGATGGGATGCGGAGACCAACCCACCCCCAGGGTGTCTCAGGACCCCCATGGTGAGGCCCAGGAGGCCCATTTTTCAGGAGCTTCAGGGCGGGGGGGGGGGGGGGGGGGGGGGAGGTTCTCAAGAACACTGCCTAGGCCACACCTGGAGAAACCTAGGAGCGACTCAGTCAGAAGCGTCAGCCTGGCAACGTGTGTCAAAAGCCCCAAAGACGTACATGCCCTTTGACCCAGTGGCAGCACTTTCAGGAATTCCCCCTGAAGATATAAAGAAACCCACAAATACCTATGCACGGGTGCCTGGGTCCTCAGTCGGTTAAGAGTGAGCCTTGGGCTCAGCTCATGATCTCAGGGTCCTGGGGTCGAGTCCTGCATCAGGTTCCCTGCTCAGCGGGGAGTCTGCTTCTCCCTTTACCCCTCCTGCTCATGTTCTCTCTCTCTCTCAAATAAATAAAATCTTTAAAAAAATAAAATACCTATTTTTAAAAAACTACACAAATATCTATGCATAAGGACTTTCACTCAAATATGATTTATATTGAAAAATGGGGAATCTGAATCTCCAAGCAGGGGGAACCAGTGACACATAGCATAACAGGGCAATACTGTGCATCCATTAAAAATTATTCCTTTCAGGGGATCCCTGCGTGGCTTAGTGGTTTAGCGCCTGCCTTCAGCCCAGGGCATGATCTTGGAGCCCAGGATCAAGTCCCACGTCAGGCTCCCTACATGGAGCCTGCTTCTCCCTCTGATTGTGTCTCTGCCTCTCTCTCTCTCTCTCTCTCTCTCTCTCTCTCTGTCTCTCATGAATAATTTTTTTAAAAATCTTTAAAAAAAAAAAAGATTCCTTTCTCACTCTTGAAAAAAGAATTGTATAGTGGTTATCTCCACCTAGTAAGATGATCTGCAAACTTATTTTCCTTTTGATTATCTACCTTACCTAAATTCTCTACCATAAACATGGCTAATTACATATTTTTTTAAACCAAGTAACTTTTCTGTTTTAATTATCAGCATCAGGCCTAAAACTTGAAGCCCCACTCAGGCAGAACAAGAAGGATCACAGGGAGCATCTATTTCAACCATGAACGTGATAGAAGGACTCCTTCCCTGCCATGCTTGAAGTTCTACTTGAATACCTCCAGCAGCCAGAAGCTCATTCCCTTCCCTAAAGCAATACTCTCCGGCAATAAAAAAAACGAATCCTTATCCTAAACAGGATTCCTGAAGCTAAAATCCCGTCTCCCCATTCAGTTCGCACTACACAGCATCACATGATCAATGAACACATGGAACAGAGCTGTTTTCTTAATGAACTGACCTACAAGGTGACCACCCATACTTTCCCACTATGACCAAGATGAGAACGTGGGGTTTTGCAAGCATTGCTGACGCCTCTTCACAACACGCGGTTTAAGTCAGCACTGTTCACCTCTTACCTACCACAATTACCTAGATGCTTATTAAAACACCTGCATCCCTACCGAGTCCACTGTTCCGTGAACAGCTGCCCCTGCCCAGTGGCGCAGTATGGGTAACTCTTCTCTGAGGCCACTTTTGGGTGAACCACCTGCTTGAGGTTGCCAGCTCGGCCAAGACACACAGATGCCACACCACCAGAAGCTGAGCAATCAAGCACAACCAAGACAGCACAAAGGCCCTTCCCTCAAAGATAGCAGCCTGTAGGAAAAAGTGAGGTTCTTTCCTCCCCCTCTCATTTTATTTCCTTTTATTCCCATTTCCCTGACCATTCTCCTCTTGCACATCCATAGGCAACCATTCCTTTGTGTTTATGTTGTGTTCTTGCGAAATGGGTATTATCTGTATGATTAATTTACATAATAGCACTGTATTATCCGTCTTGGTTTACTTTGTCACTGGTCACTGTACTTTAAGATCTACCCCTTGGCCATGAGCGTCTCCTCAGTCATTTCAACTGCTGTGGATTGTGGGTCCGGGCCCACCACTGCTCGCATCAGCTCTCCCTAGAATGGACACCACCCTGCAGGGCACTGCAGTGAACCTGTCCCCTCAGGGACCTGTGTGAGAGGCTGGGCGATCTCCCCCCAGGAGGCGGCTACAGGGTCAGGGCTTTGTGGGGACCCTGGCAGAGGCTCCAGGATGGCTGCACCAGCAGGGCTAAGTTTCTGTACCCCCAACACTCTGCTGTGCATGGACAGCATCCAACTTGCTTGCTTGCTTGCTTGAACAGGGAGAGAGCAAGCACGCAAGTAGGGAGTGTGCCGAGGAAGAGACACAAGCTGACTCCACTAGGAGCATGGAATCCAACACAAGACTTGATCCCAGGACCCTGAGATCATGATCTGAGTGGAAATCAAGAGTGGGACACTTAACCGACTGAGCCACCCAGGCGCCCCAGCATCCAGCTTTCTCGTTGCTGCCAGCCCAAGAGGTGGAAAGGAAGAGAGTTCACAATGGATTCTTCACAAACCTGTGAGAACCACACCTGCTAGGAGAACAGCTGGCAGGGCATTTGCTACAGTGAGCGTCAATGGCACTGACTGGAAACAATTGCTCATGAATACAAATCTCCACTGGGAGACCTCGCTGCCCTGAGCTGTCACAGTCTGCTGGAGCATAAACATCATGCACCAGCTTGCAAAATGCCATGGAATTGCCTGCTCCACTCGGTTGGCAGAGGGTCCTCCCGAGGGAGCCTACTGTGGAGGGGTGGGAAGCAACAGAGTGCAGCTCTCACTTTTTTATCTGCACTCACACGGTCCTCCTCCTGCTGCTGGTTACTCACGGCTCCGGGCACATGTGACTCCCCATGTGATTGAACAGCACCTGAAGCAGCCTATACCTGTTCAATGAGTCCCGGCAAGGTCAAACTGCTCTGAAGGTTGCCAAACCCTAACTGTAACCTCGGTGCTAACATCACAGATCAGGAGCCCGGAGCTCACAGACCAGCACCAGTCTGTAGACCACACCATGAGTGTGGAATAGAGTGGGTGAACAAACCAAACCCACCCAGCCTGGAACTCACAGTTTCAGGTGGCACTTACACAGCCGGGAGACGGGGGCCCTAATAACAACATAAAGAACAGTCTATGCTTACACAGTGCCAGGCACTGCTCTAAACAATTTCAAACAGTAATTCCTTTAATCCCTGCAGTACAAAGTCCTACTACTACCCTCGTTTCACAGATGGGGAAGCTGAGACACAGAAAGGGAAGGTGACTTTGCCCAGGTTTGAGCCCAATACGTGGCTCAGATAGACTCTTAACCATTCCACTGAACTGACTCCCAAAGTGACAGGGCCTCCTCAAGCTGTTCCCTCACTTGTCAGGTGGAGTAAGGACCCCCAAAGGGTTGCTAATGAGAGGAAACAAGACAATGAACACAAAAATAATAGACCAAGCATCCTGTGCAATAGAAACATGTACCATCTACACAGCACACAATCATCTGCATGCATGGGATTGTTTCCCTGCACCGTCCACCTCCTTTCACACGGGCTCTGGGAAGGAGGTGGTGTCACAGACCCCATCAGACAAACCAGGATAAGGTCCGGAGAGGCTACATGAACGGGCCAGGGGACACAGCCCAGAGCTCTCACAGGCTGACTTCTACACACCCCGGCTAGAACTCGCACACTCAGACCTTAGAAAAAACTTAGCTTTTCAATCCACCTAACAAATCAGAGAAAGCCAAGCGGGCATCTCTGAGGACTGTGGGAAGGCCGTTCAGCCTACACCCCTCCCCCTCCTCCTCCAACCCAGCACCCCATGCCAGCACTGCCGGTTCCCTCCAGCTGCACGCTCAAGGCGCCTCACAGACAACCAATCATAGGGAGAATGACTGGAAGCAGCAACCAGACCTACCCTGTGCCTCCCGGAGCCAGGTTAGCCTGGCCTCATTTTCCCAGTACCTGCTGAGTGCACATCCCAAGCAGAAGCCCGGGACTCCCGTAAAGACCCACTACTCACAGGATGGATTCTGCGAGTCTCCTGCTCTCCCCCTGTGTACCGCCTTCACCAGGCCTGCCTTCCCCCTTGCATGTCTCCTGTACCCACCTAGCCCGTCAGCCCTCTGCATGGTACACTCCAGTCTCCTTAAAGCAACCTCATCTGCTCCGGGGCATCTGTACAGCTGGACAGCTGCTCCTTTGGGTTTGGGCTTTCCAATGAGACAATAAACTCCTAGTGGGCAGGGCCCATCTTTTTTGTTGTTCTTCTGAGAAACACATACCATTTGCTTTAAACCACCAAACGGAAGGCGAGGAGTAAGCAGGTCAATAAGCTGGGCTGATTACTTTCTGGCATTTCTAAAAGCTCCAGGATAGAGCAACCAAGAGAAAAAACTCTGATGAACAAGGGGCTATATACTCCAGCTAAAAGAAGGGTTTGGTGCGGGTCTCCAGTGCTGTTCACAGGTGATGCTAATGTCTGTCTCACCTTTTCATGCTCCATACTTGGCAGAGCAATGACCAGAGACATGCTGCTCGGGTGACAGGTGGGGAGATGGATGGATGGACAGATCGACAGGTAAAATGTGGGTCTGAATCTGGGCTCCACCCTAAAGTCAGGTAAACTCATGCAAGAAGACACTGTGGCCAGCTCCAGTGAGTGTTCACGAGAAGCCTTAAAATGAGGGAGGTTGAGAGCAGAAGAAAGACCTTACACGAAATTCCCCAACTTGGCACAGAAAGTAAAGACAACTGCTCACTGCTTTGTTTCCTCTCCCTGGGCTCATAAACTGGAGATAAAATAGGACAGGATTTATAAACGTGGTCTGACATTTTCTATCAGAAACAAGTCAGGAGAATAGACAGGTTTGTATGCTCTCATACACGTAGACCCTAAATTCTAAGCTGCCTCAGGTTCAGCTGTACTCTTTCCATAGAAGGACCCAGAAGCACTACATTTTAGTCTTTCATCTACTTTTTTGCTTTTTCCTAGATCCTGTTCCCACCAAGTTAACCATGGAGGTGGGTCCCAACTCAGGATCCACGGGCCTTTACCCTCTTATCTTTTGTTCAATGCTTTCTCCTCTGGAGCAAGAGGCTCCATGGCATCATTTTCCTGTCTGAACTCTGTCCTGTGACTAAGCAATAAGAAGCCACGGCAGGCAGCCCTGGAAGTTTCTGCTGTGTCACAAAAAGAATGAGACAAGGAGGTACCTCCTGCCAATATCAAACCCATCCTCTGACTCAGCACTAAATTTAGATGTCACATCCTATGTCTACATCCAGAGAGTCCCCCGGTTTGACAGGTGCTGAATGAATGAACGCTGTGACAAGGAGGGGAGGGGTGTCCAAGGCTAGGGACCAGACGTCTCAATGGGGACCTTCATCGGATGGGCCGGAGTCCAGAACAAATGCAGTCTTTATAAAGAAACTGACAAGGACTCCAAAGCCTGCCCAGCCTCTTAGCAGCTGGTGGCCCTGAGCAGGCCGACAAGCGTCTCTTGGCTCAGTGTGCCCACGTGCAGAACGTAAATACCAACTGCACAGACTGATAAAGATTTTTCTCAATGGTCAGGCATGAGAAGCTACAGTACAGCCCCATGAACAGAGATGCCTGTCATTTGCTCAGCCTCACTGGAAAGGCTGGGACCTGCAGAGCCAGGCCCAGATCAGGAAAAACCAGCCAAGGTTCCTGAGATTCCCCACCCAGCTTGTGGCTGGCAGAGATACCTTGGAAGGAGCTTCAACCTGTGAAGAAGATACCTGGGTCCTGTGCCCGCTCTGCCAAGGACGTGCTCTAAGAACCCGGTGGAGTCTCTGTGTCTGTGGACTGCTGTTGCTCATTTACAAAAATAAGCTGTTTGGGCAAAGTGGTCTCTAAGACCCCTTCCAACCTTGATACTCAACAATGTTAAGCTGCTTAAGAAACACCAACAGGAAATGAAACTTCTGACCAGATTAGAAGAAAGAGAGGCTACCCTGAGTAAGAAGAGATACTATTGGGAGTATTGATTCTAAGCTGCTTCAGGTTCTAATTTATTTTTTTTTTTAAGATTTTATGTATTTATTCATGAGAGACACAGAGAGAAGCAGGCTTTCTAAAGGGAGCCCAATGCAGGACTTGATCCCAGGACCCCGGGATCACGACCTGAGCCGAAGGCAAACACTCAACCACTGAGCCACCAAGGTGCCCCAGGTTCTAATTTTTTTAAGCATGACTTCTTATATCACAATATAAAAACAAAATTAAGTTTATTTCCATTTGGTATCACATCACTCCCTACTGGCCAGACAGATTTTCACACGAGGACAGAAGATTCACAATGGTCAAAATGAGGTCTAAGGAGATTCCCTTGGGGGTCCCAGGCCATCTTAAAGGACATATACCATTCAGACAAGTAACCCAAAGTTAACACAGAAAGAGGCCCGAGAACACTGCACACGGGCACACTGAGCCAACTCTGGCAGCAGCTCAGAGTTGTGGGGGACCACAACCTGCTTCCCACACCAGTAGCTTCTGGGGCTCCACGTGCAGGCTACACATCAGCAGGGCCTGATTTATGCATGCGGCAATGGCTAACAGTTCTCTTATGCAATGTAGGGGTCACGCCGGTTAGTGACAATATTAAAAAAAGAAGGGGGGAAAAAGAAGGGGACTCCTGGGTGGCTCAGTAGTTGAGCATCTGCCTTGGGCTCAGGGCGTGACCCGGGGGGCCTTGGGATCGAGTCCCACATCCAGCTTCCTGCATGGAACCTGCTTCTCCCTCTGCCTGTGTCTCTGCCTCTCTGTGTGTGTGTCTCATGAATAAATATATAAAATCTTTAAAAATAATTTTAAAAAGAAGAAAGAAAGAATGCAAGAACACAAGAACGCAAGAAAGAAGAAAGAAAGAAAGAAAGAAAGAAAGAAAATTTTCAAAAAAAGGTAACCACTTCCCACTCCAAGGGCCCCCAACAGATGGGGCTGCACTCTGCTCCTGCTCACAGAACTGTCTTGGATAGCAGACAGTGGGGACTTTTTAGTGGCCGCATTGTGATCATCTGTCATTTCTAAGAGCATGGGTCATCCCAAAAGGAAACCTACGAAGGTAAACAGAGGAAGCAGACAAAGACAAGAGTATCTGGTGGAGACACGGCTGTCACCGATGGCAGCCTCTTTGTCCAGCTATGACTCACCAACTCAGCTTCACTGAGTCAGAGGAAGGTGAGGCTTGTGGGTGGCTCCTCTCTCTCTCAGCATAGGGATCATCTTGAAACAAAAGCACCCGAACAAGCGGTTTTCAGACTGTGTTCCGTGAACCCTGGAGAGCCCCCGCGGATCTCTGCAGGGGGGCCTTGGGGAGGCCACGATGAAAACAGACGGGCTCCAGGCCTCCACACCCGGTCACCACAGCACCTTTCTGTCTGCTTGACACATCTGCCTTTCATATACAAGTCTGCTCAATGAAAAGAGTCCTACAGCTTAAATCAATCAATCAATCAATCATAAACATTTACACTTCACATGTTTTCATTTAATTGTTTGTAACAGCTCCATGAGGAAACAGAGGCTGAAGAGGCTTATGGCTGGACTCCACAGCCCCTTCTCCGGGTAACCACCCTGTGCACTCCCGTCACCTAGGTGAACTCTCAGGAAGGCCCTACAAGAGTCCACGCCATGGCTGGCTGGCACTGAGAAGTCCTTCCATAAGCAAAAGACCAGGGGAAGGGTGGCTGCCAGGGATTATAAAAGACACTCAGAAGGGAGTCATCAACTAAATCCAATGTGTGAGCCTTACTAAAAATCCTGATTTGAACAAACCATCTATAAAAAGTCATTTCTGAGAAAACGTAGAGTATCAAGTAAGTAGGAGAAGACATGAAATAACCATGAAGGGGCATCTGGGTGGCTCATTTAGTTAAATATCTGCCTTCAGCTCAGGTTATGATCCCAGGGTCCTGGGATGGAGCCCCACATTGGGTTCCCTACTCCTCGGGGTGCCTACCTCTCCCTCTCCTTCTACCTGCCGCTTCCCCTGCTTGTGCACATTCTCTCTCTCTCTCTCTCTCTCTCTCTCTGTCTGCAAAATAAATAAATGAAATCTTTTCAAAAAATAAAAAATAAATTACCATGCATGCATTTTGTCAGCTGGCTGGCTATGCTTTTTTAAAAGGCCTTCTTATCTCTTAAAGCATTTATGGGGAAGCAGTAGGCTGTCTGGGGCTTGACATTACTATGGAAAGTGAGAATTGTTGGGAGAGCAGGGTGTCCATTATATTACACACTCTGTGTGGGTTTGAAAGTCGTGTGATATAATGTCTAAGAAGAAAGGAAGGAGGGAGGCAAGTCCCTCCTTAAGTCGAATTCAGTTGTACCTCCCAGTTATCTTTCACCTGTCAGCCTATGTTTAGCTCTCTGGGGTCCAAGAAAATCGGGTCTCATCACTGCCCTGTGTCCTTTTGAAAACAGGCATCCAAGCCCCTCTAAGTCTTCTTTTCTACAAAATAAGCTCCTCCTGAGGTCCTTCTTGAGCCCATGGCAACTCCCTCCTTAAAATGTGGGCTACAGGACGAAAATACTGTGAAAGCGTGTTTCTGAGCAGCCCCAGCAGGCAGGGCCTCCTGGTCTGCTGCACAGTCTAGACAGACTCTGACTCCAAGTATGGCCTGGGCCCTGTGATACCCCCTGATTCCCGGCACAGGTGGGACACCAGCTCTCCATTTGAGGGCAGGACGGTTAGAAGAGCAGCAACAGCTCTCACCTCACATAAGTCACCTCGGTCCTCACCAAATCCCTTGGAGGAGAATGCTATTCGCCTTTTTACAGATAAGGAGAAAGAAAAGCCAGAAGGAAAGGAAGTTGAAGTCCCACAGCCTAAGACAGAAGAGCCAGGATTTAAACCCCAGTCTGTGGAGGGGGGCGTCCCAAGACTGGTTTATGATACTCAGCGGTCTCTAGCCTTGTGGCCTCTCTCCCTGGCTCCAAACCTACCAATGACGTTCAAGCCACCTGGCTCGTTCCTCCAGGTCAACCAGTCGACCACCTTCCTAGCATTCTGGGGGTAGAGACTGTCTTCTTGCTCCCCAGCCCAGCACCAACAGTTAGCCAGTCCCAGACCAGCAGTTGTCCAATCACATGTCTCCACAAGGCACCCCTGGAAACCCTGACTGGGGACCAAAGCCCAGTCCTGCTCACTCAGACCTAAAGAAGACTGCAAGACGCAGCACCTGGCTGGCTCAGTTGGTGGAGCATGTGACTCTTGGTTTCAGGGTCATGAGTTCAAGCCCCACCTGGGGCATAGAGTAGGGGGAGGGGAGTGGAGGGGAGGGGAAGAAAGAAAAAGGAGAAAACCCCAAGAGACTTAACCATTTCCAAGAACAGCCATCACAAAATCATTCTTATCAAGCCACACCGGGGAATTGGGAGGCCCAGGGAGGTCATACAACTTACCCAAGGTCACACACCCTCAACATCTACTAGTCCCAGAATCTACTGCATATCTAAGTTACCCACACGTCCAAAAAATCTACGGGCCCCAGAACCACACATGCCTCTTGCAGCTGATACTGGAGTTTAGAAGATGGGAAAGGTCAGGGTCTGGTACCCCGAGAGAAAGAGCGAGAGCGAGCGCTGGGAGAAAGTCTGAAGAAACGATGGTATACGTTGATGCTCCAGTTCCATGCACTGATGTTAAAGTTTCCCAAAAGTGCACTTCTCAGAACTCTGATGTCGCAAGATGCTCAGTGAAAAAAAGATATTGTGGTCAAATCCATTTGGGAAACGCTGCCTGGTGCACCCACTCCAGTGAAATCCCGAAGCACACTGGGGTATTAGGGCTCTCAAGAGGCTCCCAGTAAAGAAGTCCTGTTCAAACCAGCACTGTTCAGATGTTTTGACCACAGAACCCTTTTGTCAAGCTACGCCACTAACATCCCACCGGACCAGTGATGAGAAGATGTTTCCTTGGGAAATGCTGACCTAGGCCTTCTGAAAGAAAATCTTGATAGCCATTACCCTGGATCCAAGACTGAAAAACAAAACCAACCCAGAATGGGAAAAGGAGGAAGTGTGTACAGAGCAGAAATAACTAACATACTTCAGGGCCTTTGGGGATGGAGATATTAGTATTGGAAACAAGATGGAAATGTGTGAACACCCCTCGACGGCCAGATATGAACACTGCTGGGATTGTACAGTTAACTTTGGGCCTCAAGCGTCACAGGTGACTACGGAAACTAAAATCCTTCTTTAAAGTCCAAAGAAACTGTCCTGAGACTTTCCAAAATAGGTGGCAGGTAAAAATCCACAGGTGTTAGAAGAAAAAAGGAAAGAAAATGTTGGAACCAGGACTCCAGCCAGGCCATTCACCCTTGAGTCAAGATGCTGTGGATAATATGGATTTCATAATTAAAACTCAAGCACACATGATGGTTCCTCAAAAAATTAAACATAGAATTACCAATAATTCCCAAAAGAACCGAAAGCAGAGACTCGAAGAGGTATTTGTACACCAAATGTGACAGCAGTTTTATTCACAAGAGTTAAAAGGTAGAAGCTGCCCAAGTGTCCACTGACAGATTAAAAAAAAAAAAAATGTGGTCTGCACATGCAATGGAATATTATCCAGTCTCACAAAGGGAGGAAATTCGGACATTTGCTACAACGTGGATGAATCTTAAAAACATTATGCTCAGTGAAGACAATTACAAAGGGATAAATATTATATAATCCCACTTACATGCCATACCTAGAACAGTCAAATTCCTAAGAGACAGAAAGTAGAACGGTGGTTACCAAGGGTGGAGAGAGGAGAAAACAGGGAGTTGATCAATGAGTACAGAGTTACAGTTTTGCTAGATGGAAAAGTTCTAGCAATCCCTTAAGGAACAATGTGCATATACTTAATGTTACTCAACTATACACTTAAAAACGATTACAATGTAAATTTCAGGTTACGTGTTATTTGCCATAATTAAAAAAATTTTTAATCAAATAAAAATGTTTTAAAAGTGAGGATATTCTGACACATGCTAAGCGGGGATGAACGTTGAGGTCACCATGCTAACTGAAATCATCCCATCAAAAAAGACCAATACTGTGTGATTCCACTTCTATGAGGCAGCCAGAGCAGTCAAAGTCAGAGACAGAAGTAGAATGGGGGTTGCCAGGAGCTGAGGGGGAAGGGGACAATGAGGAATTACTGTTTCACACATACAGAGCTTCAGTTTTGCAAGACGCAGTTCAGGAGATAGATGGGAGTAATGACTGCTCAACAATGGGAATATACGAAATACCACTGAACTGTACACTTAAAAATGGTGAAAATGGTAAATTTCATGTTATGTATATTTTGCCACAATAAAAACAGAGGGGAAAATGGTTCAATGGTAAGTTTTTTATGTTTCATATATTTTATCAAAATAAAAAACAAAACTCAAAGCAAAGGGGTTATGACCCTTAGTGTGAGATGGACGTCACGGTGAACCGTCGCCTCTCGATTATCCATCAAGGGGTTAGAGTTGGATGGCCAACGTGGGGTGCTCCAAACATCTCCGTTTAGTTTTAAATGCTTCTGTAGCACTTTCATGGAATTCTGTCTCAAAAAGGTAGAGGCACAAAATTCAGGGACATGCTACTTGGCCCAGGGAAATGTGAGAAACAGTGTAACACCCATCGCCCACCCCCAGCTCAATCCCATTTAAAAGTCTTCTCTGCTGAACACACTCTGCATCCCTACTGCACAGACTGAGAAGCAGCTCAGCCCTCTTGCTCTATGCCCAATGTTCCTGAGGCTCGTGTCTTCCCAAGTTTACAAAAATTACTGAAGACCCCCTGGCACTGGCCTGCAGAATATACAGGTGGCTGGAATGAGATAGGGGAGGGGCTAAAACACCCAACACAAAATATTTCTCCTATGTGGCTTACTTTTTCAGGAAAAAGAAAGCCAGAGTATCAAAAACAAAACAAAACAAAAACAAAAAACAAAACAAAACAAAAACAAAAACAAAAAACAAAACAAAACAAAACAAAAAACACTCAACCCTAACACTGAATCAGAAAACAGTAACCATGGTACAAAGCTAGAAGTCTCAGAATCACGCCCAAATCCCGAGCTTCCCTGGACAGAATGCCACCTTGGCAGCGCTGAGAATCCCATAGGACCAAGCAAGCCCTTCCTTACTCAAGCTACACTTCTAGTTTGACCATAAGTACTGGAAAAACAACAACAACAACAAAAACCCAAGCACCAGGTGGCTAAGAAGCTCATCCAAGGTCAAGATATTGCACAGTTAGGAGCAGATCCCCATCCAGGTCTCTTTCGAGGACACCAAGCTGACATTCAAATTCTGAGAGTGAAAAGGAAAGGTGTCTCCAACCCCGTAACAGACAATGTGGGCACCCCACATGGCTCCTGGCAGCCAGCCCCAGCACACTGGTACCTGATGGGTAACCTTGGGAACTTGGCACATCAATGTCACACCACCTGCTTCCATCACAGACATACTGTGGGTGGTGACATCCGTGTGTGCATCTGGGACTCACTCTAGCCTTCCCACACTCCCACAACCTCCTGTCACTGTGAAGTCACCACTTAGGAATATATTTCTGAAGAGAATCTGGACTTACACGGGACACACCACTCATTCTACACATAGCGGACAAGTCATCCATTCAACAGAAACTTACTGAACACCTATCTTGGGCCAGGCTCCAACAGTGAATTCATGGAGATTATATTTTACTCTAGGTGACCCAGGGCCACAAGAAAAGTAGCCCTAACATCTGTTCAGCGTAGTTTCCAAGGAGCCCTGACATAACCCTCAGAAATATCAGGAGAATCCCAGGTTCCTAGTGAGAAGGCCGGTTGGATGCTGCGTTGCTCGCCACAGTAACAAAATACTTCTCCCTCTTACTACTGATTGTCAAATAGCACAGTCAAGTAGTTACTGTCATAGCTACTATGCAGAGTAGGAGATAAGCTCAGAAGGCTTAACTTCCTCGCTCAAAGTCTAAAACTTAGTAAAGGATGAGCCCGTGTCCCACCACCCCACTCCAGTAAGGACTTGGTCTGCAAACTGAGCATCACACAAAGATGGGACCACATCTAGTGGACACTGCTTGCTGTTTTAGCTGCACCAACATCCTTTCTGCTCACCATGCTTTGGAGAATGGCTCCCTCACCCCACCCCCACCTCAAGAACCATATGACACTGTCCAGGCTGCCACCCACAGCATCCCATCACCCTACCCTATTCATGGGGTCAATTGCTGAGACAATCTCAGTCCTCTAGCCCTTGCCACAGTGGTTGGGCCTGATGTGGACACAGACTCAAGTCAAGCCAAGCAGAGACCTGCCCTGGGATCTCCCCCCTGGGCTCATTAAATGGAGCTCCCTTGGGACACCCAGGTGGCTCAGTGGTTGGGCATCTGCCTTCAGCCCAGGGTGTGATCCTGGGGTCCTGGGATCAAGTCCCACACCAGGCTCCCTGCATGGAGCCTACTTCTCCCTCTGTCTATGTCTCTGCCTCTCTCTCTCTCTCTCTGTCTCTCATGAATAAATAAAATCCCTTTATTCTCTGGCCAGGGACCATGAAGATGAAGTCCACAAGGTCCTGAGGCCATGCTCCATGGAAAAAGCCCACAGCATTCAGGGATCAATCATCCAAAGGCCGGGTTCTCCCATCCACCCCAAGCTTTTGGAATATTATATAATAAATTTCTCCTTTCTGCCTACTACACTTTGAGCTAAGTTTCCATCACTTGCAATAAAGGTGCCCTGAACTAATACACATAGAGGGATAAATAAAATCTGCCTTTCTCTTAGAAACCTTTTTTTAACCATTACTTGCAAGTGTCTCCATGGCTTCCTCTCAAATAACACAAATAAAAGAACCAGAAGAAAAACTACAATGGCTGGAAATTTTACTCATGTCCCTGTCCCTGCTGACCCTCCAGGCTGGAGTAGACGAAGATGATGTAGCTGGTACCTAAAGAGAGTAGAGAACAAAGGGCCAGGCAACCTCTAATGAATAATAAATAATCCACACCTGACAATCAGCAGCCAACTGTACTCATCCTGCTGGAAAAGCCTGGTAGGTTATTCCTTAAAAAAAAAAAAAAAAAAAAGTCTTCCAGCTTTAACTTGTGACAAGTGGACAGTGTCCCCATTGCCAGTGCCTCCCAACGTCCTCGCTCAGCCTAGCCATGATGGTCACTCCAGCAAACTTTGCACCCCGGAGCCCATGCCAACCCCTGCTCTGCTCACACCGGTCTCATTTCTGCAACCCGAACCAGAATGTCCTCCTCCTTTGCCTGTGCACATTCACGCGGCCTCTTAGACATCAGCTCGACCCAGTCCCTCCTCGAAGCCTTCCTCCAGCAGCCACTGCCGGGTCTGCTCCCACGCCGCTGGTGAAGCCAAGTGGGCAGCGCGTGAGGACACTGACCAGGAGGCACAGTGATGGAGAGGGGAGCTTCCACCTCCGAGCACACAGGGGCAACCACCAGGTCTACCACTTATGTCTTGTACGAGAGACCCGGGGTAACATGATTTGGGGGAGACCTTCATGTGTAGGTGGTAATTCGAGCCACTAGAGGTGGACGAGAATGTTGGGGCAAAGTATGTGATATACGGAGTTTTAAAAGGAGGAAAAAGCCTGCTTGTATCTGTATCACTCAATTGATCTATCTCATCATGTCACTCTCCTGAGTGTCCCATTCCCCCAACTAGGTGGCAAGCTACGAGCTGGAATTACATCCTCCTCACCTCTGCCTCCGTGCGCATGGCAGCCCCACCTGGACCGAGCACAGGAACAGGCACTTCCGCCCTCCCCCTGAGTTGCTGGGACAGGCAGCCTTGCACCCTTAGTCCCATCTCACAGGTAAAGAAACTGAGGCGCCCAGCCAGGAAGGGGCCCTCACTGCAGGGAGACGGCAGGCAGTCAAGGATCTTCAAGTGAGAAAACTCAGATGTTAGTAACTGAATCAGAGAGAAGAGACTAGAGACTGGGACGCCTGGGTTGAACGTCTGTCCTTGGCCCAGGGTGTGATCCTGGGGTCCTCAGATCGAGTCCTGCATCAGGCTCCCTACAGGGAGCCTGCTTCTCCTACTGCCTATGTCTCTGTCTCTCTCTCTGTGTCTCTCATGAACAAGTACATAAAATCTTCAAAAAAAAAAAAAAAAGACTAGGGACAGAGTGGGTTCTGAACGACCAAACAAGATCCCGGTTCACCTGCAGAAAAGAAAGACATGAGACACCTGAGTCCCTCGAGAGAACAGGAGTTCTCCCCTCCTTAGTACCACCAGCAGAGGCAAAGGTGCTCATTTCTTCCTTAAAGATCCATGTATGCTAGAAAATTCCAGAGTTTCTCAATGCAGGAAACAGCCTGAAATTGTACTGAGGGGGCCTAATCAGGTAACAGAAAAAAACATCCCAACACGGAATCAGGAGCAGGGGCCTTAGCCTCACCTCGGGCCCCTTCCTGTCCTGTGACTCCTGCCCTGTCCTCACACCATACAGATGTGAGTGTGGAACCCAGTGCAATGTAGACAAGACACCCCTCATCTCCCTGGGGTGGCTACAGAATTAAGTGAGATGTAAAAGTATGCCGTGAGATTCAAAATGCTAAGCAGCAATGTAGCATCACCCCTGGAACAGGAATGGCCCTGGCCCCCAAATAAAACAACACTGTATGTTCCTTAGTCATCTTCAGGCCTGAATCTGGTGGGTTATAAATGTCTGCGGCTATGAGCATGAGCACAGCAGATGGATTTAGTTTGCTCATCTGCCCAGGACCACCCAGGCCAGTTTCGCCCTCAGCTACAGGCCCGCGTGGGGGGTGCTGCTGGCCATCACCTGCCTGCAGCACAGCAAAATTCCAGTGCCACAGTGCCAGCCAGGAGTTGGGCGCTCCGGACCAGGGGCCCACGAGGGGTATGGAAGCCACCATAGGGATCCCTGGGTGGCTCAGCGGTTTAGTGCCTGCCTTCGGCCCAGGGCATGATCCTGGAGTCCCAGGATCAAGTCCCACACCGGGCTCCCTGCATGGAGCCTGCTTCTCCCTCTGCCTGTGTCTCTGCCTCTGTGTGTGTGTGTGTATCTCTGATGAATAAATAAATAAAATCTTTAAAAAAAAAAAAAAAAAAGGAAGCCACCATAAAGCCCCTAACTGGGTGACGACTGCACCAGCAACACAGACACAGTGACAAAGGGGCTGCCCCTTGATGCTAGGGATCCCCGTGAAGCCAGCTGGTTCCTCTCTCAGGCTCCCCACAAAAGCTTTGCACGGAGGCTGACTACAAGCAGGGCGGCGGACCTGTGTGCACAGGGAAAGGTGCCTCCCTCCCGGCAACCAGAGCAGCTCTCTTACGCACTGAGCTTTGCCCCATAAGAAGGGCTCGCTGGCCAAAAGAGAAAAAAAGAAAGTTGGGAAACCACTGCACAATAACTCATCCTTTACAAAGGTCCTGATACTACCGTTTACTTGGACGCCACGCTACCCCACCCCAGAAGCTCTCTCCTGCCATACCATGCTGTCCTAATTCTTCTCTAAAGTGTTAACTAAAATGAACGTAACTCCCCCCTAACAACTGTTTTTCTGAGGATTTCATGAGCCCTTGCAAAGCCACAGAATTCTGCTTTGTGGTAACATTAGCGTCTTAAATCACTGCCCTGGGTGGGGGGTGGGGAATCCCAACCCTACCCCATCTCTTCCTTGGAGGTCAAGACCAGCTCCTACAACCTCAGCCCCAGTGAGCCTCCCCACCCCCCTTTCTCTGCCAGGCATGGAGAAGGAGAGAATTAACGGCAATCCATCCATCTATTCCAGAGATTAAAGCCAGCGCTGATTCCAACACATCCCGAGGAGGGAGGACGTGGGTCTGAACTCTAACGTCTGCACTTCCTCGATCCACTTTCTCCTTCAAAAATAGATAAAAACAATTGAGGGGGGAAAAATTACCCCAATGAGATTTCCCTGTGTCTTTATCCTCAAGGGGCACATCTGACAGCCATTCTTAGCATCCTCCGAAGCACCAGCCCAGGAGAGGACCCAGCACCTCAAATATGACCATAACTGGGAGACTGAAGCAGGTCTTAGGGATGTAAATGCTGGAGTCGGATATCCCAAAGTGGAGAGAGCGGGCCACCAAGGAAATGAAGTGCTGTGGGGACAACAGTTTATTCTGTGTGTCTCAGTTTCCTCCACTATAAAAAGTGAGGCTGAGAGGGCCGACATACGCCGCAGCTCTTCCCGGGAACAGCTTGTAAAATCACCCCCTTAATAAGTGAGGCCTTTAACAACCAAATAAACGGGTCTCATCAGCCTCTGGCCTACAGTTACTCGCGGCTCTTTGTCAGCCGTCTCAGTTCGCTCTTCCAACCAGGACAACAAGACACAGAAAAGGGGGCAGCCAGACTGCACCCTGGCTCTGGGCGTGTTAAACAGAACACTGGGTCCTGACTGAAAACCCCTGGTGCCCAGCGCTCTGCGCCTCTCAACCACTGCAAACCGCAGTTTTCTCCCTGGCAAAGTAAGAGTACACAGGGCTCCGGGGCGGCAACGGTCACCGCATAAAGCAGCGAGCCTGCCACAACAGTAGGCGCCTAATGAGCGCAGGCTCGACCTCCTCCTCCTCCTCCTCCTCCTCCCCCCCCGTCGGTGCTACGCCTCCCTCCTCCGGCCTCCGGGTCTAAAGGGCCGGGTCTGGCGCGGCGGGCCAGGTCGGGCCGGCCACTGCCCCGGCCCCGCCGCCGCCCCGGGCCGCAGGCAGGGTGCTCCGGGCCGCCCCGCCCCGGCCTGCCCCGGCCCCGGCCTCCCCCGGCCCCGGCCTCCCCCGGCCCCGGCCTCCTCCCGGGCAGGGCTCTGAGCCCCGGCGGCCGCCACCAGGATTTTCCCATGGTGCAATGCGACTTCCCCAACTTTTCCAGGCCCAGTTTCCAAAGAGCCGAAGCGGGCATTGTGCGGGCGGCGCGAGTCCCGGCGAGCAGACGGCGGGCGCGGGCGGGGGCGGGGGCGCGGGCGGTCGAGGCCCGGGGCGGCGGGGCCCAGACTCGGGGCGCAGCCCTGGCCCGGCTCGTCTTCCAGGCCGGTCACGGGTCGGAGGCGCGCGCGGGCTCCCGGGCGCAGGATGCGGAGCGGGGGGGGGGGGGGGGTCGGGGCCCGGGCCTCGGCGTTGTCCGGGGCTCGCCGAGGGGGTGCGGCCGGGCCGCGGAGGGCAGGGGCGGCCGCGGAGGGCAGGGGCGGCCGCGGAGGGCAGGGGCGGCCCGGGGGCCGCGGGGGGGGGGGCACTCACCGGCGCCCTCCGGGGGCTGCGGCGGCCCGACGACGCCGTTCAGGTAGAGGATGGGCAGCAGGTGGGGCTGCGTCTTCTCCAGCGCCGCGCGCAGGTCCTGGAAGTGGTCCCGCTCCTTGGCCAGCAGCAGCTGCAGCAGCCGCTCGGCCTTGGCGCCCCCCGCCTCCGCGTCCAGCCGCCGCCGCTCGCCCGGGCTCAGCGCGCCCGCCGCCTCCAGCAGCCCGAGCACCGCCTCCACCTCGGTCATGGCCTGCGCCAGGCTCTGCTGACACCGGGCGAGCAGCTCGCGGCGCCCCGGCTCCATGGTGGCGGCCGCCCCGCCCCGCCCCGCCCCGGCCCGGCCCGGCCCGCGGACGGCGGCTCCCCGCGGCGGGGGCGGGGGCGGGGGCGGGGGCGGCGGGGGCCTGGCTCGGCCTAGCGCGCGGGGCGGCGGGGCGGCGGGGCGGCGGGGGCCATGCGCGGGGCGGCGGGGCGGGGCGGGGCGGCGGGGCTCAGCGGCGGCCGCCTCCCGGGCTCAGCAGCGCAGCCATGTTGGCGGCGGCGGCGGCGGCGGCGGGGCTGCGAGAGCGGGAGGAGGAGGGGACGGAGGCGGCGGCGGCGGCGGAGGAGGGGACGGCGGCCGGGCGCGCCCCGAGGCCGGGCTGCAGCGGGCAGGCTCCCGCCCCGCCCCGCCCCGCCCCCCGCGCTGCGCCGCTCGGCGCCGCCCGGCCCCGACGGTCCCGCGGGCTCGCGGCGCCCCCGCCTCCCCGCCTCCCCCGCGGCCCCCCAGCGCCCGGCGGCCGGCCCCCGGGGGTGGCGAGGGCCACGGGTCCCCGCCTCCCGCGACCCGCCCCTGACCCGCCCGGGAGGCGGGCACGCCGCGCTCGCATCCCCCCACCCCCGGGCCGGTGCAGCCCAGGGACGCCCTGCTCGCATCCCGCCCCGCCCTCGGCCCCCCCCCCCGCTCGCATCCCCGCCCCGCTCTCGCCCCCCCCCCCCGCTCTCCGGGCCCCCCCACCCCGCTCTCCGGGGCCCCCCACCCCCGGGCCGGTACAGCCGAGGGACGCCCTGCTCGCATCCCGCCCCGCCCTCGGCCCCCCCCCCCCGCTCTCGGACCCCCCCCGCTCTCGGACCCCCCCCCCCGCTCTCCGGGGCCCCCCACCCCCAGGCCCGGTGCAGCCGAGGGACGCCCTGCTCGCATCCCGCCCCGCCCTCGGCCCCCCCCCGCTCTCGGCCCCTCCCCCCGCTCTCCGGGGGCCCCCACCCCCCCCCCTCCGGGGCCCCCCACCCCCAGGCCCGGTGCAGCCGAGGGACGCCCTGCTCGCATCCCCGCCCCGCTCTCGGCCCCCTCCCGCTCTCCGGGCCCCCCCCCTCTGGGGCCCCCCCACCCCCAGGCCCGGTGCAGCCGAGGGACGCCCTGCTCGCATCCCGCCCCGCCCTCGGCCCCCCCCCCCCGCTCTCCGGGGGCCCCCACCCCCAGGCCCGGTGCAGCCCCGCCCCGCCCTCGGCCCCCCCCCCCCCCCCCCCGCTCTCCGGGCCCCCCCCCCCCGCTCTCCGGGCCCCCCACCCCCAGGCCCGGTGCAGCCGAGGGACGCCCTGCTCACATCCCCGCCCCGCTCTCGGCACCCCCCCCTCCGGCCCCCCCCCCCAGGCCCGGGTGCAGCCGGAGGTGGGGGCGCTGAGTTAGCGGACCTGCCGCCACAGGCCGGGCCCCCAGGCTGTTGGAGCCTCCAACAAAACCGTGCCCCCCACCCCACCCCAATCCAGGGTCTCTAATCTGAGAACTCCCAAAATAAAGCCTGGACACCACTGGGGGGAGAGTCCCCTAAACTTGGACATCTGCACCTTAAGACCTCCTCCGAATTGGTGAGGGCCACTCCGAGGAACCTCTAGAAAGTTTCCCAACGGACTCCCCAGTCTCTGTTCATTAGGACCTCTGCCCTCACCCCCATTTGAAATGGCTTGGTCCCCAGAGTCTAGGGGGTTTGGATGTTGGGAGGAAAAAGGGGGGATGTGTTGCTAGATGAAGAAGGGGGGGAGGTTGCAGTGGAGGCCTTGATCTTTTGGGCAAGAGAGGTGCCCCCCCCCAGGTGTCACCATGAGACTAGCTTGTCTCAGAGAAGGCAAATCAGTGGGACCACAGAAACCTCGTACCCCAACGCACTCAAGGAAGATCCACACTCCCACTCCAGAGCCAAGAACTCTTCTGCCTTCCTTTATAGCCTTTTGCGGACACATGCCACTTACCTTCCACCTGCAGGAGGTGGTCCTTAAAACTGGAGCGCCCCACTGTTTGTTCTCAGCAACCCCACCCCGCTAATGTGAAGTGGGATCTCAGGACCATGGCAAATGTCTGCGTCGGCGTGAATGCATCTCAGTTGCAAACGCTAGAGGCCAAGGGTGCCTTTTCTCCAGACATTCACTTCCACCCCCACCACTTCCTTTCCCGCCTCCAAAAGCAAAATTTTCTTCAAGATTCTGCTTCTTTAAGGGGGAGGAGTCACTTTTATTTGATAGAAACGAACTCTATACACAGTGGTTAGAACAAGGGGACCAGAATTTGCACTTCGCTTTTGGACTGCCCTTTAAATATACCTGTGCAAGGTGGGAGCAAATCAATTACGCTGGCTGGCCTCCCCTTGCTCCTCAGGAAAACGGTAGAAAGAGTGTGTTTAATCAGGGGTTATCAGCCTCGGGTCCATGAATAAGCTAGAGGGTGTCAGTGAAGATTTTGAAATGATCTGAACATTTTTGTAGACACAGGTGTATTTCTGGGATGGGGTTGGGGTGGGGGTGGGGGGTGGTCTATAGCTTTGATTAGCTTCTTTAAGGCCTCCATGACTCCAAAATGACAGAGCTAAATTATTTTTAAAAGCCTCCCTGCTCAGATCGTCTGGGCTTCTATAGCTGAGCAAGGTTCAAGGGGAGGGGAAAGCTGGTTATTGCACAGGTCTAAACAGGCTCCCTCTAGCTGTCCCCCCACCCCACCCCCTGCCCCTGAGACATGGGTCCCCCTTCTGGCCACCACCTCCTCTACAGCAACTGCAGAGCTGGAAATCATCCGCAAAGGCATCCATCCTTCAGGACACACCTGAAGGACAGGACCTCTCTTCTTAGCTGGATTTACTAGAAATCTAGGGGATGAGAAGTAAGGGGGGTGGGGGAGGAGGAGAAGCTGGGGTTTATGGTTAGACCCAGCTGTGGGTAGGTCCTGATCCAGAGGGTGCCTGAGACGGCAGGGAGGCATAGTCTCCCAATGCCCCATAAAAGGATGGTGGGTAGCATGGGGGTTTTCTCTCTGAAAGCCTTCCAGGGATGCAGTGAGGAAGCTCATTTGCTAAGAGCATTTTCTCCCAGTGATGGACATGACTTTCAGCAGACCCTTTATTGGAAACTGTGGCATTTTATGCAAAAACATCAATTCTGGAGGAAATAGTTTCCTTTCTAAACATATTTAACTTTAGCATTCCTTGAACCAGTGACCTTATATTTCTGTAGCATTTTATACCCTTCAGGGCACCTTCTCACACACTATTTCCCTTGTGCCCTGTTCTGGGTTGAACTGTACCTCCCACCCCCAAAAGATATGTTCAGGCCCTAACTCCCAGTACCTGGGAATGTGACCTTATTTGGAAATAAGGTCTTTGCAGATGTAATCAAGTTAAAATAAGGTCATCCAGGATTAGGGTGGGCCCTAACAGATGACTGGGGTTCTTAGAAGAGGGAAATTTGGACACAGACGTACACAAAGCAGAGAATACTATGTATTTCATCACTAAGAAGATGGAAACAGAGGGTAGAGTGATGGGTCTACCAGCCAAGTAACACCAAGGACTGCCGGCAACCACCAGAAGCCAGGACAGAAGCCTGGAATGATGGATTCCAGACTTCTGGCCTCCAGAACCATGAGCGCCACTAGATTTCTGCCTCCTGGTTTTAAGTCCTGCTGCTTATGGTAATTTGTTATGGTGGCCCCAGAAAACATGGATCCATCACGATGGAGGAGGTTTGAGGGACAACGTGGGACATTCCCATTGTACAAGTCACCCGATCGCCTATGACTGCCTCAGAATTTTTCTGCAGATGCACCCACTTTTCCTTCTTCTGATCTTACAGGGCCCCTCCTCCTTGAGAACAGCCCTTTCTTTCATGCTCTGGGTACAATCCCTGCAGTCTCAGCATAGGCCTGCACATGGTTCCCCCACCCCCTCCACCACCACCACCACCCCCCCACTGACCCCAGTCTCCCCATTCTAGGGGCCTCCTACCCTCTTTTATGTCAGGAAAGAACCACTGCCGGACAGGGCGACCTCCACCCACTCATAGGCCGGTCACTCCTCAGTTGGTGCTTTGCAATCCTCCTTCTGAGCACACTCCCCACAGATGAGTGCTCTCTCACGGGCTTTCACTTTCTTCACACCTCCCGTAGCGTCCACTCTGCTCTGCTTCATCCCACTCGGAGAACTCCTTGTTCTCCCTCCAACCCCTGACCCTTCTGCCCCCGCTGGCTCCTTCCTCCCCACAGGTGACCCTTCCTTCCTCTTGTCCCACCAGCTCCCTCCATCACACTGGAGTGGGACAGATGCGTGCTGAGATCCCACTGCAGACCCCCCTGGCTGTGTATGCCTGGGCTGGCTGCTCCACTTCTCTGAGCCACAGCACGTCTAAACTGGGAGTAAACATGACCATTTGGCAGGGTTAGGAGGACTCAGAGTTAGGGCTGTATCAGAGCCCAAGCACAGTGCCTGGTGCTGTGGGCAGAGAACCCCCCCACCCCCACCCCAGATGCAGCACTCCAATAAGCAACTCCTGCAGTCAGAATGCCTGACTTTTTTGTTTTGTTGTGTTTTTTTGAGAGAGAAAAAGCATGAGGAAGTGGGGGCCCCAGAATGCTTGCTTTAAACCCTAGCTTTGCAACTTATTAGCCCTGAGATGTTGAGCACAACTCCCTGTGCCGCAGTCTCCTCGTTTTTAATAGAGGAATATCAATAAGAGTATTAAAGTAGTTAGTGCTCAAGCCATGGTAGATGTCACCGTGCTTTTGGCTTCTACTCTCCTGTGGGTCTGAGAGGAAAGACTCTCCAGGGCACGCAGGGACAGGTTTTGAGCAGATGTTTCCAGATTCCTGAATGAAAGGTTGTGGCCTCCGGCTTAAAGACTTCCATTTGACTCGCGTTCAGATGGCAAGAGCAGGGGCCCCTGCTGCCTCGTTCGCTGCCCGCGTCCGCCTCGCCTGGCGCCAGGCATGTGTTAGATGCTCAATACATATTTTTACATTAATTAGTGAACATGTGAATGAATAAGCAACTAAGGAGTTTTGCACCGCGGCCCCATTTCAAAAATAATTTCTGCGGACAACAGCAAGACAGGGAATACCTTACATCAGAGCAGCCTCAGAAGCAAAGTGAGAGACGCCCCCCGAAGTGGCAGCAGGTGGGGAGCTCAGTAGAGGTGCCCGAACTCCACCTGCTTCAGCCCCCGCCAAGCACTGGGAGCACCCCGCCTCTCCTCCTGCCTTGCCCTGCTACAGGCTGGGCCCACCAGACGCTGCTGGGAAACCAATGCCCAGGCTAATGGGGTCTTGAAGGCCAGGCCCCCTCCCCCCAGGACTGCAAGCCCAGTCCTGCCTGGGGGTGTTAAGTGTTTGATTCAGAGCCCATTCTTCACGTTTCACCTTAGACGTTGTATATTTTAAGAAGCCAGACGCGCCTTACCCACCTCCTCTCAAAAGGGCAGAAAGGCCCCCCCTAGGATGGCCTGTGAATATGAAGTAGGTTATGTTACAAGGCGAAAGGACCAGTGCGGGTGTGATTAAAGTTACAGACTTGAAGATGGGGACAGCTGCCCGGATTAGGCAGGGGGGCCCAGTCTAATCACAGGAGCCCTTAAAAGCAGAGAATTTCCTCAGGTTGGAGGCAGGAAAAGGGGAAGTCGAGAGATTCCAACCTCAAGGATTGACTTCCCACAGGGGGACTCTGAGATGTAGGGGCCCAGGGCAAAGACCAAGAGGCTGGAGAAGCAAAGGATGGTCCCGGGCTGAGAGCCAGGGAGCAAACAGCCTCCCTATTATAATACAAGAACCCTGCTAGCTGACACCTTGAATTTTAGGTTTGTGAGACCCTGAGTGTAGAAACCATTTGAGCCAACTGGGACCTTGGACCTCCAGAGCTATAAGACACTAAATATGGGCTTTAAAGCCCTACCTCCGAGGGGCACCTGGGTGGCTCAGTTGGTTAAGCGGCTGCCTTTGGCTCCGGTCATTATCTTAGGATCCTGGGGTGGAGCCCACATGGGTATCAGGCTCCCTGCTCGGCGGGGAGCCTGCTTCTGCCTCTCCCTCTGCTTGTGCTCTCTCTCTCGCTGTCGCTCTCTCTCAAATAAATAAACAAATCCTTTTTAAAAATAGGATAAAATAAAGCCCTACCTTTGAGGCAAGTCTGTTACGGCAGCCATGGAAAACCGACAATTCCCAAAGACTCTGAGCTCTGCAGGCACAGAAGCGGCATCTCCTTATTCACTGCTAAACCCCCGGTACTTACCATGATGCCTGTCGTTTCATAGGCCCTCAAAAAAACCCAAAAACTCCTGTCGTATGAGTGAATGGAAACCTACTCTTCTAGCAGGACTTGATTTGGGGGTAATTATGTATAGCATCTTTAAAAAACCAAATCCAGTTCTCCACAAACAACTGGAGGGGAAGTTTTCAGATAAAGAAACTTCGAAACCAGGCTTTCTCCGCAGGCTGAGTGAGCTGGGGCCCCAGAGGCCTCTGACCCTGAATTTTATGTTCTAATAGATAAGCAACAGCTGTTCCCTGAAGAAAACAGATCCTGGTGCTCCGCTCCACGTGTGCAGCTCCTTTGGCAGGAAACAAGGCTGCACGCGAGAGCGTGCATGCGCATGTGTGCACAGCAAGTGTGGAAGGGCATTGTGGGGCTGTTTTGGCGTGAGTGGGGGTGTCTGTGAGTACAAACTGTACTAGTATGAGCGCTTGGATGGGTGTGAGCAGAGAAGCAATCCTTTCTCGGATAGCTTCCCTGCCCCACCCTAGAAAGTGCGGGTGGCCCTATATCTAAGGTGTGACAATTAAGAGGATTTCCTTGAAGAGTTCCTGAACAGAATGAACTCCCCCAGGATGCTGAAAATGGAATTCACTTGATGAACATGCTATGTTTCGCACAACTTTTTAAGAATGCTGTGACAGTGAAGTGAACTAAATACCTGTTTAGGAAAAAAAAAAAAAAAAAAAAAAAAACTTACACGAGGTTCTTGGTAGCTTCTCAGTCATGAGGACATTTTTCTTCCAGACGGCTTTTGTTCTTAGTTCGAGAGGAGCCCAGAGGCAAATTTCCTAAAATTTTAAAACAGGAAATTTGGGAGAGTCTCATTTAGTAATGAGTCTTGCCCAAGGTACTGGGACAGGGTAAGATCAGAGATTTAAAGCCTGTGAGAACCTTAGAAAGGATTAATTAATGATTAACAATTAAATAAATAGTTAACAACTATTTATTGAGTGCTCACTGTGTGCCAGGCCCTAGGCTTAGGCCCTAGGGCTGCCCGCCTCATTTTGCAAGCCAAGAAGTAGCTTGGCCCCAAACTATGCTGTCAGAACTGGGGCAAGGATTCAAGTTCAACACATAAATTCATGGCTCTGTCTACACAGCCCATGCCCCAGCTCCTCACCCTTTATCCCTCTCTGCATTTAAGCACTTCCCCGGGGGTATTCCTTCTACAGAAACCAGTTTGAAGCCACAATTGGAAAGGTTCTGACCTCATGGGGTAACATCTTCCTTTTAGTTACCTCTCCCAAAGGGCTGTTAGTTTGACAACAGTGATGCTGAACCTCGGGTATGAGAGCAGTGGTCTTTGTGAACCTTTAGTGGGTCAGGACTGGCCGGCCTAGGCTCCCATCCATGCTTCAGGAATTGCAAAGATTCTCCCCTTCAGAACACTGCTATCTCCCCACTTCCTCGAGTCTTCACTAGCTCCCCGTTGCCTACGGGACCAAGTGCACCTCCTGAGCTGGACTTCTAAGGCTTGCGGGGTTCTAATTTCATTATCCCTGCACCCCCCGCCCTCCCCAATGCTCCAGTGACTGACCCTCTCTGTCCTCACCTGAGAACCCACTCCTCCTGCCTCCTCTTTACCTGTCCAAACGCCTCTCACCTTGAGGGCCAGGAAAGCCCCCCGCTGACTCCATCCACCTCTCCCCAGAACTCCAAGGGTGCTTATGTATGCCTCGAACCACTTCTTCCCCCTGTTGCCATTACCCGTGGCCTGGCAGTGGTAGGTTTCCAGCACCTGAACACAGTGGGACAGGGACTTGGCAGTGTTACTTCTCTCCCAGCCCTCCCGGTATGGCCTGTGATGGTAGAGGCCTGCAGCAGATGCCTCCGAAGTACAGGGACGTCCGGGTGGCTCAGCGGTTGAGCATCTGCCTTTGGCTCAGGGCGTGATCCCGGGGTCCTGGATCGAGTCCTACATAGGGTTCCCCACAGGGACCCCACTTCTCCCTCTGCCTGTGTCTCTGCCTCTCTCTCTGCCTCTCTCATGAAAGTACCTGAGAACGAAAGAACCCAGGCAAGGGAAGGTGGGGGAGAGGGAAGCTAGCACCTTTCCACCCTTCAGGCCTCAGTTGAAAGGTCACTTCTGCAGAAGCCCACCCAGTCCTGGCATCTCCCTAAATTATCAAAATGGGCTTCTATTCCCTTTGAGCAGTAATGGTCCTTCCTAGTACTCCTCACAGTTTACGTAATCTCTTACGTGACTCTGTGTCTAGTGACCGCTTCCCACTGGACCATAAGCCCCACGGAACACCTGTCCGGCTCACCTGCGTATCCCGAGCATCTAGTCTGATGCATGACTATGTGTTGAAAGAGCGAACTGAAGAAGGCCAGGAGGTCACCTGGTCCTGGTGCCCATCGTCCCGCCCAGGAACTCCCTGGGGGCACTTCACCCCTCTCTCTAGTCTAGACCTGAGACTCTAGTCTGAGAGCACCAGGGTCTCTGGGCTTATTACAGCCCCAGCCCCAGAGCACATGATGACAGCTCCCCTTTCCTGAGTGCCAAGTACACACCGGGCACTGCCCTTAACGTCTCCCCGGCAGCCGCCAGGTATCCTCCACCGCAGCACAGGTAGGATGTGCCTCCATCAGCTCCCTTCTACAGAGGAGGTACCCGGTGCCCGGCACTCCTACCCCTTCCGGCCCTGCGAGCCGTGTGTGTCTCACCTTGTAGGGGAGAGAATCTCTAGTGTCAGGCAATGGCCAAGAAGCCCCAGAAAATGCATCAAAACTACCCCTACCTTCAAAGGATTGAAACCCTGCCACCAGAGAACAAGCTAGAAAGCGACAGCCATGAAGCTGAGCGGACACATGTACATCAAATGCAAATGGACCCCTGGGCCTGGCAAGCTCTTGGAGGTGGTGAGAATGAACCGAAGCCAGAAACAGCCTGCTAGACGGGACCGTGCAGCTTGGGACCTCAGGTTTGGGTAAAATCAGAAACCCACCTGGGCCCCAACCCTTCCAGAGCATTCGAAATCCTTTCACACCTTCTCTCCATTGTCTCTCCCCACCTCCCACCACCACGTGGCGATAGCAGTGCCTCTGGGCCACGTGGGGGCTCAGAGAAGCAAGTCAACCTGCACAGGATCGCCAAGATGCAAAGCGATGGAATCAGGGTTAGCACCGATGCCTTAGGAGCGGCTCCCCACGGGCGTCCGCAAGGCTGCCGACTGAGCAAACCTCCTTGGTGCCGAAGCAGCGGCTGGAGCAAGGGCTGCCAGGTGGAACAGCGGCCTCTAGTCTCCCGCCAGGAAGCCTCCAGCTCTGCGCAGCCTGACTGGGGGTGCTCCTGGAGGAAAGCCCCTCGGTGGGAGGCCTCGCTAGGCAGGCACCCTCGGGCGGCGGCCACAGCAGAGGCAGCTGCTGGCGTGCAAGGCCCCGAAGACCGCCGAGAGACCAAACATCCAAGTGGACAATGGCTAGATCATATATAAAAATAGAACTCTGACCCACCATCTGAAGCAACCAGTTCAGAGAGCCGACCCACTGCCTACAGCAACTGGTCCGGAAAGCCAAACAACGATTCCTACAGTAATCGGCCCAAAAGAGCCAGAACTTCATAACTGACGGCTTCCCTAATTTCTGCCTCCGACTTAGGACCAAATGGAGAAGCCACCCATGGTCCCCTCGCCGATCCTGTGGGGTGGTCCGCTTCTAGTTCATCTGCCTCCGGCTTCCCCATGCCAAGCCTCCCATCTGGGCGTACCTGGAAGCTTCCCTCTTCCCGCTATAAAACTTCACTGCTCCTCTGCACACCAAAAAGCAAGTGATGGTGGCTGAATCCCTTGAGATGGCAAGCTGAGGGTAGCTGGCCTTTGCCCATTCTCATGTGGGTGGTCTTCGTTTATCCCCACATCTCTTAATTGCCTAATTGCTTTGTGACTCTGTTTTCACACCTGGGAAATGAGATAATCATTCTGGACACAAATCTTTGGGGGAAGAAGCTGCCTTGGATTGTGGGAGAGCCTCCTGGTACTCCCCCATTCTGAGTCACCTCTGATGTCAACTCAGTGTCCACACAATCCACTACCCTCTTGTTTTGAGCTCACCTGGGGGTATCCACACGTACAGGGCCCTCGTTTTTCTCAAGGAAGAACCCTGAAGCCTCCCGGGGGGGGAGAAGTGCCTACTTACCCCAGGTCCTCTCCTCCAGAGGCCTCTGAAAGCCAACACATGAGCCTTTCCAGGAACTCCACAGGTGTCACCTTTACCTACGGGAAAGTGGTTAAAAAGAGAGCAAAAGGGGATCCCTGGGTGGCTCAGCGGTTTAGCGCCTGCCTTTGGCTCAGGGCGCGATCCTGAAGTCCCGGGATCGAGTCCCGCGTCGGGCTCCTGGCATGGAGCCTGTTTCTCCCTCCTCCTGTATCTCTGCCTCTTTCTCTCTCTCTCTATGTCTATCATAAATAAATAAATAAATCTTTAAAAAAAAAAGAGAGAGAGAGAGAGCAAAAGTGTACCCACCAGTGAGTTCCGAGGAGCCTAGAAGCTTCCCAAGCGGGGAAGGCTAGTCACCACCTGTACATGGAGGGATTTTTCCTGCTTGGTTTCGGGGTGCCTCACCCAGCCTCTCGGGGCCTCCTCTATTCAGGCAACTCACGGTGGAGTCCCTTCTTCCCCCCCAGCTCAGCCCCACCCCGGCCGGCCCCAGCTTCTCCACACAGGACAGAGGCAGCGGGGCACGATGTTGGTGCATGAACAGCTTCCCACGTATCAGCTCCCAGAGCAGCCTTCTGACGTGTGCCAGTATCAGTACGCCCACTTCACGGACCGGGCGACAGAATGGAGGGCTGGAGCGGGGTGTCCACGGGCACACAACCAGCAGAGGATGGGCCGTGAAAGCCAGGTGGGAAGAGGTGAGCTCCTTCACCATCTCACGGCCCCACCTCTGGTGTTTCCACGTGAACACAAATACACAGAAGAATGGGGGTGGGGGTGTCCTAGAGCTGGGAGCAAGAGTCACCTCGTCTCAGAGCCATGCTGGCTTCTCTCTCAGTCATTCCCGATCATTTGGATTCCACAAACATCCCTTAAGCCCAAAGCAAGGACAGACGGGAATCAAGCCTTGTCCACCTGAAGTCCGGCATGTCCCCGGGACTGAAGGGGCCGCCCTGCTACCCAACCCTGGCCAGTCACCCAGGGCCTCCCAAACGGTGCAACGCAGCCTCCAGGCAGAAGGGAGCAGACTACGCATACCTCCAGACAACAGGGGCGACCCGGGGTCACCATGCAGATCCCGGGCCCCCTGCTTAGACCTGCAAGGCCAAGGCCCCGGGCCCAGGTGAGTCTGACCATAGACAGTGCCCCCAGGCCAGGACTCTCTGAAGGTGGCTTGAGTGCTAAGCTTCAGAGAGCGTCACCCTGACCTGCACACCAGCCCTAACCAGCACTCCCAGTGTCTCTGCCACTGTTGCTGGGAGGCGTGGGATGCCCCCGGAGTACAGAGGTGGGGCGGGGAGGGGGTAAGGTCCCTCCGGGCTCTTCTGAGGATCCCACCTGCTGCCTCAGAACCCAGGCCCTGAAGGCCCGGAGCCAAATGAGGCCGCTTGGTTAGAGACTTGTGTGCCTCCCCCATCAGACTCTGAGCTGCAGGAGGAGAGGCCAGGTGTGATCCTCTTTAGTGGCAACCCAACTCCCTCCTGTTGCCCCCTCCTCCCTCCTGCTGACACTTTGGGGACTTGCGGTAATTGTCAGCTGAAGGAATAAATTAATGACAGAGGAAGACAGACGTGTTAACAGCTCAGAGTAATTCAAGCAGAATGGAGTAAGTGCTAAATGGTGGAGGAATGAGTCATGATTGCTGACGGGGGAAGGAAGAGGGGAAAGGCATTCATCCTCTCTCTCCTGCATTGTCACAACAGAGCCTTCAAGCTTCCTCCCCTCCCTGTCTCTCTCACATTGGGAAGAGAGCAGAAAATGCGTGCGTATAGTTTGAAGCGTAATGCCAGAGCCAACACCCACAGAGCCACCCCCTCCTGCCCCCACCCCCACAGTAAGAAACAGCATTTAGCCAGACCTCAAAGGCCTCCTGGGCTCCCTCCGTGGACAGCCCATCACCCACCCTCTACTCCCCCCAACCTCCGTCCCTGTTTTTTTTCCTCCAACCTCCATCCTGAGCCTGCTGTGAACCGTTTTTGGATTTTCTCTGTAGTTAGGCCATGAATATATATATATATATATATATATATATATATATATATATATATACACATACATACACACACATACACATATATATATATATACACACACATATATATGTGTGTGTGTGTGTGTGTGTGTGTATAGATCACTGAACCACACAGTGTCTAGAGTGGCCTGGTTTCCGATTTTCCAGGATCGTGCATTTTCTTCTGTGGCTCACTGCTTTTCTGTAATACGATTTTTTTTTTTTGGTGGGGGGGGGGATTTTTGCCCACATCGATGCTTGCGGTGGTAAATTCGTTCCTTCTCCCTGTTGTATGGTCAATCCTATTGTGCCCACGCACCCCGATTTACGTAGGTATTCTCCTGTTGATGGTCACTTGGACTGTGTCCAGTCTTCGGTGATTACTAACTACCCTGCTGTTCGTGACTCCTGACTGAGGCACGTGTGCACAAATCACATTTAAAGGGATGAGAAAGGGAACTGCTGGGTCAGGGGTATGCAGTGTTTACCTTCAGCAGGTAAATGCCTCACTGTTTTCTGAAGTGGTTCACCTGCTTCTAGGCATCCTCATCCGGAGGGCATCTCGGAGGGCATCTCGCTCAGCAGCCCCAGGGTGGTCTCCCTAACACAGGTCTGTAACACCCATTGAATTTCCTTTCTTCTGGGTGAGAGTCTGAGGGAAGCTAAAGGCAAAAACTGTTCAGGAAGGCCACCAAAGGGAATAAGCCCAGAATTTATCGGCTGCTGTGACAGTTACGGTTGTTTTGCTGTGAGTGACAAATTCCCCCAAATAATAGCAGATTAGACCAGAAGTACATTCCTCTCCCACGTAAGTGAAGACCACGGATCAGCTGCCTAGACTGGTGTAATGCTCCGTGGTTTCTTCTACCTTGTTCCACTCCCCTCTGCACATGACTTGAGCTGCTAAACTCCCACGAGGCTGCTTGAGCTCCAGCCTTCACATGTACTCTCCAGCTAACAAGGAGGAAAGAAAAAGAAAGTTTCACCCTTTTTCTTTGAATACACCTTTTGAAAGTTACACAAGATGCTTTCTCTTACATCCCAGTGGCTAATTGCAAGTGATACTAGGAAACATAGTCTTTATTCTTGTGCCCTTATGCCCCACGATAAGAAAAAAGAGAGAATGGATTTGTAGGACAGTGAACAGTCCCTGCTGTAGATATCCATGCACAGAGGAGCACAACCAGCAGGTCTGCTTAATGCCCTCGCCACACAAACGTACACACACACACATCTCGCAACACAAAATGTTGGAAGGAAAAATACGTATTTAACAAGGGCCACCTCCTTAAATGTTGCAAGCTATACTATCTGCTCACTCAGGAAACTGTGGTGCCCACATGGCCAGTTTTATTTTATTTTTTTTTAAGATTTTATTTATTTATTCATGAAAGACACACACACACACACAGACAGAGAGAGAGAGAGGCAGAGACACAGGTAGAGGGAGAAGCAGGATCCATGCGGGGACCCCGATGCAGGACTCAATCCCAGGACCCCAGGATCACGCCCTGAGTCAAAGGCAGGCGCTCAACCGCTGAGCCACCCAGGTGTCCCCATGGCCAGCTTTAAAGTAAGTTTTCTTTCCTAGTGATAGTTGTTGCATCCTCCTCTCTGTGTCCTCTGCCTCTGTTTTTTTGGCACCTAGAGCTTTTCTCCTGGGTGTCCTGAGGAACTGGCTCATAAAGTCCCTCTGATACAAAACGTGGCACCGAAACCCAGATAGGATGGTCTAGAAGCCCGGACACCCAACCCAGCTAAACATAAGGTCGGTATATGAACTTAACTGTAAACAAATCCAGTTCTAACATCCCAGATAGTCCGTGCCTTGAAAACCTACCAAAGCTCCTAACAGCTGGGAAGATATGACTAAAGTCTTGACTGTTTGAGAGCCTTTCTTTTTCTTTTTTTAAAATTTTATTTATTTATTCATGAGAAACACCCAGGTGCCCCGTTTGAGCCCCTTTCTAACCCGACCCGGACTTACTATTTTAGCTTTTGCTTCAACCATCGCCAACATGGATCAAAATAGAATGACAGTAATGATGATGGTGATTCATAACGATAAGGATGCTGGAAGTTACCTTTAAATGATGGTGTATTTTGTGCCAGTTCCTGCGTCAGACCATTGCTATATGTTCTCTTATTTAATCCTTTCGGCTCCCAGGACCCCTGGGTGGCTCAGGGGTTTGGCACCTGCCTTCAGCCCAGGGCGTGACCCTGGGGTCCTGGGATCGAGTCCCACATCGGGCTCCCCACAGGGAGCCTGCTTCTCTGCCTGTGTCTCTGCTTCTCTCTGTGTCTCTCATGAATAAACAAAATCTTTAAAAAAAACTCAATTATTAAAAAATAATAATCCTTACAGCTCCCTTACAACGGTGGCATTTTTGCCATTTTGTGGATCAGGAAACTGAGGCTCACAGGAGTCATGGAATTTCCCCAGAGTCTTCAACCCTTAGTCACCTTCAGAAGTGCAGCTCGAATGTCCTTCCCTCCATGACCCACCCCCATCTCCACCCCTAAGCAAAATGAAATGCTTCCTCCTCGGTGCTTTCTGTACTGTGTGCACTCTTGTGTGTAGCGCTCTCCAATAAATATTCAACAAATCGTCCCTGGTACCTATGAGGATGGTGGCTATGTTCCTGTCTCTCTGCCCGCCTGTGTCTAGGTGTGTTGGTGGAAGGAAATGTGCCTCTTTTAAAATACATATATTATTTTAATTGTGCAAAATAGTCATAACATAAAACTTTACCATCTTAACCATCTTCGAGTATATGGTTTAGTAGTATTAAATATACATCCTTCTGCTGCCATTCTCCAGAACTCTTTTCATCTTGAAAAACTGAAACTCTGCACCCATGAGAAGACAACATCCCACTTCGCCTCCCCCAGCCCCTGGCAACCACCATTCTGCTGTTTCTACGAACTTTACTACCCTAGGGACCTCAGACAACTGGAATCATACAACATCTGTCTTTTTATAATTTGCTTATTTTACTTAGCGTAGTGTCCTTAGGGTTCATCTCTGCTACCATGTGTCCCAATTTCCTTCCCTGTTAAAGCTGAGAATCCCAGTATATGGACGTTTCACATTCTGTTTATCCATTCATCCATCAGTAGACACGCGGGGTGGCTTCCACCTTTTGGCCGCTATAAGTAATGCTGCTGTGAACAGGGGTGTGCAAGTATCTCTTTGAGACCCTGCCTTCACTTCTTTTGGGTCTACACTCAGAAACTGCTGGATCAGAGGCTCCTGGGTGGCTCAGTCAGTTAAGTGTCTGACTCTTGGTTTTGGCTCAGGTCGTGATTTCGGGGTCATGGGATGATCAAGCCCCGGGTCAGGACTCTCTTAAGCTAGGCATGGAGCCTTTTTAAGATTCTTTCTCCCTCCGCCCTTCCACTCGCTTGCTTTCTCTCTCAAAAAAGAAATTACTGGATCACATCCTCACCAACACTTGTTGTTTTTAATAGAAGCCATCCTAATGGGTGTGAGGTCGTTTACTTTATAGAAGTCCTGCTGAACGAGCCCAGGCCCTGGCATATCAGAGTGTTTATGGAGTGAATGGATTCGACCACAAATGGATGAGGTAGTTTTGGTTTCCAAAACTGGGTTTGTTTGATGAAGAAATAATATCCGATAGTCTGATGTCTTTTCTAAGCTCAAGAGCTTGAATTTGCATTGTTTGAGTGGAAGATTGTACATTCCCTGCACGACGGTGGCTTTATCCTGAGCCCCGAGAGGTCTGTTTCTGCCTGCCAGGCCCCAAGTCACACACCCTCAGTGCTCTTGCCAAGCGGCACCTGGAGGTGGTAAGAGAGGCGTCCTTAGAGTCGCCTTCCCAGACCTGGCTCCAGGGAGCACAAGGCAAACAGATCCACGAGAAAGAAACCAGTAGGCTTGCAAAATCCAAGGCCCCCCAGCCCATCAGGGATGCTCTGGGGGCCAGGAGAGGGCAAGGGAGGAGCCCCAGTTACCCTCCCTGCCCACCCTGGGCTCGGTGGGACAGGGTAGAGTCACATTTCAGGGACACTCCCAAACTGACTTGAAAGCCCCAACAAGCAGCCGCCCTGCTCCTGAGAACTCCTCTGGGTGCCTGCAGGCTTAGGCCTGGCTGACTCACTTCCTCACCTTAATTCCCCCTAATACCTTCCCTTTCTCTGCAGCTTTACTCCCGGCACCACTGTCTGAGTGTGGAATGTCTGGTGAAGCTGGGCAGGTGGGTCTGCCCAGATACTGCAGACATGACCATGACCGGTGTTAGAGGAAGTGGGGGTGGGGTGTGGGGAGGGTGGGCAACAGCAAAGCCAGGTTTGTCTGCTGGCTCCGAAGCACATCCTAATCCCCTCAGCCAGTTTGATCTCTGCAAGCCTGAGCACAGGTCAACACCTCCGGGCAGGAGTCCCGAGGGGTGGGGAGCCGTGGGGAGCCTTGGCTGCTGGGCCTTCCATCCCGGGCCACGTTCTCTGGAGACCAGGGCTGCATCCTGAAGATCAGGTTCCAAGGTTATGTTGTGCGTGCATTTCCCGGGTGAGTCTGAGGAGGCCTCACTATTATCCTGGGCCTATTCCTGGAAGCACCATTGTTCCTTTTATACCTGTATGTACCCTTTCCTTCCTTGTCTACAGCTCAAGCTTTCTTTGGGGTCCTGGATTCTTCATTTATATCTTAGCATTGCTCCCTGTGCCCGCCTGCCTCAGCTTGAGCATTCTAAGAGCGAAATCAGGGCACAGTTGGAATTTCTAGTAAAGCCTTTCATTCACATAGCTCAAGGAGTCAAATAGCGGCACGAGACTTATGAAAAAGAGGCTTCTCATCAGAGTACCCACTTTCAATTTTTAGGGCTCATTTTTCCTCCAACGACCCCACTCACTCTTTGGCCCCCCTCCTGGCAACGTCTCCATGTAATAGTTTGGTAAGAGCCGCACTCGGTGCTGAGAGTATTGGCAATAGGTAAACACTATCCGCATGCATTTATACTCTCAGCTATGGACAGACTGTGATTCCCTTTTCCGTGCACTAGGTTTTTAACCACCACCACCCCCTCCCGCCCCCCGGAGTGAATAATTATCCCTCCCCTCATCCATTTGCTTCATTTTCTTTGTACTCAAGGCCAAACTCTTTTAGGTGTTGACATCTCCCTCCTTTCACTAAATTCAGACGCCAGTCTACCAATTTAATTTCCTTAATGAAACCTCTCGGAGTGTTGTGACCTGTTCTGACAGGGGCTGCTCGGCCTCCAGATGGATGCACTGCTCTCCTCTGCAGAGGTTCAGCCTTCCGAGGTGTCTTCTCGTGGTCAGTCTTTTCCTCTTTTTATTTTTTTTTTACGATTTTATTTATTTATTCATAGAGACACAGAGAGAGAGAGAGAGAGGCAGAGACACAGGCAGAGGGAGAAGCAGGCTCCATGCAGGGAGCCCGACATGGGACTCGATCTCAGGTCTCTAGGATCACACCCTGGACTGAAGGCGATGCTAAACTGCTGAGCCACCCGGGCTGCCCTTTTTTTTTTTTTTTTTTGAAAGCAACCTCTAGGGGCACCTGGGTGGCTCAGTGGTTGAGCGTTTGCCTCGGCTCAGGTCATTACCCCGGGGTCCAGGATTGAGTCCTACATCAGGCTCCCTGCAGGGAGCCTGCTTCTCCCTCTGCTTGCTAGTGTCTTTGCCTCTCTTTGTGTCTCTCATGAATAAAGAAATAAAATCTTTAAAAAAAAAATAAAAATAAAAAGCCATCTCTAGGTCCAATGTGGGACTTGAACTCAGGACCCTGAGATCAAGAGTCACGTGCTCTACCCACTGAGCCAGCCAGCCTCCCCTCTGTTGTCTTTTTCTTGGTTTACTATCTTATTCTGGTGAAACATCCTCCAGCAGCCTCCTGAGCACATGAAAACAAATTTTTTTTTTTTGTATTTCAAATGACTGAAAATATGTCTTTTTCTACTTTCAAAGCTGATTGATAGTTTAGATGGATATAAAAATTTTAAGTGGGGGAAATTTATCTTCAGAATTTTGAAAACACTGTGTGTCTTCTAACTTCTAGTGCTTCTTTTGAGACATTCAAGCCGTTATTTCTGACCTGTTCCCCCTTCCTTTGGAAATTTGTAGAACCCTCCTTTTTGTCTTCTGTGTTCTGAACTGTGATGATTTTTCTTTTTTTCCTTTTTATTTTTAAAAAATATTTTCTCTGTTTATTAGACAGACACAGAGAGAGCACAAGCAGAGGCAGAGGGAGAGGGAGAAGCAGGCTCCCCACTGAGCAGGGAGACTGATACGGGGCTCTGGGATCATGCCCTGAGCTGAAGACAGATGCTTAACCAAGTGAGCCACCCAGGGGGCCCTCTGATGATTTTTCTTAATGTGAATCTGTTACCATCCATTGTGTCTGGTATTCGGTGGATTGGTTGATTGATTGATTGATTGATTGATTGATTTTAAAGATTTTACTTTTAAGTAATCTCTATACCCAATGTGGGGCTCACACCCACAACCCCAAGATCAAGAGTTGCATGCTCCAGGACTGAGCCAGCCAGGCGGCCCGCGGTGGGCCCTTTTAATATCCTTCACTTTGGGAAAAATTACTTCAAGCATCTTTTTGATCATTTCTTCCACTTCATTTTCTCTGTATTTGTTTTTCTGGCGCTCCTGTTATTCAGAAGGGGGGCCTCCTGGATTAGCCCTCTAATTTTCTTGTCTCTTCCCTTCAATTTCCCATGTCTGTGGTTTTGTACTACTTTTGGGGGAGGTTTCCTCAGCTTTATCTGCTAAACCTCCTATTGAAGTTTTTATTTCTCATATTTAAAAAAGGTTTTGTTTTTGTTTTTTTTGTTTTTTTGTTTTTGTTTTTTACAAGAAAAGTGACTGCTTTAATATATTAGGAAAAATTTTACATACACTCTCATCCAGCCCTGCTCCAATTGGCAAAAAATACAGGATTCATTGCAAAGCATGATATTTTTATTTTTATTTTATTTTAATTTTTAAAAAAATTCCTTTTTCTTTTTTAAGATTTTATTTATTTATTCATGATAGACACACAGAGAGAGAGAGAGACAGAGACATAGACATAGGCAGAGGGAAAAGCAGGGTCCCTGCAGGGAGCCCAATGTGGGACTCCATCCAGGATCCTGGGATCACACCCTGAACCGAAGGCAGACGCTCAACCGCTGAGCCACCTAGGCGTCCCAAGGCATGATATTTTTAATTTTAAGAGTTCCTTTTGGGGTGCCTGAGTGGCTCCTCCGGTTAAATGTCAGAGTCTTGATTTTGGTTCAGGTTGTGATCTCAGGGTCCTGAGATAGAGCCCCATGGGGACTCCATACTGAGTATGGGGCCTGCTTGAAAATCACTGCCTCCCCCTCCCTGTGCCTCCCGTCCTCCTGCCTATGCTCTCTCAAGTGAATAAATAAAATCTTAAAAAAAAAAAAAAAAGAGTTCCTTTGCCCTTTGAATGATTCCCTTTATATATATATTTATTTATTCACTTGTTTGTTTATATAGAGAGAGTGTGTGAGCTAGGCAGGGAGAGGCAGGGAGGGGACAAAGGAGAGGGAGAGAATAAATCCCAAGCAGACTCTACACCCAGTGTGGAGCTGATACAGGGCTTGATCTCAGGGTCCTGAGATCATGACCTGAACTGCAATCAAGAGTCTAACACTTAACTGACTGATCCACCCAGGTGCCCCCGAATACTCCTTTTTTAAGAAAAAAGAATAATATTGTATTTTTGTTTTAGTTTCGTGTGTACATGTATCTACTCTCTATATATGTCTACATATGTCCACATATTTATTTAATAGTATTGTGTTCTTTTACTAATGTGTTATATTTTCAAAATCTCTAAATATACTGTTATATATATTTTAAGATTTTATTTATTCATGAGAGACAGAGAGAGAGAGAGAGAGAGAGGCAGAGACACAGGCAGAGGGAGAAGCAGCTCCATGCAGGGAGCCGGATGTGGGACTCGATCCCAGGACCCCGGGATCATGACCTGAGCCAAAGGCAGACACTCAACCGCTGAGCCACCCGGGGGCCCTGAGAATGTAAGTATTTAATATAGTAAATGCTCTGTAAGTAATTTTAATTTTGGAACATTTTAAATGGAACGTGATATTTACATACCTATGACAAAAGAAGGCCCAACAGTGCCCGGAGGAGCGTGCATGAAAAATGTCTCTCCTCCTTCCCCCTCTTGGGGCCACTACTGCTTCGAGGTTCCCTCTTTCCCTTTGCATAGGCCCGTGCACACGGCCAAGGTGTTCATCACGCGGGCCCGGACGTGGGCGATCATGAACTTGCCTGCCTCTCCGGGCTGGTCTTTCCCACCCTGCCCTTTCACCCCCTCCTCCTGCAGGCACACAGAACCGTGGGGCTCCCTCATTTGTCCAGCTCCCCCTTCCCCAGCCCCATCCACCTGGTAATGATTTCCTAGAGAGTCTCCCAGGGGTCTCCATGGGGACGTTTCCTGCTCCGATCTCCATGGCAACTCTTCAGGTTGCCATGGTGACACTTAAGTGATTATCTGGAGACCCTTAAATAAATCACCCGCCATGGTATATGCTGGAAGTGTTTGGCTCCGGCTCTCCGGTTTGGGGCCGGGCTTGGGGCCCAGGCCTACAGGCGGGAGCCAGAGGGGAGGGGGGTGGCGGGAGGCGGGAGGCGCTCCGCCCGGGACCCTGGTTCTAGGGCCGCCAGGGGCCCCAAAGGTGGGGAGGCTTTGAGGAAGTGGGGGGGGGGGCAGTCGCCGTCCTTGAACAGAGGCGGCCAGGAGGGCACCCTTCACTGCCGCAGGCTCCGAGGGCCTCCCTCCCTGCTGCTGAACACCAAGAGGGAACCGAGAGGGAATTTGGTTCACTGTGCGCCCCGCGGCTCTGGGGCTCCGGCTGTGATGGGAGCAAAGCCAACCACCCCCTCACAGAGCTTCTGTTCCACGCGAGACACGGTCCGCGAAGTCCCCACGATACGCAGGCCGGACTTGGCCCTGGGGCTAGGAAGGGGACAGAGACAGTGGGCAGCGCGCTCCCGCCAGGCAGGGCAGCCACCTGAGTCTGGGCGTCCGGCCGCCTCCTCCGGACCGGCGGACCGGCGGTCTCCAGCAGCAACCCGAACCCCGGTGCTGGCGGTGCTGGCGGGGTCTCTGGCAGAGCGGGGAGTCTGTCGGGGGGTCTGGTGTATTGCATTCCTAAGGCCAGCCTCGGGTGGCTAGGGTACGCAGCCTGACTCGGATTTTTTCTTTTTCATGACTTTATTTATTCCTGAGAGACCTGGAGAGAGAGGCAGAGACATGGGCAGAGGGAGAAGCAGGCTCTATGTGGGGACCCCTATGCGGGACTCGATCCCAGGACCCAGGGAGGTCGCACCCTGAGCCGAAGGCCGGCGCTCAACTGCTGAGCCCCCGGCGCCCCTGCAACCTGAGTTGTTTGTGGAGAGTTGGTCAGACCTGTTGTTTGGTGGTGGAGCCGCCTGGAAGGGGCAGGGCCGTGACCCTCCTCACCTTGGGCTTGCCCCGGACAAGGATCCCTCCTGCAGGAATGGAGTCTGGAAGCGCGCCCGCAGGCACGTGGCCTACGCAGCAGCTCCTACTCCAAGCCAAAGCGCTGCTGGAGGCCAGACTCTGTCTACACTAGGCTCCCTCTGCCTAGTGGGGATCAGAGTGCAGATCATCCACTTTTCAATAGGCCTGGGATTTGGAGCCAGGTGACAGGGCCACAGAACACGACTCCTGGACAGTCCAAGCCCCTGAGGTGTTCCCGGGGAAGTTCCTTGGACGGTGAGTGGGGGAGGCGGGTGGCCAGCCCCAGACGCTCCCTGAGCCCAGGCGTAGCTCCCATGACAGTTGGAGGTGTCTGGGGAGATGTGTCCTCTGGTGGCCCCTTCCACAGGGGCTCCCCGTGTCCCAGTCCCTCTGCCCGGAGCACCCCTTGCTCCGGCCGTCCTCAGGTGTGCCCTCCTCTGATGCCCGCTCCAGGCCGGCCTCTAGAGTCTTCTCCACCACCCTAGCTCTTCCCTGGCTCAGCACCGGGTCTGATGGCCTAGTTAGCGCGCTCTCCCCCTAACCTGTGCTTTCCAATGTCAGCGACAGCCACCCGCCACATGTGCCTACTGCACTCACGGAACCTGGGACGTGGCGTGCAGTATTAAACATACACAGGATTTTGAATACTCCACGTCAAGCATGTAAAATATCTTTTTGATAATTCTTATACTGATTACACACTGAGATCATATTTCGGATGTGTTGAGTTAAATAAAACATTGTTAACATTAAGTTTACCCTTTTTAAAAAAAATGTGTGCATGCCAGAAAATTTAAAAGGATGCACATTTGTGCTGGACAGAGCTGTGCCTCGATGAAGTCCACAGGGTAAGGGGCCATGGACATTTTGTCCACACTTCATACCTGGCGCCTGATGGTAGGTGAGCAATAATCAGGATTATCGGACTCGTGTTTGACAGTTACACTCTCCATCAGCCCAGAAGCATTCAGCACAGCCTGCTACAGGAATGTGTAATTTAAATATCAGTTTATAAAAAATAAATAAATAAATAAATAAATATCAGTTTATTAAAAAACAAAAAAACCAAGCCAAAAATAGATAAATAAAAACAAACAACCCAACCACCAAGCCAAACAAAAAGTCTCAGGCCTAAAATTTGCCAGAAAGGGAAAAAAGTGGGGATGAAGGGGTCAGGGTCTCAGCCTTTCTTCTGAGGGGCTGGGAGGGGTGGGTAGATATTCAGACCTTTGTCAATCAAAACAAGGAATTAACAAAAAGAAACCCCAGGGCTTCCAGGTGGCTCAGTGGTTGAGCATCTGCCTTCAGCTCAGGGCGTGACCCCGGGGTCCTGGGATCGAGTCCTGCTTGGGGCTTCTAGCTTCCCTGATGGGAAGCCCATGGTGGAGGCCTCGGGAGCTCTCCCGCTGGGCAGCAGAGCGGGAGCAGGCCGGGCCCAGAGCTGGCCCAGGGGAGGCTGGGAGCAACGCGCCCGCTTTGAGGTGCCCACGCAGGACTCGATCCCAGGACCCCGGGGGATCACTTCTTAGGCAGAGAAAGTCTCGGACATTTCCGGCCGCATGGGCAGGAGGCCCTGTGGTCACCTCATCCCGGTAGGACATCCTCGCCGCCGCACACCCGGTTTGTGCAGCCGAAGGGCCGCCGGCTCGGCTACCTGGGGACGCAGCGCTTGAGCGCTTGGAGGCCGAAGGCAGCTTCGCGACTGTCGGGTCGGGCGATTCCCCCGGGAGGACGACATCAGGCCCAGCGCACACGCACGGCAGGGAAACACCTCTGTCGAGTGGGGTCTGTTGCCGGAGGCGACCATTATGACCAGGTTATTTTTTTTATTTTTTAAATAAATTTATTTTTTATTGGTGTTCAATTTGTCAACATACAGAATAACACCCAGTGCTCATCCTGTCAAGTGCCCCCCTCATTGCCCATCACCCAGACACCCCCACCCCCCACCATCCACCTCCCCTTCCACCACCCCTAGTTCGTTTCCCAGAGTTAGGAGTCTTCCATGTTCTGTATGACCAGGTTCTTAAAAGTCTTTATGGACAACTTTTAAATGGTAACCTCTCTTATTTTTTTAAAGATTGAGAGACAGTGCGGAGAGGGGGAGGGGCAGGGGGAGGAGCAGACTCCCTGCGGAGTGGGGCACCCACTTCGAGGCTGGATCCCGGGGCTCGAGGATCACAGCCTGAGCCCAAGGCAGATGCCAGACCAACCAAACCACCCAAGTGCCATGTAATCTCTTATGTATGTATGTATTGGCTTTTAAAGATTTTATGTATTTATTCATGAGGGACACAGAGAGAGGCAGAGACACAGGCAGAGGGAGAAGCAGGCTCCCTGTGGGGGGCCCGACGTGGAACTCCATCCCAGGACCCCAGGTTCACAACCTGAGCCGAAGACAGACACTCAACCGCTGAGCCACCCAGGCCCTGTAACCTCTCTTTTAAAGAGAAAAAAGGCCCAGCCATGGGATGGACACCTTATTATTTAATAAACGCATATAAGTAAATACACCAATATCCACCTCTATCAAGACGCTGAGCCACCTTGGTCTTACTACCCACAACTTACAAGGTCACATTTACTTTATGGCTCAAATTAAAACGTTCAGGACCTCTGCCACACGACTGCCAACCGTCAGTCCCTTTCCCTAGCCTTTTCTCCCTGCTCTTTTAGTACCCAGAACACAGCAGGCCCGTATTAGCTGAATGACCTGAAGAACAGTTAAGCAAGGCACTGGATGCTACTAGCTGGGTGGCACTTCTATCGCAGGCTTAGGAGACACTGCACTGTGTCCCACTGGGTTTGCATCAGCTACACAGCAGGGGTGGGGCGGGCACTCACTGTTGACCCTCCAGCGCCCAACAGGCCTGCTGGTGGCAGGGGACATTATTTTAGCAGAGCCCATACGTACGCCAGCCACCCTGTTTCACAACCCACAAGGATGAACTGCTACCCCTATATATAAAGTAAGTTCTCCTCTTTTCAGTTTTCCTAAAAAAAAAAAAAAACCAGAGTTCTGTCAAGTGGCAGCAAAAACTCAAGAAAAATCATTATATGGTTTCAGATTCAATCAGGCATAAGCCAATGTGAATACACATGGATAAACTCTGAAACAGAAACACAGTGCCATGATTTGACTCCAGCACAGACACTGAGAGACTCCAGAACGTCTCCCCCTCCAAAGTGAACAAGCAGGGGCTGTAACTGTGTCAATTGCTATTTTAATCTCCTTGTACACAATGTAGAAAAGGCAAAGCACTGGAGAGATCACTGGTCAGAAATACAAATTTGCTAATGGATGAGACAATTTAAATGTATTTTTCTTATTTCTTCCCCCAACAGGCCCAGAGTGAAGTCCCAACCTGTACTGAGCTAACTCTGGAGACACTGCTCTCTGCGTCTCGTGCGTGAGTTCTGGGTTTGCACAAAGCCCGATGCCAGGGGTGCCTGGGCGGCTCAGTCAGTTAAGTGTCTGCCTTTGGGTCAGGTCATCATCCTGGGGTCTTGGGATCGAGCCTGGCGTTGGGCTCCCTGCTGCTTCCTCCCCTCTGCCCTTCCCCACTGCTCATGCTTTACTCTCAAAATAAATAATATATTTTTAAAATATTTTATTTTATTATTTATTCATGGAATACAGAGACAGAGAGACAGAGGAGACACAGGCAAAGGGAGAAGCAAGCTCCCCGTAGGGAGCCCGACATGGGACTCGATCCCAGGTCTCCAGGATCAGGCCCTGGGCTGAAGATGGCACTAAACTGCTGAGCAACCTGGGCTGCCCACAAAATAAATATTAAAAAAACTAAAAAAAAAAAAAGCCCAATTCCAGGGCAGATTATCCCATTGGGGGGCATTTTATTAAAAAATTTTATTTATTTATTCATGAGAGACACAGAGAGAGGGGCAGAGACACAGACAGAGGGAGAAGCAGGCTCCACGCAGGGAGCCCGATGTGGGACTCGATCCTGGGTCTCCAGGACCAGGCCCTGGGCTGAAGGCAGCACTAAACCGCTGAGCCACCAGCGCTGCCCTGGGGCGGGGGTGGGGGCGGCGGCGGGCATTTTAATACCCTCCGATGGCACACACAGTAAGGTCTACCAGCCAAAGCTGCCCCCACAGTGGTCCCAGCAGGGCTGCCAATACTACGAGGACCCTTCCAGCAGGACACCTGGTCACAGGCTGGGTGGTGTGCTCCTTCACATGACCCTTCTGTTCCCAGAATGCCACCCGCTGATCTACACGTGTCCCGTGCCTGCACGCTGCACAATCACACCACCTCACCTGGGCTCGCTCAAGCGGGATGAGGCTCCTGGCGGGACCATCTTTATTACTCTCAGCAGCGCACACCAGCTCTCCTCCCCACTTCCAATATGTGTCACACAGAGGAAGGTGGGCGCTGGTGCTCCCTCCTGTCGGAGCCCACCCTCACACGGCTCTCGTGTGTGTTCTAGCAGTTACTTCCCAGGCAGGTTTTCAGGATGGCAGCTATGACATTCTGGTCCTCGGCAGGTTGTAGGAGAAAAGTGAGGCCTGTGGTGAGGTTCCAGGTGGCAACCCTAAAGAGGTCTGTTAACAGGCTTAACCTTGGTTGCAAACCAGGCTAGCTCAGTTCAAAAATACTGGGTGGTGGCGGTGGTGGTGGTGCAACGTGAAAAATGACACTTTTTCACCCTAAAAGAAGTTTTTAAGTCAACCTCATGTATGCAGGGAGATCACAGGACCAAACTAACTTTAATAGAATTTTAAACCAGAGAATGGCCAAAGACTGAGGTCAGGAATTCTGAATTCAGAATCACAGCAGTAAGGGAGAGAAAGTGTTCATTCTAACAGACCCCAGGGCCAACGGTTACACGAATCTTAGCAGCTGTAACTCAGAACTTTGGAAATCAGCTAGAGAACGTCGGAAGAATCAAAGGGTGGTTCTATGTACTACAACTTGAGTGCCTCCCTACTCCGCCCAGCACCCACATCCTCCTCTTTAATCAACCAAACCATCTTCTCCCTGGACAATAAACTCACATCTCTTCATTTGGGGCTGATGTTTCTCTCAGGGGCTGGACTGGGTGAGAGAAATCAGCGATTTCATTTCAGAAGTAGCACTTCTCAGGTGCATGGAGCCAGAAAGTAGGTCAAAACCCCACTTTCACTATAATCTCATTCCCAACTAAAAAGCCTTGGTTCTCCAGGGCTCCCTGGTGAAGAGGAAAGAGCCAGAGCGGTGGGACTTGGCCCTGGGTAGGGAAGGGAGGGGCAGGCTTCATGGAACATTCTCCAAAGGGAGTACAGGGGGCAGCCACCCCAGTTCTCCATGACCCAGGCCCCATCTTACAGAGCAAATTCAGTACAAAGACTCACAATCTCCAGCAGCACACCCCTTACTCGATGCATAGAGCCCCATCACATGCCCTGTGGGTCATCCTGGGATACCTGCTGGCTCTCCTCCTAGCCTGATAGGTGCTGTCGACTGTTATAGGAGAGCTACTCTTTCAGGAGCCTGCTATTCCCCAGCGGGCACACTGCCAGCTCCAGGGGACTCTCCATCCCGTGGGCCTCCTCCCTTCCTGTCCTGCTGACCCTTTCAACCCTTACAACTGGTGGCTGGCTGCCTGCCTGTGTGCTGGAAGGCCCCACCCCACCACTGCCCCCATGGCACTTTGTAGGCCACAGTTCAGCACCTGCAGATACCTCAGGGGCGTGTGGTCACCGCCTAGGCAGTGCAGAGGCCTGGACCAGCCTCACCCATCACCTCCACACACACTGCCAGTCCCCTGCCGCGGGCTCCAAACTCCGGCAAGGCTTCTATCGGCCAGGAAGAATGGGACCCCTCTTGTCACAAGGCAGGGTCCCCCACATGGAAGTCAGAGGTAGACAGAAAACAACGGGGTGGCCAGACGTGTCTGTAAAAGATGTTTCAGAGCAGCTTGGGCTCGTGACGGTTTCAGCTCGGTTACAAATCCTAGGCGGTAGCATCTGCTTAACCAGTTTTTCCAGTGATACTTCAATGCTGGCTTTCTTGGTTTCTATAGCTTCTTGCTTTCAAAGTAAAGCCAAAATAATAACAACTCCAAATTCTTCAAAATGAACCAATAAATAGTGACAATATTTACATGAGTAGGCCGCGTTTAGAGATTTTAACCTGACTGAGAACAGAAAAACCAAGGATATGCCCTGGTCTTGGGGCTTACAGCTGGCTCTGGGTCATGGTGTGATCCTCCTGAAAGCGGATGGTTGGAAGGGTGAAGTGAGAATGAGTAAAGATGCCTGGCCGGGGCCTCCTTATAGGGCTAGGGTTTCAAACAGACAGACCTCAGTCCTCCCAACCAGGCCCTGTGGTGTGATCAGGGGCCCGGGCGAGCTGCTCTTGGGGACACGGAGGCCTCCTCTGACTGCCAGCACTATGGGGATGTCAGGCCTTGTCGTGGGGAGCACAAGCTCTCCATGTCAGATGTCAGTCTCGGCCTCTTTCCAGATGGGACAAGCTGCCGAGGTCAGGAATGGTCTCCTCTTCCCTGGACTATGTGACAAGAGGGATGTGGAATTCGTTTGTGTCGAAGATCAGGGGTCTCCTGGGAGGGCTTGGGTCCCTGTCAGCCTTGTGCAGCAGCTTGAAGAGCCCAGTTCCAATGTTCATGGGGATCCCCATGATGATGCACTCAGACACCCCTGAAACCAACCAAGCAGGGTATTAGATGGCTTTTCCACACACGGGGGGCTCCCGGCCCAGCAGCTTCCTCTCGGTCTGAGCACAGCTGCTCTGTAGGCTTGCCTTCAAGAGCACTAAACGCAGCCAGCAAGGACACCGAGTGATGCTCAGGAGGCCCTAACTTCACTACCCAATGTTTCCTTAATTTAGGGCCCAGAAGAGAAGCAAACAGGCTGACTAGTAGAAGCCAATCCCCCCTTGGAAACAGCAGTAGAAACTTGTTCCCTGTGCTCAGGGGTCAAGGCTAGGTCAGGCTTAACAGCACGCCTGTGTCTTGGAAACCCACAGCCCTGAGGGAAGGCAAGGCCCCTGCACAGAGACCGGAGTATGGTGATGCGGAAGACTGTTTCTCCCAACTTCACTCCAGCTTTGGATCAGACTTACGGCTCCCAATAAGCAAGAGCTTGCCTATTACGTTCTGGGCTTTGTGCATCAGGAGACCAGAGACAAAGCACCAAGCTAAAGACCAACACCTACCTACTGAGGGCTGACACGGAGTTAACAACACTGTAAAGGACGAGAAGATTTCTGAGTGGGGGTGACCGTGCCAGGCCCCCGGGGAGCTCGGCAGTGGACACAGGGGGCCGCGGCTGGGGCTGTCCCACCGTCAAGGACACTCACTCTTACTTTTGCCTTGTCCTGTTATCCTGTCCTAATCTGTTTCCTTTTCTTTCCTCTGACCCTCATTATCTTAAAAGTGGCAGACCAATTTCTCTTTTCCTCTATTTGCAACCTGTGTCCCTTCTGGAAGGATAGTTAATCTTAGAACCTTAGAACAAAGTGGAGGTTCGTGCCCTGACGGGGGCTCCACCTGACCACCGCCTGTTGGGCAAGTCCATGTAAGACTCGGGGAGGAGGCAGGAAATGGCCGCTAGGAAGCGGAGCTCTGGTGGTGGGGATGGCGGTCAGGCTGGGAATCCCTACTGGGGCCTGATGAGAATGTGACCTGGGATGGGCTGCTGAGCACCCCATGGACCCCCACCTCAGGCCCGCAGGGTCTTGCACGAAAAAGGGTAGGACGGACAGTGGGGATTCAGCTCAGGACCCAAGGAAGAGCTGGCCAGGCAGCGGCACCACTCTTGTCTCCCAGGCCGGTGTCCCAGATGTGCTGTGCTGTGTGCTGTGGGGAGGAGGCCGGTGTGGGGCGAGACTTGTCCACAAGCCAGCCAGTCCTGTGTTCTACTCGTGCAAGGGTTTAAACCTGTCCCTTACAGATGTGCAGAGGTAAGTGTATGCACGGTGCTGGGCCCGGCGGCTCTTTCTTGGGGGTCACAGCAGCAGGGGCACTGGACGCTGTCCCTCTGCTGTCAGCCCTGGCACCACACAGCAGGGGCAGGATCCGAGCGGCTGTCAACTCCAAGGTCCAGAAACACTCCTTGATGCCCAGGGGTGATCTTTTCTTCATGGCCCCAAAGCTGCCTGTACTGACAGAGAAGCCTCCTCACGGAGGAGGGGGTGCAGGGAGCCACAGCCAGGCTCTGGAGGGAAAAGATCACTTGCTTCCAATCCCATCATCTGTGACTTTATTCCTAAAACATAAGAGCTGTGCCTACTCAGTGTCCTCACCTCCTGGGAAACCCTAGCCACGGTTTCAGCTGTGAAACACTAAGGCCCTGTAATGAAGCTCCAAGAAACACGCAACCTACCACACACGGAGTCCTTCTGCCCAAAGTAGGCGGCATCGAAGAGATGGTCAGCCGTCTTCTCAAAGGAGGCTAGCATGAGCACGCTCTCCTTCATCTTGGCCAGGCCGAACCTCGTAATGCCCAGGACTTCACCCTGCATCGGGGAGGGAGGAGTCAGGGGGGTACTCACACTCCCCAAAGGCCCAGAGCTACGCACACCCCCTGCAGCCCCTCCACAGAATAAGTGCAGATGGGCGAAGCAGCTGTTCAAGTCAGCCTCAGGTCTGGAGAGGACCCCAACAGTGGCCTGTCCCCCTGGGACAGCGGCTCCAGGGAGCCTCACACTCCCAGCCACATGCTGGCAGAAGGAAGAGTCACAAAATCAGAGCTAGAATAAAGAACCTAAGTTTTAAAAAAGAGAATACTCCTGAAGATGTTTATTACGGCTCCAAGAACTCCACACTCAAATAATTTAAAAGCCACAGAGTAGGTAAAGAGTTAAGTAAATGTAGGTGCTTTCTTTCAAGCAAACGCTGCACCATCATTTAAAAAAGTATACCTATGGGACGCCTGGGTGGCTCAGCAGTTGAGTGTGGGGACTTTGGCTCAGGACGTGATCCCGGGGTTCTGGGATTGAGTCCCGCATTGGGCTCCCCGCAGGGAGCCTGCTTCTCCCTCTGCCTCTCTCATGAATAAATAAAATCTTTTAAAAACGAAAACACCAAAACAAAAAAAAGTATTCTTTTAAAAACCATGTGACATGTGAAATAGTCATAATGTTAAATGAAACAGGATAAAACCCGCATGCCCACTACTCACTGTCCCTGCATCACATGATACATGTGAAAAAACTAAGACCAGAAAGCCAGACTTAAAAGTGCCAGGCTTTACTACAAGGCAAAGGAAATGGGTCACTGCCCCACCCGGTTCTGATCCGTCTGTCCTCAGGTACAGGTGCCTATGGGGCGGCCTCGTGAAAACCTTATGGCACTACTACAGGGAATGGGTTCGTTTCGTGGGAAAAGAGAACGAGCAGCCTCACTTCCGAGCTAGCTTCCCCTTCAGATCACGGTAACTTATCCTTCACCTGGAAATGGCTACAGAAGCGTGACGAATGGGTTCAATAGGAAATACACACCTAGGTTTGCCATGGATCTCCCTGGGCTTTTGGCAATGGCCGGATTGCCTCTCGGATGACATTTCTAATAAGGACAAAAATAATATCCCACCTCCTGCCACGAGGTTACAAGTGTCATACTGGAATGTCACCAGAACACCCGGCCCGACCCAACCACATGCTGGGTGGTCAAAAATCAAAGTTTTTGAGCGATGGTGACATCCTATGCCATTTTAGTGGTGGTTATCACAGCCGTGTGTGCTCCAGGCAGGTGAGAGACGGCCCAGCACGCTGCACCCTCCCCACGAACCTTGTAGGTCATCAGGTCAGACAGCAGCATCACATGCCTCCTGTCAATGCTCATGCCGTGGTTGACCATTGTGTACTGGATTTCGTTGATGATAGTTGTCCGGGCAGCTTCGATGCCCAGAGTTTTCTCCACCTAGAGAGAGCCAGGGTGAGTGAAAGCAGCCTCTTCTGGCTTGTTGCCCCAAGTCCTCCCTATGTCCTCCTCTGCCCAATCGCGACATGACCCTGGCCATGAGCTGTACCTCATAGGTATTATTGGAGGTGGTGCGGGTGCCCTTCACACCGTGGGTGGCCATGACGGCCCGCAGGTTATCACCCTCCACCAGAAGTTTGTACTTCTCCTTTCCGCTCTGCTCGTCGATGTGGATGACAGCTCTGGAAACCTCTGGGATGCCCTGCACCACCACCTGGACTTGGAGACAAGAGGAGTCTCAAGGCCCTGCAGGGCCCACAGCCCCCACCACCATGGTAGCCTCAGAAACCACACGGGCTGTGAGAACTGGGAACGTCATGCCTGGGTTGTCACCTTAACCATCCTGCTTCTCAGTGGGGTTTATCAGGAACAAACCAAACCTAAATAAGTGCCCGTGTGCCATTAGGGGTTAGGGAGAAAGCACAAAAGCACAACATCAGGGGACTGTGACACATTCGACCTCAGTTTTCTGACAGAACGGACAAGAATCTAACAGGCAGAGTTGGTGCGTCAGGGCGAAGATGGGAAAAACCCGACGGATTCCAGAGGGATGCGGCAAAACAGAAGTCCCCGTAGTGACATAGTCCTTAGGCCACCTGACACCTGGGTATTCAGTGGGGCGAGAGGTAAACGCAGTCTTTCCCTCTACAAACCTCCAGGCAGTAGGCTGGGTGGGGCCTCCAAGAGGGGACTTTGGTCTCACCTTGGGGAGATCCTCTTTCAGGAACTGCAGCACGTAGTACATGGAGCTCTTGCTGTTCTCTCTGGGGGTGACACACACCACAGCCTCGCCATGAACAGCCACATCGCCAGGCTTCACGCGGAGCTTGGACATGCAGATGGAATACCGCACCGTCTCAGCGTTCACCTGCAAGGTGGCCAGACATGGGCCACGTGCCCAGGACATTACTGACAGGTACGAAGGCTTTGATTCCAGTGTTTCTTGGCCTTTTTCCATCATTGCCCCCTGACAAGCCTCATTTTTCCCCCTAATCTCATTCCTCACCATAAAAATTTAATACGAAGATATTTTGTGTATTTGCTTATGTACCACATATGTACACCTACCTCACTTACAAACAGAAGAAATATTCTTCACAACCTCCCCTTACGCCAACGGTCTGCCCCCACTGAAAATGCATGTTCCATGCATAGCTACAAATGCAGGGACCGAGGCGGTTCCAGGAGGTGGGGAGGCTGGAGAGCAGGACAATTTAAAGTGTCAGCGAAGCCTCCTCTTTACCTGACCTCACGGCCAACTGCTCATGTGCCACGTTCCTTGATACAACCTGGTCCTTCTGGTACAAGAGCCACAAGGCAGGCGGCCAGAGCTGGGCTACAGAAGCCCCCAACCTGGAGACCTGGCCGCTCAATTCTAGACTCACAGTCTATGGGCAACACAAGCTTGGTACTTGAGGGAATGGGCTGAGACACAATGTGGCCAGGATGGGTGTCAACTGCCTGAGAGGAAGAGGAAGATGCCAGGACATCTGGGACAGCGGCTGAGTTTGCATCCTTGCCTCAGCTAGTCTGTGACAATGGCTGACAATCTTTGAATCTTTACCTGTCTGTGAATACCAGTAATACTAAGCCACACTAGTCCACCTGGCCAACAACATTCATGCTGGGCGCTCACAGATGAGCAAGACACAGGAGGCCCTACGCTCCTGCCAGACCCTCTAATATTGTGTCACAGCAAACGGGTATCACGGCCTCACAAAACTACAACAAATTTCCCGTGTGTCTTTATTTTATTTTAAAATTTTATTTATTTGAGAAAGCAGGGGGAGGAACAGAGGAAGAGGGAGAAGCAGACTTCCCACTGAGCAGGGAGCCCAATGCAGGACTCGATCCCAGGACCCTGGGATCACGGCCTGAGCCGAAGGCAGCCACTTAGACTGAGCCACCCAGGTGCCCCTCTTTGTGTCTTTAGATGGGAGTGTGTATGTCAGGGTCAGGTTCAGAAAGAGAATGGGTAGCGAAGACAGACCTTATAAAACAGAAACCCAGTGAAGCCTCTGCAATGCTTCTCATGCCCCACTTAGCTCCTGCCCCAGGTTATCAGTGACCATCCTGGGACTCAGGATGATCTCCTGCCCACATTTAATTACATGACTCACTTCTAGTCTCAGAAGTCTGATCCGTTCCAGGGAGAGCTTGACGAGAATAAAGCAATCATCTGGAAGAAATACTTCTTCAATATACTCCGAAATCTGTCATGTCAAAAGATCAGAATGTTACATAGTTGCTCTCGCCTTTCCAAAGAGCACAGGCTACGTGGCCGTGCTGCCCGTAAGCCCTCCACAGCCGGCGTGTACGAGCACGTGCCTGACAGCTGTTGCTCCAGTGTTCGCGTCACCAAGAGGATTTCTCCTTACCTCTCCCAAGAGGGTTTTCTCAATTCTGCCCTTCACGAGGCGGGCGTAGTCTGCGTCGTCATCCTTGTCCAGCTGTGCCGTGATGATCGGAGTGCTGAGAAAGGACAGGGGCAGTGCTTATAGCCCCAAGCCTGCTGGGAGGCCACTGCTGGGGGAAGTCCAGGCACTACTGGAATCTGAACGCGCATAGCGACTGCCATTCCCAGCACACGTACTGGGGGCTTCGCAGACACTCTTAGCCAGACTATATTTAGAACTCATGAAGCAACCCACTCATCAGTGAAGGAGATGACGTTCGCCCTGGATCCCTGGATCCCTACGGTTGCTGCTCTAGATCCAAGCACCATGTTCCTTCATTGAACACTATATGTAATCACTCTGGTGGATTCAGATCACAGGTGGTTCACAATTAGGTCACAGAAGGCACTGTAATGTATTTTTATCTTTTCTAGTCTCAGATGACCTACAAACCCTACCACGAAATCACTAGGGAGTCACAGACTATGGCCAAGTGACAGACTCTCCAGTCAGGCTTCGGCTGGGAATGATAACATCTGAAGTTTAAATCTATGCAGACGTATTGATATGGCCTTTCCAGTCATTTTTTATGTTTCTTTCATGTTACCTGTAGCCATAAAGAACCACTGCCTCACTTCTGACGGTACCCAGTTTTGACTTTAATCTTTAAAACCCCAGATCTGATTAAGGCGAGCATGCCACCAGAGTTTAGAGAACTGCCCAGCAGAGTACGCGTCGTAAGAGAATCCCAAAACAGGCGGCACAGGAACAAAAGGGAGATGGAGACGGGCACCTGATGGCCTTGGAAGCATTGATGATCTCTTTGATCCGGGGCACGCCCAGGGTGATGTTCATGGAGGCCACGCCTGCAAAGTGGAAAGTCTTCAGGGTCATCTGGGTGCCCGGCTCGCCAATGCTCTGGGCACACAGCGCGCCCACCGCAGAACCTGGCTCCATCTGCGCCCTAGAAGGTAAGCGTACAGAAGAATAGTTCTTCTGTAAGACTGTTGGGAAGAGGCTGCTGGTTCTCTCCTTGCCAAAGAAAAAAACGCAGGTGTCATCAGAGTCAAGAGGGAATACGCTCTGAGGCAGGCTGTGCTTGTGACAGGAAGAACCTGGCACAGAGCAGCCAAAGGTGGGGGGGGGGGGGGGGGCACGGGACGCAACAGTCGACGGGTCCAACAACAAACATTGATGCGCTACTTGTGGTCTGGGCTTAAACATCGACTGCCTGGAGACACTCCAGAGCTCTGCTAACAAATGGTGCTGACGGAGCAGCCGGCACTGGCCAAATATACTGGTGGTTACTCCATGAGGGGAGGACACTCAGAAGTGTCCTCGCACTTGTTTCTACATCCCGGAGCCTCCAGCCTGCCTCCCCACTGGAGCCCTAAGCAGAGGTGAAAGACCCTGCTTAAATGCTGGCAGTGGCTGGCGGTGCTAGGGCAGGACCGCGCTCCAGTGGGGAAGGGGAAGGACAGGAGCCCCCTGCGACCGCCTGGCAGTCTAAGAAAATTGGCATCTATACCTCATGTACTTGTCCCTGCAGGTCTCCAGGAACTTTTCGATTTGGGTGGGGGTGATCCGGTCCAACTGGTACAACACACGGGGCTGGAGGGACAGAAACCAAGTGCAGAGTCAGGCCGAGGTACCCGAGCCCAGGAGGGCACCTGAGCCAGTCAGGGAAGACAAGCGTTACCTCTGTTGTGCCGTTGTCATTGATGCCGTATTTATCTCTGGTCTTCTTGATCTTCTCAGAAATGCCCTTAACGAAATTTTTTATTTCCTGCAAGATTACACAGCAAACATCAGTTGTGTATTTCTTGGGGGTGTGGGTGGCTGTTTGTTTCACAAACTTTGGGAATGTGGTGAGCCTGCCAGTTTTGAGATGGCTGGTGACAGCCCTGCCCGTTCCGTGTGGCCCCCTGCACAGCCAGCAGGAGCGCCGCCAGGAGCCCGACACAGTCGCCTTCTTCACTGCTCTCTGAGCACCCCTGACACCCGTATTCACCCAGCTCGGAACAGCTGCAACTGTACACTTACAAACCTGCCGTCTCTAAACAGGCTTACCTTTGAGGCTTTCTTCTGAAGTTATGATCAATTTAAGTGCAAGCTAAAGCATAGCTTTGTACAGAATATATACAAATGTGTGGTTTCAGGATGCCTGGGTGGCTCAGTGGTTGAGCGTCTGCCTTCAGCTCCGGGTGTGATCCCAGAGTCCCACGATTGAGTCCCATACTGGGCTCCCTGCGGGGAGCCTGCTTCTCCCTGCCTGTGTCTCTCATGAATAAATAAATAAATCTTAAAAAACAAAACTAAACAAACCAACAGAAAAACCCCGTGGTTTCAGCTTGCCTTCATTTCAGAGAAGACACTCCCAAATCCCTGCTTCTAGTTGTCTCTCTGACCCTCAACCTCTGCATCACCCCAACCCCCCCGGTCTCACTTTCACTTCCCAACAATTCGTAAGAATTCCTGGAAACCAGGCTGGGAAGAAGAAACCAGTGTGTCTGTGGTCCTCTCTGTATTTCAGAGTAGCACTCTAAGCCCGGGATGGTAGCAAGGAAGGTGACAAGGACATCATGTGGAGGAAGCACAGGGCAAGGTTGGAGGCCACAGACCTATGTTTTTTGGCAACTGTTCAAAGGGGGAAAATCTATTTGTTATATAATTTGTGATGTATCTCTGCCTAAAAGCAGGCCTATGGGCACCGTTAGAACCAGGATCTAGAACCAGATTAACCAGCACTCAAGGAGAACTTACAGAAGGGGTGATGGCCTTTAGTGAGCTATGCCCATCAAAGCCTTGCTCCCAGGGGCTCACACGTCAAGCGCTGTGATACTGACTCTAAGTGTACTTCCAGGTGAGTGGATGGCACATGCTATACAGTGATAGCAGGTCTTTGGAGGCCACTGTGACAGAGGCCTGGGGGCTGGCAATCTGCCACTCTAGTTCGATCCAGGGTTATTTTTGAGAATATGGGAAAGAGTGATTAGACCACACTTCGCCTCAACCGCTATCCTGGGAATATAATTTTCCTCATCGACTTTGGGCAAATAGGGGCAGTGAGCTTAACTGTCACTCTTGAATGCTGCTGCAGGCACCCAGCTGCCCTATGTGGCTGGCTGAGGGCGGATCTACATACGCAGACAGCCCAAGGGTGGAGGGCATATTGTGGTGGCTGTAAAGCTTCACCAAGTCCTGTTTCTTGATTCCAAGGCAGGCTGAGAGACCCCGAAAAGAAGACCAACATGTCCCCTATCCAAAGTCTACTCAGTCTATATCACGGAGCTGAAAATGTGTTTTGTCTGAAACAAGTATTTTAAAGCAGATGGAATCAGAAGCCCATTCTTGCAAAAGTAAAATCTGATGGACACCCAGAGAGCTTAAAACTTAGGAGAGCCCAGTTCTATCTTAACCTTGCAAAAATAAGTCTCTTTAGCCTCCCACAGACCACCTAGCAATTTCTAGCTACTGTATTTTCTGAAAGCAAAAAAACCCTAATACTTAATGTTCTTATTTTAAATAGCCTTAGCATTATCCACATGGTCCCTGGCTCATGGGCCCTTCCCAGTCAGCTGCTGCCTGGCAGAGTGAGGCCTCTCTGTGAGGAGGCATAGCATTAACCCCATTGCTCTAGAGCAGTGGGCACTGAGGGGCTCAGGGAGGTCACGGGCTTGGCCAAGGCAATGGGCCTCTCCGTGAAGTCAGATGCTTTCTCTGAGGACTGCTCCTGGGCAGGGGTTTATGCAATGTCATCTTTGCCGCCCACTGGCACTTTCTGTCTCCTTGGAGCCCAGATAACCAAGGGGCTGCTCGAGGTCCATCATACTCTGGCTATCTCTTGTGCGTGAACGTGGCTCTCTCATGATGACTGCTCGTGGGCCAACTCTCTTCCTTCTCCTTGAGAAAGTGTGGAATACAAGTGAGGGATACTATGCCCTTTAGTCATCAATTTACACAGAAAGGACTTTTTATTGATTTACGAGATCTTAAAAGTTTTCAAGAAACCCTTCTCAAAGAGAAGCTAAGCTCTCCGGGTTTACTTACTGATTGTGAGGTTGAGAGTACACTTTTAGTCAGTGACTGCAAACCAGAGGTGGGAACCAGACCGCAGAAGGCAGTGCAACAATCTCTCCTGGTGCAGCTCTGCTCAACAGCAGGAATGCTCAAAGGCACTCGTACCTGCAGCCGCCTCATTTTCCCTCTGCATCATTCAGTGCAAAGAGCCTCTTTCACATGAGTGATTTCCTCCCCCAGCCTATTCATCTGGCTGCGGTTGTGTCCTTCAGGGCCAGCTGCTGACTGCCAGCTGTGAAAGGCTGCGCCACTGCTGGCCCAGCGCAACCAGAGTGAGAGCCTCTGGCGGTGTGGACCCAGGGGATTTTCATCCAAGGAACTCCACAGGCAAGAGTCAAAGACCACGCACCTAAAACCATTCCCCAGTTCAGGCACTGGAAATGAGGTCATTTAGCTACCACCCTAATGGACATGCTTCTAGTGGCTTTGCTGAAAGGAACAACTTTCCCTACACAAAAGTTAGGGCTGATTTTCTGAAAACTAGGTTAAAAAAAAACCAAACTCACTGTATAGAAATAAAAACTGAAATAAGCTACTAAGAATTCAGTTGAATAAACCCATGCATACTAAAAAGAACTCACAACATAGCAACTGGCAGGCTATTAATCACACGGTTAACCAGCAGTTAAGTTCTCACACTCACTCCACAGCACATCTGTGAGCATGGGCAGTGGCCTCTGGCGGGCCTCGGCTCTGGCACAGGCTGGGGCTGGAGAACACAGAAGGGGCTCAGACAAATCTGTCCTGGCCACTGGATTTTGGACCTGAGTTCATTAGATTGTGAGCCCCTGGAAGGCATGGAAACATTTAGTCATCTTTGTGTCCCCAGGACCAATGGGGTGTGTGACATGTATTGAGGGCTAGAAGGAGTGCTTGCTGAGGAAGCACACGCTGCTGGTCGGGGGGGTACTCGTTAAACCCTGTCAAAGGCAAGAAAGGAGCCAGAATGACGAATAGGAAAGCCACGTGTGCCAGAAGTGGGACAGAGCCTGTGGAGTCTGGGGCTGGCCAACAGCCGGACTGCTGCACACTTCACCCCTATGCTCAGCATTCCCAGCATGCTCAGGGCGGTACCTCGTTATATTTCTCATAGCCTGTCTCAGTTAAGGTCTTTGAGGATAAACAGAAAAGTAAATAAGTGAATATAATCATGTATAAAAATCAAATCACAATTCTCATTTGTTTAAAAAGAAAAGAGTAAGATAATCTGTAAAAACAAAACAAAGGCACTCAGCCCAGTCATAGTGTGGATTTTAAACTTAATAAAATCCGGAAAAGTCTCTTTCCCCTTTCATACTTCAACTTATGAAAAGAGTCATGAGCTTCCTTAACTAAAACATTTTTACTGAAGTCTCACTTTACTGCTGTCATTTTTGATGTATGAAAGGGACAGATTCCTGCCGATTTTGTGCTGCACTGAGTCACTGATTGGTACACAAAGGCAACCATTGACTGGTTTCTGTATTCCTCTGCTTTTGATCATAACCATGATTATAAACAGGAAAGAGCTGCTTGAGTAGGTCAGCAAAATTCAAAAAACAAAAAACCAACAAACTAAAAAACCTTCAGAGACTATCAAGGTAACAGCTCCCTGGAAGGAAGAGGCGGTCTGGCTGACTCCATGAACTTCCGATCCACACTATGATCACAGGGAGAGCTATTTAAAGCACCACCACTAGGGGCGCCTGGTTGGCTCTGTGGGTAGAGCACACGACGCTTCATCTCTGGGTTATGAGTTTTGAGCCTTGTGTGGGTGTCGAGATTACTTACAAATAAAATCTTTAAAAACTAAAACTAGAAATAAAATACCATCACTAGAAAAAAAATCACTAGGATTCACAATGACTGTGGGAAGGACTGGTCCCTCGAGATGGGGAAGTGGGTAAAGGGGCTGATAGGGACATGGTTAAAAAAAAATTCAGTTCTCTAAAGCAATTATTTTTCTTCTAGTAGGGAGACGCTTGGGTGAGAGACATACACTGGGAAGGACATGACATAAATTCTTAATGTTAGCTGGTGACATTTTGCCTGGGCCAGTCCTGAAAATTTTTTTTTTCAGTCCTGAAATTTTTAACGAAGAAACACCCTTAACATCCTCTCTCTCCCACCTCTTGCTTATAAAATCCACCTGCTGGCATTTGGCAACAATCTCTTGGTGATGGCCAGGCTGGGTGTGCCCACCAGGGGCAGAACTCACCTGCAGGAAGCTGTCCTGGCAGCAGAGGAACTCAGTCTTCTTCATGATTGATTCAGTGGTCAGGACCAGTTCATTTTTACTTAGTGCAGGCTCGCTCTGACACGGGAAGACTGCCTCGAGTATCAAAAACAGACAGTGTGATGTGTATGGCGGCGACCAAGTGAAATAATTTATAAGAAAATCATTTTTCTAAGAGCAAGCTTTTACCAACCCGTGATTTTTTTTTCTTTCAAAACGTCTTTTACATTCTACCTTTAGTATGGAGGTGGAAACAGGATAAACCCACTTCATCTCACACAAAGACTTGTGGAACAGAGGGTATTGTTCCATTACTCCTCAGCCTTCACCTCACCCCAGATTTGCATTAAAAGTTTGTATTGTTGTTTTTAAAAACACCCAAACATTTCAGGAGTGAAAATACTCTCCCACCCCCAAGCTCATGGGATTTTTCTCAAAGTTTTAATGGCTGCATATTACCCTAATATATGGACAAACCACTATGTATCTGATCTATACTCTACTGATGGTTTGCCTTTACTATAAATGATGCTGGAAAAACATTCTTGGCACATTTAGATAATTTCTGTAATGCAAATTTCTGTAAGTGGAACTACCAGGTCAAAAGACACACATTTAAATTCAGATCAGTATTGTCAAGCTACCTTCTGAAAAGGTTGTTCTAAATTATATCCCCTAGTTAAGTATGTGCTTTAGTAAAAGTTTAAAGTAAAGCTTGCTTTTCAATACCCATGATTTTTAACACTGGACTGTAACATGCTTCACTAGACAGAGAGAAACCCAAAGCCCTCTTCTGTGCAGTCACTACCAATGCTAGACTTTGAAACTGAAAAAAATACCTTCCCTTAATATTTGGGAAAATTACACAGAATAACACAAGAAGAAAAATACTAACCCAGTGCCTAGGTAGATATAACTGAGGCATTAACTGTGTCTGAAGCTCCAAAGGACACCTCCATTCTAAACACACGTCTTCAGAAACACTCTAACCCCAGATATAATGCTAAATCTTACTTTGATGTTGTCCAGAACTCTTTTGAACTCTAACGGTTCATCTTTTCCCTCCATTGCTGCAGGATCCAAGCCATCTCCCCCATAAATGAACTGGATAATATCACCCGTAGAGCTTCGAACTGTCAGGTCATACTGTGAACAAAGATCTTCAAGGGACTTGACAAGCCTTCTCTAAAGGAAAAGGAGGAGAGGAAACAAATGCTCAGCCTCTTTGAGAAGACTAGTCATATGCAGAGGATGGGATCTGCAATGCTAACATTCAAGGTTATTACACCTATTCAAAGTATTTTCAAGGTACTTTCGCCTATTAAAACATTTTATTAGAAATTTCTTTAAAAAGAGTCCCCTGACACACAAAATAACAAGCCCAAAAGTGGCTGGACAGCCTGTGCAGGGGGATCTAGAATATGTTCCAACATCTTGCACTTTAGTACATTTTAAAAAAAATTTAAATTCCATTTGTCAACATATAACACCCAGTGCTCATCCCATCAAGTGCCCTCCTCAGTGCCTGTCATCCAGCTACCCCCCTCTGCCCACCGCCCCTTCCACACACTTTAGTGTATTTTAGAGTACATGCTATTTAAGCCCCATCACCCCCAAAGGACTCTGCAAATACTAGCTGTTATCCTAGGTTGTTTTGCCTTCCCTCTTTCTCCCTACGGTATAAATTAATGCAATGGCTTTGCATTTCTAAACACAACTTAATCCAGGACCCCTGTGGACTTCAATATGAATTACAGAGGATCAGGTGCAGGCCCTCTTCTGGGACACAGGGGGAAGAAGAGAGAACAGGGACAGCATTGTGTCTGAACCAGCAGGCAGCAGCCATTTCTCAAATCTGCTTAGGGAGAACCTTCCACTAGCAGAACACTCCAGCCAGCAATGGTGGTTCAGTGAATTAGAGAGAGAAATCTTCCTCTAGGCAACTTCAAAACAAAAATCCCTCATGCCAGAACAAATTTGTTCTAGGTTAACACACTGCTCTGGGAAAGTCATACTCTCTACTTCAAATAGGTAAAGTAAAAAAAATGAAGTCAAGACATTCTGGCAAGAGTGGTAAAAAGCACTTCACAGTCTGTTGGGTTTCTGACAAAAGCAGCACACTCCAAGATTGAAGGGCAATTTCCCATCCCAAGATAATGAAAAGAGAAGTATCGATGAAAATACACACGTACAGAAGAGATTATGGAAATCGCAGTCTACGGACTCAAGTCCGCTCCCACCCTCATCAACCTTGTTTGTTCTGGCTCACTCACTCACATCTCTGGTTTATCAGTCCTGCTCTCCCAGTCTGCAAAGGGCCGTGCTTTTCAAACTGGGGTCCAGTGAGGAGAAAGGGGACACAAAGCTGCGGTGAGCTCATGGCCCAGCAATTGCGAGATTTAACTTCACCTCGTGTTACAAGACAAAAACATTGAAAAAATGTAAAAGCAAACACAGACCATAGAGAACAGTAGAAAATGATAGAGAAAGAAAAGAAATCCTTTGCTTGTGGTCTTATGGAAGAACAAAGTCAGGATGTGTTCTCACTCCTCTGCCATTAGGGGTATTTTTATGGCGGTTGGAGAAGCATAGGCATTGGGAAGCCCTCTGGTTTCATTCTGGCTCCCTGAGCCTATTATCCTGGAACTGTGCAAACAATAGAAAAAGAGCCAATCCTCCAAGTGGCCAAGCCCTCCTGTGGGCACTGGACTAAGTTCTTGGTGTCAGTTAAAATTATACTAATAATCGGTCACACAAAGAGTTGCCTAGTGAGAAGCAGAGTCCTCTCAGTGACTGGGAGGTACTGTCATCCCCATCTTCATGTATGAGGACACAGAGGCCCAGTGAGGCTCAATGACGTGTCCCTGAATGCACTTCCAGTCCATGTTCTCAGTAGAGCTTTGGTGTGTGTGGTTCTGGCCGGAGGCACACGAGATGAAGCGAACATGTTACCTTTTTATGTTGCTTATTTCTAGGGCACCCACCTCTCTCAATTTTCCCTTTTAAATACTAAGACCCGATACATTACAGCTCAAGTACAAAATATGTAAACACTCTGCAGTCAATATCCTCAGAACCCTGTCCTGCTCCGTTGTGAATGGCCTACATTTTCTCCAATTACCTGCATGTACCCGGTTTCTGCTGTCTTTACAGCTGTGTCGACAAGACCTTCCCGGCCAGCCATTGTGTGGAAGAAAAACTCTGTTGGTGTCAAGCCGGAATAAAAGCTATTTGCCACAAAGCCTTTGGCAGCTGGGAGCTAAAGAGGGGTGGGGGAAAAAAGAGAAAAATCAGACAAAAAAAGAAACCCCTTTAACGCCCACAACCTCAAACCCCATTCAAATCAAAGAATGCCCCACCTTTAGGCTATAAATATCTGGTCAACGTGCTCTAGTGAAAGGGCAGACTTTACATGCCCTGTCCTAAATGAGAACAGCTTGGCATATGCTATCCTGCCCAGAGACAAGCGAGGGTGGGGTCCCAGTCAGGGCTGTTGCTGGTGGTGGCAGCAGGCAAGTGGACCAAGAAGTCTGGATGCCCCCAGCCTCTCCCCTACACCAGTCAGGCTCCCTTAGACCTGTGAGCCTGACAGGCACGGCAGGCACCATTCCAGTGACCACTTGGCTGTCTGACTTCTAGTGAATTCTGATCTTGGGCAGAGACCGTAAAATGTTCCTGAGGCTGTGTGGATACAGAGAGTACCTATTCACTCTCAGTACAGCACTCCTGTCTCCCCGGGAGGGGCTAGACGGAAACCCCACAGTGCCATGGGACAGGGGCAGCTGGGGCATTTGTGCTTTAATGGGAGTAAGAACTCCCAATCCAGAATCTGAGTGACCAAACCTACTTTAAGTTCCTCAACTAGAACAGTTGTCTGCCCCTGAGTTCCAGAGAAAGCCCAGCACAGATGTGTCTATCTTTGTCTGTCTCTGCTTACACTAGTGCTCAAGCCCCCAGAGCCAATGAAACCCAGAGGTCATTTAAAAACTGAATTTGAGGGGTACCTGGGTGGCTCAGTTGATTAAGTGTCTTCCTCTTGATTTCGGCCTAGATCATGATCTCAGGGTTGTGAGATTGAGCCCTGAATCAGGCTCTGTGCTGCATGCAGAGCCTGCTTAAGATTCTCCCTCTCCCTGTGCCCCCCCACCCACTCTGCTCGCATGTGCTCCCTCCACCCCCCACCCTACAAACAAACAAACAAAGCAACTGAGTTTGAGAAGTTGAGAGGAGAATCTGGAATTTCTTGGTGGTTTTAGGGTGGTTTCTCTCTTATCATTATTTTTAAATCCCCAAACTTTGATGTCAGTGCCCCCCAAATAAGCATACAGACTGATCATGCATGAGATAACCTTACATTTTAATTACTGAATGTAAGGTGGCTAGGACCCTGAAATCTTCCTCCTTGGAGAGAAAACTCAGAAGTGGGCACCGATCCAGTTTTATAGCTGCAGGTCTACCAAGGCTCCTACGTGACTCAGTCTGGGATGAGGAGGGAAGACCCCTGAGCAGCCCTGCCCTTACACACCCCCTCTAGGAGCGGCTCAGTTGGGGGCACCGGCTCTGGTCACTCTCGTGTGCCGTTGGTCGCCCTTCAAAGTTCTGTATGAGCCACTACACTTACCTTTGAGTGTTTCTCAAAGTGAGGCAACGACCTGTTTTCAAAGCCATCTGGCACTCGAGAGCCACTGATGGCCTGCTGTCCCACACAGGCAATCATCTGTGATATGTTAATGAAAGAACCTGGGGAAAAGGTTCAGGAATGTAATGTTCATTAACCAAAGTAACATTAACCCAAGTATGAGCAGGTCTGTAGGGTAAAGCAGAAACACAACATAGCAGGCTCACAGTCTAGGGACAGGAAGGGCCAGAATGAGAACACCACCGGCTAGGGCCCTCCATAACAGAACAAAGGCTGGAGGAGGGCTGGCGGTGCTCAGCAGGGAGCCAGCACTTGGGGGGTGAGGGGGGGTGGAGGAAATACCACAGGGCAGGGCAGCCCACAACCAGGCTGACCTTTCGGAAGGCACTCCGATTTGGACATAAAAGGGGCTGGAGAGGAATTCCAAAGTAAGTGGAAGAGGGGGAAGGAAGGACACAGGAATGAGGGGGGATATATGTATACCAGGAGCAGGAAGAATATTAGGGGGAAAAGCAGCAAACCTGGACGTTATTTGGCGAAAAAAATTTACAGAGAGAAGCATGGAGGTTCTGAATCTGAGAGCAGTACCATGAAGCCTAGTGCCTTTAGGTCCTAAATAACTATGAAATTAAACTGTTTTGCCACAGCACTAAATAAATATACTAATTAATTCAGAAAGTTTTTAAAAAATAAGATCAAGTTTGCTTGAAGCACCCTTGAGCTCAGAAATCCACATATATTATGCAAATTCCTCCAAAGGAGTTAAATTACTAAAATGGAAATAATTAAGTCTTTTTCTATACACGTGATTTAAAAAGATATGCTCGGGCAGCCCCGGTGGCTTTAGTGCTGCCTGCAGCCCAGGGTGTGATCCTGGAGACCCAGGATCCAGTCCCACATCAGGCTTCCTGCATGGATGGAGCCTGCTTCTCCCTCTGCCTGTGTCTCTGCCTCTCTCTTCGCTCTCTCTGAATGAATAAATAAATAAATCTTAAAAAAAAAAAAAAAAAAAAGATATGCTCTTATAAACGACACGTCTGAAGTTCTGATGCCTGCCACTTCCTGGAACAAAACCGGCCAGCCCCCTCAGCGCAGCCAGAGAAGCACTCACCTTTGGAGCCGCACAGAGCCATGGTGAGCGGGCTGTTGCTCTTATCCAGCTCGCGGAGGCAGGCGCTGCCAGCATGGTCTCTTATCACAGATAGCTCCTTCAGGATCAGAGCCTGGTGGGAGACAATGGGGGGGGGGGGGGAGGTGCATGGGGACTCTGTCGCTTATCCATGGTTAAGCTGACATTTAATGAAATTTGAAAAAATTTAAGCCAGATGTCAGATTTCCAAAAGACAGATTTTTGAGCCTCTGAAGACCAATATGGCTTATCTATAAAGACCCATATCTTCCATAAGGTTCTAAAACCAGTGTTTGAGGTAAAAAAAAAAAAAAAGGTTTTATTAGTAATAAAACCTTGAAACATCTTTATTTTTTAAATCCTTTAAATGACCCATGAGGAAAAAAATAAAAAATAAAAATAAATAAATGACCCATGAGATAGAATGCAAATGGTTTTGTATATAGCGCCCTATACCACAATACGTGTGTACGTGTATCACTTTATACACAAACATCTGCCTAAATCCGCGCATGAAGTAAGGTAATGTGTAGCACATGGTAAAGCAGAATGGCTTGAACTATATATAACATCTACCGCTTGTTTTTTACTTTTCAAGCACACATGTGAATTCCCATAAATTGAGCATGTGATAAGGAGACTCTACAAGAATATTCTAGTCCATGAGCTCTTCCACAGGCTGTCCTTTCTCAATTCACAATTTAAGGTGCTGAATCAGTGAAGGGCCACAGTTCCATTAAAACCAAATGCTGCTGGAGCCCCAAGTAACTTTCCAGGTAGTACCAGTGAGAAACCTTCATTTCTTTCTCTAAGACAGTGAGATTAAGAATGAGCTAAGGGTGAATAGCGCTTACAACTCTGCTTTCTTTCTAGTTCACAAAAAGCCCTTTCATCAGAAAACTTGACTGCTAAGCTGTTCTTCCACACTTAGGTAAGTGAAAGCCCTGGGCCAGGGGCTGCAGGGAAGACAGAAGAGAGCCAGGAAAGATCCTGGTACGATCAGACTGCTGACCCAGGCTGAGAGAGAGCGTAGGGCTTCACAGAGGCTGGTGGCCGTTCCCATTCTGACACTTGCTGGTCAAGTTCTCAGCTGACCTAGTTTCAAACCTGACAGGGGCAGCGGACAGGCAAGGGACTCTCAGGCATGAGTCTTCCCTCTTCTGTGTACAAGTTTCTTTCAAAGACCAGCTGCTGATGTTTGTTTTGTTTTTTGAAGATTTTAAAGTAATCTCTACATCCAACGTGGAGCTTGAACCTACAACCCTGTGATCAAGAGTGGTATGTTCTACCAACTGAGCCAGCCAGGGGTCCCATCAAAGATCATCCATTTAAAGAGCTGTGGCTGCTGGTCTATCCTTGAAAGATGCTAGAAACAGAAAGGGCAGAAGTGCTGGAGTACCTGTTACAGAAGGGTCTAAGTGTGATGGCGGAACAAGAGCAGCCCCGTGTGGTCAAGTGAACAGGTGGCCATGTTTCGCTACCTAGAACTTGAGAGCTGCTGGGGATGTAAAGGATCTGATTGAAGATCCTCCCCTAGGGCTAAAGCCATTGCATTTACTTCCCCCTCCCCTCTGTTACCTTCTCCTCAGGCTTGCAGCACAACCCCATGCACACAAAGTGGCTAATCCACCTACAGGGCCCCACTCACCTCCAAAGTCTCCTCAGCGGTGCAACCAGGCTGCTGTTGCAGCTTGCCTGTGTTTAGGGCTTCGATGTACTCATCACATTTTTTATAGCCAGCATTCAGCAGCTCATACTTGGCCTTGAGCAGTCCTTGACCAGGTGTGACATCACCAATCCCAATTGAGAATCCACGGTTTGCTGCAGAATAGTTGGCAGGTAGAGCAGAGAGGATCGTGAGTGTTAGTCAACCTATTCTGTGGAAACAAGTTTACATCTTCAGAAAACATGTCATGACCCACTTAAATAATAATGTATCACGTCAGTCCCCATTGAATTATATAAAAATGACCAAGACTCACTGAATCTGGTCAGAGACCTTACAACCCAGTGGGGAGCAAGTAATGGCTCCAATTAACTACAATATAAAGTGGACTGATATTAATATAATACCGAAAAGCAGCCGGAGAAAGCAATAGAAAGTGAGTCACCTGACTTCTTGTTCTAGGACACCATCTCAGAGACCTTTCCGCCCACACCTTTTTCCCCTCTTCAGAAATCATTCCAAAACACAGAAAAACCCCACCACTGAGGGAACTATATACCACCAATAATCCTACCACTAATATGTAGAAAGACAGTGGACGAGAGGCACCTCGCTTGGCAGTGTGAGGAAAGGATGCCTAAGACTTGCTGTGGAAATAAAGACTCACTTAGTCTGGAAAGGCTCAGAAATGGTACTACAAGCTTCTGCAGATGCTTGGAGATGGAGATACTTTGTGTGTTGGGAATAAGGAAACCTGGTGGAAAATCAGTATTTTCCTGTGAGAGATGGCAGTTTACTAATGCAATTAGAGAGCCCTGGACTGGGGATACTAGGTGCAGGCAGATGGGGATGACTGGAAAGCAGGGCATGAGGCAAAGTATATTCCATGGCTGTGATCCCTCAGCCCCTTTCCCTGTCCAGCTCTCAGAATCCTAGCAAGCAGGTCTCAAATACTGGGGTTGGGAGGAGAAGCAGAGATTAGAAGATATGTTCCTGGAGAAACCAAGCTTCTCTAGAGAAAAGCATTACTGATAGGGATATTTGGCAAGTTCCTCAATAAAAAAGTTGACTTGAAGCTCAATCAAGGAACAGAGAAGCCTGTCAACCAATAGGCTCTACTTCCTATCAGTGTTTGGGGTCTCACTCCTAAAAGTAAGAATGGATAACCAGAGACCACCAGATATTTGAGGAAAGCCTTCAACATGAAAGACTGAAGATAACAAATGCACAGAAAAATGAAACCAATGAGAAAATTCAGGGAGCAATTAAAACTATGAAAAATATTATGTCTGATAGAGAAGATATATCTGGAAATTTAGAAAAGGAAGCCTTAAAAAAAAAAAGAGAGAGAGAGAAACAAAACAAAACAACCCAGAAAAGCAGAAAACTACCTGCAAGTAAGAATAATGAAGGGGCAGCCCAGGTGGCTCAGCGGTTTAGCGCCGCCTTCAGCCCAGGGCCTGATCCTGGAGACCAGGGATCAAGTCCCACGTCGGGCTCCCTGTATAGAGCCTGCTTCTCCCTTGACTGTGTCTCTGCCTCTCTGTGTGTCTCTCATGAATAAATAAAATTAAAAAAAAAAAAAAAAGAATAATGGAGACTATGGTTAGAAGCTAAATAAATGATAGTTAGAAAAAAATCAATAGAATTACTTTAAAAGATAAAGGAATCAAAAAACAAAAAGACAACAGGGAAAAGAAGATAAGGAAATTAGAGAGCCAATCTAGAAGATCTACTTATACAATGAACAGGAATTCCAAGAATAAAGAACAGAAAATTGAGATTAGAAAATTACCAGTAACCACCACCAACAAAAACCCCAAAACCAAATTGAACCAAAAATGAGAAAATTTCCACAACTGAAGGACACATGGCAGCAGATTAAGAGAGCTCCCAGAGCTCCCAGCACAATAAATGAAAAAAGACCCAAACTAAGGGTCTACCACTGTGAACCTCCAGAACACCAAAAACAGAGGATTCTCAAAGCTTCCAGAATGAAAAGATAGATACAACAATGTGAAAATAAGAATAGAAATCCACTTTGACAGCAGCTTTGAAGGCTAGAGTAGGGCAGGACCTTCAAAATTCTGAGGAAAGATAAAATTCAATCCAGAATTCCATACCCAGCCAAAGAATCGATCAAGTATAGGAGTAGAATGAGAATGCTTTTGGGCATGTAAAAACCTGGACCTAGAGCATGCACAAACACAAGCTAACTAAGGGAACAGAACAGTGCAAGGCGAGAGGGGAAAGACTTGAGGGACCTGGCAGAGCTGAGTCTCGAGGGCCAAGAGGGCTGCACCCAGAGCGCAGGCACCTGGGAAGCAGCCCGTGAATGACCCTTGGTCTAATGACCCTGTCTGATGGCCAAGAGGGAGCTACCGTGCATGTAAGACAAGAAATCAAGAGCAAATTCAAATCTGAACCGGACCAGTCAGTACTGAGCTAATTTTGTGGAGCAAAGAACAGATGATTTAGCCTGGAGGAAGTCTCCTTTCCCGTGTGCAGGTATGTGTGTGGTGTGTGGGAGTGGGGGGCTTAAGGGAAAGAAGAAAACAGCACAAAGCCCCTAAGACCTCAGCAAGTACAACAGTAAAGCGAGGATACAGAAATACTCACAGAGGTAGACAGGAGCCAGCCTGGCAAGCCGCGACATTGCATCGGCCGCTTCGTTCTGCCCCCAGTCTCGCAGCAAAATGTAAAAAATGTTGTTCTTGGATCCTGACCCCAGTGTTCCCTTGTCCATGCTGCCACTCATCAACTCACTGTTCTGGATAGTAACATCTGCAAGGATAACGATGACCGTGCACTTAAACAATTACTTAATACTTAGCCTCGTTCCAAAACCAGTGTGAGGGCAGTTGAGAAAAACACATTCTCATATTGAAAATTATAGCAGAGTGAATAAAAATTCTCTTAAAAATGTTTGAGGAGGGATTCCTGGGTGGCCCAGTGGTTTGGAGCCTGCCTTTGGCCCAGGGCGTGATCCTGGAGTCCCGGGATCAAGTCCCGCGTCAGGCTCCCAGTATGGGGCCTGCTTCTCCCTCTGCCTGTGTCTCTGCCTCTCTCTCTCTCTCTCTCTTAATGTCTATCATGAATAAATAAATAAATCTTAAAAAAAAAAATGTTTGAGGAGAAAAAAAGAAAAATCTAGGGACTTTTAAAAAGCATGAAAAGCCCAGTTAGTTACCTTACAATCCTAACTCCAAAATGTACAACTTGACCCTCATTTTCAACTGTGAACTGAGAATGACAGTATTAACCACCTGTCATCTTTATGTCATGAGGATATTTTGAGCATCTGATGAAATCATTGTCAACAAAGTACCCTATAAGCTGTAAAGCACTTTGTTACTCACCCAAGAGAATGAAAACTAACGTCACCGTGAAGAGCCTATACAACAAAATGAAATTCACATCTAGGTAGAAACAAAATACAATCTAAAACAAGAAGCCAAAACATTTAAAAGGCCAGAGAGTGTATTTTCAAAGTAATGGTCAGAAACCTGAAATAAATCAGTGCCCTTCAAAACATTTACTCCTCATGACAGAACAGAAATCTTGATCTTCTTGGCCTTCAGAGACTCTGCAGTTCAGTTCTTCAGTGCAGAGTCCTGGAGATCCATTTCTTGTCACAAGGCCTTGCTAGCAAAGCCCATTCCATTCCAAGTCCATGCTGTTCAGACTAGCCTGCTGGGAACTGCTTATTAGTAGTCTGGGGGGAGCAGAGGAGCTCATGCCACAAACAAAACGCTGCCTGAATGGCATTGGTCTCTGGACCATACTTTAAGTTGAGTTAGTCTGGATGACTCAGATGGTTTAACATTTAAATTCTCTCATTCATGGTTACACCTGATCTTCATGTTATAAAGAACTCGAGAGGCAGTAAACAGACCTATTAGTTATATTTTTAAGCCATGAACACATTTAGGGATGTAAAGTGATTAAATTATATTCCTTAAATACATTCCTTGCTGATGGCAAAAACAAACAAACAAACAAACAAACAAACAAACTGCATTGATTTACAGAAACTAGTCACATCTAGAGCTCTGGAAAACATTCTAATCACTGGATCCCGTATCTACACGATCTCTAGCTTTTAGAAAAATGGAGAGTCACATCTGAGAGGAAAAACATCAACTACATTTCCCCAAAGGATAAACTTCCTAAGAGAAACCTTGGATTTGCTTGCTATGTGAATATGTGAAGGTGGTCATTGGCCACCTGTTTTCCGCCCCTTCCCACTCTGCTGTCTTAACTCACAGGAATCATTGACACAGAGATCTTCTCCTTTGCCACAGTACTGCTTGCCCTTGGTTCGGAGATTGGCCCTCACTGGATTGTCATCGCTAGGTCTGAGGATGACACTGAAGATCTGCTTTCCCGTCCACAGGGTGACAGGCTACAAGACAAAGGAAGCAACAGCATCAGTTGGCTGAGCCTGGTCTCAAGACCGCAGAGTGCTCACGGGCTAATCTGTCACCAGCACCTCCAGTTCCCACACAAACCTTTAATATCGTAGGGGGTGGGAGATGAACTTTAATTTTCTCATCCTTGCCAACCAGTATCGAAGCAATGATTTGGCAAGCCTTGGCACGGTCAAAGAAAGTGTCCTTAAGGGTGAGGAGATAGGCACCTACGAATGTTGGAAACAACACAAAACAAAGAAATGGAATGAAATTATGAGAGAATCACAAGGTTTCAATTTTAAAATGGATTTGGACTATTACTAAGAGTGATTTAAAACATACAACTGCTTGCTGGCTCCCTGCTCCCACTGGATTGAAGGTCCACAAGGAGAGGGGCCTTTCTGCCTCACTACCGTATCTCTAATGCTTAGAAAAATGTCTAGTGTACTTTACAAGCTCAACACATGCTTACTGATCCCACGCATAACCAGCCAATACTAAATCTCTCAAGTCAGTTCACGGTCACACTTGGCACATAAACAACAGAATTAAGTGCAGGAAATTAAACGGCATTTTAAATTGTGACATGATTCACTGTGAATGAGAATCCTGGTGTTCCAGTCTCCTTTCAAGTAAATTCATCAACACACCTGTTAGAAAATCCTGAATAGCAGCAATTAGTGGTTCTCCATTCCTCGGTGTTACCAGATTTGCTTTGGTCTGAAGGCAAAACAAACACAATATGTTAGCCATTCCTGGACGTTCTTCGGCTTGCGTGATGCAAGCCACAGAACTGTACCACAAAGACTCAGAACTGGTGTAAATAAATAAAGAATGGCCGGTGAGCAGAAAAAAAGAGGCTAAGAAAGGTAAGCCAGGGGGTTCAATCCCAGCTTTGTCACCAGCTCCTCGTTCTTTTATCTGTTGAGGGGAAATAAGCAATGGGCCTCATATGTTCCTACCAACACTGAAATAAATACCAAGTGAAATTGTTTTGGATTCCTTTTCTTTAAAGATTTATTTATTTGTTCATGAGAGACACAGAGAGAGAGGCAAAGCCATAGGCAAAGGGAGAAGCAGCCTCCCTGCGGGAAGCCTGATGTGGGACTCGATCCCAGGTCCCTGGGATCACACCGAGCTGAAGGCAGATGCTCAACCACTGAGGCACCCAGGCGTCCCTTGTTTTGGATTCCTTTTTTTTTATTATTAATTTATGATAGTCACAGAGAGAGAAAGAGAGAGAGGCAGAGACACAGGCAGAGGGAGAAGCAGGCTCCATGCACCAGGAGTCCGATGTAGGATTCGATTCCGGGTCTCCAGGATCGCGCCCTGGGCCAAAGGCAGGCGCCAAACCGCTGCGCCTCCCAGGGATCCCCGTGTTTTGGATTCCTACAAGAATTCCATATATGTAAGACTTAAAGACTTCATAGTTATTAATAAATTCATTTCTCCAAAGAAAATTCACTTCTGTGAATGATGAGTAGTAGCACTGTCATCTTTGAAGTCAATTTCATACCTCTCCAAAATGATGGCAGAACTGCTGAACTTCTCTTGGCTAATAATAATTAACAAAAGGATTTAATCAAAATTTAATGAGTGCCTGCACTGAGCAAAAAGGGGGGCTGGGTGTTCAGGGCATAATTAACAAGTTTAAACATTCTGTGCATCAGAGTGCATTTGCTCAATTTTTGCTATTGTTGAGACATAACTGACATATAAATTTGCTCAAATCTTGATGTGAAGATACTTGTGTTATTTATGGGTTGTCTGGGCAACCTCACCTGGAGTGAAAGGCTATCCAAGGGAGAGACCTGCTCTCTCAGCCCAGCAGTGATCCTCCAACTAGGGTTGGAAGACAGCTATTCATGCTTGCTTTCGAGAATCTCTGTGGTAGGATTAGGAGGTGGTCTGGGGGCTGAGCACATGAAGCGGAGATCTGCATATTTTGCAAGTCTCTAGGGTAACTTGGGACTATACTCAGGCTAGAACCATACCCACTCCATTGAGTCAGAACTGCTGAGTAAAGATAATTTTCTTACATGAAATTGAGGGGATTTGTCCTGATGGTAACTAAATATCCTTCCATCCCAATATCCTTGGAGCCTGTGTCTTATTGTCATTTGTAACCAATAAGGTATGTTATTTTGACAAAAGTCAATGCTGAAGTCCAACTGGTTGGTGACAGGATGTTATCACTAGCTATCAGTTACAGAGCTGTTATCAGTAGCAAATTCTAAACATTACTTTTTATTACCAAAATAGTATGTTCTATATATAAAAAAAATAAACACACAAAAAAGGTGAAAAAATTAAAAAAAAATCCCAAAAAACATCTCTGCATGGAACTGCCAAACCAAAAGAACCATTGTTATAGGATTTTGGTATATAAGCCTTCCAACTTCCGGCTATAAATGTTTTTACAGAGAAGCATCTTTACCAAACAAAGTAGGATCACGCCATATACACAGCCTGTTCTTTTAAATAAAAGATAAATCATAAATAGCTTTCATGCGAATAACTCTACAAACTGTATCATCATTTCTAAGGGCTGCATGGGATTCTGTGGTATGAATGGGACATAATTTAATCTTACTTTTTATTGGTGGACATCGCCTGTTTCTAATGCTTTACAACTCTTGATTATGTCCTCTGGAGAGCTTACCAGCAATGAGAGCACGAGACCAGAAAGAGTATCAACGCACCATTTGACAGTGGGAGCGCAGAACTGGATGGTGGCCACCCACTCTCCATCATCTTCTCTCTTGCTGTCCACCAGCACCCAACACAGCGCTCATCACAACTGCTACAATACTGAGGCTTAGGAGGAGACAGGCTAGCCTCTTGTCCTGCTGGGGAATGATCATACCACAGGGTCTTTGCACCTATTGTTCCTCTGCTTGGACTGTTCTTTTGCTGACAGCCATGCTACTAAATTTTTCACTTCCTTCAGAAGTTGGTTCAAGTGTTATCATTCCAACAGCCCTCCCTGACCAACCTCTATGGAATAGGACCCCTCTCATTTTCCTTCCTCCTTCTGTGCTTTGTTCCTTTCTTCTCAGCACTTACTGCCACCTAACTTACTTTATATTTATTCTCCACCTCTCCCTACTTGAAAAGGGAGGAGAACAAGAACTTTGATTTCCTTATTCTATGCTACATTCCTAGAAGAATACTTGGCACCCAGGCACTCAATACACATCAACCAAAATCATTTTAAAAGGCTGAGGAGTCTGAAGAAATAGTTCAGAAGACTCCAAATGCACAAAGATGGCCCTTGAGGGATTCATCCTCGTGGATGGATTCATCCATCAAAATAGGGAAAATACCCTAAATTTTCAACAGAAGGGGGACACCTGGGTGGCTCAGTGTTTGAGTGTCTGTCTTTGGCTCAGGATGTGATCCCGGTCTGGGGATTGAGTCTGCATCGGGCTCCCTGTGAGGAGTCTGCTTCTCTCTCTGCCTGTGTCTCTTCCTCTTTCTCTCTCTCATGAATAAAAGAAAAAAAAAATTCAACAGAAGGTAGATGAATCTTGGTGTGTTAACTTGGTGAAATACTGTGAAGCCATTATAATGGATAATCATGAAGACTTTACAACAAATGGGGGCATTTTTAATTTTTTTAAAAAATATTTTATTTATTCATGAGAGACACAGAGAGAAATAGAGAGGCAGAGACACAGGCAGAGGGAGAAGCAGGCTCCATGCAGGGAGCCCGATGTGGGACTCGATCCCGGGTCTCCAGGATCACACCCCAGGCCGAAGGTGACGCTAAACCACTCGGCCACCGGGGCTGCCCGCATTTTTAATTTTTAAATTTATATTATTAATTTCTTTAAAGCAGGAGGAGGGGCTGAGGGAGAGAGAGAATCTTTTTTTTTTTTTTTTGGAGAGAGAATCTTAAGCAGGCTCCATGTCCCATGTGGGGTTTGATCTCACAATCCTGAGATCACGATCTGAGCCGAAACCAAGAGTCATACACTCAACTGACTGAGCCACCCAGACACCCACAAGGGGGCATTTGTAATACATTAAGTAGTAAAAAAGGAAAAGAGGCTATCACAAATCATGACCATAACAAACATCTACATTCATGGATAAGGAACAAACACATAAAAAGAGCTGGAGATAAAACAGAGTTGGGGGGATCCCTGGGTGGCTCAGTGGTTTGGCTCAGGGCGTGACCCTGGAGTCCCAGGATCGAGTCCCGCGTCAGGCTCCCTGCATGGGGCCTGCTTCTCCCTCTGCCTGTGTCTCTGCCTCTCTCCCTCTCTGTCTCTCATGAATAAATAAATAAAATCTTAAAAAAAAAAAAGTAAACCTCTTATGTTATTTAAGTAACTCCACTATGCTGGAACATTTGAATAAATAAGAATCAGTGTTTTAAAAAAACTGAAGACCACAGTGTACTTCAGCCACATGAATTTCTTAGTATTTAAGTCCATACACAAAATATGCACCACAGTACATACTTTGCTTTACCAGAAAAGCTGTATCAACTTCAGGCATAAAGAACCCAGAGAGAAGCCAAGAATGCAGTCCCTCCTGCCTGTCCCCGTTGAATACTCCTGTAGTGTAATAGATTTGCTCGTAGAACTTAATTGCCTTCACTTTAGAATCAATACTAACACCCTAAACAGATTTAAAAAGAATGAATCAGAAATGGTGAAAAGTGTTTTGAACGTAGGAGCACTGACAGCTACAGACAAATCAGCCCGTAGCACAGAAAACCAGAATACTGGGGAAAAGTGAAAACCTAACCTCTACAAAATGATTTTGTTTAGTGTGTCCTTAAGATTACCAGCAATCATGAACTATACTGTAGGAAGGTTTTCACTCAGAACATTCAGTAAAACGTATCTGTACCTAAAAGAACCTACAGCTACCAAAAAACATCCACCTGTGTAGAACATCTGCTTTTCCTACGCCACCCAACAGTAAAGATACTAGGTACACCCTTGTCTTATCTTTTCACAGCTGGTGCTTGGGTAGGTACTTTCCCTTAGAGATGCACATTATAGGCTAGAAAATACTCGACTCTCCACCAGTCGCAGACACTTCCTTACATGCTACAGGGTGCTTTCAAACAGGATCCGCCCCTTTTCCCCTCCTTTTGGGCTGTTATATAAAAGTGAGGCTGTCATCCTACCTACCCCCATCAAAACAAGGGCCTCTGCTTTAGCTTCCTCTGTTTGAGGAAGATGAAGGTTCATCTCATCACCATCGAAATCTGCATTGTAGGGTGTACAGACACACTCGTTAAACCTGAAGGTCCGATGGGGCTTGACCTTGGCCTGTGGAATAGCAAAAAAGAGAGAGAGAACGACTTAGTCATTTATCCAAAAACTTCATAGTTTTGAAACATTAATAAATGGCTTCCTGGAGAACTAGACACTTTTGGTGAGGGAAATAAATTTCTACTATGTTCTGTCAAGTGATAATACGTCACTTGTGGATTTATTCAAGCAGCTTTATTAGATCGCAACAATGCAATGAGTTTAACACAAAGCAAACACCAACCTAGGAGCCACAAGAAAGGGCTCTGCTGGACAATGATGTCACGGTTTGATATCAAACTGATTAAAGGCAGAAGCTGATTAAAACACATTGACTAAATAAAAATGCATGAGTTTATAATGACACTGAAAAAAGGAAAGCAAAACCAAACAAAAAAACCCAAACCAACTCAACCGGAAGAAACTGAACACCAACTTTCTCCTCCTCAAAAAACTGATAATAAAGGAAAAAGAATCAGGCATTTATGCTGCCTTTCCTTCAGGAATTGTATTTTCAGGTAAGCAAAAAAATTCATAAGAAAAAATTCTTCATTATACAAATGGCAGATATAAAACATGAAAGAATAAATTAGGGCAGCTCCGGTGGCTCAGCGGTTTAGCACCGCCTGCAGCCTGGGGTGCTATCCTGGAGACCCGGGATCAAGTCCCACATCGGGCTCCCTGCATGGAGCCTGCTTCTCCCTCTGCCTGTGTCTCTCTCTCTCTCTGAATAAATAAATAAAATCTAAAAAAAGAAAGAAAGAAAGAAAGAAAAGAAAGAAAAGAAAGAAAGAAAAGAAAGAAAAGAGGGATCCCTGGGTGGCGCAGCGGTTTGGCGCCTGCCTTTGGCCCAGGGCGCGATCCTGGAGACCCGGGATCGAATCCCACATCAGGCTCCCGGTGCATGGAGCCTGCTTCTCCCTCCGCCTGTGTCTCTGCCTCTCTCTCTCTCTCTGTGACTATCATAAATAAATAAAAAATTAAAAAAAAAAAAAAAAAAAGAAAAGAAAGAAAAGAAAGAAAAGAAAGAAAAGAAAGAAAGAAAGAAAGAAAGAAAGAAAGAAAGAAAGAAAGAAAGAAAGAAAGAATTAGAAAAAAGGTTGATAAAGAAACTTTCAAGAGAGGTACCAGGCTGAAGTATCTGATACCCTAACCTCAGCATAAATAAGAGTGGGGCAGCCAACAGCACGTGCCTCCTGAAATATGACAAGAGGAAGGGTCCTGGGATCCAGCCCCACATCAGGCTCCCTGCTCAGTGGGGAGCCTGCCTCTCCCTCTCCCTCTGCAGCAACCCTTCTCTCACACTCTCTCTGTCATATAAATAAGTAAAATCTTTAAAAAAGCAAGCAAGCAAGCAAGCAGGCAAGAGGAAATTGCCAGCATCACCTGGGAGCTATTCTTGCCAGAAGCTGAACATGAATCTGATCCTGCCTTGAGAGCTACTGTCCAGTTTATAGGAATAAAAGGAAGAATGAAGAAACTCTTAATACCATGTGTATACATATAGAGAACACGGGACATTCTTTAGGACAAATGACCTGAGTTTTTCAACAACAATGAAATCAAAGCAGGGGGCTGTTCTAGACCAAGAGTGAAGATATGTTATCAACCAAATGACATGTGCAGACTTTGCATCGGACAAACTAGCTGTGAAAAGACTGTTGAGATATGTGGGGGAATGTGAACATGGACTGGGTGCCAGACAATACCAAGCACTGAGCATTCATTTTGTGTGGTGCGGTCTTGCACTGTGGTTATGTGTGTCTTACTGAAGTAAACTGAATACACACAGAGAGAAGACACGGCATCTGGGGTCATCAAAGACAAAAGGGAGAGAAAATAGCTGTGGCAAAATCTTGAAAACTATTAAACACAAAGAATGAGAATATACGACTTCTTCATACTACTTTTTCCACTTTTGTATATATTTGAAAATTTTCAAACAAAAACATTTTTGAGAATGCCCCAAAGCCAAGCAAAGGTTTCCAGAAAGGGAACACTTTTCATCTCCCCAGATCCCCGTAATTGTAACCCCCATTATCATAAATTGCTTCTTTGGTATTTCTACACTTAAGTAAAGAAACCGATGAAATGTGTTCATAGGGACGTCTACAGGGGTCAATGGTTGAGTGTCTGCCTTCAGCTGTCGTGATCCTAGGACTCTGGGATCATGACCTGAGCTGAAGGCAGATGCTTAACCCACTGAGCCACCCAGGCACCCCTTCCTCTCATCATATTTCAGGAGGCACATGCTGTTGGCTGCCCCACTCTTAGTTATATTGAAGTTAGGGCATCAGATAGTTCAGCCTGGTGCCTCCCTTGAAAGTTTATCAACCTTTTTTCTAATTTATTTATATTTGGGAGCCTGCTTCTCCCTCTGCCTGTGTCTCTGCTCCTTTCTGTGTCTCTCATGAATAAATAAATAAATAAAATCTTTAAAAAAAAAAACACGTGTTCTTAAAGTGAAAAACTGAATTCTAAAAAACTATCCAAAGAGCCTGTTTAAACACTGTGAATGCTCATGGATTTAATGGCTTTAGAGATAGAATTTATGAATATTTAGCGAATTAAAGTTGCATCTCATTTCCATTTTAAATCTCCAGAAAAAGGAACTGCTACTGTTCCAAAACTACACCACCGAAGAAAATATGCTTGAAGGTTTTCGTTGGAGGGCCACTGCGACAAAAAACCTCCTAAGCGGTTTAGTTCCATAGTTAATATGCTAAGTTAAACCTGAAATCAACTTCCTGCCATATCTATTTTACATAAATCTGTGCACACACATATGTATGTATTTTTGTTTGCAAGTGGAATCATGCCAGTCACTTTGATGCTAATTTCCAATTAGCTCCTTTCTGTTTCACTGTTGTGTGTGGATTTTGTAAGTATTAAAAACACTGAAGGGAAGCTTGAAATGTAAAAGTTGCACTCCAACTAAAAAGTGAGAGAAAAGAAAAATCAGAAGTCACAAAATTTTGAGATTACTGGCAATCTGAATTTTAAGGGTCGGGAATTTAGCATCACACACCCAGCAAATTCCCACTAGACAGAAGATAAAAACAGAAATCTCACACTCACCAGATGCGCCATAATGCTCAGTTTGTGCAGCGAGGGCTGCCGGTTGAACAGCACCACGTCTCCGTCTATGAGGTGTCTCTCCACAATGTCCCCGTACTTGAGCTCCTGAGCCATCTTTTCCCTATTTCCATACTTCAAAAACCTAAATGTGTGATAACAAACATGACTGGTGAGAACAGAGCCTCCTTACTAAGTCACTCTGTCTTCACATCAGGATTCAGACTTAAAAATGATCACATTTTACTAAATCAAAGGTGCCTCCACAAGACTGTCAGTTAAACTATGACATGGTGTTAGATAAGTTTTCAGCTCGCAAATGTTAAAATACAAAGAACGCTGTAACTTAGAATTACAGAAACGCAGTAGCAAGTCAGCTTCTCCCACAGTGCTATTAATATGATTTTACCTTATGTTTATCTCAAGAGATAAAAAGGCACCAGTGATCAGTGAAAAGCCAGAGCAAGCAGCAAGGTTGTAAGGACATTGAAGTAACCCCAGAGAGCTCGTGCGACATAGAAAATGATTGGTTTTCATAACTCCATGCATTGTCTACCTAAGTCCAATAATAAATGCTAGAGAACAAATGGACATTTTGTGTATATGCAATGTGCAAACACAGCAAATGATGTACCTAGGATCATTGTGATTTAAACAGTATTTTCTAGAGGCTAAAACGTCACAAACGTATTTTGGACTGCATTCTGTGGCTGAGTATGGCGATCTTGGTCTAGAAAAGGTCGTTACATATAGATCAGGACAGCATTTACCTTTTCATCTGTGTATGTCTCTGCTGAATGAAATTGGCTCCTGGGTGAACTTCAGGGCCATTTCTAACCAGTTTCCTCAAAAAGTTGATGTTTGCTTTATTCACCTGCATGAACACAAAAGAGGACACAAGGAGATACCGTTAGGTTTCTGTAAGCTAGTACGTTATCCTGAATTTCACCTCAACCTTCACTTTCCTTAGGTGATTCCAGGAGAAAGAAAGGCAACTGCAGGCATCCTGCTGCCTAGGGTCTTGAGTTTAATGATAATAGGGGACTGGCACACAGGAGCTCAGGTTCCAATCTGAACTCACCACTGGCAGAGTGAAACAGCAAAGTCCTTTACATTAGTAAAATGAGTGGACTACACTGAGCTATAGGGACCTTCTATACCCCAGTTACTATAATTACCATTTTACACTCATGAGGAGTGTGAGTTAACTATAACGTGCTGCAGCCTTTCATGGCTGTGCATCAGTAGCCTTAAAATATTCAAAGTATTTGACTCAGTGATTAAAAGGTTTTAAAAAATAATAATCCATCCCAAGAAAATTAACTGGGTGTGGTGCTTATCATTTAGTTACTTTAAAAACATAAGTTCCAGGGATCCCTGGGTGGCGCAGCAGTTTGGCGCCTGCCTTTGGCCCAGGGCGCGATCCTGGAGACCCAGGATCGAATCCCACATCAGGCTCCCAGTGCATGGAGCCTGCTTCTCCCTCTGCCTATGTCTCTGCCTCTCTCTCTCTCTCTGTGACTATCATAAAATTAAAAATAAATAAATAAATAAAACCACTGCTCTAGTAGAAAATTAAAAAAAACAAAAAACAAAAAAAAAACATAAGTTCCAAACCAACTTGGAAAAAAAGTTGCAGAAGAGTGTATCAACTGTATATACGAGTATACACATACAAAGCCAGACACACCTGTGGCTGTGCATGTTACAAATGTTGTATGTGGTGGCATATCTATGAAACTGGAAGATAACACATATACCAAATTGTGGGCTGTGTGGGTTACTGGGGATTTTCCAATCATCTAGCGTTTGGAATTCAAAAATAAGAAACTAGATTTGAAACACAGAATTGAGTGGCTAAATGGTACTTACCTTCTCAGGAAAAGTAAGAATTTTGGCCACGTGAACTGGCACAGCTACCTCATCAATCCTGAGGTTGGGGTCAGGTGAGATGACTGTTCTCCCAGAAAAATCCACTCTCTTTCCTGAGAGATTGCCTCTAAATCGACCTAAATGGATAAAGACACATCATAGGTCTCCATGGCACAAACATGTGCTGTTTGGGGATAGCAGGACCACAAAGAACTAGGAAAGTCCATGATTTCCATTTAGATAAGCCGAACACTCCAGAAAAAGATAACAAAGGCAGCAGACTGTCTCCTGTACATTTTGTTGGAAACGTACCCTGCTTTCCCTTCAGGCGCTGGACAAATCCTCTAGTCCATTTCTTGGGTGCCATGTTGAGGGGAATGCCCGAGAGCTCGCTGTTGATATAGAGGGCACACTGCAGCTGTAGGAAGTCCCAGTCTTCCATGATCATCTGGGTCTTCGCTCCTGATATTCGATGCTAAAGTTGAGGAGAATGAAGAAAAAAAAAGATCCTGGGTCAACCTGACCTTGATGAAGAGTGTTTGCACAGATACACTCCTAAGAGGGCTTGGAAGTACTGACCTTTTTGATGACATCATTTAAGAAAATGATTTCTGTCAATTTCATTGTCAGATCATCTTCATTGGTGCCAGACTTCAAATCACTCACGACGGAGGGTCTGATACACAAAGGGGGCACTAAAAGTCGTGTGAGAATCAAATCAGACGGCTTTCCGGCTTCTGGGTTCATTAGAAGTAGAGGGACATCTTCAGCCGGGATCCGTTTAAATAAATTCAGAACTACTAAGGGGTTTAAGTTTTCCTATGGAGAGAAGGAAAGAAGAATGGAGAAGTGTTAACTTTCAACAGCTTTGGCAAAGGTTTACTTACCTCTCCATGCTCTCTACCCTACCCACCACTTACTTCAGAGGTTAAGTATAAGCACTGACAGAAATTTCTATTGGAAACATGCTATGCTGGCAGAGCCCTAAACATGTACATACCTTTTATTCCAATTAATCCAACTACTTGAGCCAGTAATTCCACTTCTCCTAATTATTATTCCAAAGGGTAGGACTTCAGGAATCAACACAAAGATTCAGCTACAGGAATGTTTCCTACAGCTGTTGATAGTGAAGAGTTGTAAACAGCCTGATAGGTTGCTGGCTAGATAACACCATAGTAGATCTGCACGTGAGCAATTACTAATCTGTTTAAAAAATGATACTACACAAACGTAGCTACGGTCGTGAAAGATGTTCATAAAATATTGGTAAATGAAAGAAGTGTGTATACAATATGATCTCATTTAGGGGAAAATGTACAACTAAACAGAAAAGAGGAAATGAACATTTAGCAAGGTGTTAATAGTACTGTCTACAGGTGAATGGACTGTGTAAATTTTTAAGATTTTATTTAAAGATTTTATTTATTTATTCATGAGAGACACAGAGAGTAAAAGGCAAAGACACAGGCAGAGAGAGAAGCAGGCTCCGTGCAGGGAGCCCGATGCAGGACTTAATCCTGGGACTCCAGAATCACGGCCTGGGTGGAAGGCAGACCCTCTATTGCTGAGCCACCTGGGCGTACCTGGACCGTATAATCTTTTCGCTTCTTTGCTTACATGTAAATTTTCTGCAGTGAACAGACATTGTTTTCGTCTTTTAAAAAGATTTTAGGGCAGCCTGGGTGGCTCAGCAGTTTAGTGCAGCCTTCATCCCAGGGCTGAAGGGCAGAGGGAGAAACAGGCCTCATGTAGGGAGCCCGACGTGGGACTCAATCCCAGGATTCCAGGATCATGCCCTGGGATGAAGGCGCCGCTAAACTGCTGAGCTACACAGGCTGCCCAATAAAAAGATTTTAATATTCATTTATTTGAGAGAAAAAGAGCACGTGCATGCACGTGCACATGAGCGGGGGAGAGGCAGAGGGAGAAGCAGACTCCTTGTTGAGCAGGGAGCCAGAAGAAGGGCTCCATCCCAGGATCCTCGGATCATGACCTGAGCTGAAGGCAGACACTTAACTGACTGAGCCACCTAGGCACCGTAATATTGTCTTTGTATTAACTTTATTTTATAGAAGTGCTATACTATAACAACTTACTTGTAAGAACTACACACATGATCAGAAATACTCAAAGATAAAAAGTAAGAATGGCCAGCTTGTATCTTGGTGCTAAAAATTACATTTCTTCAGGCAGCCCCGGTGGCTCAGTGGTTTACCGCTGCCTTCAGCCCAGGGCGTGATCCTGGAGACCCAGAATCGAGTCCCCCATTGGGCTCCCTGCAGGGAGCCTGCTTCTCCCTCTGCCTGTGTGTCTGTCTCTATGTGTCTCTCATGAATAAATAAAATCTTAAAAAACAAATTACATTTTCTTGAGATCAATGACTGTGTGACAAAAAATACATGTCACAAGCAGAACTTGCTATGCATAACTTAATGAGATAGGGAAAAAAATTTAAAAAAAATGTTTGAACAGCCACTGCCCTTAGGATACTGTCACAAGAGGTTTCTGTGGGCCTGCCCTGGAGATGGCAGTGGGGTTGGGGAGAAAGAAGGAATCCTGCTTGAAATTTTGCAGTCAGGGTCCCTGCCCACAGAATTACCTTGCTCAGCTTCCCTGCCTCCCAGAAAGGAACACCTCAGGGCCACCTGAAGCAGTCGAAGAAAATCTAAAACTAAGAGTTCGAGGGACAAGATGATGGTCAGACATTACTTCCAGCACCAAGATCAGTGTCATACAAGAATATCACGGAACTGAAGGCCATTGCAGGAGGATAGGAGGACTGACAGGAGTGTAGAAACCAGTTCCTGGACAGAGCTGTCACTCAAGAGTGAGGTAAATCAGCCTCCCAAAGGGCACAGAGGAGAGAGCCCTGACTTACTGGTATGTACTAGAAAACAGAAGTCAGGGACTGCTGGAGAGATAGAAGGAAGGGCTGTTTGGTCCGAGGCACAATATCCAAATAGCCAGGGCTCCTTGGGGGACCATGGGCTGTCCTGGGTGGCAGAGAGAGAGCTCAGCCTGCCGCTCACTCTGCCCAGGGATGCTGTGGAAAGCATTTCTATCTGGGGGTGGGGGTGGGGCAAGACTGATGCCATTTATAGAGACACTTTATTTTTTTTTGCTTTTGAAAAAATTTTAATATATCAAAAGGCCAGCTTTAGTGACATGCTAGTCCCATCAGAAAATAATCCCAATAACCCCTTGTCAGTAACATGCAAGTTGACCAGCCAACTCTTTATTTCTAAACCTCTGTGTAGAGACACTTTTTATTTTTTTATTTATTTATTTTTTTAAATTTTTATTTATTTATGATAGTCACAGAGAGAGAGAGAGAGAGAGAGAGAGAGGCAGAGACACAGGCAGAGGGAGAAGCAGGCTCCATGCACCGGGAGCCCGACGTGGGACTAGATCCCGGGTCTCCAGGATCGCGCCCTGGGCCAAAGGCAGGCGCCAAACCGCTGCGCCACCCAGGGATCCCTAGAGACACTTTTTAAAAAGCAGGCTCCATGCCCAGCATGGAGCCCAATGCAGGACTTGAACTCATGACCCTGAGATTAAGACCTGAGCTGACGCTGAGAGAGAGACACCAAACAGACTTAACCACCCAGGCATACCACTAAGGAGAGTCTCCTCCCTGCAGGTCCACCAACTCCTGGATTTGCATTTAAGTGGGCAGCAGAGGGGCATCTGGGTGGCTCAGTGGTTGAGCGTCTACTTTGCCTCAGGTTGTGATCCCAGCGTCCTGGGATAAAGGACCATGTTGTGCTCCTTGCATGGAGCCTGCTTCTCCCTCTGCCTGTGTTTCTGCCTCTCTGTGTGTGTCTCATGAATAAATAAATAAATAAATAAATAGGGAATGGATATACACTAGTCCTCTGGAGATAGAGTCCAAAGTTTTTGTTCAGTGCCTAAAGAGGTCTGTGACCCAGAAAAGGTCAAGAACCACTGCTCTAAGGTCTCCTCCAACTCAAGGATGCTATGCTGCCCATAAAGGTACATGAGGTTCCATGTTCCTGGAAATTAAATAGGTAGGTAAACATGTCAGGATGTGGACCATCCTGAGATTAATGAGCTTCAAGCCAGTATACCCACCTGCACGATACCCCTCTCCACAAAAGGTAACAGTTACTCACTGTTGCTTCGTTCACTAAGGTGACTAAGGGGCCCTCTTTAAGGAAGGGCCATTCGGAATCAGGCAATAGTGAATTCCTGTTTCGCCCCCTCCCTTCTTTGCAGCTGGTCTAAGAATCAGGATGAGCTGATGGTCTCTGATGATTTTGGAGGCCCTGCCACTGTTCCAAGCCTGTTTGAAAGGCCTCAAATAGGACCTCAGAAAAATGGATCTCATTACAGACCACACTTAAGAAGAAGCCAGCAGAAATACAAGATGGAACACAGGTATTACATGAGGCACAGATAATAGACCCATGGCTGAGAAAAAGGTAAGATCAAAGAGTTGGGAGGGCGGAGGCTGCAGGAAAGAAGCTTAAGCAAGGGGGCGTCTGCTGAGGAAGGGGAGGTAGCAGAGTTGGTAAGCCAAATGGACAGATTCTCAGCATACATGTGGAGAGGAGAAGAAACCTCATCTGTCTTTACTCTGACTGTGGTTCCTTATTTTTTTTTTTTTTTTATAATTTTACTGTTGTAAACTAAATCATATAGTTTCACTAAAGAAGTTTGTTTTTATTTATTTTTAAAGCTTATTTTTAAGTTATCTCTATACCCAACATGGGAAGTGAACTCACAAACCCAAGATCAAGAGTCCCGTGCTTTTCTAAGCCAGCCAGTGCTCCTGTCATTATTAAAGCTTTTCTATTCTTTCTTTTTTTGTTTTTAATATCTTATTTATTTGACAAAGAGAATAAGAACGGGGAGCTGCAGAGGGAGAGGGAGAAGCAGGCCCCCTGCTAAGCAAGAAGCTCAATACATGGCTCGATTCCAGGATCCTGGGATCATGACCTGAGCTAAAGGCAGATGCTTCACCGACTGAGCCACCCAGACGTCCCATCCTGTCATTATGATGATGTCAGCAGCAGTGCTAGCTACTGCAACTGGGTAATGGCGCCCTAAGCACTTGCTCTGCACCAGGCACTTTATCTGCAATTCATCTCTTAATCCTTACAATAGCCTTAAAGCAAATACTCTTGTAATCCCTGTTGATAGTTGAGGAAACTCACGACCAGGTTGGGTCACGTGTCTAAAGTCCTAGAATAAGTGGCAGAGCTGGGCTCCAATCTCTGATGGGACCACAAAATCAAAGCTTTTCACTACCCTGAACCACCCCTAGGGTGTAAATCTGGGTAGGGTGGGATGGGCTACACAGGGAAGTAGTGGCAGTGGGGGAATGCCTAGGATGCTCCAGACTTATGACTCTTATTTTTTTTTTTTTTAATTTTTTTTTAAATTTTATTTATTTATGATAGTCATACAGAGAGAAAGAGAGAGGCAGAGACACAGGCAGAGGGAGAAGCAGGCTCCATGCGCCGGGAGCCTGATGTGGGATTCGATCCCGGGTCTCCAGGATCGCGCCCTGGGCCAAAGGCAGGCGCCAAACCGCTGCGCCACCCAGGGATCCCAGACTTATGACTCTTAAACAGGAGGGGGTTACCTCCAGAGACGAGGCATTTAGGAGACTTATCCCAAACAAGATGCCTCCCAGGCCATATGGGAGTATTGTGCTATTGTGGACAGGGTGCGGACAGACAGCGGACGCCGGTCCTCGGCAGAGAGCTGGCAGGGAGTAGTGGTGGCGGGGTGTCACGGAGGCTGATCAGGAGCAGCAGAGTGCATGCAAGGGGCTAGCAAGTAAGGCTGCCCCTCGGAGAACCTGGGCACCCCTCAAGCTCACAACTGACGCTGCTCCCCAGGCTTCTGACAGCTTTCTGCACAGCCACCAGCCTGGAAAGTAGCCTTCTGATGGCTGTACAAGGGCAAGATCATCTTCCCCAGCCCACACCTTCACTTCCTCTGCAGGAGCTTCGCCCTACTTGCCCTGAAGACATTTCTGCTTGAATCAGTCACGGACACCTCTCTCCCCATTTCCAGGATCACTCCCATTTTCACATCTGTGCAGGCACTTGCTCACCCACTGCTGACTACTCCTCCTCCCACCTATCTACCTGGTGGTTGATCGTCAACTCCCATTTATTCTTTTCTTTTTGAAGATTTATGGGGGGAGGGGGGTGGAGATTGATCACAAATGGGGGTAAGGGCAGAGGGAGAAGCAGACTCCCCACTGAGCAGGGAGCTTGATGTGGGACTCAATCCCAGGAGGCTGGGATCATGAGCTGAGCTGAAGAGAGACGCTTAACCAACTGAGCCACCCAGGTGCCCAACTCCTGTCCATTCTTACTGCACACAGGGACTCTGGTCTCTGGCTCCTTTATCACCTCCCAGGCTCAGAGCGTTTTCCTTGTAACTCTGCCTCCTCCCTCCCCGCATCGAGGTAGAATTCACGTATAGTAAATTGTGTAAATCCTAGAGAGACTGACGCATTTTTACACATACACAATAGTATTCAGATCAAAATATGGAATATCTTCATCTCTTCCTACAAGGACCCAGATACCTCTTTTTAGTCTGGACCAAGCTCTCACCCCAGGGGTAACTGCTCTCCTGACGTCTATCACCACAGATCATCTGGCCTGTTCTTGGATTTGATTTACATGGAATTGTAAGCTACGTATCCTCCTGTATAGAGTTTCTTGTTCTCAGCAGAATTTTGACATGTGACCAGGTTGTGTGTGTCAAGAGTTTACTTCTTTCACTGCAGGACAGTATTCCAACATGTGAATCTATGACAATTTGTTTATTCTCCTGTTGACAGGCATCTAGGCTGTTTCTAATTGTGGCTTTTCGTCATAAAGTTGTGATGAACGCTCTTGTACAAATGCATTCATTTCCCTTGGGTATATACTGAAGAGCAAAACTGCTACGTCACATGGTGAGTGTGGATGTCGTTATAAGAAATCACCAAATTGCTGTTCGGAGTGGTGATAACTTTTCACACTGCCACTGTCAACGTATGAGTGCCAGCTGCTTCCCATCCTTGCCAGCACATGGTCTTCAGTTTTTTTTAGATTTTAATTTTGCTAGGTGTGCACGTGTATAGTTTTAACTAGCATTTCCCTGATGACTAATAACATCGAGCAGTTTTTTGTTTATTAGCTGTTTGAATATATCCTTTTGTGACATGCTAACTGAAGTTTTGCTCCCACTGTTTAAAATCAGGTTGTGGGGGCAGCCCTGGTGGCTCAATGGTTTAGTACTGCCTTCAGCCCAGGGCGTGATCCTGGAGACCCATGATCAAGTCCCATGTCAGGCTCCCTGCATGGAGCCTGCTTCTCCCTCTGCCTGTGTCTCTGCCTCTCTCTCTCTCTCTCTCTGTGTCTCTCATGAATAAATAAAATTTTAAAAAAATAAAATTAAATTGAATTAAAATAAAATCAGATTGTATTCTTCACATGGATTTTTAAGGACTGTTTCCTATATTCTGGATACGAGATTCCTTTGTCAGATCCAGACTCTGGATCCACTGTCAGATCCAGTCCAAGTAGTGACTGCTTTCTCCCAGCCCATGGCCTGTCTTTTCACTCTGGTAATGGGGTCTCTAGAAGAGCAGCCAGGCGATTCCAGGATTTTGTCATGTTCACCATGAACTTTCCTGCTCAAAGCCTTCCCTGGCTTTGCTCTGGGGAGTGCAGGACACGCTCTACAGTGACCTCTCAGTTGTCTTGTGTCCAGCTCTCCAGTTGTCTTGGCTAGAGTCCTCTCAGTCATTTGAGGCAAGGCGGTCTCAAGTGTTCCTGAGAACTAACTAGGAAGCAATCCATGTGGTGAGCTTGGACAGCGACTGTCCCTAACAGCAATCACCGAAGGCAGGGTGCTTTTATTTGCACTCCCTGGTCTTTCAGAGCCTCAGCTTTAGAAACAGTCTAGACACTGCTGCCTAGACATGCTGAGATCCCTGCCCTTGACTCGTAAACCCTGCTCATGTTAAAGACCAGATCACACCACACCTTTCTTCAGTCTTCCCTAAGTCCAAAGTGCCATCTTCCTCCTGATTTCCCAGTGAACTGTCTCTGCCCCTTGTGTGATGGTCAACACCCTGTCCTAGGATATCAGTTATGTTTTCACAGACCCATTATCTTGCAGGTCCTGATGCTCCCCACAGCTGTGATTTGTCACTGTGGGAATTAAATACTAACCAAAATTGGAGCAACGTAGAACAGGATACCTCACAAAATTCTACTTATGTCTGTACCAAGTAAAGAAATGGGAGTCACCTACAATTTCTAAGATCTCAGTACCCAAGTGAGAAACGGCATCTCTCAGCTTATGCTCGACACAGCCAGTCTCTTACGATAAAACTAAACACATTACCCGCACAATTAAAAATGCATTAGTTACAAGGCCAGTCTATGTTAAACACTGTGTAACATAAGCACTGGTCCTGAAGTATCCCTAGAAATCTAACTTAAGTGGATTTCTCATTTTGAAAGATGTGTCTATGAGAGAGAGGAACGGGTGAGAATGGGTGTGGGTGATGCAGGGGGAGGCAGGCATGTGCTCTCAGGCTCACCTGTGCCCTTCCCAGCAGTGGTTCTACTTCTTTGTTATGCTCGATGGCTGTTTCAAAAGACTGAAGAAAATTCGATACGATAGGATCCACCACTTTTTTGTTGGTCTTGTATTTCTCGTGAATTATCTTTAGCAATCCACATTTCTTTACAGTACCTGTGAGGAGGGAATTTATTTACCAACGTTGGACTAATGAGGTCCTTGGTCAGGCTGGCCTGAGGTTGCAGTCCTCATAATGAGGTCACTGAAAATGCATTTGCTAACAGGACATGTTGCTAGGCTCTAAAGCCTAGTTTGCAAGAAAAAAAACCTGACTTCCAAACACTACATAACAACTCATAAGCTAAATCGACCAGAGCGAATGGAAACAGCTTTCGCTAAGCCTTTCACGCGTCTTCTGCTCACCATTAAAAGCGCCACAGTAGTGGCAGATGTTCTTCTTTCGGCATTTATCTGAGATTTTCTTCTTTAGTCCACGTTTCTGGAGGTAGCTCAGGCCGGGCCTCTTCAGATAATCCAGAAACTGCTTCTTCTCCTCCTGGGACAGCATGATGTGGCAGCAGGTTTTACAGATCATCTTTTAAAAATTAAAACAGATAAAAGGATGAGAGAAAGAAAGAAAAAAAAAGTCACCCCTACTTCTTGCCCAGGACACTGAAACTGAGTCACATGCCCAAAGATGCATAGACATGTTCACCAGAATGCTAGCTGCAGTCATAGCTGCCTGGTAGGATTTTGCTGATTTTTTAACTTTGTGCTGTTTTGTCCTGCTTGATTTATGGTTATTTCTCACAATGCTTATCTATCACCCATTCAAGGAAAATTAAAGAATAAACAATCCTGATGCAATTGAATTTACTGCAAGATGCAATATTCCATAGGTAAGTAACATAAAAATTCTCCCTAGGTGTATCTCCAACCACTCACAATTGCTAAGCTCATCCCAATGTCCCTGACTAGTAATTCCTAAGTTTACGCCTTGAACACAAACATGTCTGTGCCCACCTGTAAGATGCCGATAACTGCTCTGAAGTAGCCCACGTGGAAGCATGGCAACTCCAAGTCGATATACCCATAGTGGCCCAGACAGTCAGCCAAGTTCTTCCCACAGGTTTCACAAGGACGGTCCTTCTCACTTGTACCCTTTGGATAAAAGCACACCCAATTATTAATGGAGACCACTGGACAGGGAAGTGGGACCAGGTGACTCCGAGTCAGAATCACCTGGGAAGGTGCAGAGTCTTCACATCCAACTGACCAAGGCTAGAGTCTCTGAGATGTGCTGGGGAAATCAGGGAGATGGAAAGAAGCTCTTGCTTCTTCCAATCTGACAAGTCACTGGTTTCATCAGAAAGTCAAAACACATGGAACTGGGAAGGGGTGGGGGTCTTACCATCCTATGGTCAAGCACACCGTACAGCAAGGGAGCATGGTTGTTGTCCTGGCTGTACAGGTTCTTACTCACAACCTGGATGTGGGCCTGCTGGCGCATCTCTTCAGGCGACTTCATTCCAAAACAGATGTGGCTTCTGGAATAAAAAGAAATAGGGTAGTTGGGGCGCCTGACTGGCTCAGTCCTAGAGCATGTGATTCTTGATCTCAGGGTTGGGAGTTCAAACCCTACGCTGGGCGTAGAGCTTACTTAATTAAAAACAACAAAAACCAGGGAAACAGTTACATCAAAACCACTTACCAAAAATGGAGATTACGCAGTGACCCACCATAACCAACCTTACTCTTCCAACTGTCTACATGCTCTGCTCCCCTATCACTAACGTTCAAATCTCTCCCATTTTTCCTTGGGATATTTAACATCCCTTCATCCTGCTGAAGTCATTTTCATTCTTACTATCAAATGAATGGTGTTCACCAAGGTCACCAATCCCGCCTGCTTGTGGCTAAATTCGATAAAAATGTTCTCATTTCACCTCTCTGCAGTGCTGGATGTTAACTCCCCCTTCCTTCTTATCTTGAAATATTTTCTTATAGCCTTGGTGACACCACAGACTCTTGGAGTGCCCCCGCTCCGTGCCAGCTCTTCCTTCTTACATCTTCTTTTGTGGTGGTATCTTCTACACCATCCCTTAAATATTCTGATCTCTCCTCACCTAGGAATGCAACCTTCAGGCCCTTCTGTTTGTCCTACACATCCCTCCTGAGTGACTGTATTGCTCAGGTACACATTAATGTCCATCTTATCTCCATCTGTAGGCCAGCTACTGCTACTCAGAGGGAGACCGTAGAGACACCTGTTCTGCACAGCTGTACAGGCATCTCAAACTTGACACATCTAAAACAGAACCCAGCACTTTCTTCCTCAGATCTCTTCTTTCAGTCATTTGACCAACAAATTGGGGATTCACCATGTGCCAGGTACCATTCCGAGGGGCTGAGGATACAGATTAGGTGAGCTAGACACGGGTCACTGCCAACATGGAGCTCACAGTTCTGGACTTATCATCAAGATTGACAGTAAGCAAGTACATACAGAAACATAAACAGATGTGGAGAATAAAAACGATGTGAAGTGGTGGAGAGTCTGAGGAAACTACATTGTGGGGTCAGAAAGCCCTTCTGTAAAACTGACATGGGAGCTGAATTCTGAGTAAGAGGGAGACAGCTATAAGATGGGAGGGAGGGGCGCCTGCGTGGCTCAGTTGGTTGAGTGTTTGCCTTTGGCTCAGGTCAAGATCCCAGAGTTCTAGGATGGAGCCCCATGTCAGAGGGGAGTCTGCTTCTCCCTCTGCCCCTCCCCCCACTCGTGCTTTCTCTCTGTCTGAAATAAAATCTTAAAAAAAAAACAACAGGAGAGAGATGTGGTATTTATAGAATCATTAGGGCAAGGGTCCCAGAGGCAGCACAAGCTTGGCATTCAAAACCCAAACAAACCAAGCCAACAGGATGGAGTGTAGAAAACTATGGTACAAGGTGCAATCAGTGCAGTGTATGGGGGCCAGGTCATGCTGGGCTTCAAAACGCGGGTAGAGAATTTACATGCTGGTGCAAGGGAAAGGGGCTGGAACGGTTTAAACTGAAGTGTCAGAAATCTATTTTGCACCTTCATGGGTCTCTTGGGCTGCTTTGTGAGAATAGATTCCATCTGAACATGGGTGGGGTTTGGGGTGCATATGAGGGGCCAGGGTGAATGTGGAGAGACTGCTTGCAAGGACTTCTCCTGGTAAGACACTTGTTCCCCACGAATAGCAACCATCCAAGCAAGAAATCCTGTGTGTCACTCTCATCCCCACCACTGCTGTCAATGTTACATCCTAAATCCCTCTAAAATCCATCTCTCCAGGCAGCGAGCGGGGGGGGGGGGGGGGGGGGGTCAGCGGTTTGGCGCCTGCCTTCAGCCCAGGGTGCGACCCCAGGGTCGCGGGATCGAGTCCCACGTCAGGCTCCCTGCATGGAGCCTGCTTCTCCCTCTGCCTGTGTCTCTGCCTCTCTCCCTCTCTGTGTCTCTCATGAATAAATAAACAAAATCTTAAAAAAATAAAATAAAACCCATGTCTCCAACGACTCTACCACCCTCGTGCAGGACATCATCATGCCCCGCCCAGACCCCTGCAGTAGGGCTCAAGGTCTCCCTCTTACTCTGTTCCCCAAGAATCAACAGATCTCCCAGGAAGAGAACTCTTTTATCAAGACCTTCCCCTGCCTGGGCAGCCCGGGTGGCTCAGCGGCTTAGCGCCCGCCTTCGGCCCAGGGCGTGGTCCTGGCGTCCCGGCATCGAATCCCGCGTCGGGCTCCCTGCATGGAGCCTGCTTCTCCCTCCGCCTGTGTCTTTCTCTCTGTCTCTCATAAGTAAATAAAATCTTAAAGAAAAAGTAAAGATATTCCCCCACTTGGGACGCTTCAGCCGGTCCCGGAGCAGAGCTCCGGATGTCCGGCTCCTTCCCCTGCGGGTCGGCATTCCCCTGCTTCAGGTCTTGCGGGTTCGGCTCCCTCCGCGCCCCTGCACGAGCCCCCGCACGCGCCCCTGCTCCCCGTCGTCCCGCGCCTGCCTGCGCCGGCCTGTCCGCCTCCGCCTCCGCCTCCGCCTCCCGCCCGACCGCCCGGACGCGACGCCCCCTCCGAGGCGCCGGCTGCGAGAAGGGTGGGTCGCTTCCTCCCCGTGGAGACTCCGCGGTCCCGAGGCTGCTCCCGACACCGTCGCCCGCCCGCTCCACCTGCGCCCCATCGCGGCCCCCTCGGCGCCCCCCTTCTCCGCCCTTCGGCCGTTCTTGCTGCTCCTCACATTTTCTTGGCCACGTCCGTCTCTCGGAACTGTTCCTTCACCATGGTGACGGCAGCGGGGCCCCCTCCCCGGGGCGCGGGAGCCAGGCTGCAGAGACGCCGCCCCCGCGCCGCCCGGAGGAGCTCGCACCGCGGAGGCACCGCGGAGGCACCGCGGAGGCCGCCGTCCAGCGCGCCCCACGTGGTCGCTTCCGCTTCCGCTTCCGCTTCCGCTACTCGCGCGGCGCGCCTGTCAGTCAAGAGAGGCCTCCAACGGGCCGTTCTGTGCCCTCCCCCTGCACTGCCATCTGGCGGCACCTCCTGAAACTGCACCGGGGCGTCGGCTGGCTGGCATTTCAAAAAAGTCCATTTCCAGTCCAATTTTTCCGGCCGTCTGATCCCTGCGGAGACATTGCAACAGCTTCCCGCAGAACGTTGAGGCCGACAGGCGAAAACTGCATAAAATGGAAAATCGTCATTATCAACATCGATACCATCTTCATTAAGATCCTTTCATTTTTTTAAAGATTTTATTTATTTTATATTTATTTACTTTACTTATATTTATTTATTATTTATTTATACATTTTATACTTATATATTTATATATTTTTATGTATTTATATATTTATATTTATTATTTATTATTTATTTATTATTATCCACGCAGGGAGCCTGATGTGGGACTCGATCTTGGTCTCCAGGACCAGGCCCTGGGCTGAAGGCAGCGCTAAACCACTGAGTCACCCAGGGATCCCAAGATCCTTTAAGTTTTTAATTAAAAGTGGAGGCTAAAATGAGTCCTCCCAGGGAGCAGAGGTACCAACTGGACAGCCACCAAAGGAAATAAATAGGTCAGAAAACAGGGCTGTGTGTGCACCTCCAGTTTCCAAAGTTACTTTGAAAAAGAAATGAATTGCACTTATTATTATTATTTTATTTATTTATAAGAGACACAGAGAGACGCAGAGACATAGGCCGTTAATATGGGACTCAATCCCAGGACCCTGGGATCATGCCCTGAGCCAAAGGCCCACTGAGCCACTGAGCCACCCAGGTTCACCTAAACTTAAACTATATTATTTATAAAAACATAAGTTATAAATCGATGAGAAGTTAGTCTTGGTGAGCAAAGGAAACAAGATGAGGGGAAAACAGGAACTAAAGATCATTTATGAATTGAAGAAACACACTGCTTGCCCATAGTCTGTGCCAGCCTGTGGGAGGGGATCCTAGTGTGACGTCTCAGCACATGGGACTGCCAAGGAAACCACCACTGTAGGATTTAGTGCTGCAGAGCCCGAAACTTCTTTTTTTTTTTTCCTCTAGATTTTATTTATTTATTCATGAGAGATACAGAGAGAGGCAGAGACCCAGGCAGAGGGAGAAGCAGGCTCCATGCAGGAGCCCAATGCAGAACTCAATCCCAGGTCTCCAGGATCACGCCCTGGGCTGAAGGCCATGGCGCTAAACCACTGAGCCACCTGGGCTGCCCAAGCCTGAAACACCTTGACTAATTGCAAGAAATTCCAGATACAACCCAACCAAGTGATTCAACACCTTTGTTTTAATCATTTTTTAAAAAGATTTTATTTACCTTTTTCACACAGAGAGCATACAAGCAGGGGGGGTGGCAGGCATAGGGAGAGGAAGATACAGGCTCTCCGCTGAGCAGGGAGCCTGATGCAGAGCTCGGTCCCAGGACCCCGGGATCATGATCTGAGCTGACGGCAGATGCTTAACCTGCTTAACCAACTGAGCCACTCAGGCGCCCCCTTTTTTGTTTTAAGAAGGAATGCTATTCAGGGGCACCTGGGTGGCTCAGGTCGAGTTTTGGGGATCCTGGGATCGAGTCCTGCATTGGGCTCCCGCAGGAAGCCTGCTTCTTCTTCTGCCTATGTCTCTCTCTCTCATGAATTTAAAAATTTAAAAAAAAAAAAAAAATCTTAAGAAGGGGGGATGGGCAGCCCTGGTGGCCTAGTGGTTTAGTGCCTGCTTTGGGCCCAGGGGTTGATCCTAGTCCCCTGTCCTGCTCCCTGCAGGGAGCCTGCTCCCTCTGCCTGTGTCTCTGCCTCTCTCTCCCTCTCTCTGTCTCTCATGAATAAATAAACAAAATCTTTTTTAAAAAAAGTGGGGAGGATGCTGTTCAGACTCCATGGATCCTCACTAGCAAAAACAAATGTAGCAAACACAAAAAAGCAAAGCAAATCTGACTTTACTCATTTCAGCAGTTAATCCCTTAAAATCCGGTTGGAATAACATAGACCGTACTAGGCTAACAAGATTTGATGAGTGATTTTTATCATGCAGAGATTAAAAACAAAAGTTCTGGAACAACCATGCCTCCCTGGGTACCACCACCTAAAAGTTGGGTGACTTTGGGACAGGTATTTAGCCTGCCTGGGTTTTAGCTACCTCCAAGTTATAAAAGGGGGTGTCTAATAAGTACCCTACTTCTTAGCGTTGGAGGGAAGGTCAAATGGCCCAAATGAATGTGAAGGCCATTAATAGGCTTATAGCAGTCATGAAATGAATATTAACTATTATTATTCTGAAAAATGTAGGAAAGCTGTCCTCAAAGCCTGTACCCTTGTCTCCTCGTCCACACTGACCTTTAGAAAGTTCTTTTCCTAGTGTATCTCTCTCTCCTTTTTAAAGATCTTTAAATTTTATTTATTCCTGAGAGACACAGAGAGAGAGAGAGAGAGAGAGAGAGAGGCAGAGACACAGGCAGAGGGAGAAGCAGGCTCCATGCAGGGAGCCCAACGTGGGACTCGATCCTCTGACCCGGGGGTCACGACCTGAGCTGAGAGCAGATGCTCAGCCACTGAGCCCCCCAGGTGCCCTCCTAATGTCGCTTTTTGAACACGCATCTATGTTCTTTATTTCTGTATGACCACGTCCCTTTAAACAATTAACAAATTTATGGCGCAAACAGAAAAAAAGGTCTTTTTCTTTTTTTCTTTCTTTCTTTTTTTTTTTTTTTTTTGGTTATAAGGCCTAAGATTTTTTAGAAAAGCACAAAGAGTTTTTTTCTTTTCTTTGAGTTTATTTTCAATTCAGAAAAATTCCTGGAGAATCTCAGAAAAACGACACTTAGAAATGAAGTAAAAGGGTCCGTTTTCGGGTATTTGAAACAACCAAGTTTTGAGCTGGGTTCCCGCAGTTTCCTGCGCTAGAACAAGAGGACGCTGGGCGCCAGGATCTCCCGCGACGTCTTCCAGCTTTACGAACCGTTTCACTCGCACCGAGACGATTTAAGCTGTAATTCGCTTTATCGTAATTCCAAGTGCCGGAAATTCAAGACCATGCATCAAACTAAAATTGAAGATGCGCTTGCGTTGGTCCAAGTCGGCCGAAGAGCCAGGGGGCGGGCCTCGGGCACTTTTAATCCGGCACCGGCGGGGCCACCCCCGCGGGCCTGGCCACGCCCCCACGCCGGCGACGCTCGGGGTCCTTCCGAACGCATTGATATGATTGGACGGCGCCTGGCGGCTCTCTTTTCCTCCCCGGCTGCTTGAAGCTCGGCCGCCATCATGGTGAGTCTCCCCAGACCCGTGCCGCCATCCGGCGGGTATCCGAGCCATCCTTGGTCCCCGGGTCCTGCCGTGGCTGCCACGGCCGCCCGAAGCCCCGTCGCCCGTTTCCGGCTGTGTCTGACGGACCCTGGTCGCCGGGAGCCCCGGAGCCGTCGGCGGGGAGTCCAGGCTGCGCCGCCGCCCCAGACGCGCCGGGCTTCGGAGGCCGGGGCCCGGGGACTGCGGGAGCGCCCGCCCTGTTCGTCAGCGTCGCCGAGCGGCGCGGGTGGGGCGGGAGAGGCGGCTTGGCGGGGGGATGGCCGCCCGGCCGGGGAAGCGGAGCCCATTTGCGTGTCCTAAGGCCTCGGCCGCCGGATGGGACGTCTTGTGCTGTGGGGGGGACACGGGGGTCCTGGGGGGGCTTAGGTCGGGCCCCGTGAGCCCCGTCCGCGCCCGTTCCTGGTTCGACCTTACGTGCGAGTCCCCTCCCCCCCGCCCGCCCGCGGCCTTCTGAGAGGACCGCGGTTCCAGTCAGCTTCCTCAGCTGCGGTTTTCCAAACCGACATGGAGATCTAGCAGCCAGTCGTTACCACGAAAAGAGCCTCTCTTTCGGGTAAAGTTTCTATTCTGAGTGTAAGCGTGCTGCGTGCCCACCTTCCCGGGGCGGTTACCTGTGTAGAAGGGGGGGGTTCTGTGGGGTGTGACGGGCAGTTCACGTGCAGGTAGTGGCGGCGTGTGTCGCTTCCGTGCAGCACGTTACGAACGCGATTGAGAGGATGGAAGTTTGCACGAGTCCAAGGAGTTTTACTCCACAGAAACGGTTGTTGTGTGAAGGTGGTGGCGGCGTTTTTTTTTTTTTTTTATTCTTTTTTTGTGTGTGTGTCCCCCAAGGGGACATTTATTCATGAGACACAGGCAGAGGGAGAAGCAGGCGCCCTGCGCGGAGCCCGATGTGGGACTGGATCCCAGATCCCCCAGGTCACCACTTGAGCTGAAGGGAGATGCTCAACCCCTGAGCCACCCAGGTGTCCCCTCTGGAGACATTTGCAATCACATCTGGAGAGTTGGGGGTGTGCCCTTGGCCTCTAGTAGTTAGAGACCCAGGGTGCTACCAAACATCTTAAAACGCACAGGACAGTCCCCACAGGGAACTAGCAGGACCAAAGTAGTGTTGAAATCGAGAAGCCCTGCTTCAAAGTGATTCTCATAGCAAAGTGAAGTAAGATTCCAGAAAGCTGTGGGGTGGGTTCTCTTGGTACTGACTGTGCTACATGAGTCCTAGGAATTAGGCCCTCGGTGGGTTTTTTTTTTTTTTCCTTTTCATTAAAAGTATTCCCGCCACTACTAGCTCATGTGGCTCTTGCACATTTGAAATGTGGCTCCTGCACCTGTGGAATTGTGTATTAAATGTGACTTAACGTGAATCATCCACATGTGGCCAGTGGGTGCCCACTGGCAGTTATAGGTCTTGGAAGATCTCTGCACGGTCTTGGAAGGTGGAGTGCTATTATTAACTAGTGCGTTATGTATGTTTTCAGAATGATACAGTAACTATTCGGACCAGGAAGTTCATGACCAACCGACTGCTTCAGCGGAAACAGATGGTAAGGAAGGGTACATCAGTGTTTCATTGTTTTTTGCTTTAAAAGATACATTTTTTAATAATGAACACTAAAATTTGTTATTTCTTTTTAGGTCATTGATGTTCTTCACCCCGGGAAAGCAACAGTACCTAAGACAGAAATTCGGGAAAAACTAGCCAAAATGTACAAGACCACACCAGATGTCATATTTGTATTTGGATTCAGAACCCATTTTGGTGGTGGCAAGACAACTGGCTTTGGCATGATTTATGATTCCTTGGATTATGCAAAGAAAAATGAACCCAAACATAGACTTGCAAGAGTAGGTATTCTTGTTTGTTCAGCAGCTGCTGAAGACTGAATTTTTCTTTTAAAGATTTTATTTGTTTGTTCACTAGAGATGCAGAGAGGCAGAGAAGCAGGCTCCATGCCGGGAGCCCGATGTAGGACTCTATCTCAGGGCTCCAGGATCACGCCCTGGGCCGAAGGCAGGCACTAAACCGCTGAGCCACCCAGGGATTGAATTTTTCAATAGCAGTGTGTTGTGGGTGCAGTGGAATGAGCAACAGTGAGCAGTCTGGGGAGTGATGACCCTCAGACCTAAGGAACTAAAGGAGTTAAGAGAGGAGGTTCTTTGATAAATGTACACATAGAGCACAGCACTTGAATAATGGGGTCTGCAGCTTTTGAGGAGGTGGCATTTGAGCTGAGTCTAGAAGGGCAAATAATGTAGTACTTGGGGAGATAGGAGCTGGGAATGGGATGAGTGAGTTTGGAGAAAAGTTGAGGTTTTTTGATAAATGTACAGATAGAGTACAGCATTTGAATACTGGGCTCTGTAGCTTTTGAGGTGCTGCTGCCTGACTTGGTCATAGTCCCTACCGGATTAGTTAATGCTGAATTGATGCTTGCAAGTCCCTTAATAAGGTACGCCCTTCTCCTTTAGCATGGCCTGTATGAGAAGAAAAAGACTTCAAGAAAACAGCGCAAAGAACGTAAAAACAGAATGAAGAAAGTCAGGGGGACTGCAAAAGCCAACGTTGGTGCTGGCAAAAAGGTATTGTTCATCAAGGAGAATACAGAGATGTCAGTTGCAGGTCTTTAGTTTCTAGAAAGGAGGGATTTATTTCCTTAATAACCTCTTTTTAATGTTTTTTCTTTTCCCACTTCTTCTGGATTACAGAAGGTAACGTGTTTTGAGACGCTACATGATGTAGTATCTTAACACTTCACTAGATTAGCTTTGCCCACCCTTTGTCAGCTCACAGATCAGCACAATACAGGGGCCACATCGGTTCAGTGATCCTGGTGGGCTCGTTGCATGCCCTGTCAGGAAGTTTCCATTTTACTGCTGATCGGTTTGGACTGTAAAAAGGGAAGCAGGTCTACTTTCCTGAGATTAAATTTACTTGCTTAAAATGGATAACTGATTTAAGAAGCAGCTGAATCAATGTGGCCCATGTTTTCCTGGCATGCTGGAGAGGCAGCTGAGATCTCACTTGCTTTCCTCTCCAGTTAGCCAAGACAAGTGATTTTAATGATAAGCAGCTTTTTACCAGCTTTGCTAGCTAACTGTAAATAATAGTTGAATGGAATTAAGGTGTTGGGTTGTTAAATTAACAAATAATCAAGTGTTCTGTGAACTTTTTTTTTTTTTTTGCCTTTTCCCTCTACTTGGATTTCTTGTTCATCAGAAATGAAGTGTCTAGCAGGTACTGAGATTGTGAGCACGGTGTGGGGATGCATCACCTTCACTGAGTTTGCTTTGATGCTTTTGCATGTTGGCTTTCAGACAACAAAATTTTACATAGTATGATCTCTAATTTAAATGCTGTGTTTTAAAATGGTATATTATGAGGAAGAGAGAGAAGGTTTTAATTACATTTGTTTTGGAAACTAAAAAATGCATGTTGCAAAGTGACCTGGTGGAGGAAGATGAGTACTCTACTAAGTAGGCACCTTAGAACTTGTTTTTGGGAAACGCTGTGTCCCAGAGAGTTTCGTACCCAGGGAAGCTTTAGTTAACACAGGGCTTGGGTCCTCTCATTTTTGTCATCAGCAGTCTTCTTCCCTTGGGGACCCTGGGACTGGAACATTTTTTGGCAGCTCTGGTAATAAACTGGTCTGAGAAAACTGGCAAAGCCTCTTATTCAGGAACCGACTCAAAGTTGCCTTTTACTGTTACATTGCTTTTTACGGATTCCTAATTTTTCATCTGATGTCTGTCTCTTAATGAAAAAAATTCCAACGTAATTGTGTATTCATATCAAAGCCTTTGATAAATATGTTTTTTCCACACGTTTTTGGTTGGAATGGTCCACTATGCCATATTAAACACGGTTTTGCACACTTGAGCAGCTTAAATCGGCTTGTGAGGTGGGCCTGGAGGGGGTTGGGGTAGTAGGTTTTTGAAGCACTGGTCCCTGCCCCTGTGTGCTTCCTCTAACAGTGAACTCCCCTGCCAAGCAGCAAAGCTGGTAGACCTGCCCAGGCCTCTAACCACATTGTCTTTCCAGCCATGGAGTTAGAGCAGTGGATGAACTGCCAGAGGAACTACTTGCTGCTTAGAACTGTTGCCTGTTTTGAGGCTTATACTATCAACAGAAGTTGCCGAGATTGCAAAAAGATTCAGTCAGTGGACTGATCTAGATCTGAAGGACGTTTAACTCATTCTTGTCTTCATTCAGCCTTTGAACCCCGTGTGTTAGTGCTCAGCGGTGACGTGCAGAAGGGCTCCCCATGGGGACCTGAGCCATCACTTTCCCTGCTTCAGGTTGCACTGGTGCATTTCACTAGTATAGCTCTGGAAAAGTGGTGGGGAAATGAATGTGTAAATAAGCGTATGTGTTCTTTGGTTCAAACTAGCCAGGCTTACTAATATTACTTAAAGTTATTAGAAAGTGTGTGCGCACATACATGCACAAGCGTGGGGGAAGAGCAAGAGGAAAGGGATAAGCAAGGACCCTTCTTGGAGCCATTGCAGGGACTGGATCCTAGGACCCTGGGATCATGAACTGAGCTGAAAATAGACGGTTAACCAACTGAGCCACCCAGGGGCCCACTAATGTTACTTTTAATTGTTTTTGTTTGGATGTCGGAATTGGTATGTGCTCTTCCTTTTTGGGTACAGTAGATTTTTTTTTTTTTAAAGACTTTATTTGAGAGTGAGCACGTGCGCTGGTTGGGATGAGGGGAGAGAGCACAAGAGAGCAGACTCCCCACTGAGCCAGTGAGCCTGACGCAGGGCTCCTGGATCATGACCTGAGCCGAAGATAGACGCTTAACTAACAGCCATCCAGGTGCCCCTACGATAGAGTTGTTTTAAATTAGAGAATAGTTTTTTTTTCTCTCTCTCTTTTTTTAGATTTATTTATTCATGAGAGAGAGGCAGAGACATAGAGGGAAAAGCAGGTTCCATGCAGGGGGCCTAATATGGGACTTGATCCTGGGATTCCAGGATCACACCCTGGGTTGAAGGCAGACGCTTAACTGCTGAGCCACTCAGGTGTCCCTAAATTAAGGAAATAGTCTTGTGTTTGAAGAATATATGAAGCATTTTCATATCAGCCCAGTTCTGCCTTTTTAACTAATTTGCACTACTATTGGTGGCAGTGAACAGTAGCTTTTAAAGTATTGAGCTGAGACAGGTTTTAAAAGACTTTTTTGATCCTTTAGAACTCTTTCTTTGAGGTAAAATTAGATTCTATTGTGGGATGGTTCCTGGGTCTGTTGATGGTGCTTATGTGCCTAGCATCATGTTACTGAGCAGAGCAGGAAGGCTGAGGCTCAGGTATGTGTACTTCATGTATGTGTAGGCAGTGGCAGCCTGGAATGGCACTGCTGTTGGCATGATCTCTTCATTGTGAAATCGTGCCACTTTGTTTACACATAAGAACCATAGTGATTACATGAGGTTTTTAGAATTCGGAAGCATAAAAATGAGTGTGTCTAAGGAGTGCTCTGTACACAATTAAAAAAGAAAAGTTATTAAGGTATCTGATTGCATGCATGAAAATGCAGATTATTTTGGAGTTTGAAAAGGGACTATTAATGAAATGTTTGTTTTCCTTCTTCCCTCCTTTCTCCCTACCCTGCCACTGATTCAGTGAGCTGGAGATTGGACAACAGGTATAATTCAAGCTTTTCATGTGGATCATTAGGCTTTACTGATAACAGTAATTTAAAAGTCTAGAGCATGTGAAATGGTTTCGTTTTTCTGTGTTTTTCTTTGCATGTGAAATAGTTTTAGAAGTTGATTTACAAATGCTTTCAAGATTCGTGGCTTTTTAAATACTGATTGTGACGTTTTGTTTTTAAGACTAATATTTAACTCTTATTTCTAATGTGAATGTTTGCAAGTTTTATTTCTTGATGCTTTCATTGTGTTATCACAAATTTTAGGTTAATACTTGTTCTGCATGAGTGTGATTAATGTTGGAGTTTGCTGAAGATTTTGAATTTAAAAATTTTTAAGAGTTTTAAAAGTGGTTAACTAACTAAATTTTTCTTTTTTGTTTCACAGAAGGAGTAAAGATTCTGCAGTGGCTTTATCTGTGGTGATTGTGCAGATTTTTCATGAGAGGATTAATAAACTAAGAACGTTAATGTGTCTGGTTGTTTGAAATGTATTTGAAGTTTACTGGGACTGTTACGAGATTACTCTGCTATTAGAGCAGATTTAGATTGCTGCCCCAAGTTCACCTGTTCCAGTATGCTTTTAGTGAAAACTTGGTATGATTGTCATTCCCTTCAATAGCACAAAGATGTGGGTGTAGGGTATCGGTACCATGAGAACATATCGGGCCAGTCTAGTGTGATTTGCCATCAGTCTAGTTGGTCAGTCTCTGAAAGGCACACTTGAAATCTGAATTCCTTTTGGTCTTCCTAGAACCTACCGTTGTTCTTATTACTGAAAAATTATTTGCTGATCTCAATAGAGAATTACTAGATCATATTTTCATCACTTTATGAAATATATAGCATCTGCCAAAATCATCTGCACTGTAGCTTTGTGCTTGAGGGTGAATGGTTTGTTATGAGTACGGAATTTGAAAGAAGCTAATGAATATTTAGATGTAGTGTAGAATTGTTTGGTAAATCTGTACATGCTTTTGGTAAACATGGAGGGTTATGTAGTGTCACTTTTTCTTTGCCGATGCCAGTTCTGAGTTTGGCTTTTTTAGAAAGCGTCCAAGATTGAGGACTTGAGCTGTGGGTTATCAGTCAGTTGTGTGGCCTTAAGAGATTTGAAGAAGAGCTGTTTTAGGGTAACTGGAGGGTTGGGTACCTTTTGATGATAGGATAGGAAGTGTAGGAGTTGGGGGGCCTAGGGTATTTGGAATGGGGTGTAGAGGTACTAATGGCTTAAGAGCTTGGGATGCTATTTTTCTCTGAAGTTGCGTATAGAATTGGTTTGCACCTTATGTGGGTCCATCTGGGATTCAAGCTTATAAATATTGTTAGGAACCCTGTAAGTGGGTGGAAAGCACCAGAGAAACTTCGGGAGGTGGTAAAGGAGTGAATGACCTGCTTGGTTGAGTAGGCGGAGGGATTTGGGAAGCAAGAACTGTGGTAGCAGAAGGCATGAAAGGGTACTGGAAGGAATGGTTGTGTGTTTCAGAGAACATGGTAAAAAGCCTTTCCTGAAGAAGGACCTGCAGACCCAGGGGCAAGGATGTTAGGCTGGACCTGCTGACTGAGGCCTGCTCATGTTGGATATAGTTGTTCTGCTGGAGTTAAGGTCAGACCGTGCTTTTGGGTTTTTTGGAGCCCATGGCCCTGTGGGTTCCTTTGCTGGGTCGAAGGCATAAGCCTGGGTATAAGTACTGGCAGGAGAGTGTAAAGGAGTGAGGGATTCAGGACTGCCAAGTGTCAGTTTTCACCAAAACAGCTAACAGGTGATGTGTAGTGGATTTTAAACTAGCCGTGCAGAGGTCATTTGTGCCTGGTGGCAAATGTAGAGATGGGGTTCCTGTGGCAGCGAGAGGGAGGTAGTGGAGAACTGGTGAGTAGCAAGGTGCTGAAGAGAAGGCAGAGGAGAGCACCTGGGCTGGCCTGGGAGGGGGCACCAGGTGAACTGGAGCTGGGAGAGGTGAGTAAGCCAGCGGTCAGTGGTTGAAAAGTTCAGGAGCACAGCTAGTGGAAGCAAACTGAAGGGTGGGTAGCTTTCATATTGAGGTGCTGAGACTGATATAAAGAGGGCACAGCTGCTGGGAGCCTGAGTGGAGGTGAAGGTTGATAGTCACAAGATGAAGCTTTTCTGTTGGGATGTGCTCAGGGAGGGCAGAGTTGGCAGTCATTCGGCCAGCGGAGCCTCTGGGGAAGGGAGTTAAGACTAACTCTGGCCCAGCTTGGTTTTCTAGAGGAGCTTCCTGGGCTGGACTATGGAAGTCACTAACTGCTAGTCTTGTCTGTGAGCTCTTTCACAGGCACAACATTTTGAAACTGGACAGATTATATGCAAAGATACAGATTTCCAGCCTCTTGAAATCCCAGGCACCAACAGCACCTCACTTTCCTGTGCAATGGTAGTTGGCAAGTCCACTCTGGCCTCCAGCACGGCCTTTGCTCTGTAGCTAGCTTGCACCCTTTACCTGTTCTCTGGTTTTGTTTCCCTTCTGCAGTATCCTTCCATTTAGTCCAGGGGTCTCTGGGCAAGTCACTTGTTGAACTGATAGGTTAACTGGTTAAGTTGAAGAGTACTGAGTGCATGCACAAGGCGGGGCATGGGGGGCACGGGAGGCAAAGGGAGAGGGAGAGAATCTTAAGCAGACTCCTTGCTGAGTGAGGAGCTCAACAGATCATGACCTGAGCCCAAAACCTGGAGTTGGACCTCCCAACTGACAGAGCCACCCAGGTTGCCCATGGGTTAACTTTCTCTTTAAATTGGAGGGGGGAGCTGCTCTGCTGACCTGACTCAAAAGGCTATTTTGAGGCTCAAATGATGTGACATCTGTGAGAACAGTTTGGGAACTGCAGTGCTAAGCAATGTGTGATAAGAGGGAAGGACTTCCAGGAACTTTTAAGTTGTGGATAGTATGTGCTCTCGAACTTGAGGATTCTTAGAGATCCAACGTTGTCAGCCCTGACAGTAACCAGACCATGCTTTGCTGTCAACAGTTTTTCAAAGAGCTTTTGTAAAAATGCACAGTTGACTTAACTAAGAGTCAGCACCTTCCTTTTCTTCAATTTGGCTCTGGTGAGAGGCTGTGGCTTTCTGAGGGGTAGCAGGGATCTTTGAAGAGTGGTGAAAAGAAGCTAGAGGTGATTCTGAAGGGGGTGCTTTTCCAGTCCCCAATGAATGCTGGGGTGCTTGGGTGCTTATCGCTGCACCCAGGTTCCATTTTTAGCCAGCTGCGTGTGTCCAAGCAGTCAGCTTTTTACCAGTGCTTTGCTCTTCCTTTCTTTGTTCCCTGGCAAGTTACTTTGGGTTCTTAAAAGACAGCATCTTAATAGGTCATACTTTTGGAACTAAGGCAAGTGCTGTTCTGATTATAACATTTATCTCCTTTAACCTGTACGATAACCCTAAGCAGCAGATCTTGCTGGACCCACAGAGGAGCGTTAGAGCAGTTAAGAACTGCCAGTAGTGGAGCTGGGAGTAGGGCACAGTATCGGACTCCAGAGTCTTACTGCTGTGCCTTTATTCAGTCGAATACTAATTGAGCAGCTGTTGTCTGCAGGACGTGTATGGGTTAAAGGTGAAAAAGGCTCCTGATTCGTATAAGCACTATGCTCAACAAGGTGCCTATTGCCATGGGGTAATTGAAGTGATAGAATGCCAACTGAATTCCCTGTTGACTGAGCTGCTGTACACCCTGGTCCCTGTGGAGGAGAGGTGAATGAAGAAACTGTTCCTTCACTCAAAGCTCAGGAGGTTAAACAACTCCCCATAGTCTCATGGCCTGGTTTCTCGCTGTGAAGCGGCAGACAGTGCATAATTGTGTTAAATTACATGATAGGCATCCAAAGGTGAGAGAATCTGCAGGATGACTAGGTCTTGCAAGGTTTATGACGGAATACTGTTAATGGACAGTCTGATCCAGATGCACAGGAGCGGGGTTTTCTGTTCTAGGGCTTTGAAAGCCAGAAAAGAGCACAGGGAGGTGGGGACAAGTAGTAGCTGTGGGGTGAAGTGAGCCCAGTCCTTCTGCTGGGGTACAAGTGGGGATGAGTTGGGAGCAGAGTGCTTGTAGGTGAGTGGAAGGTCCTTTGGTGACTTTAGTGGCTTCCAGCAGTTTTGCACAATGCATTTCTGGTCCCAGAAACTCCATTTCAAAAACAGGCTTCAGGTTGGCTCTCAGGGCACAGAGGAGGTATGACGCTTGATACTCATTTGCGCTGGCAAAGCCCTGAGTTGTAGAGCTTGTAGTGTGGGTCCAGGGTGTGAACACACCTCTACACTTTGATTTGTCCTTCCCCACCCACTACCCATTGACCTGGTAGGCCAGATATGGAAGTGAGATCCCCCACGATAACTCTACGGTCTGGCTGGGGGTTAGGGTACAAGTGAGGTTCTGAGGGAAATGAGACTAGAGAGGCCAGCAGGGAGCAGGTTACAGAGGATCTTGTATGCCAGGCCAAGGGTTTTTCTTGTTCAGTATTTTGGTTAAATAAAAACTGCTTGATTGAGTGTCCTCGTCACATGCTGAATTCTTCTGCATGGGGGATACTTAAGCTGTTGGACTGTTCATCATGCATGTTGGAGAGGGGATTTGTGCCGCAGGCTAGGGGTTGAAGAGATGGCATCCACAACGTCTGGCTTGATGGAAAAGGACTAGACCAGAATCCAGAGACCTGGTTTCTTTGGATTCTCGTTCAGCCTCTAGCCACCTGGGGCTATGGAAGGCAAAGGAGTTTTCTGAGCCTCCATTTCCCTGTGTGTAGTTGAGATACAGTAGTTCCCAAACTTGGCACCTGGGGCCTTGTTAAGAATACATAAGTCCAGACCTCCTGCCCATTTTCTGAACCAGCATCCGAAGTGACAAATTTGTAGATGCTCCTCCTAGTGAACTGCATGAGGGGTATATTGGACTCATAGGTCCCTTCTGCTTCTGAGAACTGTTGAGTAGGCAAAATGGTCCCTGTCCTCAAGAAGCTGGCAGCTAAAGAGTAATACTACTTACTATAACTACTGCTAATAGAGTAATGTCAGAACTGACATTTGTTTTCTGCCAGAAAGCCTGTTACAGGAAGTTTTCCCAGCTATCTGAAAGTAGAGTGATCCTGTGAAACCTTTCAGATCCTGAGGTGTAAAGTGAAGAACAAAATTATCCGCTTTAAAAAAGATTTTATTTATTCATTCATGATAGACATGGCGGGGGGAACGGTAGCAGAAACACAGGCAGAGGGAGAAGCAGACTCCATGCCGGGAGCCCGACACGGGACTTGATCCCGGGACTCTAAGATCACGCCCTGGGCCAAAGGCAGGCGCTAAACCGCTGAGCCACCCAGGGATCCCCAAAGTTAAGTTTATATGGGAAAATTTTGAGTGTTCTGAGACCAGAAAATGGCCTCTCAGACTTAGGACACACATCTTAAGGACCCACCTTGCTAATGTATGCACGAAGTACATTGAGATAAAGCACGGGTGCTCAACGCTGTTCACAGCTATGGCATCTTGATGCTGAGTGTATTTTGGGGCCAGGGGTTTGGTGGTGCCTCTCGTTCCTCAGGGAGTATTGCAAAACAAACTCAATGCTATTTCTGCCTTTTTTCTGCAAAAGTGAAAATCCTCTGGATTTCTTTTGGCTAGCAGAAACGGGAGCTAATGTAGGTTTTTTGAGGGGTTAACTATCTCATTTACCCTTTATTCTGTGAGGGAACTAATATCCACATTTTATAGATGAGACAGGCTCAAAGAGCTTAAGGAACTTGATCAAAGTTGCATAGCTTTGACATTGTATGATAGGCCTGGGGACATTTGTGGAACATCTCCAAGAGCTGGAATTTGTGCTGAGCCTTGATTGGTGCAGAGAGATTAATGAAGGCAATGGTCTGAACAGGCTGTATCAGCATCACTGGAGAACTTGTTCTAAATGTGAAATCTTTTGGCCCCACCCCAGAACTACTGAATCAGAAACTTCGGTAGGTTCCTAGCAAACTGTTTTAAGGAGTCCTCAAGGCCATTCTGATTGCAGGCTGAAGTTTGAGAAACAGAGTTAGGGAAAGGGGAGGACATGACTGGGGTCAGCTGTGGAGACTAGGAAGGGTGTAGGTAGGGACACTTCCAATCACTTCCGTTGAATGAAGAAGTCTGATGAGCCACGCAGACTCCCACGAGGGGGCACTGTGGGCACAGGTTTGGATGCAGCCTGCTTTATTGTCCTGGCTGCTATCCTTGCGGAAGCATGAAAAAAGCTTGATGCCACATCAACTGGAGAGGTCACTCTTTCTTCTCGGAGAAGGTCTAATGGGGGTGGTAATCTTGTTTATAGGATTCGGCCCTCGTAGGGAAGCTGAACCTGCAGGGCTTTCTGCTGTTCACATGCGCATGGCGATGTCTACCCATCCGTGCTGCAGTGTCTCTGCAGATCTAGTGCAAATAACAGTCCTTTGTAAGCTGTTCCAGCCACGGGGCTTGCGATTTCTTTGGGAAAAAGAACACTCGAATCCTAGTGGCCAGATTCTGGTTCACTGTTCTCCCCATAGGGCATCACCTCCAACCAGTTCTTGATTGGTTTGGGTGGGGTGCCAGAGTACTGGGTCCTGAGACCTGTCTTCAAGCTTTAGCTCCCTCTCAACTGTACTTCCTGACCTCAGGCAAGTCCCTTTTCTCCTCTGGGCCTCAGTTTCCTACTCTGCAGATGAGGGAGTGGCGCTGAGATTGGTGGCTTTCAGCCCCTTTCACAACATTATGCCCTGGGGAATTGAGATGGACTTGTCCTACTCAAGGAACTTGCATTGCAGGGCAGCTGTTAAGCCCTGCTGTAAGACATCCATCTCCTGTATCCATTTAAATAAGCCTTGCCAGGGACTTGATGCAAGGCAGTAAGGTGGAACTTATCAAATTGGATTTTTTAAAAAGTAGAGATCTCTAGACATTAAGGATTTGCTATAGATTTCTATTCTGCGTTTCTTGAAAGATTTACATCCTGTTCTCAGCTGCAGTGTGTACTCTGAATATACATTGCCTCAGAGGGAGGGGCTGGAACAGTGGAAGGGGCTTCAGCATTCACCTCATTAATCCAGGGACTGGCATACTTCAGCTCACTGTGCTGAGCTGCTGTGCCGGGGCAGTTAGTTCCTGGAATTGTGTTTTTGGAGGGCTGTAGACATGCACATCACAGAGACGTGGGGGGAGTCAAGAGGCTCTGGGTCTAGCCCTCTGCTGGCTCCCATTCTCTACGATGATATTCAGAGAGCTTGGTTAGAAATTGTCTGACTCCTATGCAAACACCATTGAACTGCAGTTCCTGTTGGTGGAGGAAAGGTGTAAACAAGATGGATCTTTCCCCAGGCTTTCTTGGAGAAAGAAACTTCTTTAGTTGATCTGGCACCTCCATTTTGTAGGCAGAAAGCGCTGCATTTTCTTCTGTTCATGAATGAGGCCATGGAGGCACAGAGTGACTGTCCCCAAGTCCCACAGCTCATCAGTGGTGGCCAGAGGACTGAGCTTGGGCCTTCTCACCTTCAGCTCACTCCCCTCCCAACAGCAGAATGAGCTGTTTGCTACTCAGGAGTCATTTCTCCTCTAAGAAAAAGAAAAATTCCCCTCTTAGGTGGTTCCCACTTCCCCATTTTATTGAGATGCTGACATCTATCATAGGATTAGTTTAAGGTGTACAGCACTATATTTGATATATATATATATATATGTATATTGTGAAGTGATCACCACAGTGAGTCGAGCTAAAATCCTTCACCTCCAGTTTATAAGTTTTCTTTTTCTTGTAATGAGAACTTTTAAGACCCCTCTTACTAATTTTCAATTACGCATTACAGTATTGTTAATTATAGTCTCCATGCTGTCCATGACATCCCCAGGGCATATTTCTTTTATAACTGGAAGTTTATACCTTTTGACTACCTTCACCAGTTTCCTCTACTCCCTACCCCTGCCTCTGGCAACCACCAATCTGTTTCATTTCTGTGAGTTTTGGGTTTTTTTTTTTTTTTTTTTAGATTCCACCTGTAAGTGAGATCATACAGTATTTTCTGGCTCTAATATCACCATAGTCCCCTCAAGCTCCATCCATGTTGTCACAAATGGCAAGATTTCTTTTTTAAATGGCTGAATAACATTCCACTGTGTATGTGTATTGTGTCTTCCACACTTTCTTTATCCATTCATCTCTCTATGGACACTAGGTTGTTCCCATCTTAGTTACTATAAATAATGCTGCAGTGTACATGGGTATGCAGATACTGCTTCAAGGAAGTAATTTCATTTCCTTTGGATGCATACCCAGAAGTGGGAGTGCTGGATCATAGGTTAATTCTATTTTTAGTTTTTGAAGGAACCTCCATACTTTTTTCCAGAGTGGCTGCACCAATTTGCATTCCCACCAGGAGTGCACAGAGTTCCCTTTTCTCCACATCCTTGCCAACACTTTACCTCTTGTTTTTTTGATGATAGCCATTCTGCGAGGTGATCTGTCATTGTGGTTTGGTTTTGATTTGCATTTCCTTGGTGATTAGTGAGTTGAACACCTTTTCATGTATTGGCCATTTATATGTCTTTTGGAAGAGTGTCTATTCAGTTCCTTTGTCCATTTTTAAATTGGATTTCTTTTTTTTTCTTTTTTCTTTTTTTTTTGCTGTTGAGTTGTATGAGTTCTTTATATATTTTGGACATTGACTTTATCCAATATGTGGTTTGTAAATATTTTCTCCCACCCCAAAGGTTGTTAATAGCTGGGCAGAGCTTTATTATTATTATTATTTTTAAGACTATTCATTCATGAGAGACAGAGAGAGGCAGAGACATAGAGGGAGAAGCAGGCTAGGCTCCCCGAGGGGAGCCCTGTGCGGGACTTGGTCCTCAGACCAGGGACCATACCCCAGCCAAAGGCAGATGCTCAACCACTGAGACACCCAGGCGTCCCATGGGCAGAGCTTTTTAATTTGATGTAGTTGAACTTCATTATTTTTGCTTTTGTTGCTTTTGCTTTTGGTGTCAAGTCCAAAAAATCATTGTCAAGACCATTGTTGAGGAGCTTACTTACCCCCTATGTTTTCTTCTAGGAATTTTATGGTTTCAAGTCTTAGCATCAAATCTTTAATTCATTTTGAATGGATTTTTGTATAAGTGCATAGTGTAAGAGGCCCAGTTTTATTCTTTTGCAAGTGGCTGTCTAATTTTCTCAAGACCATTTTCCTATATTTAAGGTTACAAAGCCCTGCAGTGTCGTCTGGGGCACTTTTCCATGCTGTTCATCTTGTTGCCCTCTGCTGTCTTGCAGAGTATCACTGGTACACAAGTGTTCCCTGAGAAGCTAAGAGTTGAGATGTCTACTACTGCTGCTCCCTGAGCTGGTTTTGTCTTTGATTTAGATGGTGTATAGGTAAGAGGCCTTCAGCAAAACACCGAGAGCTCCACTTAAACTGCCTTGAACAATGAGGACATTTATTTGCTTACATAAGGAGCCATCTAGATGCAGAGAAGTGTTCAAGGTTGATTGATGCAGCAGATCAGCAGTGTCATGAAGACCTAGACATTTCCTCTGCTTTGTTATTCACGGTGTTGGCTCCATTCTGTAAATGGTTGCCAATTATGGTGGGGGTATTCCTGGTCAGCAGGAAGCTCTCCTCTGCAGGTGGTGCTTCAAGAATCCAGGCTCCTCCTATTTAGTGCATTTGTTATCTTTGGGGCCTCATGGTCACCTGCATCTGCCTGGCAGAATGGGGAAAAGGTGGAGGAGAGGCAGTCATTCTCCACAAAGTCCTGACCAGAAGCCACCCCCGTCATCTTTGTTCCTGTTGTATTGGCTGGGACTCAGTCTCCTGGCACACCTAATTGCAAGAGGGCTGGGAAATGTAGGCTAGCGCTAGCCTGGGCAAAGGTGGGGAGAATAGTTTTAGGGGACAACTATCAGTCTCTGCCATGTCAGGAAGAAGAAAATGGATGCTTCATGGGGACTCTGAGCAGAAGCCTCTCAAGCAAAAGGAATTTACTGGAAAGCTAAGAGGTGTTTAACAAATCATGGTGTAGGCAGTGCTGGTTGGCCTCCCTGGGATGGAGACTGGGAAAGTATTCCAGTACAAATCAGCCCTTCCCTCCTCCTTCCTTCCCCTTCTTTGAGTCCACTCCCGCTCTCTCTTGGCAGGCAGCTTTTTATGCTCTCCTGCCTTTCTCACAGCTGGCTTTCCCATTGTTTCCCATGCCAGGCAACCAGCACCATTAATTAGACCCTGTATCTTTCTTACCCCTTCCCAGGAATGTGACACTGATTGGCGCAAGTCAGGATAGAGGTCTCTCCCTGGTCTTGCCAGCTCATGGATCCCAGTCTCCACTTAACTGGGGCAGAAGGGAGCACTTGGTGAGGGGGTAAGGACAGAGGGCTCCTGATGTGTCCATAGCAGCCACCCCTCATGTTGCCAAGACTTATGCCTTTTTTCTGCATCACTCAGACCACCCTATGTTGCCACTTAAAACAAAAAAACAAAAACAAAAACCAACTTTTTTTTTAAAAACTTATTTATTCATAATTCATATACCATAGTAGTCATCCTTTTAAAGTGTATAATTTGGGAGCGCCGGTGGCTCAGCGGTTTAGAGCCACCTTCAGCCCAGGGTGTGATCCTGGGGACCCGGGATTGAGTTCCACGTCGTCGGGCGCTCTGCATGGAGCCTGCTTCTTCCTCTGCCTGTGTCTCTGCCTCTCTCTCTCTCTGTCTCTGTGTATCTCATTAATAAATGAATGAAATCTTAAAAAAAAAAAAATAAAGTATATAATTCAGTGGGCTTCAGTATATTCACAGAATCTAGCACCTAATCACCAAAATCACCTAGATTTTGAATACTTTCATCATGCCAGAAAGAAAACCCTGTGTTCCTCAGCAATCACTCACTGTTCCTCCCAGCCTCTAGTCCCCAACCCTGGGCAACCACTTCTCTACTTTCTCTCTTTTTAGATTTGCCTGTTATGGATATTTTTCTTTCCTATAGATGGAATTATGTAATACATGATCTTTTGTGACTGGTTCTTTTTTTTTTTTTTTTTCCACAGCACAACTCTGTATTCCTAAAATTTGGTGGTATGATGAATGTCAACAAGACTTAACAAAAAATATGGAATGCTTCACGAATTTGCGTGTCATCCTTGCGCAGGGGCCATGCTAATCTTCTCTGTATCGTTCCAATTTTAGTATATGTGCTGCCGAAGTGAGCACTATGACTGGTTCTTAACATGTTTTCAGGTTTCATATCATAGCATGTGGCAGTACTTCATACCTTTTTAAAAACAAACACAGGTTTATTGAGATAATTTACATGCTTTATCAAGTGTACAGCTCAGTTATTTTTAGTATATTCACAGAGAACATTTTCATTACTCCAAGAAAGAAATCTATTATCCATTAGCAGTCTCTCCCCATTCTCTCTCTCCCAGTCCCTGACAACTACTCATCTGCTTTAAAGTTTCTTTGGATGAGACTATTCTGGACATTTTATGTAAATGGAATCATGTGCATGATTTTGTGACTGGCTTCTCTCAGCATGATGTTTTCAAGGTTCGCCCATGTGGTAGCATGTAGCAGTACTTCATTCTTTTTCATTGTCAGATACTAGTCCATTGGGTGGCTGTACTATATTTTGTCCTTTAGTTAAAGAACATTTGAATTGTTTCTACTTTTTGGCTGTTATGAATAATTCTGGTGCTGTGGCCATGCATGTGCAAATTTTTGCGTGGACACACATTTTCATTTCTCTGGAGGTATACTTTGGAGTGGAATTGCTGGGTCACATGGTAATTCTGTGTTTAACATTTTGAGGTACTCCCAAACTATTTTCCACAGAGGCAGCACCATTTTATATTCTTCCCAGCAGTGTATGAAAGTTCTAATTTCGGGGGATCCCTGGGTGGCTCAGTGGTTTAGTGCTGCCTTCGGCCCAGGGCGTGATCCTGGAGTCCTGGGAGTCCCACATCAGGCTCCCTGCATGGAGCCTGCTTCTCCCTCTGCGTGTGTCTCTCATGAATAAATAAAATCTTTAAAAGAAAGTTCTGATTTCTCTGTAACCTTGTCAGCACTTACTATTATCTGTACCTTTGACTTTAGCCATCCAAGTCGGTGTGAAGTGGTATCTCATTATGGTTCTGATTTGCATTTCCTAGTAACTAGTGGTGTTGAGCATCTTTTCATGTGCTTATTGGCTGTTTATATATATCTTTAGAAAGTCTTTAGCTCATTTTAAAATTGGATTGTCTTATTACGGTATGCGTTCTTCAGGTATTCTATATATAAGTCTTATCAGGTATATGGTTTACAAATATTTTTTCTCATTCTGTGGGTTGCCTCTTCACTTTCTTGATGGTATTCTTTATTCTCTTTTTTAATTAAAATATTTTATTTTTAAGTAAACTCTACACCCAATGTGGGTTTCAAACTTAAGACCCTGAGATAAAGAGCTGCCCGTTCTACTAACTGCACCAGCCAAGTGCTCCTTGATGGTACCTTTTAAAATGCAGATGCTTTACATTTTGATGGTTATCCATTTTTTTTTGTCACTTCTGCTTTTGCTGTTAAGTCTAACCATTGCTTAACCCAAAGGTCATGAAGATTTACTCCGATGGTTTCTTCTAAAAGTCTAATAGTTTTAGCTTTTACATTTAGATCTGTGATCTATTTGGAGTTAATTTTTACAGATGGTGTGAGGTTGGGGCCTGACTTCATTCTTTTTCATGTGACTACTCATTTGTCCTAGCACCACTTGTTGAAAAGATTATTTTTTCCTCATTGAATTGTATGAGTTTCAGTCCACTGAAACTCAGTGGACTATGCTGTCACTTCCTGGGTTTTCTGTCCTTGGAAACTTCTATCAGGGGTCCCATGAGACTTTGAATATAACAATAATGCCTTTTATTGAGTACTTACTATTGAGCATGCTAGGCACATTGTATATATTCTCTTGTGTCCTCACCAGACTTCTGCAAGGTGAACATTATTCTTCTCATCTCAGAGAGAAATCGAAACTCAGGATTTTGGTCATTTGCTGAAGGTTGTTCAGTAAGTGGCAGAGCTGGGCCTTGAATTTACGTCAGTCTTGGGTCCCAAGGCTGCGTTCATGTCTGTACTGTGGTTCTCTGCTCCCAGGAGGCCCACCCACCCAGCTTGGGTATTATTTCTGGGGTCCTTTGGGGCCATCACTAGCCAGATATATGTGTAGCAGGGATGATGGCCTGAAACCTAAATGGAGATTATATGACTTCATGGTGTGATTTGGATGCTAAAAAAAGCACAAATTGTTGCCTCCAGCTGCTCCATAGGAAGTAGGCACCTAGAGTGAAGTGAGTCCTCTTTTGCCCTGTCCTGTTGCACTGCTCCTTGGGGTTATGTTATTTTTGGAAGCTGTGAAGTGGAGCTTGTTCAGAAAAGAGTATCAGGATGGCAGCCTGCCTTCAAATGATGGCTTATGAGGCCTGTTGAAAGGCCTGGAGGTATTTAGCTAGAAACGAGCAGAGATAGATAGGTTTTATTGGTCAAAGGCTATCATGTGGGAAAAGGGTGAGATTTGTCCGAGAGTGTGGAAAATATGGCACAATGGTTTGGCTGGACAGGAGAAAGTTTTTGAAACCCAGAGCTAATGGAAGAGGGCAGGAGCTGACTTGTGGAGTCATGAGCTTGCTATATCACTGGTGGTGTCCAGGCAGTCTAGCTGCTTACTTTATGGGATTGCTATAGAGGCTCTTTGGGCCTTCTGCAAGGTATAGACCTGGTGGATTTTTTAGGGTTTTCTTTGACCTCTAACGCCTGTATATTGGGGCTTCTGATTTTGTGGGGACTTCCTGTCCATACAGCTGGGATTGCTCCCAGCCCAGATCTGTCATGTCTCACTGATCTTGAGGGCTAAATTTGGAATTTAATAACAACACTTTGGATTTATGTAGCCCGTTTCCTTGGAGGCACTTCATCTGTTATCCCATTAATTCTCATAACATCCCTGGGCGGAAGGTGAGGGCGGGCGAGAGAGAAGGAGTCTCTGGCTTTTCAGCATCCTGAAGGTGAGAGGAGATAGCTGGGTTCGGTGCAGGCCATGAAGCTGGTGACGTGGCCTGGATCACAGTCCCTCTGGCTGGTTCCCCACACAAAGACCAGGTTCCCTACTGGACAAAGGATGTTTTGCCCCGGCAGGAAACTCACATCTTGTGCAGACTATATTGGTGATATGTTTCCAAGAAAGGTTTAAGATACACCTGTGGTGTGTGAGGCTCCCAAGTCGACTCTGTCAGGAACGGGAATGGGTGGGCCTAGAGGTGAGAGGGAAGAAGACTGTTGTGTCCACCACTAACTGGCTTGCAGAGGGGAGGGTCCAGAGGCAGCAGGGAGGTTTCCTCAGGGGATTTGAGCTGAGTTATACCAGGGGCTATGAAGGATGAGCAGGGGTGGAAGGGAAGGGTGTGGTGCCCCAGGGGGAGGAGCTCTGCTCGTGCCAGGGCAGGTTGGCTTTGGAATTCTTAACTACTTCAGACCATGTTGTTTGTTACTCCTGCTTCTACCCAAGCTCTTCCACAGCCTTTCTATGTCCTTGCCCTTCAAGCCTTGGTGTCTGTACTCCAGACTGGCCTTTGGTGAATACCCCAGCCTGCCCTGGGAACACTCTTGGCTGGCTTCTGTTGCTGATCTTCCTGGGCCCAGGCGAGGGAGGGCGCGAAAACTCAGGACCACAGACTGCAGATTGTTGCAGCTGGCAGGTCCCTTGTAAGTCATCAGGTACTATACTCTCCTCCCTTTTGCAGATGAGGCAATTGGGGCCTGGAATTGTAAACAGGTGAGGAAATTTTCAGGCAGAGAGAGGCAAGAGAAGGTGGGCGGATTTGTAGAAGGTAGAAGAGCCAAGACTGGGGAGCATATAGAAATGTGGCCAGAAGGGCGGGAGGGGTTGGCCTATGCAGGGACTGTAGCAGATGTTTACAGATTGGACTTTACTTAGAGGGCAGGGAGAAGCCACTGGAAGGTTTTAGGCAGAAGACTGGTGCATCAGCTGTGCCTCTTACAAAGGGCACTGGCCAGAAAGCCTCTACTTTAAGTCCTGTGTCCAGTTCATCTACACATCTGGCTTTTCTTTCAAATGATCTATCCAGAACCTGTTTGTTTCTTACCACTTCTGTGGCCCCTGTGGTCCAAGCCTGCACATTTCTCACCTTGTTACTGCTGTGGCCTCTTCACCGCATGCCTGATTATACCTTCACCCCTTAGATTTATTCTCCACGCAGCAACTGGAGTGTGCTGTGAGGAGGAGAGTCAAATGAGGTCCTTCTTCTGTCCAGAACCCCCCCAGGGGCTGTCCATGTCACTTAAAGAGATGTTAAAAGGCTCTCCATGATCCACATGACCTGTGACCTGGCCTCCCATCACCCTCCCAGCTGCTAGCTCTGCTCCTCCAGCCTGTCAGCCTTGTTACTGCTCTAGGACCTTTGCACATGTTATCCCCTCAGCCTGGACCACACTTGCCCCAGCCAACCTTGTGGGTCATTCATGTTCTCCCTTTCATCCGGTCTTCGTTCAAGTAGTTACCTTCTCTAATATGCCTTATTTTATCAAAGATTGTAGCCTTCCTCAAGTTTTCTTTCTGGCTTTGATGTTTTCTCCTCAGTGTTCACTTCTATTGTTTTCTCATTTCTTGACTCTATTCTGTCTAGAAAGGAAGCTTCATTAAGGCAGGGGTTTTGTGTGTGTGTGTCTTCACAAAAAAAAATTTTTTTATATGTACATCATTGCTATAACCCCTGTGACTAGACCAATGCCTGGTACCCAGCAGGATAGGTACATACTTGCTGAGTGACTGTCTGAATGGTGGCTGTTTAGGGAGCACACTGGTCTCAGGGGTGGGACTGGAGTGGAGTAGGGAAACCAGCTGGGAGGCTGTAGCAGAATTTGACAGGAGATGATGGGGGCTCTTGGGTGTACAAACACCAAGGTTTAGGTGCTCTTCCCCTACTATAATGCATGAACTGCCAGTTGGGAAGCGCTTTTAGATTTAGTTTGTCCGATTCCCTTTTTGACAGTGTGGGGAAACTGAGGCCCGTGAAAGGAATTCCCCAGCCTTCCTGTCTTCCAGACAATATTTTATTAAAGAACTCTGGTCTCTGGGAGAGGGGAGCCCTCTCAGGTTGTGTGGCTGCAGGTGCTGTTAGCGTACTCAGTGGCAGGCTGAGGGCCTGTCATGGGAATTTGACACCTGCGATGTGCTTATCTCAGTGGTTACCTTGGGGTTGATAAATAGGTATAAGATGGCTCCTGCCCCAGCACTGCTAGTTTGGTTGGAAGCTGAGATGCTTGCTAGCTGTTCATCTAGGAGGATCTTCTAGTCACCTCTCCAGCCATCCATTTTATCTCCCTGCCACTCTCTCCATTTGTTTTTCTTGGGGGTGGGTAGGTCTTGACTGGTCTAAGCTAATAAAAGTGTGGCGTTGGCTCCTGGCCTAGTAATGGCTTGGTGATGGGCAGTGACCCAGACCTAAACTGATCAGTGTACGGAACTGCCCCTGGCTAAAGCAGCGGATTGAGGTTAGGCCAATTGCAGTTGGTGGGAAGGCTTCCCCTTGATGGCTGGGAAGAGATCGCTCCTGCTCCATGTGATGTGATGTGCAGATGTGAGGCTTAGAACCACTGTACACATTTCATTACCATGAAGAAAGCCAGCTTGAGGACATAGTTGGGATTTGGAGCAGGCCAGAGCCCTGCTCAAACCTACCTGAAGCACCTGTTGTCCTGGACTCTAGTTATGGAGGCTAATGAATGCTGTCTCTTATTTAAGGTATTTTGAATTGGCTCTTCTGTCTTGGTCATTGAAGAAAGCCTGACATTTGGGTGGATAGGCAGTGACAAGGAGGCATGAATGGGGTTGGTGAGCCTGGTGTGGCTTTGATTGGGAGCATGCTCCACAGCCTTGTCCATGTCCTGGCCCCCCTGAGAAGCCTATCCCATAGTGTTGGAGGGCTGGTGCCAAGGAGATGCCAGCTTGGGCTGTCTGCATAGTTTCTAGCATGATTGGGACCATGGGGAGATGGCTGGCTTTTTATAGAGTTACTGGTTTTTTTGCCCCTCTTCTTTGGACATGGGCACATACCCTTTGGGGAGGGTCTCCCTCAGAGGGGAAGGTACTGGTTCCACCTTGCCAGGGTTCTGTACACTTGTCCATCTGGTGTCTTGTGAATGCTTGCTGGACCACAGGTGGCTCCTTTCATCTCCACACACGGAGTCCTTTACCTTTTGTTTGCTCCTGTAGGCTATTGACCAACAGGCTCCTTCCTGGAATATTTCTAACTTATTAAGAAAACCAATTTTGTTCAAGTATGCTTAGCGAAATATTAAATAATTTGTGATGAAGTATCCTATATGCTTCTTTATTAATGTGATAATTGTATCTTGTGGCAGACCTGATAACTTCTAATTCAAAGTAGTGATGAAGAGCATAAAGGACATTTTGAGTTCTGCAACATCTGTGGTATTATATGAAAATATTTCTGTTGGTGACACAATTATTGGAACTCATCAGGCTGTTGAGGTTTGTTGTTTATATTCATGATGGAAAAAAGTTAGAAGTTAGTGAAATAAAGATGTCTTTTTTTTCCCATCCAAGTTCATGTCCTCCCCTCCCACCCTACCCCACATGGATGCCATGGGAGATGTCTGTGGGCCCCAAGTTAGGAACCAGAGTGACAGTTGTTGTTGTTAAGAAAACCCTTAAACACACATACTCTCACTGTCACACACACACGTTGTGTGGATGTATGTACCTACACACCTAGTGGGATTTTTATACCTTCACAGTTACAGAGGACACCTCGTACCTCTCCAGATGAACCTGTTGTGCACATGCACACACATGCACACCTGCAGGCACACCAAGAGAGACACTGCATCCATGGGCACATGCACACACATACAACCAGTACATGGGGCCATCTGTATACACCCCTCCACAAAAGTTTACACACAGGCTCATACATATGCTCATGCACATCTTGCTGTATCCAGAGCCTTCTGTATAAATGTGCACAATCCTAAACTCCAGGCTGAGTGGGCAGAGCTGTGGGGCCTGGCATGACTGCTGCATGTCAGCCCTGCACAGGCAGAGGAGGTCAGGCTCATGCCATCTGGATGCTGCTGCCTAGCCCCCAGGCGCCAAGGAGGCCCAATCTAGGGGGATGAGAATTCTGCTAATCCTCTTTCCTAAGGTGTAAATCAAGGAGCCAGGAGGCCTTCAGAGTCTCCTCTCTTTCCTTTATGAAATCCTAATCTGCCCCCAAAGGGTGATGGGGATTTGGTTGATGTCACTGTGCCACCGCCACGAGTGGGCTCGACCGAGCCTGTGGGGGCAGTGGGCCAGTGGGCCCAGTACAGTGCAGGGGTGTCCTCAAAGGGAAGCATTCTTCATTGGTAATGAACATTATGTCTGCAGAAACGAATGGCCCAACCTCCTATTCAGTTTATGTAAAATAAAACAGGCCATATGCTGCTGCTTTCAGAGTTTGGGTGTTTAAATTAAATGTTGTTTAATGAATATTCAAACCCATTTGCTCCAAAGTTGTGCTCAATGTGGCGGCGGCTTTCATCCCCCCTCCTTCCTTGCAGCCCCCTCCCTGCTCCAGTACCCAGGGTATTAAGCCATTAGAACGGGGTGTGAACATCCAGGCATCTGTCTTCCAACGGAAAGTTGGATATTAAAATGCCGGAGCAGATGACAGTATAAATAAAGACGTACAGTGAGAAGCTTGTCTGGTTATTTTTTTGTTTGGTAATTAAGACTGAGGAGGTTTTGACTTAAGTTCTATCTTACTGAGAAACAGAGGTAGGGGGCCGAGAGCTCCCACCTCTTCCCTCTTTCCTTTATTCATCAGTTTAAAGAGGGGCTTCCACATTGGCCTCTGTGTAACTGGTTTATTGACAAGTGTCAACTTGGTAGCTTAGAGATGTGAAATGGTTTTATGTTTCTTTAGTCACTGCTTTCTGCTGAACTCTGTCAAATTACCCTTAACATTAGCTGGAGTGGAGTCCATAGCTTTATGGTCAGAACTACCAGTGTCTCTGAACAAAACTCTCCCCTTGGCAAACACCAAGGTTTAGGTGAGGCCTGTGCTCAGGTGATGGAAGGCGGGAGGGGGCAGTGTTTGCTTTCTCATTCCTCTTCCTACTCCAGAGCTTTGGGGCCCATCCCCAGGGGTCAGGTAGAGGGACAATGGGCTGTGGAGGCAGGCTTCTTAGAGAAGTGGTCCCCAAATGTGGTGGGAGGCATCTCTACTTTAGCTTCCTGCTATGCTTGACTTGGTGGTCTCTGTGTAGATGGCAAGCTGGTGTCCTTGGGGCAGAGTCTAGCTCTTGCCAGCACCATCCATCTGTGAGGATGCCCTTAGAGGCAGCAGGTGTCTTCAGCACCGTGAATGGTGTACACTTGCCTTCTTTTTGTGTGTGTGTGTGTGTTGCGGGGCGGGGGAGGGGGGCAGGTGGGTGTCAAAGGGCACTGCTTCCTGGGCTGTCCTGCGGCTCTGGCCCATCCTCTCTTCTCTATACCTCTTTGCAGCTGCGCAGGAGCAGCTAAGGCCCTACTGTGCCTTCAGGGGTCCATGGGATCAGGGGTGTGGGTACCCTCTTTTTTCCTAAGCATTCTACCCTACTGTCCTCCTTATGGCTCCTTCAAGCTTTCTGCCTTGAAAGATCCCCTAGGGAAAGTGGATTCCATGTTCCATGCTTATATAAATCCCCAAACTCCAGGGGACCCGTGTCAGCTTTACCTGGCATTATTACCTTCCTAGGTTTGGTTCCTCTGTCCTGGAAGTACAAGGTAGGGCTGCAGATAATGCAGCTCAGCAAGCACCCAGCTGGGAAGGGAAATGCCAGCTTCCCCTCTTATGGGCAAGCCCCCCCATTTCTATGAGTGGTTCTTTTGAGCCCTTTTCATTGAAACAATATGTTCTCTCTGATACCGATTTCCCCAGTGATCCTCTGTTTTTCTTCCCCTGTCCCTTACATAGAGCATGTGTGTGTCTGTGTCTGTTACCCTGTATGTGTGTCTGTCTGTCATGGTTTGTGTTGGGGCCTGGTGTTAGAGGGGCTGTTTCTTGAAGAAACCTTTGCAGAGGTGTCTGCTACCAGTGGCTTTGTAGATGTGTGATAGTGACACTTTGCTTTTAGCTATGTCCCCATAACTAGTCTGGGGCAATAGTAAAAATCCCAGCTGACATCCTGCACATGCCTTGAGTGAGAGGATTGGTGTATAACAGGAACAGTTTTAAGAGCATCATGAGGGTTTCTCAACTCCCCTCCAAGCTACTTCTCAAACCAAAGAGCTCAAATTGCTCCCATGCCTTTAGTTATCACCTCCGTGTGGGAGACCCCCACACACGTCACCAGCCCCGAGCTCTCTCCGTGGCTATCTCCACTTGGACATCCCACAAATTTCAAATTTCAGCCCCTGTGCCCTGACCCTGCCCTTCCTCTGGGCTCCGCTCTTGGTCTGAATTTTGAATTTCCTTGACCCTTGACTTCCCTTTGCTTTCTTGGTTCCTGAATTTGTTCTAGAATCTGGCTTCCAGATTCCATCTGGTCACTTGAATAGGCAGTCTAGTTGGATCTGTCTCTGTTGGTGTTGGCATTTTGCACGTGATAGGATATGTCCTCAGGGAAAAGGACACAACTGAGGGCTCCAAGGTATTCCCTATAGGACTTGATCCCCTCACCCCCCTGCCTCCTGGCCTCCACCCAGCTGTCTGGGAGGATTGGGACCTTCTAGGTGAGTCCAGTTTGGAGATGTTCTTCCCTGGCCTGCTTGTATATGTGTGTGTTTGTGTGTGTGTGTAGAAAGAGATTGGTACGGAGCCAGTGTCCTCATTGAGAATCTGTTCCCAGGGCTCACAGGAAGCTGGGCATCCTTGCTCACTGATAGTGGCTCTCAATCATACACACATGTATTATCCATGGTGGGAGTGTCCCATCTTAGGTAGATAGGAGGCCTGGTCCAAGTCCATGCCTAGGTGTGACTCTTCTAGGCCACAGGTATGGACCCAGAGAATGCATTTTTATGATAATCATAGCTGAACCATTCCAGAGCTGGATGTGCTGTAAGGAACTTGTTTGTTTCTTCACTCTTCCAATCTGTACTAAAGCTGGTACTGGGAATTGGGGGATGTCAGGATGAATAAGGTATGGCTCCTCTTCTTCAGGGATTCATGGTCTAGTGTACCTGGGAGTGGATTCTGTGACATGTGTTTGGTGGCACTGGACATCCCAGCCAGCCACTGTCATAGGATGAGAGGGGCTCAGCCATCATAATACACTTATTTAATACCTACTTGTTGCCAACCACTTATGATGAAGGAAAGGCAGGCAGATAACCTCTTCTAGTATTTAAAATTAGATGCATTATCTCACTGAGTCCTTTCTAAACTATGCCAGTCAGAGACTATTTCCATAGGAGATGAGAAATTTGAACAACAGAGAGGTTAAGTTTTTGACTTTGTTACAGAGCTAGTGAATAATGGAGCCAGAACTTGAACTCAAGTCTTTTGACTCCAGATGATTGCCTGGCTAATGATGCATGCTTCGAAGAGTTGTTTCTTTCATTTGGTGGGGAAGACCTTCAGTTCTAGGGGACCCAAGCACTGGATCTGCACTGAACTTTCCTTATTGAAAGGCAGTAACTCCAGGAGTATTTTATAGATGCCTCCTCTTATCTCTAGACAGCTGAGCCATGATGCCCTGAATTCTGTGACAGCCTAATCTGCATACTGCCAAGGAACTAGGGGAAGTCCTTGCAAGATATGGGGCTTGTGACCCTAGGAAGGATGGAGAGAAGGACATTAGGACAAGAGGAGTCAGGGACGCCTGGGTGGCTCTGTGGTTGAGCATCTGCCTTTGGCTCAGGGTGTGATCCCGGGATCTAGGATCGAGTCCCACATCAGGCTCCCTGCATGGAGCCTGCTTCTCCCTCTGCCTGTGTATCTGCCTCTCTCTCTCTCTCTGTGTCTCTCATGAATAAATAAATGAAATCTTAAAAAAAAAAAAAGAGGGGCCAAGAGGCACCCCTGCCTCTTGGGAAGCACCATGCTCATTGTTGTAGGTGGGGATTGTTGGGTTGCATGGACTACAATCCATGTGAGCCTGCTCATGTACTAGGCTAGGCATAGTGGTTAGAAGAGGGCAGGGGTCTGTAGATGGGGAGTGAGGCCAGTGGGGCTCATGGCAGTTGGATCTGGGAGGCCATCAGAGAGGGAGGCAGCTCCCCTCTGTCTCTCTCTCTCTCTAGTCTTTCATCTGTCTTGGGCTGTATGGCCTTTGTCCTTTGCCCATCTCTGAGAAGCCTCTTTATCTTCTTCTCTGTAGGCAGGACCCCTTTGTTTACTCATGGCTTCTCTGCTCTGTACACCCTCTCCTCTAGCTTGTTGGCAGATGGCTTGGTTTGCTATGCGGCCAACTGTGGCCATGACTCTACACAACCCCCGAGACCTATCCCTGTCTAACTTGGTCCAAATTCTTGAGAGGAATCTGACCGATCACTGGTTAGCCAGCCTTGATGTTTTTAGGTCACATATCCATCTCTGAGTCAGAGGAGAACATGTGGTACAAGCAGGGCCACTTAGGGCTGCCCATTCAGCTGGGGCTATGGGCAGGGCAAATATACCAGTGCATCTGCCACGCACCAAAGGTAAGTTGAAGCTGTTTGTCTTACCCTAGACCATGCAGAAGAGCAGAACCCGCCAGTTCCCAGGATCTGATTTTCTCCTAATGGGCAGCTGGCTGCCTCCTTGAGGCTTTGGAAGGGAGATTGTACCCTGTGGGAGGCCTTAAAGACCAGTTTGTGATAGGTTCTTCCTGAATTCAAATCACCTTGAGCCCATAAGGAGGGAGGGCATTGTGAGACACATATCCACCTGGAATTCCATTTAATTCTCATAACCCTGCCAGGAAAAATGGGCCTGATTATTGCTATTGCACAAATAATGGAATGTTCATTTGTTCATTAGGTATTTACTGAGTATTTACTAGGTACCAAGGCAGTACTGGCTCTTGAAGATACGGTGGTATGCAGTGGCTGACATTACTGCAAGCTAACTGTAGAGCAGAGACTGTGGGAAGGAAGAGGGTGATATATATTTATTCCTTTCAATCCTCAGAACCACCCTATGAGAGAATTCTGTTTTTAACCCATTATAAAGATAGGGAAAATGAAGTCCAGAGAGGTTAACTTTTAACTTTTCATAGAAGGTCACACAGCTAGTAAGTGGCACAATCTGAATATGAACCTAGGCCTGATGGCCTCTTATCATTTAATCCAGGAATTCTGGGTAGAGACAGAATTTGCTGGCCAAGGGGTGCTAATAGTAGTGTTCTCATAATCTTCATCCCAGCTGCTCCTCCATTCCTTTTTTTTTTTTTTTAGATCCTATTCATTTATTCATGAGAGACACAGAGAAACAGAGACATAGGCAGAGGGAGAAACAGGCTCCCTGTGGGGAGTCCGATGCAGGACTTGATCCTAGACTCCAGGATTACACCCTGAGCCAAAGGAAGATGCTCAACCACTGGGCCATCCAGGCGTCCCTGCTCCTTCCATTCCTGAAGGAGTGGTGGGGAGTAGGGGTCCTGCATATGCGTTGCCCACCTTCCCCCTTCATTTCAGAGCTTCATTTCTACTTTCTCCCTATGTTCCTGCTCCTTATGTGGTTTTCCTCATCCCAAGGTCACAAAGACTCTTGGCCTTTTTGTAGGCCATGTCGTCACATTGTGTGCTGTGATCTGAAGGTGTGTAGCCCCCAAAATTTGTGTATTGAAATTGCAATCTCCCAGGTGGTGTACTATGTGGGGCCTTTGCAAGATGTTTAGTACACAAGGGTGGAGCCCTCATGAATAGGATTTGTGACCTCAGGAAGGAAACCAGAGAAAGCTCCCTCATCCCTTCCACCAGGTCTGTGGTGAGAAGTATGTGACCCAGAAGAGGGTCCTTGCCTCTTGACCACTTGACAGTGCTGCTTGATCTTAGATTTCTAGCCTCCAGAAAGGTGAGAAATAAATTTCTGTTGTTTATAAGCCACCTAGGCTGTAATGTTTTGTTAAATTAGCTTGAGTGGACTAGGATGCTGTGTGTGTGTCTGAGAGCCCTGCTGACCCACTGGCTGAGTGGGGCCATGGTTCTCCATGGCTGCCCCTGCCAGCCACTTCCTCTGTGTTCCTGTGGATCTCCACTGGGGTCATGTCTTCACTGAGGAAATAAGCTGTGTGTGTGAGGGAGAGAGGGTTAGACCTCAAAGCAGGCCTTGGCATCAGGGCTTTTAATGGGCAAAGTGATAAGGTACTGGTCCTTAATTGGCTAGCACAATAGCCAACTGGGCCCTGCTACATCCATACAGCCCTCCTGCTTCCTTCAAGGGCAGCTGTGTTGGGGGCCATGGGGCAGCCAGCTCACAGAGCTCAGCCGGAATCAGGCGGGGCTAGAGAATAAGGAGCAGCCTTCCATCTGGCTTCGGGAACATTCTGGGGTGAGGGCCTTCTCCCTTATGTTTGATGGCCTTCATCACTACTTGGAGAAGGAAATTCTGACCGAGTGTGTTTAACTCCTAGGCTGTTCTAATGCCTTACGTTATAATGACCCCAGAAATTGCCAGGAGTGTGTTGATGAAGAAACAGTGTTAGCTGGATAAGTTGGGAGAATGGGAGACCTTGAGGTCCCTGTGGGGCCAGGACTTCATGTTAGCTGTGGAGAGAAGACATGGCAATGTCAGAGCACTGACCTGGCAGAAAGACATGATTTGATGTCATGGGAAGAGCATAAGTACAGGATCCAGGAGGCTTGGAGCCAAGCAGTAGGAAGGTAGTAGTTAGTAATAGCACAGTCTTAATATGGGCTGGGTACCTCATATAAGTGCTTTACATATTTTAATTCATTTAGTGTTCATGACAACCTTTGAAATAGGTTAATTATTGCCTCTATTTTAGAGTCGATGAAATTGAGGCACAGAGAGGGTAAGTGACTTGCTTAAGGTCAAAATAGCCACTTAGTGGCTGAGCAGACAGTCAGGGGCTGTGCTAGCTGGCTGTGTGACCTGGGGCAGGCCTCTGGGCCTCTTCTCACAGGGTAGCTGGTCTTGTAGCACCATGCCCGTTGTTGTCAGCTACACTTTGACATGGCAGTCTAGCCGTGGGCTCTCCCAAGGGTATAAGATGGCGAGGGGTGGAGCTCTCTTCCCAGGGACAAAGAAGCTGCCCAGATGATGTCATCGTGAAGCTGCCAGAGCCAGCCTTTCCCGGTTGATCACACTAATCATTAATCCCCATGTAAAACACAGTTTGGGACCAGGCTGCAGACCCTGTAGTTACTCTCATGTTTTCATGCGCCTGATAAATGATTCTGCTGGAAGAGGCGTGAAGGGCATCTGTGGAAAGTGGTTCTGAGCAAGATTCTTTAAGACCTTTTTACACATTCCTATCCATTCTGAGGCTGCCCTGGGACTGAGAAATGAGAATGCTTGTAGTACCAGGAAGGCCTTTGGTCTGGAGTCAGGAAGCCTGTACTGTCTTCTTGCTGGAAATTGGAGAGGGAGAGCTTGCTTGCAGAGCTGCTGAGCCCATCTTTTTCACTGGACTTTGAGGAGCTGGGGGAGTGGAGGAGAGGCGAGAGGCCTTGGGTCCAGACAGGGGAAGGAGCAGCTTGAGGTTGACCAGCGTTAGTTCTAGCATTAGGACCTTAGGGCCACACCTGGCCTTCCTCCCTGCCCAACCTACACAAATGGAACACTGTTACTGTGCTTCGCCTGCATTGTCTCCACTCAATGTCCACATCCCCCCAAGGAGCTTAAGACTACTTACAGATAAAGAAACTTAGGCCCAAGTGTCAGAACTGGAATTTGGCTCCAAATGCTTTCTTACTTATATTCTTTGTGTTTCCTTTTAATATTGACCTCTTTATATCTTCCAGAGCACTTTCTCTTCCATGCACAGGCTTTGTCTGGTAGAAATAATTCCTGAACCAAAATCAGGATGGCCAGTTCCTCTCCTGCCAGTCCAAGTTCAATTCCCAGCTCCATCATGTACTAACTGTGGCCTTGAGCAAATTGTGTAATGGTTGAAGCTGCAGTTACTACTTTGTAAATTGGAGATAATAATGTCTAAATTACAGGGATTTTTTTCAGGATGAAATGAAATCCTTAGAAGGCATTTATTATGACAAGTATGCAGGTAAAAGCCACTAAATTAGTATCGGTAAGGAGTACCAGTATTTTTTTTTTTTTTTTTTTAGGAGTACCAGTATTTGATATTGAGTCTTATCCTGAAAATCTGGAATTAAGTTCATGCTAAAGCATTTTGCTATTTTTTAAAGAGGGAATGACTATTATGATTTCATTTATTAAGGTCTGCGGTAGGCTGAATAATGAGCTTCCAAAAGTCCATGTCCTAATTCTGGACCTTGTGACTATGTGAACTTACATGGCTAAAGGGGCTTTGCAGATGTGGTTAAATGAAGGTTCTGGAGATGGGAAGATTACCCTAGATTGCCTGGATGGGCCCATTGGGTCCTCTTATGAAGGCAACGGGAAGGTCAGAGTTAGAGAAGCAGATATGTTGATGGAAGTAACGAAGTTCAGAGAGATTTAAAGATGGTTTGCTGCTAGCTCTGAAGTCGGAAGAAAAGGCTACAAACCAAGAAGTGTGGGCAGCTTCTAGAAGCTTGAAAAAGCCGAGAAGCAGATTCTCTCCTAGGGCTTCCATAAAGAATGCAGCCCTGCCAACCCATTCTGGACTTCTGGCCTTTAGAACTGTAAGGTAGTAGATCTGTGTTGTTTTAAGCCACCAAGTTTGTGTTAATTTGTTTATAGTAGCAGTAGGAAATCAATGCAAGATCCATATTTAGTATATTCTATTCAAATTCCTTAGGCATTTATAAGCACCTTGTCCAGGCCAGGCACTGTGCTAGGTACCTCACCTAAATGTGTGTCTAGAAACAGTGTGATGAGTAGGTACAGAAAGCATGAGCTTTGATGCAGAAGAGGCAAGCAGGAATCTCAGTTTTACTCTTCATTAGTGGTGTGACCTTGGGCCAGTCACTTGACCTCTTAGAGCTTCAGTTTTCATGTCTGTAAAGGAGAGAGTTTTATACATGAAAAATACATGATGTGGCCAGGTACTCAGTAACTTGTAACCTAATTCATGTTGTTGGCCTACTTCTCCAGACTCAGATGCACCACACCTCACTTCCCCAAGAGAGCCCTTGTCTGGTGAAAGCACACTGTGGGGTTGTGTTCAGTGCCTCTTGTCTCCGGGGCTCTTCTGGGGAATGAGTAGCTGGCCTGCCCAGCAGTGCCCAGGACAGATTTAGGTCCAGATGTGGGGAAGAATTCACTTTTAGCCAGCACTCTCCAGAGGTAGAACTGGCAACTTGCCACCTTGTTTTCAGGGAATCCAGGTGTTACGGCTGCCCTCCCCTTGGGTTTCAGATGTGGACATTTGATGTTGCCCCCTATGGTCACACGTAGTTCTAGAGCTCATTGGTGGGACTGAAAGAAAGATGGGCATCTTGCAGTCTGGAATTTGTGTCTCTCTCCTGGCCTTCCATGCCGGTGGGGCTCCGTACTCTTCAGGAATACAGGCTTTATTTCATGACTAGCAAAATCTCATGGATTGTACTTTGTTTTGGGTTGGTGGGTTAGAACAATATTTTGGTAAATGTACACATTGAAAATTGCCCAATTCTTTTTCATTCTGCTTTGGCAATTCTTCATTTTTCACTCCACTCGGAGCTCCCAGATAGAAGTAGCCTGAGTTGGTATTAACCTCATGAGGGCTTTGCCTCCAGCCAGTATCTGTATTTGAAGAGTTGGATTCCCCCTTTGAAGCCCTTTTCCATTCAGTATCTCCTTAATGATCTCAGCAGCTCTCTGAGGTATGCATTCTCATTCTGCTGCTCTGATGTTCAAGCAGGATGAACAGGGGAGGGTACTGGGTGTGAAGACCATACCACTGTGTCCATGGTTCTGGTCATTTACCGTCAGCATTCATTCCAATTGCTCTGGGCTTGTGGTGCGCTGACGGTCACTTATTTGAATAGTATCCCTGGTTATCCCCATTTTACAGATGAGAAAACCCAGGTAGGTGAAGGACGTGTGCCAGGCCATGCTGCTGAACCCAGGGCCCTTGACTCTGAGAACTCATAAGCTTTTCCCGCCCAAGCTGCCCCTCTTTATGGGAGGTTAAATCATGCTGGCTTTAAAGACCCCATTACAATACCTTGGTTTCTTTTCTTTTTACCACCTCGAAGCGGCTGTAAAAATATTAAAACCAATTGCCGTCATCTTTCAGACCGCTGCGTTTATGAGATGTAGCTTTCAAATGAATGGAAATAATCGGAAACTCCCTCCCCGTTCCATTCTATGGGGGCATTTCAGATTTATACAATATTTCTGAAAGCTCTTATAATAGGGCATATGCACTTAGGGCATTAATGAAGTCGGCTCAGTGCTGGCTGGTCTCATTTCATGGAGCTAATTGTTAAGTGTTTTGCATACTTACAATTGAACTAAATTATTCCAAGCTAGCTGGTTTCAGGAAGTGTTAATTATATTTCAGTAAAGGAAAATCAAGGCTAAAAAATCATCCACTTAGAGCTTATCTATTTATGAACATCTCATTCTGGAGATCTCAAACATATATTTTAACGCCATGTGAATATTGAGATTAATATTTCTTCACTAAAGAAACCTTTCTTCCTTCTTTGAATAGCCCCCCTCCCCCCCATCCCATCCTTCCAGCTTTATTCAGCAGCCTAGTCTGGAAGTTGAAAGAAGCCTTCCTTTGTATTTCTGGCGCCTTGAATCTTTAAGTTGGATGCCAGGAACAGCATTAGCTCCATTCATCTTGAGACCAACTGGCCTTCTGTAAATGATATTAAGTAATTAATTTATGGGTCCTGCACAGGCCATTTAGGACCCAGTGCTCCCTTGCTCCTGGGTTCCTTTTTGAGGAACTTAGGCATTTTCACCTGGGACATGGGTTGGAGAGGGTGAATGACCAAGCATTGCCACTCAGGTCTCAGTACAAGGGTGGGGGCAATGGGGGGATGGGAGAGGAGCAGGTCCGGGGGGTCTACAATGCGTGTATCATCTATTCACACTTCTCTTCCTACTCATTGGACCAGAAGGTCTGAATGAATGCCTAACAAGAAGTTATTCTAGTTTCTTTTGCATCTGTTGCTCAATTTCTTTTCTATTTGTTTTTAACTTTCTGTTCATCCACTCATGCATGCATTCATTTTCTCATTCAGTACACACATATCGACCTATGTAAGGCTTATCACATGTGAACACTGGACTAGGGGCTGGGCATGGAGAGCTGAGAGGGGCAGAACACTCCCACTCAGGAGCTCTCATAATACAAAAATAGACCACGGTGTCAGAACCACCTGGAGAGCTTGTTAAAGCACAGGGTGCTGGGCCGTACCCCAGAGTTCCCAATTTAGCAAGACGAGGGAGAGCTCATGATTTACATATTGAAAAGACTCCCAGGTGACGCATCAGCCTCTCTACTTCCCTGGTCCAGGGATCATCCTCTGAGAAACACTGGGAGACTCATGGGATTTACAGATTATATCCCAAGACCGTCTTGATTTTTCCAAAGAAGACATACAGATGGCCAACAGACATCATCAGGGAAATGCAAATTTAACCACAATGAGATATCACTTTACACATGTCAGAATGGCCAAAATAAAAAACAAGAAATAACTGTTGGCGAGGATGTGGAGAAAAGGGAACCCTTGTGCATTGTTGCTGGGAATGCAGATTGGTGCAGCCGCTATGGAAAACAGTATGGAGGTTCCTCCAAAAATTAAAAATAGAATTGCCATATGATCCAGTAATTACGCTACTGGTTGTTTACCCAAAGCAAAGGAAAACACTAATTTGAAAAGATACATGTACCCCTATGTTTACTGCAGCATTGTTGACAATAGCCAAGATATGGAAGCAGCTCAGGTGTCCATTGATAGATGAATGGATAAAGAATACACACACACACACACACAGAGGAATATTATTCAGCCATAAAAAGATAAAATCTTGCCATTTGCAACAACATGAATGGAACTAGAGAGTATTATGCTAAGTGAAATAAGTTAGCTAGAGAAAGACAAATACCATATGATTTCATTCGTGTGGATTCTAAAACAAAGAGACAAAAACAGACTTAACTACAGAGAACAAACTGATGGCTACCGGGGAGATGGGTGAAATAGGTGAAGGGGATTAAGAGTGCACTTGTCTTGAGCACTGAGAAGTGTACAGAATTGTTGAATCTTTATATTGTACACCTGAAACTAACACTGTAGATTAATTATATCTCAATAAAAAATAAAAAAATGTGTAACTACGTTTATATGCACACTATCACAGAGCTTTTTTGGCTAGGAGATGAGAGGCATTTTTTTCACAAAGTTTTTTTCCATTAAAAAGTCACTTTTATCTCATAAATAATGAATGGAAAATAGGCAATATGTGTCGAGAAATGGATGTCGAGAAATGGATGTTGAGTGGCTAGTCAGGCTCATGAAGCAGCTGTACAGTCCCCCTGTACACTAGCCTTCCAGAATGAGATTCAAGTCCACACTTGTGCAAAATGACAAATTACTCCTTTGTAGAGGCTTCCAGGGATGCTCACATGTATAGAGGACCGTGGGTGGAATTAATATTTAAATAGCAGTGATATGAATGTCATCTCAGTGTTAAACCTACACATGCTCCGGTCTACCCAAAGTTTATGTAGGCCTGACCTTGGTATGTGGGGACGGAAGAAGCACAGCACATTAACTTGGAGAGAGAAGAGTCTCTGGGAATGTCAGTCCACCTGGGGCTTGCAGGATGAATAAGAGTTTGCTAGCACTGCAGTGAAGGTGGGGTGGAGAACATTTGGGGCAGAAAGAATGGTTTGCAAGGCACAGAAGGGAGAATAGGCAAGGCTTGTTCAAAGAGCATAAAGAAGGAGTGCAGATATTGCTGTATGGCTTTGCAGGGGGAGAGGAGGGAGGAAGGGTTGTAGGTGAAGTGGGATTACTAAAACCTTGACTATTAGGCTGAAAAGCCAGACTTTGTTCTGAAATGTAGGTGACAGAGTCAGAGTGACTCAGGGCTGCTGTTAGGTGGGGGTGGGATTAGAAAAGAAGTCTGGCAGGGCTAGGAGATTTGTGGGAGGTACAGTTAATGAAAATAAGATAAAAAATGATCAATAAATGAATTAAACTTTAGTTCCTCAGCAGTAGTTGCTATGTTTCCAGGACTCATTTGCTGCCACTAGCTAGTGGCTGCCACTGGACAGTGCATGTAGAACTTCATCGTCGGAGAATGTTCTATTGGACATCGCTAGTCTAGAATGGAACCATGCAGTCTGGGGTGGGGAGGTCCATGCACTTCTCACTGCAGGGAGAGATGGGTGTGGTGGGAGGGGCCAGAGTGGAGCTAAGTTCAGGGATACCATGTGGGTGGAGTAGAAGCAGTGATCTGAGGCCCTTAACGTGGTCAAAATGATGGGAGTGGCCGATAAAGGCCTAATTAGAGGTTGGAAGAAAGATGGCACCAGCTGAGTCCTAGAAGCCAATCCAAGTTTCAATAAGTAGAAGCCACTGGTGAGCCTAGCAAAGGGCAAAAATGGTGGAGAGAGATGCAGCCTGGGCCAGTCAGCTCCTTTCTCCTGGAAATTTGAAGTGGCACACAGTGACTGAGGGCATTAACTGTGGCACCTGAGGCTTCTGTGTTTGGGAGGCTACGAAGGCTTTGCACAGGAAGATGAGCAGCCTGTGTGTGGAGAGAAAGAGGTCCATGCCCCTGAAAGTAACAGAGTATGGCTTGATCACCTTCCAGGTCCCTTGAGGCTCCTCTCCTTTCCCTGTGACACCTGAGCATCTTCACAACGGTACTGTCTTTACTTCTAACCAAGGGTAGGGTGGTAGGTGGAGGGGTGTGGTTTTCAGTGAATTTCCCTTTCTTACAACCCAGCAATCTCTAAACACACTGACTCCCTATGTGGCATATACCAAATGCTCAAAGCTTGTCGAATTGTCGAATTCATGTGAGATTTGAATGATGGACAAGATTGAGACAAGCAGAGGGAAAGAGGAGGCCAAGGGCTGCCTCTTCATCCTCCTGCCCGCCCCTTTGAATGCACAAAGAAATACTACTGGCGGGCCGCTGAAAGATTTCCTTCTTCCCTCACCCCTTTGGCACCTGGAATATGGCATCCCCCTCCTTCCTCCTTCCTGAAGCTACACGTGTGGCTGGCACTGTTTCTGATGTCTTGCCTTGCATCACTACACTCCCACATCAATTCAGGTGGCGGTTTAGAGCCAATTAAAATTTATAAGCCACAGGTAGTGAGTGAAATCCCAAGGATTAATTTGCTCAGTGGAGTATTAATCTGTGTAATGTCATAGGCGCTCCTTCAACAAACGTGGCAAGATGGAGACGGGGAGGTACATCCCCTCCTGTGTTTTACTGTAAATGCTTTAATTGGTCCCACTGGGCTGAGGGTGGGGTGTGGCTCCGCCTCCTCTGAGCTCAGTGAAAGGGCAGAGTCAGCTATTTGGATCCCCAGCTGAGCTGCCCAGAACTCAGCCCCCCTCCCCTGCTACCTAGCAGAGCCCACCGCCCCCTCCCTCAGCTGGTAGAGACATGCCCTCTCTGACCAGCACTCCCTCTGCTCTGTGCTCCCTTTCCACACTGCCCCGAGGCAAGACAAGGGGAGGCAAGACAAGGGAAGGCGCAGTAAAGGGCTGATTCCCGTCAGCTCCCAGGACCTGCCACTTTCCAGGGTTTTGTAATTAGAATCCTTCTCAATTAGGAGGTGGGGTGAATCAGCATCCAAATTAATAATGTGGCAATGCCCACCTGTCCAGCCAGCCACCTTGCGCAAGACCACCGAAGAGCAGGAGAGAGGATTTGCTAACACTGAGATTGCAAAATTATGGCTCCATTGTTGGCTGGATGTGAGCCTGTCCAGTAGGCTTTGATGCTGGGGTTTGAGACACCTGGGTTCTAATTAAATCCCTTCCCCCAGCAGAGCTTGGCTGAAGGGAACCTTGTCTCAAGGGCACTCGGTTTCTTCCTGGAGAATGTAAACCTCAGTGTTGCAGTTACTGGAGCTGGTGACCCTGGAGCTCAGAGGGGATTAAGTGGTCTGTCAGAAAGGTAGGCAGACGCAGAACCGCAGAACCGTGGGGAGCCATTTAATATAATGATTAAGAATTCTGGCTTTGGACCCAGATTCAAGTCCAAGTTCTCTACTGAGTAAGTGGATGCTTTCAGGCAAATTAACTAACTTCTCTGAGCTTGTTTCCTTATTACTAGAATGCACATTGAAACATCTACCTCATAGGGTTGCATGATGTATAATGAAGTATTTGGCCTACTGCTTGCAAATAGCCAACATTTAACAAATAGTGGCTTTTATTATTGTCATTAATAGTAGTGATAACAGTAAAAAATAACCAAAAAGCCCCAAACCCTAAGGTGTCCTGAGTCCCAGGCTCCCTCTGCCTTCCTGTCCCTTGGCCTCTCTCAACCTCACCTGTGCTTAGGATGGTGAACACGATAGTGGAGGGGACAGCTTTGAATAGGGCATAATTGCCACTTAAGCATAAGGGAATATTTATTACCAACAAGCTAAGTCAAGGGCTGCAGATCCCTGCAAGGATGGACGGCTTGCTCTGATGACATAGAGAAGAAAGTTCTGGACAAAAGTTCCTCTCGGTTTCAGAGGATTCTGAAGTTAGAGTGTTAGTCTAAGTTCACTGTTGCCTGCAACAGAAATGACTTCTGGCTAGTTAAAGTGGGAAAGGAATTTGTTGAAAGAGAATGTGACCTATCAGAGCGTCAGCAGGGTAGCTAGAGAAGCAGGATAAGGGTAGCACCAGGACCACAGTCTGAACTGAGCTGAGGGAAGGCTTGGTGTGGAGCTGGTGCTACTTCCACCCCACTGTGATACCCTAGGGACCTGGGAGCTGCCTCTACTTTTGGGACACATTTCCTCCTGACCCAGTCCTCTTCAAGTCATGGGTATCTGGTCCACTTTGATGACACACTGGGCTTTAGCTGCAAAGAGGAGAATGGAAATATGAAACAACTCTCAGGCCTGCATTGTTTTCTGACTTAGGAAGACTCACGCAGTAGGGTATTCCATAGTAGGAAGACTCAGCCACAGTGATGATCGTCAGTGACAAATCCAGCAGTCTTCCAAATCCCCATCCACTGGACCATGAGGATGTTGCAACCTCACCTGGCACATTTCTGGCATATTTCTGCATTGACTGGTACTTCTGTGTCTTCTACTGTGTTGAGAAAGGGACCTATGCTCCTGGCAGTTGAGGCCCAGATCTTGAGATGGTATTGACAGGTTGCTTGGGAGCTCTGGGGTGGGGGCAGAGAGTGAGCAAATCAGTGATAGCTGGACTTTTCCCTGTTTTCAAAGGCAGCTGCTCAGAAAGTTAGGCCAAATGCAGAGTCTAGTTCTCCAGAGAACCAGTGAATCAGAGCCAAGGTTGCAGAGCAGAGGGAAAGCCAGCAGTGCAGCCATGGTGGGGAGCTGCCTTTCTGGGGACACACTTGGGTTGTGATGCCCCCCTCACCAGGCCCTACTCTATGATATAGTGTGTCCAGTGGGGAGGAGATTGGCTAGGAAGGCCCCTTTTCTGCTCTGATGGCACAGCTCCTGTCCCAGGGTCGTCCCCCTACCCATGCCCCCCATGGGGGGTGGGGATGACCACTGTGCTCCAGGGAAATGAAAGGTAGCTTCCCACCACCAAACAATGCCAGATGACATTGACACTGTTGATACAGAGACCACACTTTGAGGACCAATGTCCTAAGGGTTCCTGGTGTTTCAGATGAGGCAAGGGAGGCCATGTGGGTTTTGACTCCCTGGCCAGCCAGCTACCCACTGATGGTTTGAAGAGAACAGCACTACTTTTTTCCTGTGGAACATCAGCTGAAGATTAGCTTTTATTTTATACTGGTGTTTGACTGTTTTGGGGCTGTTTTGGGAAAACAACTGGAATATATCAGTATTTTGGCAGTGGGAAGCTACCTCTCAGAGTCAGGAGAATGTATATGTACTGATTTAGGCTAATCTCTCAGATACAGTATGTGGAAAAAAAACCAAGGTGGAGAACAATATGTGTAATATGCTAAAATTTGTGTAAAAATATAGAAATACGTTTGAATTTACATAAGATCTCTCTAGTAATAGCAGATACCTCTTGGAAAGGGCACTTTATGGACTGGGGTTGGAGGTGATAGGTAGGAGACTCACTTGCCACTAAATATCCTTGGTACCGTTTGAGTTTTTAAAGTCTACACAGTTGAGCCTTGAACAACATGGGTTTGAACTATACAGGTCTATTTATATGTGGATTTTTTTTTTGATACAGTACAGGACTATAAATGTATTTTATCGTTTTCTTAGTAACATTTTCTTTTCTCTAGCTTACTTTATTGTAAGAATACAGTATATGATGCATATACAAAATATGTGTTAATTGACTGTTTATGTTATTGGTAAGATGATAGTAGGCTCTTAGGTAAATTTTGGGGGAGCCAAAAGTTGTACGTGCAGTTTCAACTGTGCAGTGGGTAGGTTGCCCTAACCCTCCTGCGTTGTTCAAGGACCAGCTGTAGGTGTACTAGTCAAAAAATGAAAATGTAACAAAAAGCACCGGCAATAGAGAGCCACAGTCCTGTCTGGCTCTCTGATGTTTTGATCTTGGAGCAGTGGTAACCAAGTCTGCAAGTCAAAGATGAACAAGGCTCATGTGGTGCCCTGAGAGTGAGGAGGAGAGGAAAGCATGGCAGCAGGTGTCGGCAGAGTTCACTGTGACACACATAGAGACGGCCCCCTCTCTAGGCCTCTGTCTGTACTATGCAAGGAAAGGGAGAGGTGGAGGTGCATAGGGCCTCTGCTCGTAGACTGTGGACTGGGCCAAGCACCGGAGGAGCTCTGGAGGGCAGAGCTGTGCTTGCCAGGCAGTCAGGACACTGAGCTCACAGTAGACTCCAGCTGGGCATTTGCATGACGGAGTCCAGGACCCCAGGTGCCGGGAGGTGGGGGTGTGAGGCCGTGCCGGAGCACGGCGCCTCACTGACAGGGCTTCTCATTCTCCCTACCTGATGTCCTGTGTGCCTGCGAGGGGCATTATTGTTAACCCCTTTCTGCACATGAAGAGATGGAGGCTCATTTTTTCCAAGGAAGCTGCCCAAGATTGCACTGCTGGTTAATGGCTGAGCCAGGATTGGAACTCAGGTTCCTGGCTCCAAATTCTGCTCAATAAGTGGGGGAGATAGGAAAGAATTCAGGGTCCCAGATTTGAGAAGTGGATTTAGCAGAGCTGGTGGTTCACAGGGAGCTGCTGACCTGGAGGAGCTCCCTCAGGCTGGGGCCTCGGCTCCTTCTTCACAGGGAGGATAGAGATGCCCCAGGGACCCCGTGAGACGTTGTCCCATGTCCGGTCCCATTTCCCCCTTTCATTGCCAGTGCCAGTCAGGCCAGATAAATGAATACGATGAACACTACTGTCTGCCTATTGAAATCCTGTTATTCCTTGGAGGTCCAGCTCAAATGCCTGGCCTCCAGAAGATTCTCTGACTATCCCCAGGGCTGGATAGCTCTCTTCTGACCTTGTGGGAGCCCCAGGCCGAGTGAGACAGTCACTTCAGAGCCCTTCTCTGAGCAGAGAGCCAAGATTGGATTCCTTGCAGTTGCCCATCCTATGGCAAATGATAGGTGGTGCACAGTAATGTTTTGTGAAGGCTGAAAGGTCTGCCCTCATTTCTCCTCTCTCCAGACAGAAATCATTCATGATGATGAGTCTCATCTAGTTACAATAGAGGGTGTGTGGTAGGGAGTGGCCAGGGACTAGTGATCTGAGTTGGGGCTGGTTGTGAATGCCTTTGTCCTGCAGGCTGCAGGTAGACCTCATCCTGGGGGCCTTGGGAGCCATCAGAGGTGCAGTCTCTCTGGCAGCGGTAAGGTGGGAAGCCTGGGGGCTACAGGGAGAGCCTGCATGTAGACAACCAGGGACTCAGCAAGCCTAGGGACCTGGCATGGATCTGAATTAGACAGTGGGGGAGGGCTGATGGGGGAGGGCAGCCAGCACTGGGGTCAGCAGTTGCGGGGAGGGGAGGAGGAAGGAAGAAAGGACGATAGGGGACTCCCAGTGCCTGGTGGCTTCTAATGGGCTTGGCAGTGGGTAATAAAGAATTTCAAGTGACGAGAGGGGTCAGAGGAAGTCTCAACGTTGGAGAGGCACGCTCTTACAAAGGAGGGGTATTGGCCAACTTCACAGGCTTCAGAGATCAGTCTGTGGAGGGTTGGGGGGAGAGGTGGCTGGAGCCAGCAGGTGGGAGGCCACTGGCGATCCCGTGTGATTGCTTTCTGGGGTGTGACAGTGGCAAAGCCGGACAGCAGTGGGAGGCTGGCAGCTGAGGCATGGCTCATGGGCTAGGAGTGGGCGCTCAGCACAGGTTCCCTGCTTGATTGATTCTGCTGCTTGAACAACACAAATAGCCGGAAATGTAAACACCGCTGGATCCGGCACAGCACCCCTTGGCATTGCTAATTAGCCCAGAGATTATTCCTTGCAAGGGAGCAACTACATCACACCTCGGTTCTGGCTGAACAAGCTGAGCAGGGAGGCAGGGCTGGTCAACGGCTGCCCATCGACACCTCTTTCCCTGCCCCGATTCTCTTTTAGAGATGCCAGAAACAGTCACCCAGTCCCTGATCTCCTGGTCCTACCCTTCCAAGGTACCATTGCTTAGGTGTTATTAGTAAAGAGAAGGGCTAATTTGTGTAACGGAAAAGTCACGGAGAGAGAATGTGGTATAAATGTTAATCGCTTTTTTAACTTCACATTATGTGATCCGTTAACATTAATATTTAATTTAATGCAGTCAAAAGATTAATGCTTGTGTTTATTTCTAAAAAAGGCAAGGATGCTTCAGGCTGCTTTTCAGCTTGGTTGAGCTTTGGGGGAAAAAAAAAAAACAAAAAACCAACCAACCCACCCAGAACAGAAGAAATGTATTCATGCTGTAATAAGACAAATACCCTCTCCCCCACCCGCTCTCCCTCCTCCATTCCTAAAAATAAGCCGCGGGGTTCTAATGGGGACACTGATTAAATATTCGGCTCTGTAATTTATGCCCAAGTGAATCCCAACAGGAACCAGGGGCTCTGGAAATCTGTTGTGAAATAATTATCCTGAATGACATTGTCGAGATGGTCTGCAAGGGTGCTGTCAATAATGCATTAGCCCAAATCTGTTTGAAATACAGCAAGGAAATTACACGATATTCATGGGAACCTGAAAGAATTATCAGTAAACAAATTTAATCAACTTGATGTTATGCATACCACTCAACCTCTTATTATCTGATCATCTAGGTTTAGAACACGCAGGGGAATTGAATGACGCGGGACGCGAGGCTGAGCGTGTGTGTGTGTGTGTGTGTGTGTGTGTGCGCGCGCGCGCGCACGCGTGCGCATGCATGCTTGGTGGAACCAGCCTCAGGTCTCTGCATTTCTCCTCCTTGGCTGTGTTTCATTTGCATTTTTCTCTAGGCTTGATTGTTGGCTGCCAGCTTTCACCTCAGCCTAGCTCTTAAACTCTCTTCTTTCCCCCAGAGTCAGAGCCCTGCTTAGAAAAGTCAGCTGACTGCCTGCCTCAGATGCCTCTTTCTCCTCTTCTGCCTTTCAAAGAAGCGGTAGTTGCCCCTACTATGGAAGTCAGGAGAAAAGAGGTAGAAAGGAGAGGAGGTGAGTGCCATCATTGGGGGAGACACTTCCTGGCATAGAAGAAAGAACCCTAAGTAAAGATCTGCTGATCTTACATGAGTCCCTTCCCACCTCTGGGCCTTAGTTTTCCCAACTGAAAAATGAGTTTAGTGGTCGGTGTGATGTTATGAAATCTTGGTAGAAGCTCAGCTTGGATTTTGCTCCTTACCTTCTAGATGGGGACCCCAAAGGGAAAGGGCTTTCTCAAGACCAAATGGGAAACTGGAGGCAGACCCAACGTAACTTTCAGGCCCACTCCTCATGACCCCTCCGTCCCCCAAGTCAGAACATTACTTTTTGTCTTCACTAAAAGCCATGGGGAGCATTTCAGGGTTTTTAGTCCAGAACAGAGCCCTGGTTCTGTGCTGGGGGACTTGGGTTGTCTTCTTGGCTTTGCAAGTCCTTTTCCATTTCCAGGCCTCAGCCTCCATGTCTGTACAACAAAGGGCCTGGATGAGATGACCTTTCAGATCCCCCTTATTTTGGCTTTGACATTCCACATTGTCATCCACGTTCTAAGTTCCTCAATTGGCTATAGCTTTATATTTTGGGGAAGGAGGTCTAGCTCCCGTTTCCAGACTGTAACGATCTCTTCTAACTCCTTTGTGGAGGGAAAGTATACTCTTACTGAGCATCTGCCACGATCAGTGCCCAGGACTGGGCCCTATTGGGGAATATGTATGGAATATACTTATTGAATCCACTATGTGCCTGGTCCTGGGCTTGGTATTGGCATAACTTCATGGAACTTGGAAATAATACTTGGGGAATAAATAAAAGCCAATTCATTCAACAGTTTCTTCTGGGGTACCTACTGTGTGTCTGTCCCTATACTCAGCATTATGTAGGATAGTAGTAACATATATGAATACAAACTATGTACTGAGCCCTTCAGGGTTTAAGTGCATGGTGAATGAGACTTTCCCATTGCATGGGAATAGCCCATCATGAAGTAAAAGGATAGGCAGAAAGGACCTGTGTTATAAAGAATACCAAAGGCAAAGAGTATAGACACCTAGAAGATGCTACGGAATGGGCTCTTCTTTTTTTTTTTAAAGATTTATTTATTTATTCAGAGAGAGAGAGAGAGAGGCAGAGACACAGGCAGAGGAAGAAGCAGGCTCCATGCAGGAAGCCCGATGTGGGACTCAATCCCAGGTCTCCAGGATCACACCCCAGGCTGCAGGCGGTGCTAAACCGCTGTGCTACCAGGGCTGCCTGGAATGGGCTCTTCTAACCTCTGTTCATTATTGCAGCCCAGACCCTGGCCCCACATTGTCCCAGCCTATACAGACGAAAGTCTAGGTGTGGCACTGTTCAGTATGGTAGCCACTAGCCCCAGATGGCTATTTTTTTTTTAAAGATTTAATTCATTTATTCTTGAGAGACACATAGAGAGAGGCAGAGACACAGGCATAGGGAGAAGCAGGCTCTATGCAGGGAGCCCAATGTGGGACTCAATCCCAGGACCCCAGGACCACAGCCCGAGCCAAAGGTAGACTCTCAACCGCTGAGCCACCCAGGTGCCCCCCAAGATGGCTATTAAACACTTGGAATGTCCAGATTGAGATGTACTGTAAATGTAAAATACACACTGGATTCCAAAGTCTTAGTACAATAAAAGTTTATAAAGTATCTCAATAATTTGTTATATGATTACATGTTGAAATCACATTTTGGATATATTAAGTTGATGAAGTAGAATATTAAAATTATTTCACATTTCTTTTGGCTCATTTTGAAAAGTTTCATTTATTTAAGTAATCACTATACCCAATATGGAGCTCAAACTCAAAACCCTGAGATTAGGAGTTGCACACTCTTCTGACTGAGCAAGCCAGGCACCCCTCTTTTGGCTTATTTTTATGTGACTAATAGGAAATTTAAAGTTATGTATGTCTTACATTATATTTCTGTGGGAAATAAAAATATTTAAATTATTTCAAAGAATATTTAAATATTCAAATAATTTTTCTGGTGGGAATAGGAGGGGTACTAGGAGGGTGGTGATATGGCTTTCTTGTTCTCATTTCTCATGGGGGAGGTTAGAGGGGCATTTGTTCCCCACTCCGTGTAAGAGATTCTAAGAGAATCACTAACAGAGATGGAGGAGTGCTGGATAAAGAAAGATTGACATTTTAGTTCTTGGCTTAATTTCTCTTTAAGGGGGTTGTCGATCTGCTCCCTGTGCTTATTTAGACAGGGGCGAAAGATAATTGGAGAGTGTGGTAGGCAGAAAAATACCCCTGACTTCACCCCAAGATGTCTATATTCTATTCCCAGCAACCTATTAATACCTTGTGAATACCTAATCTCAGCAACCTGTGAATTACCTTACATGGTGAAAGGGGCTTTGCAGATGTGATGAAGGTTAAGTAAGGAAGGACCTTGAGATAGGGAGATTATTCTAGATTATCCAGTTGGACCTAATCTAATCACATGAGTTCTTGCACTTGGAGACTTTCCTGGCTGCCATTAGAGAGAGATGGGATGACTAGGAAGATGGAGGAAGAGGCAGGACAAAGTGAAGGGGTCTTGGTTTGCCATTGCTGGCTTTGAATATGGAGGAAGGGGTCAGCATACAGGTGGCTTCTAAATGCTGGGAACAGCAAGGCAACAGATTCTCCCCTAGAGCCTCTAGAAAGGGCACAGCCCTACTGATACCTTCATTTTAGCCCAGGAGATCTGTGCTGGATGTCTGACCTACAGAAGCACAAGACAACACATCTATGTTGTGTTAAGCCACTCTTTGTGGCAATCTATTATGGCAGCAATAGGAAACAAATACAGAGAGACACTGAGTTGGAGAGAGGGTACAGCATTTGGGCACAATAAAACTGCTTGAGCTGCTTATGAATGGAATGGATATTTTGGAATACTGCCAGAATTAAGCCATTCTGTCAAGACCCTGGAAGCAGAGGGAGGAAGCTTAGCAGCAAGAGGCCTTTGGATAGACCACCAAGGGTCGTAGTAGAAGGGAAGCAGAGGAGGTCAGCTTGGAGCAGCTCTTGGGGATGTGTAGTGGAAAGTTCTCCTTCCTGTAGGGCCTCCTGAAGAGCTCATCATGTATTCCAAGATCAGTTTGGGGATCTACCATATAGAGATTGAAGAATAGGCCATGGATGAGCCAGTAGCCACCTATATCAGTTAGACATGCTAGGCCATGCTAAGTATCACACAGCCCCCACATCTTAGAGCTTTATGACAACAGAGATATATTCCCTGTTCATTCCCATGTCTGTCTCTACTCATCCTAGTGGAATCTGTCCTCAAGTGTCATTTGCTAAAGCAAGCACATGACTCCACCTAACTTCAAGGGGGCAGGAAAGGGTGATCCAACCATGTGCTGGGGTTAGAGCTGTGGCTATTTATTGATTGGCTCTAATGTCTACCAGTCCTCTTTTCTTTTTTATCCTTTCCTAGCCCAAAAGCTCCCAAGGAGAAAGAGTTTCAGGAAGTAAGGGGGAAGAGGACAGAAGAGCAGGGCATATGCCTTTCTTTATAGCAATACTCTCAGGTTGATACCTGGCTGAATATGGGAAGGGTGTGATGCTTAATGAGATAAGTGATTGAGATTTTTTTTTTTTTTTTAGATTTTATTTATTTGAGAGAGAATGAAAGAGAGCAAGCATGAATGGGAGGCAGAAGGAGAGGGAAAAGCAGACTTCTTGCTGAGTATGGAGCTCATTGTGGGGCTTGATCCCAGGACCCCGTGATCATGACCTGAGCTGAAGGCAGATGTTTAACTGACTGAGCCACCCAGGTGCCCCAAGATTGAGCTTGGAATTTCCATTTACAGATACTTAAAATGAAAGGAGACTGAAGCGGTCTTCCTGTGATGTCATTACAAAATAGGAGTGTGCAGTTCATCAGGCATGGATGAAGGCAGTACTTTGAAAGCCGTTTTTTATGTGTGGCTGGTTTCAGACTCTACTGAGTCCAACTACACCTGCATTTAATCCTCAAAATGATCCTTTGAGTCAGATGGTCTCCCTGAGAGTGAATGTATTTTTTAATTATTTATTTATTTTAAAGATTTTATTTATTTATTCATGAGCAATACACAGAGAGAGAGGCAGAGACACAGGCAGAGGGAGAAGCAAGGCTCCTCGCAGGGAGCCCGATTTAGGACTTGATCCCGGGGCTAGTATCATACCCTGAGCCAAAGGCAGATGCTCAACTGCTGAGCCACCCGGGTATTCCCCTGAGAATGAATTTAAAACAGGGGAGAAGAGTTGAAAGATGGGGAGGTGGGAAGAGGAAAGAGAGAGAGAAAGAGAGAGAGCTCTGAAGAAAAAAATCTGAGCTCCTATATTCCATTTTGGCTGAAGCCAGTTCTACCCTGGATGTTACTGAAGACAATAAATTTATTTATTTTTGGTGAAGTCATTTTGAGCTAGATTCCTGTCACTTGCAACTGAAGGAGTTCTGACTAATTCAATGACTGACTTGGCCCAGCCTTGTAGACTAGTGTGTAGCTGGGGATGAGTTCCATGCCAATGAAGGAAAGACATGACACTGGTCACCAATTTATTCTCTCTTCCCATGAGTGAGAGGTGTGGGGCTGTGGGTTTCCTCACAAAATGAGTAACTATTAAGTGAGCCCACTATTTGATTCTTTCCTCTTCTTTTCTTTTCTCTTTTTCTCCCACTTTCTCCCTCACTTCTTTCTTTCCTTCCAAAGCACGGTCTAAACCTATACAGAAGAATTTGAAAACCTCTGTTAGCTGGTCTGTGGTCCTGCCATTTGAGATACAACACATAGCCTCAGTTTTGCTGAGGAATGTGGGATTTATTTTTGTCCCTCCTGGGGCCTGTGGCATCACAAAAAGCACACTGGCTTTTGAGGGATGCTTTCTCTGTGACTCAGGGAATGTCACTGCCTCTCATTAAATTCTTTCAGTTTAGACTCTCCCTCAGTAGTGGGAGAAGGACTTGGGGGTAGGAGTGGGGAATGTGTGTATGGGGAAGCACTTGCTGTTTTTGCTACCAGTTTAGCCATCCATCCACTGAGTCATCCATTTTCTTAGCAGGGAACGTTTATTGGAAAGATAAAACAGGCACTGGGTGTGTCCCATACACATTTCTTATTGGATTCCTATTGCAATCCTTTGAGGTGGACATTATTATTATTACCCTCATTTTTCAGACGAGGAAGCTGAAGTTTAGAGCATGTAAGCCATATATTAAGTCCAGACAATGAGAAGGTGACAGAGCTGACATTCAAGACCCCAATGCCTCTGCTCTTTGTATTCTGAGAAACTGTCTTGGTTTCCTGTGTGTGAGGTTCATGCTAAGCAGTGCAGGAGAGATGATGAACACTGACCGGGTAGGAATCTTGTCATCCAACCCAGCAGTCCATTAGAGAACTGACAGTGAGTAAATAATTGTAATGCAGAGGAGAAGGTAGGAGCATCTAAATGTAACAATGTGAATCTTTGGGATATAGGGACCAAAAAAATGAGCATTTCTGGGACTTTTCAAAATCCTAAGTTATTCTGAAGACTTCCAGTGTTCTTCATTTTCTTTACTCATTTTTATGTATAACTAAACCTTTTGATGAAGAAATAAGAAATATTAAGTTAGTAGAGTAGAACTATAGCCAATAGTGTGTATTAAAACACGGGGAAATGCCAGTGAACATAATTGGGTAGTGTCTGAATAATGTCACATTGAGATCTCCCAGCAAGGTTAACAGCACTAAGGAATTCCTTGTTTTCCAAAACTTGTTATTTCTTGGAACACCACTCAAGATTTATGTAAAATATACTGTGCATATAAACTTATTAATATTTATTTTTTTGCAAGAATAACTCACCATTAGCAGCAAACAGGGCATAAACACATACTGAAAACACAACAGCCATGAGCAAGACTGACTCATGTCAACCTTAACCTTCAACTATGCCTGTCAGCCTTTCCTGCTCTTGCTTTGACTTGACATTGGCAGATTCCTTCAAACCAACAATGCCTCTATATTGATAAGCTTTGATTCTCATAGGAGAATATGATACTTTTTTTTCTGGTTTTCTTAGTTGCCTTTTCTCAGGAGTTGAGATTTAGAAGAATATTTACATTTCCTGAGAAAGAATAGGAAGGAGTTTCTGAATGGAGACCCTGGTCTTGAGGGAGGTACAGACATAAGCTAGTGGGTTTGGGGAAAGTAAATAGAATGGGTCAGTGTAGGACTCCCAGTGAAGTTCCTTATAGGACTTCCTATAGGAACAGGTATGTGAGCTGGGATGTGAAGGGTGGGCAAGATTTAGAGATTGAGGTGGGCATAAGAGTAGGGTGAAAGGCATTCCAGGTGGATGGCAGAGCTTGTGCAAGGTAAGACTGAGAAGTTGGAACCTGGGGATACACCAGGCAATTAGCCTGACCTTGAGCAGAGGGTTTGTGAAAGGGGCTGGTTAACAATATGACTGGGGTAGAGTGGGGCTAACTCCACAGGAGGGGGGCTTCATGCATCATTTACATCTCCCCATCCTATAAAGTAGGTACTCCAGGGTTATTTATTTCTGTTATGATGAGGAGACTGAGGCTTATGACTTGCTTACAGTCACGTGGGTATTAAGTGGTAGAAGTTGGGGGGAAGACAAACTCCATAGAACACATAGTCCAATGTCTTGCCCATCACTGGCATGCACTAGAAGCCTCTGGAATGGAACGGTCCTTGGGATTTCTTAAATGTCTGTTGAGCTGAACTGATGTGTAGAAATTGAAGGGAAATTAGATTTTGGTTAAATATGAGCAGATGCTTTCAGGAAAAACAGACTTCTGTAACAAGTTGTTTTAACCTATTTTTTTTTTTTTTGAGATCTATTTGTCTCTCTGTCATTGATCTATCTCTTACTGATGTGTGTATTTATAACTGATCATGGTTCCTCTCTTCATTTTGAGCACAAGGAAGCCTAATGTCAATTTCGTGGCTCTGTAAAATGGGATGGTTTGCCTTTCTGCATGCTAATCTTAGCCCTTGCTTTGTTTTTTCCTGCCTTTTTGTCCCTCTGCTGTTCATTTCCTCTTTCAGCATTTGACATATTCATTCAAGCTGCCTCAAATTTGGATATAATTAACTAATCTGTAACTAATTGGGCACAGACTAAGAAATTCTAAGTCAGATGTGCAGAACAGTGTAACATGCTGCCTTGTGAGCTCATGAGCTCACTGCCATCAAAGAGGTATGTAAGAAAAGACTGAAGAACCCCTTGGCTCAAAGATCCCTCCAGTTCTGAGATTTTCTTTCTTTCTTTTTTTTTTTTTTAATATTTATTTGAGAGAGAGAGCGTGCATGCCCACGTGCACACACATGGGTGGGGAGGGAGCAGAGAGAGAGAATCTCAAGCAGACTGCGTGCTGAGCACAGAACCCAATGTGGGGCTTGAACTCACGACCCTGAGATCATGACCTGAGCCACCCAGGTGCCCCAGTTCTGAGATTTCCTAATGATAAGAGTTGGAATAGGTCATTTTTTCACTGCACCCACAGCCACACCCTCCCTACCCCCCATCAAGTGGCACTTGGGTGCCCATAGTAAAATCCTCATCCTCTTGCCTACCTGAGGTCCTTTGGCCACACATCCTAGTGAGACTTGGGGGCTGGGGATGCAGGCTGCCTGGCATGGGGGCAACAGTACAAATGACATTAATAGCATGTGACTAGCAGTGGATTGATCGAGTAAGCAGATGTTAAGGTTTTGGCTGATAATGATTCATTACTATTTGGGAAGAACCTGATAGGGATGCTCTTGCTCTAAGAATTAATTAGTTTATGCTTCATCAGTCGTATTGAGCAGAGTGTAAATGGCCCTTCTGACTACAGAGCTCGGTTAGAGGAATTAGCATTCCTTCCACCCAGCAAGACATGGCAACAGTGAGCTTGCTTCCGTGGAAGAACAGGCAGAGGGAGAGGGGAGGAACAGGGAGACGGAGAAACCTGCATACCTGAGGTCTGTCTGCCTTTCCAGCCTCTTTCCCTCTTTCTCTGCAGATCCTCATTTGGAGATGTTCCCCTTTGCCACTCCCAGTCTACGTTAGGGTTGGGCTCCTCTCTAGTTCAAGTTGGGAGGGAGGCCACGTGACCAAAGCTGGGCCACTCAGTGTACTGCATCGCCTGGGCCACAGTGATTGGCTCATGGATGTACCTGTGTGATCCAGTCAGAAGCCCTGAGACTCAAGGAGACATTTGCTGGGAACATTGGGAAGGCCAGTCTCTCTCTCTTTTCACAAAGGAGTGTGAGGTAGGTGCTGCAGCAGCCATTTTGTGATTCCAGCCTGCAAGCCATTGAATCATTCTCAGCCTTGGAGCCTCCCCAGCCGGTGCTACGTGGAGCAGAGACAGCTGTCCTCACTGAAATCTATCTAAATTACAGATTCGTGAGGAAAAAGAAGAGCACTATTGTTTTGAGCTACTAAATTAGGGGTGTTGATTTGTTACATACCAATTGATCAGAATAGTGTATCTTGCATATTTTGGACTGTAGACTAATCTTCCCTTATTGCAAACCTGACCATCTTACCTTTCAGCTTAAGAAGTCCTCAAAAGCCTTCTGATTAAAGACCAAACACCTCTGTGTGGTATTCAGGGCCTTTCTGGTGGTACCTCTGCAATATCATCTCCCTGCCCTTCCTCTCATGGATCCTGTCCTTCTGTCATAGGAACTGCTTGCTTGTGGTTCCCTTAAATAGCTCATACTGTCTTGGGCCTCTGCATCTTGTGGATGTTGTTTTCTCTGCCCTGAATGCCTGTCTGGTGCCTACCAGATGAGACCTCTGTGGAGGATTCCCTCACTTCTCCCTTTTTCAAAATCTTATTAGTCAAATGTTGGAGCCGGTAGATTCAGCACTGTATTCTCTAATTCACCTATTTTTATTTATTTATTTCTAAAGGGATTTTATTTATTTATTCATGAGAGATACAGAGAGGCAGAGACACAGGCAGAGGGAGAAGCAGGCTCCTTATGGGGAGCCTGATGCAGGTCTCAAGCCCAGGACTCTGGGATCATGACCTGAGCCAAAGGTGGATGCTCAACCCCTGAGCCACCCAGGTGCCCCTCTAATTCAACTATTTTTGTACCTTTTGGTTGATTTACCACATGGAGAATTTCCTTGAGTTTATCTTCCAACCATTTTTTAAAATTGTTTTTTAAAAGATTTTATTTACATATTTGAGAGAGAGAGAGAGAGAGAGTGTGCATGCACAAGCATAGGGAGGGCAGAGAGAGAGGGAGAAGCAGACTCCAGGTTGAGCAGGATCTCAGGATCATGACCTGAGCCAAAGGCAGATGCTTAACTAACTGAGCCACATAGGCACCCCTCTTCTAAACCTTCCTATGGAAAATTTTATTTTGATAATCCCATTTTAAATTTCCAACAATTCTCTCATGCTCTGTTTTCCATAGTCTTTATATTGGTTTCATGTTTTATGTTTTTTTGCTTCTCAAATGAAAAAGCTTCTTGAATCTCTCTGCTCTTCTGTGTCTTCCTCATAACTTCCTCATGGGTATATATGTGTTTTTTAATATTTTGTGGTTACTCAACTGTGTTGGAATTTTGTCTCAAAAGTCTGATGATCCCGAATTGTCCAAGTTTAAGAAGGAGTGGGTTGGGAGCTTTGAGGACATAGGGCTTGTATGGTTCCCATTGAGGGAGGGTGGGGTAAACAGGAAGTTGCTATTACCCTGAGAGAGCCTAAATGCTGTGAGGTGGAGGCTGCAACATCCCATGAGCTGTCTTTGGTCTTCCCAGATAGTTTATTCCAACTCCTGAGAGTGCGGTCTTCACTGGGTGATGCATGCTTTGATATAGGGGCCACCGCCCATGGGGTTCGATGGAAGCAGGGTGGGGTTGAATGTTCTTTATGAAGACTTTGGATTAACCTCTCGTCTTTTCATTCCCTGTTCTGCCTTCCTAACCCTTTCTTACCTGGAAACTTTGCATCTTAATTTCTCTGTGGTTGGGCATGGCAGAGTAGCTTCCTTCTTGGCTGTAACCCCATTCTCCTATGTTCTAGGCTGCCTCATTTTCCATCCTACTTCCTCAATTTCCAGTCAGTCTCTGTATTCTTGAAATGCATGAAATCACTGCTACATTGGTGTCCCACCCCATTCTCTTCATTGTATTAGGTTTATACCTTTTAAATTCCTTCACTGTCATTTTACAGGGATCTCATCAGGCAAGGGAGAGAGATGGCTAGTTCACCACCAAGAACCATAGATTCAAACTATGCTCTTCTATCTTTCTGTCCTGGAAAGGACTTTAGAGATAACTGAGCCAGTTTGAAGTGGAGAAACCAGTTAGAATGGGTTTAGCCACTGGCCAAGGATGGAAGGCCCAATAGGGAGGTGGTAGGGTTTTAGCTTAGGGCATAGACTCAGAGATCAGACAGCCTGGGTTTGAACTCTGGCTCTATCACTAACTAGCCATTAGAACTTAAGAGAGATAGTTAACTTTACTTGCCTCTTTTCCCACCAGTAAATTTGGGATAAAAAAAACTGACTTCACAGGGTTGTGAGAATTAAGTGAATTAATGTATACAAAGTGCTTATATAGGGCCCATCACAAAAAATTGTCTATGATTGGAGAAACAGGCTGGAACTCAAATCTCCGCTAACCTCAGGCCCTGTACAGTCCTTTTTATGAACTTCTACATATGAAGGTTCTAAACAAATGGAAACACAGCCATTGCTAAACGAAAGGTTTGTTCTGGTAGCACAACCCTCCTTTAGCTTTTCTTACTGTTGCCTCAGACCCCTCTTCCTCTTGCTCTACCAAGCCACGCCCTTATAGGCTGGTCCCCCAATCCTGGACATAGGCCCCAGGCCCATCATTGATAATTATGTTATAAAAATAATACCCTAAAGCACATAGGGAATCCTTCTCTGTCTCTTCTGTTGCTCTCATTGCTGGACTTTAAATCCTTTTAAGAAAGTAGACCTTTTTCTATTTGTGGCTCAGCTCCCACCAAACTCATTAACTCCTGGAAGGCAGAGAAGAGACTGTGGCTTAATTATCTCTGCTCCCTCCAAAAGGCTGGTGGGGTACTTTACACTGCTAAGCTGGATGGAACAACGTGGAGATGGGTAGACCTAGTTGAGGTCTCAGCTCCTGCAGTTGATGGCTAGTGTCCTTGGGTAACTAAATTAACTGCTCTGGGCCATCACTTCCTTTTGTGCATTTTGTGACTCAAATAGGATATACTAAACCCTGTACAAACCTAAGGCCCCGTGAAAGTAAGTTTTCATTGAGGACATGTTGCTGATGAGGCAAGTCGAGCATTAGTGTGATGATAGGAATTTCCTGAAGGAAGGATGAGTTATGAGATCCCAAACCCCAAGGATCTACCAGAGAGGCTTTCGCAGTTGCAGGTATTGACGGAATTGGCAGGAGGGTGCGGAGCGGTAGGCAAGTGACCAAGGTGATGGGAATTTTGAGTGTAGCTTACTGGGAGGATGGTGGTGAGTAACTAGGATGAGAAGTTGCAAGAAGAGCATATTTGGGCACCAGATGAGGCAATAAAATTGGGAAAATGTGAAGTTTGAAGGGTGGAGGCTCCCATACAGATGTTTTACCAGGCAGTTAGAAGTGTGAAAGTCCTGGCTGAGAGCAAATCTGGGCTGTCTCCTGTGTTGAGCTGATTTTTGGTACTCTAGAACTGGATGAGATGCCTGAGGGGATGTGAGGACAGATCAGAGAGCTGAGAACAGAGTCTCTGGGGAAGAGAGGAAAGTTCAGGAGGTTTAGGCTAGAGTAGCCCCTGAGAAAGGAGAGTGCTTTGGGATATAACAGGAGACCAGGAGGGCACCATGTCCAGAAGTCCATGAGGGTGGAAGTTGAGAATGAATGCCGATTGCTGATTGAGCATTTGATGATATTAGGAGGCTTTAGGTGTGATAATGATATTGTGAAATGATATCATATTTGGTATTTACTTATAAAAAGCTGGTGGGTTGTCTTAAAAGAGACACTCTTTAGATTCAAAAATACACATAGATTGAAAGCAAAGAATGGAAAAATATACCCAATGCAAACAGTAACCAAAAGGCAGCTGGATTAACTATACTGTTATTATGCAAAAGAGACTTGAAGATGGAAATTGTTGGGGACAAAGAAGGACATTTAATACTGTTAAAAGGGTCAATCCACCAGGAAGACTGAAATAGAAATAGACAATTCAACAGTAATTGTTGGAGACTCCAATATCCCACTTTCAATAATGGATAGAATGAGGCAGAGATCAATAAGGAACTATTTACAGAACACTCCATTCAACAAAAGCAAAATACATGTTCTTCTCAAGTGCACATGACACATATTCCAGTTTAAAATATTTGCTGGACCACGAAACAAATCTCAGTAAGCTTAATAGAAAGAATAGAAAAATAGAGAAAGTCAATGAAATGAAAAGTTGGTTCTTTGAAAAGATCAACAAAATTGACAAACTTAGCTAGACTGAGCAAAAAGGGGAAGAATCAAGTGCCTATAGTAAAAAATGAAAAAGGGATATCACTATTGATCTTACAGAGATAAATGGATTATCGGAGAATAAGATCATGATTGATTTTTCAGAAATAAAACAGATTATAACTGTATTATGAATAGCTGTGCATCAACAAATTTGATAGCCTAGATGAAATGTACAAATTCCTAGAAAGACACAAATTACCAAACCTGACTCAAGAGAAATAGAAAATCTGAACAGATATATAACAAGTAAAAAGATTGATTTAGCAATTAAATTTCCAGGACACCTGGTGGCTTAGTAGTTGAACATCTGCCTTCAGCTTGGGTCGTGATCCTGCAGTCCTGGGATCAAATCCCACATTGGGCTGCCTGCATGGAGCTTATTTCTCTGCCTGTCTCTATCTCTGCCTCTGTCTTTCTGTCTCTTATGAATAAATAAATAAAATTTTTATAAAAGTAATCAAATTTCCCCACAGAGAAAATAGTCCCAGGTGGCATCACTGCTGAATTCTACCAAATATTTGAAGGTATTGGAAGGTATTTAATACCTATCACAATCTCCTTCAAATAGCAGGAGAGAGGGATCCCTGGGTGGCTCAGCGGTTTAGCGCCTGCCTTTGGCCCAGGGCGCGATCCTGGAGACCGGGGATCGAATCCCACATCAGGCTCCCGGTGCATGGAGCCTGCTTCTCCCTCTGCCTATGTCTCTGCCTCTCTCTCTCTCTCTGTGACTATCATAAAAATAAATAAAAAAATTAAAAAAAAAAACAAATAGCAGGAGAGGAGGGAGTACCCCTGACATATTCTATAAAGCCAGGTACCATATTATGTGGATACAAAAACCAGGCAAAGACATCACATCAAAATAAAACTACGTAACAGTATCCTTTATAAATATAGATGCAAAAATCTTCAACAGAATTCTAGTATATTAAATCCAGCCACACATAAAAAGGACCATATACATGATCAAGTGGGATTTATCCCAGGAATGCAAGGTTGGTTAATTATCTGAAAACCAACCAGTGTATTTTATCAATGTAATAAAAAGACAAAAACCATTTGATCAGCTTAGAAGACCTAGAAAAAGCACTTGACAAAAGTCTAACACACTGTTATAAATTAAAATCACCCAGCAAACTAGGAATAGAAGATATAGGGGATTGAGGGGCACCTGGATGTCCAACTCCTGGGTTTAGCTCAGCTCATGGTCTCAGGGTCCTGGGATTGAGCCCTGCATTGGGCTTTGTGCTGGTCGTGGAGTCTGTTTGGGATTTTCTCTCTCCCTTCCTCTGCTCCTCCCACTGGTGGCCTCTCTCTCAAATAAATAAATCTTAAAAAAAAAGGAAAATGTACGGGGTTGAATGGTGCCCCCTCCTATGTCCATATTCTAGAACTTGTAAATATTTCCCTATATGGGAAAAGTTCTTTTGCAGATGTAATTAAGATCTAGAGATGAGATAATCCTAGATTACCCAAGTGGACCCCAAATCCAATGTCCTGCTAAGAGACAGAAAAGACATGGGAACACAAGGAAGAAGGCCATGTGAAGATGGAGGCAGAAATAGAAGTGGTGCAACCGCAAGCCACAGAGTACTTGTGGTCAGCAAAAGTGGGAAGAGACAAGAAAGGATCTCTTGCCTTTAGCAAGATTGAAAGATATAAGATCAAAAAACAAAAATCAGCTGAATTGTTATACACCAGCAGTGGATAATCTGAAAGTGAAATTAAGAAAGCAATTCCATTTATAATAGAATCAAAATGAACAAAATATTTAGGAATAATTTAATCAAAGAAATGTAAGTTTTGTACAACTAAAACTACAAGATGTTGCAGGAAGAAATTAAATAAATGGACACTTCCCGTGTTTAAGGTTTAGAATAATTAAAGTGGCAGTCCCAAAGTGACCCACAGCTTCCACATAATCCCTGTCAAAATCCCAGCTGGCTTCCCCTCCCCACCAATTGACAAATTTATTTTCAAATTCATGTGCAAATGCCAGGAACCTAGCATAGACAAAAAAGGTCTTGAGAAAGAAGGACAAAGTTAAGGGACTCACAGACTTACTTGTACTACAGACTTACAGTAATCAAGACTGTGGTACTAGCACAGACATATAGATCAGTGGAATAGGATTGAGAGTCCAGAAATAAACTCTCACATTTACAGTCAATTGATTTTTGACAAAGGTGCTAAAATAATTCGATTGGGGGAAGAATATTCTTTTCAACAAATGGTTCTGGGAAACAATATTCCCATGCAGAAGAATGAAGTCAGACCCCTACCTCATAACATTTACAAAAGTTAAGAGTTAAAAAATACAAGTCTTAGAAGAAAACAGAATTAAATATTTGTGGCATTAAGTTAGGCAATAGTTACTTGGGTAGGATGCTAAAACACAAGCAACAGATATATTTGCCATAATAAAAAATAAAACAATTTTATGTTTCCAAGAGCATAAATAAGTAAATGAAAGGAACCCACAGAATGGGAGGAAATATTTATAAATTGTAGATCTGATAAAGGACTTGTATCCAGAATATTGAAAGAACTATCATAACTCAATGATAAAAAGATAAATAACCTGGTTAAAAATGGACAAAAGATATGCATAGACATTTCTCCAAAGAAGATATACAAATGTCCAGTAAGCACATGAAAAGACACTCAACATCATTCATCCTTGAGGAAAAGTATATTGAAACCATGAGACACCACTTCACACCCAATAGGATGACTGTAATAATAATAAAAAACATACAATAACAAGTGTCTGCAAGATCTGGAGAAGTTGGAACCTTCATATGTTGCTAGTGGGATTGTAAAATGGCACAGCTGCTTTGGAAAACAATTGTACACTTCCTCAAAAATGTTACACATGGAATTACTATATGACCAAGAAATTCTACTTCTAGGCATAAATCCAAGACCAGTGACAAACTACATCCTTTTGAAACTGTTCATAGTGGCAGAATTATTTGTAATAGCTAAAAAGTGGAAGCATCCCAAATGTCTATTATTGAACAAAAGTGGTATATCCATATGACGGCATGTTATTCAGCAGTTAAAGGGAATGAGATATGAATACATGCTACCACATGGATGAATCTTGAAAACATTATGCTAAATGAAAGAAGTTTGTTACTAAAGATCACAAATTGTATGATGTCATTTATATTAAATGTCCGGATAGACAAATCCATAGAGATGGAAAGTAGATTAGTGGTTGTCAGGGGCTAGGTGGAGGGAAGAATGGGGGTATGACTGGGAATGGATACAGGTTTCTTTTGGGGCAGTGATGAAAATGTTAAAAAATTAGAGAGTGTTAGGGTAGCTGGATGGCTGGCTGAATTGGTAGAGTGTGTGACTCTGGATCTCAGAGTGGTGAGTTCAAGCCCCATGTGGGGTATAGAGCTTTCTAAAAAAAAAAAAAAATTAAAAATATAATTAGATAGTGGTGATAATTATAGAACCATGTGAATAAACTAAAGCCTACTGATTGTAGACTTTAAAAGGTTGAATGTTATGGTAGGTCAATAAAGCTTTTAAACATTCCAAATTATTTAAAACTAAATAAAATAACGGTTTGGTTACTCAGTCACATGAACCACATTGTAAGGATGGCCACATGTGGCTAATGGCTACCATTTTGTACAGTTCATATCACTGCAGAAAGTTCTGTTGGACAGCCCTGCCACCACAGAATGGCAGCTGCAGAGAGCCTGGGCAGGCACTGCACACCCCTCCTAGACCTCTCCCTGCGAGGACTGTAAGTGATGTATCAGTGCAATGTTTACTTCCTGTGATGAAGCTGATGAAAATTCAGCTGTGTCTGTATTGCCACCTTAGAGGATGCAATACTTGGCTTGGTTGAAAATCTGCATGTGAGCAGGGTAAAATGTGCATGGGAAGAAGATGAAACAAATGTCCCCAAACATCAGATATGATTATTTTGAGTAAGGGGAATATAGGCTATCGTCTTGCTTCTGGTTATTTGTAGTAGATGATGCAGCTAGGATTCTTGTCTATAGGCTACCACTAGCCCGCATCACCTCCTTCATGGTCCAGGTGACTTTGAATTCCTAGAAACAGCCATGCCTCTGAAGCTGTGGCGCTCTGTTTGGATTTCCTCATCCCATGAACTGGTTAAGATGATTTGAGGTGGGTTTGTGTATGTCAATGAATGGTGCTCACTGGGGTCTAGGTTCAGGGGCTTCATTATACTAGTGTCACTACTTAAAAAAAATCCCATTGAAACAGTGAATGGTGATTAGCAGTATTATCTGATGTAGAAGTTCAGAAATGTGTTGGTTAACTTGGCAATGTTCTGGGGGGCTTTTTAAGAGAATGTTGTGGAGAAAAGCCAGAAGGCCAAGGGAAGAAATGTAGGGGTGTTAGGAGTGAGGAAGGTGGAGACATCAGTACAGATGTATGTTCTTGAAAATTTTGGGGCGCTTAGGAAATAAAGAATAGTAATTGAAAGGAGTTTTGATTAAGTAAATTGTCTATCTTATATATATTTGAAATATTTTTTCACTTAAAAGTAATACAAATTGAAAGTTGGAAAAATAAAGAAGAGTGGAAAGAAAAACAAACCATCACCCATTGTTCTATTGAGAAAGGACACCTGTTATTAGTGTTTTTGTGGGGTTTCTGTCAGTCTTTATTCTTTACCTGTTTATATCTACACATCAGAATCTATTTCATGCACAACTCTGTCGTCTGCTTTTTACACTGCATATTATTTCCTTGTGTTGATAGCGTCATATAATAATGATAGCATCTTATAATTAGAGTATCTCATTGTAGCTGTCTCATTGTATACAAAGCCATTTTTTCATTGGGATAATTAAGCTGAGGGAATGAGATCCCAGGGAAGGGGACAGCAGAGAGAGGGACAAGGACCCCAGTCCAGGTTAGCACTGGAAGGGAGGAGTGAGGCCAGGCCTCACTTGAGGAGTTGTGTTGGAGGACGAGTGAAGGATAACTGGAGACAAATTTTGAATTTGAGAAGGTTGCTGTTGAAGAAATCATGTCAGAGGGCCTCTGTAAAGGAAGAGAAAATTTAGAACAGCTGAGATGGGGAATTTGGTTGGGAGTTGACAAGAAGTGGGTTGAAAGGGTTTTCTGAGGAGCAGTGAGGGAATACAGCTGAGCCTGGGATTACTTGAGGCCAACTTTTCCTGAATTAATTAGGCACTGAACTCCTTCCTGATTAAGGGTAGGATTGGGTGCAGTATTTGGGATGAGTCTGCTACACTGGTTAGAATCCTTAATGATGGAGGTAAACGGCTTGGTGGTTAAGAAGGTGGTCTCAGGGACAATTGCCTGGATCTGAATCCTGGGTCTGCCATTTACTGGTTGTGTGGACTTTGGCAAATTCCTAACTTCCTTCTGTGTTGATTTCTTCACCTGTGTTATATACAGTGATATTAATATCTATTTCTTGATATTTGTTAGGGTTAAATGAGAAAATCTATGTTAAGCATTTGCAACAGTGCATGGAACATAATAAATATTAAATATTAGCTATCATTATGATTGAGTTGGTTGCAGGTAACAGAAACTCAGTACAACTAGATTAAGGAAAAGGAATTTATTGACTCTTACAACTGAAAAGTATAAGAAACCAGGCATTGCTCGATCCATTTTATTCTCTGAAATGTCTTGAGACTTCACTTTCTTCTGTGTTGGTTTACTTCTCAGGTGGGCTGTCTGGAAGATGACCACCAGCTTCTCTGTACTTACATCCTATTAGCTGGGCAATGCCAGCAGGAGACAGAGCACCTTTTCCCTGAAAACTCCAGCAAAGACTTTGGAGCTATTCTTATCGACCTGAGTGGTGTTCCCAGCCCATCAGTGATATGACTACTGTGGCCAGGGGAATTCAGTGCTGTCATTGGCCAGGTCTGAGTCATACTTAACCTTTAGAGCTGAATCACATGGTCTGAGAGTAGGATAGTATCAAAAGAAAATGAAGTGCTTTTATTAGAAGAAGGATAAAGGATACTGGGCAAGCAGGAAGTCATTTCCAATCTATCAGTGGAATGGGCAAAGTGGAGAAGGACTGTGGAGAAGGCAGGCAAGCAGAAAGAGAAACTGTGCCGGGTGGTGAGGCTCCTAGGTTAGTGAGAGAAGGTGGAGGGTGGAGGGTGGTAGGGTAGGGTCATGGAGGGTAGTAGAACTGATTCCCAAAGTATGTTCCATTGATTGCCAATTCAAGCAAAAATTTTTTTTCTTTAAAGGTTTTATTTACTTATTCATGAGAGACACAGAGAGAGAGGCAGAGACACAGGCAGAGGGAGAAGCAGGCTCCCTCTTGGGAGCCTGATGTGGGACTCAATCCCCGGACCTTGGGATCACATCCTGAGCTGAAGGCAGGCGATGCTCAAACACTGAGCCACCCAGGCGTCCCTCAAGCAAATGTTAACGGGGGTTTTTGTGACAAGAGTTCCATGGAGGAGGAAGTCTGGAAAATGCCAGTATCTGTACTACAAGATTTTTCTTACTTTTAACACACTTTTGTACCTGGTGATTCTTAGGACAGAGGTATAGGATCTGTGATTCCCAAACATGCAGGATTCTGGGGCCCTTAATCAATGGAGCATTTTGTGGGGTTAGTATCTGTGGACCACATTTTGAGAAACATGGTAGAAGAGGATGATGATGAGGTTGGGGAGTGGAAGAAGAGATTTTTGGATTGTTTGCAGGGGGACAGTGGTCTGCAGGTGGCTGTGGGCACTGAGGAATGGACCCCTTCTCCTTAAGTATGGAGTCAGAGGCGTAAGAGAAGGTAGGGAGGGTGGGGTGTTAAGGAGTGCAGGAACTGGCAAAGGTATATATTGGCAAGAGTGACGGGGCTTGTATGGAGGGGGCCCTGGAGCTGGGGGGAGGGCAAGATCTCAGGTGGGACAACTAGAGTTGTGGGGGACCCCTGTCTCTTAGGAAGCTTGGAGCTCTTTTAGCCTTTTTAGGTCTAGCATTTTTTAAACCTATTATTATTTTTTAAAAATTTATTTATTCATAGAGACACAGAGAGAGGCAGAGACACAGGCAGAGGGAGAAGCAGGCACCATGCAGGGAGCCTGATGTGGGACTCAATCCAAGGTCTCCAGGATCACGCCCTGGGCTGTAGGCAGCGCTAAATGGCTGTGCCACCTGGGCTGCCCCAGGTCTAGCATTTTAATCAGAACATGGTCACTGAGCTGGATTTGGGAAAATTGGCTTCTCAAGAAAAGTGCGGGTAAGTCATTTAACTGACTGTGGGTGAAGCTGAATATGGAGACTTGGGGGCCAGGAGAGCCTAAGGAGTTGATGGCACTATGTTTGGGGAATTACCAACAGAGCTGAGCTGTAGAAAGGACTGACTCTTAACATCCACAGCATAGCAGGGATTCTGGATGCACAGACTTGCTCCACCTTTCCCTCCTCTCCTGTGTCTTCTGATTTTTGTTTGTTTTGTTAGATTTGACATTGTCATGACCTATACTGTTTTAACCTCAGTTTCTCACATGTCTTAGATTCTGCTCTGTAGTTAACTGCATTCAGTTTTTACTGCTGGTTCTTGTACAGCACAGCCCTTATACTCACAAGTTTTTTTTTTTTTTTTTTTTACCTCTTTTGGATTCATTTACTAGGAAGGATTTGATGGGAGCTACCTTTCTGAGACCTTCTCTGTTGTCTTATATGTGATGACACCTCAGCTGGGTTAATAAACATTTTGGGTCACATTCTGCTCACCCCCACCCCCTGAATTCTCTAAGAGTTGTTTTTCCATCTTTCGACATTGATTGTTGCAGAGAGGAGCATGCAGGCAGCCTGACTGTGCCCCCCTGTAGCTGACTCAATTTCTCTGCCCATTGGAGTCTTGACTTCTTGAGTGAATTGTTCTGAGAGGAGAAATTACCCTTTGTAATGCAATTTCAGATATATCTTTATTTTAGAATATTGTCTTCTCTTGTATCTTTGACTACTTCTCTGCGTTCTGACTCATTCTGTTGCTGTTGTTCTTAAAGAGTTGGGGTGTATTTGGAGGCTTGGTTCCCCAGAGTCTCATCATATTCTTTGTGTAGATTTCCTTTGGGAACCAGGAGCCATGGGCTTGAAGCTGCTCCTGCCACTTCAGCTCTTAACTTGCCATAGGGGTCAGGTGTAAAATGGCAGAGTGCTCTGTGCATTGCTACATGGGCTCTGAGCAAAGCCGGCCACCCCATCGTCTCATTGTCATGTTTGTTGGGGTACCTAATAATTGGTACTGTTTGTTGAATACTCCTGTGTGTTCCTTTTTCAGTAGAGAAATTTTTGTTGTAAAAGTAGAGAAGTGAGGTGGTCTCTGGAGGGAAAAATGGGGTTAGGGAAGGCTACTTTTTTTTTTTTTTTAAGAGTTTGCTCATATGTTGACAGGGGTGATCCTGTTGAGAGGAGGAACATGATTCATGGGAGAGAGAGGAAAGAGCGCTGAAGCCATATCCTCAACTAGGCAAGAAGGTGTAGACTTAAAGCACAACTGGGAAGATAGGCTATAATTAGACATTTTGCTGAAATCTGTATATCCTGTACTTGCAGGACCCTCCAGACCCCACCCCTTAGGAGGGTGGCAGCAGGTATGGGGGAAGAACCTGAGGCTTTACCATTTACCTGCGAGAGACTAGATCCTCCATGGCTCTGTGCTTCTTGCAGAGGAGCCTAGGACAGACTGGGTAACCTCTCTCAGACTGGATTTCAGTCTCTTGTAAAATGCCAATGATCCCGTGCTTGCTTTGGCAGCACATTTACTAAAATTGGGATGATACAGAGATGATTAGTGTGGCCCCTACACAAAGATGATATGCAAATTTGTGAAGCATCCCATATTTTAAAAAATAAAATAAAATGCCAATAATCCCAAGTATTAAACAAGTAAGTGTTAAATCAGACAATGTAAGCAGAACATAAAGAAAACAAAAGTGACTTCAGTTCCACCATTGAGAGATAACCACCTTTACCATACATACTTGAAAATAATATTCTTTATATACTGTTATGTTACATGCTTTTAGCACTTAAATACATTAAGGACAATGTTCCATGTCATTTAATGTTTTCCTATAACACCATTTTAAAAAAAATGTGTGTAGGTCACTCCAGCAGAAGGACTTAGCAGTTTTTTTTAAAATTTTTATTTATTTATTCATTCATGAGACACAGAGAGAGAGAGGCAGAGACACAGGCAGAGGGAGAAGCAGGCTCCATGCAGGGAGCCTGATGCGGGACTCGATCCCAGGACTCCAGGATCACACCCTGGGCTGAAGGTGGCGCTAAACCACTGAGCCACCTGGGCTGCCCCAGGACTTACCAGTTTTAAACAGTTCCTGAGTATTGACAGCATGTAAGTTGCTCCTTACTACTTTCTATTCTAAGTGGCACTGTCTTGAACTTCCTTGTGGTTGTGTTTTCACATGCATCCATCCTTATTTCCCCAGGGCAGTTTTCTGGCAATGGAATTTTAGCTGAATGGTAGACAAACTGACACTTTCCTGCAGATTTGGGGTGGGTAATATTCTCAGATAGTCAGAGTGCCGTCAAGCACCCACAGGGTGCTGATAAATGGGCTGCTGTCACCCTGGAAGCAGGGCTCTGGGGGGCCAGCGATTAGTCTCTAGATGTGGCCTGTCTCCTTCAACGATTTAATTGCTGTCCCTGTTGAAGTCACAAGGGCAAGCTAATCAAACACGAGGAAGCTGTGAGGTTGAGAGAGAGACAGAGAGATGTTGAATGATGGAGTTGAGATGCAGGGGAGACCCTGACTGGTAGGAGGAATGGGCTGAAACAAGCAGGAGAAACTGACTAGGGCAAACTGTCCTGTCAGAAGAATGGTAACTGCTCACCAGCCTAGACCACCCATGGGACATTAGGGGAGAGCTGACGAGTATCAGGTGACAAAAAAAGAATGCGATTGATGGTATGTGGTTGCCCCTCAAACTCATGCAAAACAACCCAATAACCTCAGGATGTGTCAGTGTGATTATAGCGTCCAGACCATGGGGAATGTCGATAGCTGGAGCTCAAACAAAAGATGTTCAGGCTGGTGAATGATCTAGACCACGGTTGTTCAGTAGAAATATGATGTAAGCTCTCTCAGTCACTCACTCTATCATCTATTTAAAATTTAAAAATTTCTGGTAGTCAATAATAGATTTTAGGTAATCTGATATATTCAAAACATGTTCATTTCAGTATTAATCAATATAAGTAAATTACTTTTTTAAAAAAAGATTTTATTTATTCATGAGAGACACAAAGAGAGAGAAAGGCAGAGACAGAGAGGGAGAAACAGGCTCCATACAGGGAGCCCGATGTGGGACTTGATCCCCAGTCTCCAGGATCACACCCTGGGCTGAAGGTGGCGCTAAACCACTGAGCCACTTGGGCTGCCCAATAAATTACTTTTTAAAAAAGATTTGATTTATTTATTCATGAGAGATCCAGAAAGAGGCAGAGACATAGGCAGAGGGAGATGCAGGCTCCCTGCGGGGACCCTGATCTGGGACTCAATCCCAGGACCTCGGGTTCACGCCCTGAGCCAAAGGCAGATGCTCAACCACTGAGCCACCCAGGCATCCCTATAAATAAATTTTAATGAGGTATTGCAATCTTTTTTCCCCAAGTACTGTCTTTGAAATCCAATATATATTTTACACTTCCAGCCTATCTCAATTCATATGCTAAATTTCACTGGTTAAAATACAATAGAGGCCCGCCAAAACAATAAATTGTGTTTAATGGAAAAATGTTTAATACTTTAATTTTAATTAAGTTTAATTAAATTTAATTATAATGCTTTATTTTTTAAATTTACATTTAAATAATTAAAATTAAATGAATAAAAACTGAGTTCCTCACTGGCATGAGCAACATCTCAAATGCTCTATAGTCACATGTGGCCGGTGGATATCGGGCAGCACAGGTCTGTGCTCTGAGGTTCCTACTCTAAATGTGGTCTATGTATCAGCAGCATCCAAACTCCCTGGGGGAACTGGTTAGAGATGCGAGTCTCAGGCCCCATCCAGACCTTCTGAGCTGAAGCTTGCATTTCAGCAAGTTCTCTGAATGATTTCTGTGCTCACTACAGTTTGAGAAGCAGTGGTTAGATGTTGGGCCATGATTTGGGGAATGTGTGAAGCAAATGAGTATTATTTTGCATGGAAAATGAAGCCTCCAGGAAGCTGTATAATGACCTTCACATGTTTGAAGACCTGTGTATAGAAGGTGAGGGAGATGTAGAGAGGTAGTCCCAAGTGGAAGAACAAGGACCACAAGTGGAGGTGGGGCTGGAGTGGGAGAAAGGAAACCAAACTTTTTATTTTATTTTTTATTTATGATAGTCACACAGAGAGAGAGAGAGGCAGAGACACAGGCAGAGAGAGAAGCAGGCTCCATGCACTGGGAGCCTGACGTGGGATTCGATCCCGGGTCTCCAGGATCGTGCCCTGGGCCAAAGGCAGGCACTAAACCGCTGCGCCACCCAGGGATCCTGGAAACCAAACTTTTTAAAGCTTCAATAGTTAACTATTCCACTGAATCCTTTTTTTTTTTTTAAGATTTTATTTGTTTATTAATGAGCGACACACAGAGAGAGAGGGAGAGAGGCAGAGACACAGGCAGAGGGAGAAGCAGGCTCCATGCAGGGAGCCCGACGTGGGACTCGACCCTGGGTCCCCAGGATCACACCCTGGGCTGAAGGTGGTGCTAAACCAATGAGCCACCCAGGTTACCCTGTTTTGTTTTGTTTTTTTTTAAAGATTTTATTTATTCATCACACACACACACACACACACACACACACACACACACACACACAGAAGCAGAGACATAGGCAGAGGGAGAAGCAGGCTTCATGCAGGGAGCCCGACATGGGACTCGACCCTGGGTCCCCAGTATCACACCATGGGCTGCAGGCGGCGCTAAATCGCTGCGCCCCCGGGGCTGCCTTGTTTTATTTTATTATTATTATTTTTTAACATTTTATTTATTTATTTATTTGAAAGAGAGAGAGAGAAAGAGAGGGGGGTGGAAGGGCAGAGGGAGAGTGTCTCAAGCAGACTCTGTGCTGAGCACAGAGCCCCACTGAGGGCTTGATTTCATGACCCTTAGATCATGACCTAAACAAGAGTCAGATGCTTGACCGACTGAGCCACCCAAATACGTACAGCTTTCACTGAATCCCTATAATAACATAACTGGACCAAGAGGTAAGTCAGATCTTCCAAGTCTACTAAGTCACCCCTTCCCTAATTGCTGTGCATCCTGGAGGAAGAATTATTTGGCCTCTCAGAGCCTCAGCTTACTGTCTGTAAGATAGGGAAAATAATAACACCCCTCCAGGGATCATGTGAAGACCATGGAGGCAAGGACCATATTTGCCATGTTTACTACACCATCTCTGGGCTTTGCATAGACCTGGCACAGACTCAGCCCGCAGTAACGATTTCTTTGTCAACTGGCAAAGCTCTGACTTGTGAACAATGGCCATTACTACTACTAGCAGGCTTGTGGTTTGAGGTGACAGGTTGTGTTTTTCAGTAGACACAAATGAACCCAGCCCTTGAAAGCTTGTTTTTTTATTTACAGTCTCGATTGATCTGGATCGATCTATATCCTCAAACCTTTTCATCAAGAGAGTGAAAACAGAAAAGCAAGGAGGGGGGTGGTTCTGGGTTCCTCCACCTTCTCTTGCTCAGTGGGCAGTGATGGGCCTCTGGCCACTTTTATGCTATAGGCACAAAATATCTCCAAACATGGTACCAGGTCACTCCGAAGAGGGAGAGTAACCTAGCCCATCAAAGCATTTCTCTGCAAAAGACCTCATCACAGATTCACTAAGCCACATCTGTGCTTCTGTCAAGTAAACAAAGAATATCTACTGCTCTCAGGCAGGCACTAACATTAGCCGAGTGAGGGCTCTTTGGGGACCAGGGAAAGGAGGTTCGCATTTGAAAATGAACCACTGTACATGGATTTATAGCTCTGCTTTTCCGATGGAGAGGGGGAAGTATTTTTCTCTGGGAGATTGGAATTTACTAGTGGATTCAAGTGTAACTTTGGAGAGTGGCAGAGGTATTAGACATGGCAGTATCACAGTATTGTTTTATTGGCAATTAGATTTCAAACTGGCACAAATGTATGAAAATAAGTCTCAATTATGGGCCTGTGAAGTTTCTCCACCATCTGTCAACAGTTTGCTCCTTATGCCGTAACATGTGTACCTTTGGAGGGGAAATGATTTAATAGCCCAAGTGAAGAGGTACAGCTCACCAAATTATATTGGAGTTTATAGCCAATGCCTGCATTTGTGATTTCTGATGCAGAGAAGGCAAATTTAAACTTGTGCGCAGGCACACGTGTGCACACACACACACACCTCCTTTCAGGGGTCTCACAGATTCACAGCTGTCAGAGAGGCAGGTACTTCGAGAGGAGTGAGCCCAACTTCCCCACTTTACAGTTGTGAAAAGTCCAGTCCCAGAGAGGTCCATGGACTTGTCCAAGTGACATTATGACATGGGGCAGAGCTAGAACTGTAACTAACAAGCATCAGAGTTAGGGGCAGTGGTGTGATGGTAAATGCAGGACAACTGGCTCACTGGGGAAATGAAAACCCTGATGTGCCCTGCCTGCCTATTCCTTTGGTATAGACACTCCCACAATGGCTGATTTAATACCACCAATGTGATGTCACTGAATGTGGAGTTTGGAAGAGATGTGTATGATCATCTCTCGTGAACCAGTGGGAGCCAGCTTCAGTGTAGCACTGGTAAGGGCAATTGCTGGTTTGTCTGTCTGGAATCTGTTTTCCATTCTGGTAAGAGTCCTCTGATTTTTCTTGAAGGTATCCATCTCCTACTCTCTTCTTGGCCCACAGGGTTTGGGTAGAGTGACCTCACCAGCTCCAGGGGTGGCATGTGACCCAGGCCTAGACCAATCAGTGTGTCCCATCTCCCTGGACATTGATTGGTTCAAGGATGGGCTTGTGGGCCAATCTGGCTCTGGGAGTCAGGACCCAGGACTTGGATTGAATTGGTGGTCTTAGAGCTAGGGAGGTGTAGCCTGGATCGACTGGTGTCTGAGCACTGGGACAAACCCAGAGGAAAACAGTAAAGAGAGAAAGAATGAGAGAGAGAGACAGAGACAGAGAGAGAGAGAGAGAGAGAGAGAGAGAGAGAAAGAGAGAGAGAGAGAGAGAGAAAGAGAGAGAATGGGCCCTAATAATAATTTTTGCTCCTGGATCCATCCCTACTTCAGGTTTAAATCCTGGACTTCTGTATATGAAAATCCACAAATTTCTATATTTCTCTATCAAGTGCACCCTGTCTGACAGAAGGAGTCTTAACTGAGGAGTTTGCTGTTGGGAGTTATACACGAAAATCTCGAGGGACCTTTGGGACCTTCTGCCTGTGTAGTATGAACCCCAGGAAGGCATGACCTTGTTTATCATGGCCATCATTGCTTTCACAGAACCCAGCACTGTGCCTGGCATGTGAGAGATGCTCAGTAAATTTTCATTGAATTTCTTGTGTCAGGCAGGTTTTGCTGTATTATGATGCAGTAACAAACAGCCCCCAATTAAGTGGCTTATAACAGTGGTTTATTTCTTCCTTATAACTATTGTCACCTAGAATGACTACAGCTCTATTCTATGTATCTTTATCCAAGGGTCCAGAGTGGTGGAACAGCCCCCCTCTAAGACATGATAATCTCATGGCAGAGCGGGGAAAAAGAACAAAGGCAGAACCTTGTGGTGGCTCTTAAAGTTGCTGCTTAGATAAGGTACTCATCACTTCTTTTCATGTTCCCTTGGTCAATGCAAGTCTCTTGACAGGGAGGTATACTCCATCCACAGCAAGACACTGCATGCCACAGGCGGGAGTAGAGATTTATTATCAATCCTTTTAAACACTGAGGAGCAAGTAATGGGGTGCTATAATACTGGCAACCACATACTTAATGAGAGAATGTGGGAACACAATTAGATATTTTCTTCTGAAGTTGAACATTTGAATATTCACTGACCCAGGCATGCCCTTTCCAGGTAAAGACTCCAGAGAGCCTCTTGCATATGGGCATCACATGTGTGCTGACATGTGCAGAAATGTTCATAGCAGCATGTTTAGAATGGCACAAAGCCCTCAACAACTCAGACAACTTCAATGTCTGTAGACAGGCAAATGGACATATAAACCAGGATACACTTTTACACAGAGAAATAACATGCAGCAATTAAATGGACAAACTCAGCTATTTGGAACATGAACGCACCTTAGAAACAGTATTAAGTGAAATATGCAAGTCTGTAGAAGACTATGCAGAGTATAACTCGAATTGTAGAATTTGTTTATGGTTTTTTGCATAAAGGAATGATAAACGCAAAAACGCAAGATGTGGCTATTTTGTGGGGGAAGGATGGAGTAGGCGGATACAAGTTACTGGTGATGTTCTAGCTCTTAGTTGGCTGGTGAGTTGAGGGGTGGTCATTTTAATATGCATTTTAACTTATATTTGTTACATTTATCCTTTTTATTGTATCAAATATGCTCAAAATACAATTAGAATGCAAAAAATAACAACTAGGAAAGGAAATAATTTGAAAATAGACAAAAATGGGCAGCCCAGGTGGCTCAGTGGTTTAGTGCTGACTTTGGCCCAGGGCGTGATCCTGGAGTCCCGGGATCAAGTCCCATGTCAGGCTCCCTGCATGGAGCCTGCTTCTCCCTCTCCCTGTCTCTGCCTCTCTCTCTCTCTCTCTCTCTGTGTGTGTGTGTGTCTCCCATGAATAAATAAAATCTTTAAAAAAATAGACAAAAGTGATTATGGAAAAGAGCTGTTTTAGAAAAAGCAGGATTCCTAGAGATGAATTTGGCAAAATACACTTTGGGGTAGAGTTCAGGGGCCTGGAAGAGAAGGGACAGGCGGCGAGTGAGCAGTAGTAGCTCAGATCACCAGGTGCCCCCATGCCTGGGGGAGGATCTGAGTCTTCATTGGCTCCGGTATCATGCTCATTAGGCCACTTCAGGGACTGAGGTACCAGGAGGGATCCTGCATATGAGCATGAACATTCCAGGTCTACAAAGAGCAGGCTATCACTGTGGATGAATGCATTGGCTATTGAGTTTGCTCAACTGGTATTCTGACTTAATGGTCTGTCACTGAGAATTTGGTCCTCTCTGGGTGTATAGAGAAGGTCCCATTTTGCCCTGATCAAGTTGAAGAGGCCATATCCAGATGGTTGGGTGAAACTGGCCTCCACTCTTGACCACCCCCATTGAGGCTGCATTCTGCTGGAAGATTCCCTGATAGGCTTTCTGACCTTAGGGCAGGAGAAGGGACTTTCAAACTGGAGGTTCTGGATCTTTACTGAAACAATCCAAGAGTACCTACCTCCAGGTGTCTTACCATCTTCCTGAGCAGACGAGTCATGATACTGAGGGAAGCCTGTCTTGCTGTGGGGATTCCAAGGGACTCAGTGGTATTTGAGTCTATTCCCTCAGAGGGGGAGAGAGAGAGAGAGAGAAGGGAGCTGTGGGGAGACTAGAGATGAGTCACAGCAGAAATCAGAGCACAGGTGAGACCCTACTCACTCTCTGAGGGAGGGGAAGCCTGATGGCACTGGCCTTCCCTGAACTTCCCTGACCACCTTAGGAGTCACATGAAAAATCTGCTCTATGTCCTCTACTTGGGGGCATGCTTGAGCTCTCTATACATTCAGGCTTAGTTAGCTCATTTAGTTTGATTTATTTTGTTTGCAAGTAACAGAAACCCAGAAAAAAAATAAGATTTTTGTTCAATACATTTAAACAGGAGTAGGTTTGGCTTTATGTGAAATTTGATCCTGAATTCAAAAAACAGTCACGGAGCCCTCTTCCTGTCTCTGCTGACTTTTTGGCTCTGCTTCCTAATGTTGGCTTTATTCTGGGGATGGTGGTGGTGGTGGTGCTTCCTGCAGGTCCCAGCATTCTCCCAGAAGCTCCTGAGGCTCTACTAAGGTCCATGGAGGAAAGGAAGAGCTTCTTTGTCCCTGATCTCAGAAACTCTGAGATTGATTCTGTTGCGGCTGGCTTGGTCACATGCCACTTTCTCAGTCCATTACAATGGCTGGGAATGGGATGCACTGATTAGGGTAGCCAAGGCACATGATCTCCTTAGGGTAGGGAATGAAGTCAGCCTCCCCAGAACCTTGTGGATCTTTCAGTGGAAATCACAGGCCATGAGGAAGCAGGAAGGGGGATTGGATATGAAGGGGTAATCCACTAATGGTCACTTCTTATCTACTGATGCTTTAGTGAATATTAGTCATTTGGAGGAGGTCTTTGCACCTCAAAGGTAATAGTGCTATATTTCCACATTGCTCTATTGCTATAAAGATAATAATGCTATATCATATGCTATATTGGTATTATTTGCCTTTTAAATTTATGTTAATTTTTGAACTTTTAAATAATTTTTAACCATGGACTTTTTTTTTTTTAAACTGAAGTAGAGCTGACACACAGCATTTACGTTAGTTTCTAATGTACAATATAGTGATTTGACAACTCTACACATCTTGCTATGGTCACCAAAAGTATAGCTACCACCTGTCACCATAAAATGCTATAACAATGTCACTGACTATATTCCCTATGTTGTGTCTTTCATCCCTGTGACTTATTCATTCCATAACTGGAAGCCTTTACCTCCTACTCCCCTTCACCCATTTTGTCCATGCCCCCTACACACCTCCCCTCTGTCAATCATCTCTTTGTTCTCTGTATTTATGGATCTGTTTCTGCTTTTTTGTGTTTGTTCATTTGTTTTGTTTTTTACATTCAACACATAAGTGAAATCATTTGGCATTTGTCTTTCCCTGTCTGACTTATTTCACTTAGCATAGTACCCGTCAGTTCTACCCATGTTGTTGCAAATGGCAAGTTCCCATTCTTTTTTATGGCTATGTAATATTCCATTACAGATAAAAATATATATATTCCTCTATCTATCTATCTATCTATCTATCTATCTATCTATCTATCTATCATCTCACATATTCTTTATAACCATAGACATTTTTAAACATAAACAAAAGCAGAGCAGATAGAGTAATGAAACCCCCACCCCCATACCCATCACCCAGCTTCAACCATAGTCATATATTAATTTTTGATGTTCAGAAGTTTCAAATTTGTACATAGTTCAGTCTTGTTCTTTTCCATTGTAGTTCATCCCAATGTTTATGTTTGTACTTAGAGAGACACCAGATAGATATTCAACTACATTTTCTCTTATTGGTTATTCTTTTTTTTTTTTTTTTAAGATTTATTTATTTATTTATTCAGAGAGAGCGAAAGAGAGGCAGAGACACAGGCAGAGAGAGAAGCAGGCTCTATACAGGGAGCCCGACGTGGGACTCGATCCCGGGTCTCTAGGATCACACCCCAGACTGCAAGCGTCACTAAACCGCTGTGCCACTGGGGCTGTCCTTTTTTTTTTTTTTTTTCTTTTTAAGATATACTATGAGGTGAGGCTCTAACAGGATTTTTTCCCCAAGTATGCAATTTTTTCAACTTTTCTTATTTTTTTAAAAAATATTTTACTTATTTGAGGGGATCCCTTTAGCGCCTGTCTTCGGTCCAGGGTGTGATCCTGGGGTCCTGGGATCAAGTCCCACATCGGGTTCCCTGCATGGAGCTTGCTTCTCCCTCTGCCTGTGTCTCTGCCTCTCTCTCTCTGTGTCTCTCATGAATAAATAAATAAATAAATAAATAATCTTTAAAAAGATAAGATTTTATTTATTTGAGGGCAAGAGAAAGAGAGCAAAAGCAGGGGAAGGGCAGAGGAAGAGGAGAAACAGACCCCAAGTGAGCAGCGAGCCAGATGCAGGGCTCAATCCCAGGAACCTGGGATCAGGACCCGAGCTGAAGGCAGACTCAAATGACTGAACCACCCAGGCACCCCTCAACTCTGTTTATCGAATGATCCATCCTGTTCTCAGTGGTTTGGGAAGCCTCTTTGATTTGATAATAAGTTCTTGCATTGCCAGCATCTGTTTCTGGATGCATATTCCATTGTATTGACCTGTGTGTTGTTTCACCGATACCCACATTGAGCTTTGTACATGTATAAATAGTTTTCATATCCAGTATGCCTAGTTCTGTCCCTGTGTTTCTTTTTTTCAATATTTTTTTGCCCAACTCTTTTCATTCCTCCAGGTGAAATTTGGAATCATTTTTACAAGTTCTAAAGAAAATCCCCTTAGGATTTTGATCAGAATTGGTTAAAGTCATGCCTTAAATTGGAAAAATGAACATTTTCTCAAATGGTGGTCTTCAAATATCAAAATATGGTGGTTTTTTTTTTTTTCAGGTCTTGTGTGCCTCTCTGAAAATGCCATATTATTTCCTGTGAGGGTCACTCCTGGATCATTTATGTATTTTGCTGTGTTTATGGATGGGAGTTTCAAAACTTCGCATTTGATCTTCGTTAGTCATTCTCTTAAGCCTTCTTGTTTTGTCAAGTTTGAGCCCCTCAAGGGTTTATTTAGACCACACTTTCTAGGAACTCACCAACCAATCTGACAGAGTTTCTATTTGCTCTAAAAATCGAGCCCCCTGAGCTCTTATGTTTGGCGGACAGAGCATTAAATTTGGCATCAGGACACACCTGAGTTGCAGGCCCTCTTCTGCCCTTTATCAGCTGGGTACCTCGGGCAACTGATTCTGCTTCTCTGAGTCTCATTTTCCTTATTTGTGTGTGGGCATGGATCATTTTATTCGTTTTTCATCTACTTATATTGTGTTTCTCTGTAAACTTTTCTTCTTCTCTAGGAGAATCTAAACTCCTTGAGAACAGGGGCTATGCTGCCTCCTTGGTTACATGTGGGGAACGTAATTAGCTAACAGTGGGAGTTCAGGACTGCTAACAGAGTCCAGCCAGTGGACACCATGTTAGTTCATTCAAAGTAGAATATATTTTGAAATAATCTGGAGTCCTCACTTGGACCATGATTCTTCTTTTTTTTTTAAGATTTAATTTTTTTTATGAGAGAGAGAGAGAGGCGCAGAGACACAGGCAGAGGGAGAAGCAAGCTTCAGGCAGGGAGCCCAATGTGGGACTCCATCCTGGGTCTCCAGGATCACACCCCGGGCTGCAGGCGGCGCTAAACCGCTGCGCCACCGGGGCTGCCCTGGACCACAATTCTTTAATAAAACTTTGAAATATGGATGATAGTTAACAAGATTGAAATAGCCCAGGTGTATTGAGTTCATAGGGTGTTCCAGCACCAGGTGATCATATTCCAGGTATGACCCCATCAGACCCCACTGTACACTTCAAAGAAGCTAAGACAGTAAGATCACATAACTGGGACATGGTGTGGCTAGAACTCAAACCAATTTGGTGCTCTGAACCCACATCCTCTTCTATCTTCCCTACAATATCAAGTCTGTCTTCACAATGGCTCTGGCTTAGGAAGCAGTCAGAAATACTGGTCTTGTCCCCTTCTTCTCTTTTGTCTAGGTCTTGCTTTTAGTAAAGTAGTAAAATCAGAGATCCAGTGATCAGTATTGGTTGCCTTCTCTTCCTCCTCCAATATAAGCATTTCCAAAATAGGACTGAAATCACCTACTTCTCAGTATGGTGTTAAACTCTTACTCATCAAGTTGCAACACCCCTTGTCCTCCTGACAAAAGTAGCAGGCTACCCTGGCTGTGAAGGACCTCTGAGTGGAGGGGAAGGGGTGCAGAGTATGAAGGGGGCACAGAGAACAGAGGTGGAAGATTCAAAGCCTGGCAGGATGTCAATGGAGAAAGAACTCTGGATGTGGAGCCAGACACATCTGCTGCTTGATAACTATGTGACCCAAAATTGCTAAGCTCTCTGTGGCTCTGCTTTCTCATCACAAAAGTGGGCACTGGATACCTCTGACACATCAGAGTGATGGTAGACCTGGATGGTGGGAGCCCGCTTTAGATTGTGTAGCCTTTGGCATTTGTAGGAAGATGTCTTTGTTGTTATTGTACTAAAAAAAATAAGAGGGAGAGAAAACAATAAGCATGGAAAGGGTGATGTATAATCCCTCAGGCTGACTCCTGGGTGGTGGAAGCACCAATGCGCTGTTGGTACTGCAGGGGAAATGGGTCAGAAGGAGGTTGACCAAATGGGTTTTGGGTCATACAGATTTAGGGGTTATTTTCAGTTTTTAAAATTTTGGATTCAACATTTTTCAAGAACATACTGTGGTAGTATAAAACTGGTGATAATAACAATAGCTAACATTTATGCACTCTTACTATAGGCTAGATAGTGTGTGATTTGGATGGGTTATCTAATTTAATCCATAAAACAACTTATAAAATAGGCATTATTATTTCTTCCATTTTAGAGATGGAGAAAGTAATTTCTGCTGAAGTTCTCTAAAGTTATGGAGCTGACAAGGTGATTTATGCCAGAGAGGCTGTAGAACTTAAAAATCCCTGCTCAATACCCAGGTCCCACCTCAGATCAACTGAATCAGGGTCCCAGGGTCAGTATAGATGGACAGTGCCCAAGTGATCCTAATATGTGGCCAGGCTTGAGAACACTGGACTAGATGTCTCCCTGGGGGACAGCAGATGGTGCCAAGGTGGTTAAGTGCAGGGGAGGGTAAATGCAGGTTCATGTTGGGGATAGTGGGGAATGGTGGCAGCTGTTCTCACTCCTGCAGACTTAGTGGTGTGACCCCACTGGAGCCTCTTGCATATTGGCAGTGAATGCGATTTTTCTTAATGGGAAGAAAAGATGGCCAGCAGGCTGTCTATGTATGTGTATGAGAGAGAGAAAGAGAGAGAGAGAGAGAGAGAGGGAGAGAATAGGCATATATATGTGTATGTGCATGTGATTGAGTACTTGTATGCTCATGTGTATGCACTTATGTAATTGTAGAAATGTGTATACAGACATATGTGCACGTGTGAGGAAGTACATATGTATATCTGTATCTTTGTGTATTTCATGAATGTTTGCATGAGTATATATGTCTGCGTCTGTGTTTATGAGCACATGTATATGCACATGTATGTGTATGTCTGAATGTGAGTGTGTATGTGTGGGTACGGGATTGTGTGAATGTGCACATGTTTTGATTATATACATGAATTTTTGTGTTAATATAAACATGAAAACATGAATGCATGACTGCATATGTAGGTACAGTGCTGCAGATACTGACAAGGTACAAGTGTGCATGTATGTTTGTGTGTGTGCATATATAATATGGACTGGATGTATTCCTGCCTCCCAAATTCATATACTGAAGCCCTAAACCCCAGTTTGATGGTATTTGGAGGTGGGATCTTTGCGAGGTAGAGTGAGATGAAGTCATGAGAGGAGTGAGGTGCTCATGATGGCATGAACACCCTTATTAAAAAAAAAAGAGAGAGAGAGGGAGGGAGAGACTTGAGAGCACTACCTCTCTGCCAGGTGGGGATGTAGCTAGTGGGCAACTGTTCACAAGCCACGAGACAGTCGTCCCCAGACACCTACTTGGCTGGCACCTTGATCTTGAACTTCCCAGTTTCCAGAGCCGTGAGGAACAAAGGCTTAATGTTTAAGCCACCCAGTCTGTGACATTTGATTAAAGTAGCCTGAGCTCCCTAGCACAACATAGTTGTGTATTCATGTACGTGTGTATGCAAGCATTTGTGTACATGTGTAAATGTGTACAGGGGTATGTATGTGAGATTATATCTATGGATATGAATGTATCTGTACTATGTGGGGGAATGAGAGTATGGGCAGGAGTATATATATATGTGTGTGTGTGTGCATTTGTGCATGAGTACTGTGTATCTGCAGGTGTGTGTATGTGGACACAGTTATTTATTTATGCCTGGTGTGTATGGATGTATGTGAGAGAGAAAGGATGAGTGTTAGAGAATGTGATCATGTGTGTAAATACATTCATGTATGTTTGACTACATATGGGTATTAGTTTAATATGTATACATATGGCTGTGTCTTCCTGTGTGCATGGGTTTATGCTTGTGTATATGTGTGTGGTGCCTATTTGTGTACCTTCATGTGTGCACATGTAGAAGAGGATGTATGTTTGAATGTATCTTTATGTGTGTGGATTCTCTGGGTATCTGTGCACGTGTGCATGTCTATATGTGTGTACATGTGGTTATATATGTATGTGTGTGTGGGCATGTGCATGTGTGGGTGTATGTGAGTGTGCAGGAGGGTCCTGGGTTGTGAAGCTGGGTGCCTGTCCTTTGCTTCTGACAGATGGTCCAGCAAATGAAGCCCTCTCTGCCACCTGCCCACTTACCTCCACCCCCGCTCAGGGCCTTGCTTGCCCCACAGTCTAGCTGCTTCCTCCTTTGCACTCTGACATTTGTACCCCTTTGAATGGTGTATGGGGAAGGTGGGATCAGGACAGAGGTGGCAGGCCTGGCCTGAGCGCACTGTGCAGAGCCATGAAGCAGGCAGGGCTGAGAGTGTTAGTGTTAGAGCGTGTGCGTGTGCGTGTCTGTGCGTGTGTGTGTGTGTGTGTGTGTGTGTGTACCCAGCAGGGAGGCAAAGCCCAGGCAGTCCCCGCCAGCTCCTGGCCTCCATCCGCAGAGTGGGCAGGCAGCCCAGGGTAGAAAGGCCTGTGCTTTGCAGACAAAAATGCCAGATGGTGGGGATTTGGGGGGGCTCTCCATGGCCTGGCTGCCAAGGGCAAGGAGGTTTCTGGGGCTCTGGAGAATGAGCTGGGGAGTTGCATGTGTGCTGCTGTGTTGTTTGTTTTTTTTTTTAATAGAGAGTAGGGAGGTTTGTTTTGCATATTCCACGATATTTTTCCCCTTTGGATTTCTATCTGTTCACTAAATTCACTAAAAAAATTTGATCATAAAGCTTTAGATTTTTCTGATATAAGGAGAGTACATATTCCTGCAAGGAGGTCAAAACATTTTTTTTTTTTAACTGAAAATATTTATTGACAAGCTACAAAAGAAGCACCAAATAAAACAGATATTTAGATTGGGTGTTTCAGTTGTGAATGAGCTGTAGGGACACAGGGAGTGGCTGGGTTCTATTTATTTCAGGAATGGGTTTCACCTCCTGATGATGGGGTTTCTAGGCTTTGTTTTTAGTTCAGGGAGTTTTTCTGAGCTGACCCACTTCTGGGGAAGGTGCTTTGCCATGTTCTGTTGGGAAGTGCCAAGCTTGCCCAGGTGTGGGCTCAGACAGGTGTCCGGATGGTTCTGTCCTTCTGCTCCTGACCAACAGAGCCTCTCCGTGGAGACCACTTCAGCGAGCCTTTGTCTCACCGGTATGGATGTTGCAAGTGGTACAACTGTGGGCAGAGACCAAAGGCATTTTTTTTTTCCATATTGGAAAAGGGAAACAATGAAGAGAAGGATGATCTTATGTGAGGAAAGTGTTTCCTGGCCCTCGCACAGCCCAAATGCTAACGTCTGCCCAGGAGAGCAGGCTGCTCTTTAGGGGCCTAGGAATAATGAGGGGAACATGGAGCTGTCTTGGAAAACAGGTGGCCGTCTTCACAGCCTTCCTGCTCCTGCCTTCTATTCCTTCATCCAGGCTCAGAAACCTTCAATGGCTTCATATTGAATCAAGTCCAAATTCCTTAACAGGGTACTGGTGGGCCATAGGAACGGCCGAGAAATACTTCCCTTTTTGTGGTTCATCTATCCCTTTCACTTCTCTAACTTGCTCCATGCTCTAAAATCCATTTTTTTAAGGAGAAAAATATTTATTAAGGAGTCGCAAAAGCAGTACTAAATAAAACAGAGAGTCGGATGGGCTATCAGTCACACCAGGGTTCCTCCCAGGATGCCCTTCTTGCTCATCTCTCTGCCCAAATCTCATCTATCCTGTGTTCAGCTGAAATGCCACTGCCTCCTTTCCTTCTCTATGCTCCTATAACATGTCATAGACCAAGAACATCTCACACGATTCCTGACTGAAATGACCACTTTCTTTCCTCGAGGTCAGAGGGACTGTGTTTAATCCTGGCACGGAGCACAGCTCCCAGCACACAGCTCAGTTTGCTGAATGAATAGATGAAAACCCAAGTGCTGGCTTCCTTTTGGAGCTTGTATCAGTGGGCACAATAGTATGATTCTTCCCTTGGAAATTACCGCTGGCCTACTCCTATCATCATCATCGTTTTCATCAGTATTGTCCTTAAGGATGTGTGAGTGTGTGTTTGTGGGTGCATGTAACTGTGTGTGTGGTGACACTGACATTGGGCATGGGGGCTACATGTAAACAGAGCATGTACAGGTTTCACTCAGGAAATAAGAGGGAATGAACCAGAAGATGTTAGCCATATACTCAACTGCCATAGTTTCATCTCCTGCCACTTTCTGTCTTGAATGTCACCTTCGCTGGTAGCATCTTGCTGGTGGCCTCTCCCCCATCTTGTTTTATTATTAGCCTTTTTCAGCTATGGTGGTCGAATACATTTATACCCTAGTGGGAAAGACAGATTGGGCAATGATTCTGGGCCCAACATATGTTGGGTGCTGAGGATTCAGCAATGGAAGAGCAAGGTCCCTCTGGCAAGGAACTCATACCTTTAGAGAGAAAGACATGGGCATAAATAGATACTGACAAAGTTTTGCTAATGATTCAGTAGTTAGGAATTGACTCGCTATTGAAGCACAGGGAAGTGAGACCTTCACACCAGAAAACTCCTACTTATCCTTTAAAGCCCAGCTCAATTACCCTTAATGTTACAAAGTCTTCCTTGATTCCCCCAAGAGCAAAAGTGGGGGAAGGGCTTTGGGCAGAGTGCCCAGCATATGCCAGGGCATGGAAGGCTGAGGGAGTGTGCTATATCTGGGTTAAAAGGAGTGGGTTGTGGCTGGTGCATGTATTTGGGAGTCTTCGCACAGGAGAAGGAAGTATTTGGAGACGATGCTCAAAGGCAGGTGGGGGAATGTCATAAAGAACCTTGAATTTAATCTTCTCCTAAAGCAACAAGAGCTGGGCTTCTCATTGATCTATGTTTTAGGAAAACTCCTTTAGTGTCCCTGTAAAGGACTTGGACTGAACAGCAGTGGAGAGCAGGTGCTTAAAGGGAGATGTACACAAGAGGTGGAGGGAATTGAACTTGGTGAATCATTTGGATATATGAGAAGGGGAGTGGACCACTTAAGATGAGTTCAGGTGAAATACTGCTTTTAGCTTACATAAATAGAGTTTATTTTCTCATGTCAGAGTATCTCTGAGTCTTGGTGGTTGTAGGCAGGGGTTCAGCTGTCAGAGCCTACAGTGGTGATGCTCTTTGGCTTTCTCACTGTGGTCATGAGATGGCTAGTAAGATTCCAGAGATCTCACTTATATCACCCCCAGAAGAAGAGGAAGGCAGTGCCCTGTCAGTTCCACATATCAGAAGAGCCGACTAAATGCTCTGAGTCATCCTCAGACTTCTGGGGAGGCCATGTTGGTCAGGCCTGGCTCATTGATCACCTTTGGACGCAAGTGAGGCAGGGAATATGAGGAATGGGATTGTCACAATTGGCTCAAACCAATTGTGATCCATTTTCCAGGATGGGCACATTGCCCCTAAACCAAATTATGGCTCTGTTAGCTGTGAGGAAATGGGAAATGGATATTGGGAAGGTATCTAAGAGTATTGGCCACCAGTAGTGAGGGCACAGGTCAAGGATGACTCCAGGATTTGGCCCTCCTGGCTTGGGGTGGCATTCAGCCACATAGTCACTTTGGATTAAAATGACTGTTCAGACTTAAATATTTTCTTGGACCAAGTTTCCTTGAACCTTGAAGGGATTTGTTAGAAGCAAAAGTGACCCTAAGAGTTTAAAAAATCCGTGGGTTTCTCATGGTCATCTCTGGCTTTGAGCTTCTGCTGAATTAGTTTAGTCGAGTGATGACTTAGGGACCCTTATGTGCTGTTCTTGTCCAGAAATGTGGGGGATCAGATGTAGACTTCAGCCCTTTCCCAACACTCTCCACTGTGCTACATCACACACAGACATATACACATACTCCATTCTCTCAGGAACTTGTGTGTAGAAACATCCACTGAAAGCTTATGAAAGAGTGATTTATATTACAAAAACACAAACACTTAAAATTTAAGGCTAGACATATTAATTTTTTAAATGCCCCTTGGCTATTTCTATGATTTGGGTTCTAGCTTTTTGCTATATTACTTGGTCTTCCTCTCTGCTTGCTCTTTCTCTTTCGGGATCAATACCTCAACCCTTTGTAATTTCTTGGGAAGAGAAAATACTCTGTTTATAGCTGACAGCCCCTGGGATGTGCCTGGGTAGCATTACGGTAGTTTATGGCAGGAGTCTGTCTGACAGGTTGGTGTGCATGCCACACTTTATTGCTAGCTGTTTCGAATATTGCCCTGGCTTAACTTCAGACTCAGTTCTGGTTCCCCCACTGCATGTCAAGGACTTGGCTTGGCAGCAGCTGCCTTTTGGGATCCCTTCCCAGGTTCTGTCTGCCTGTTGAAAGAGGAGGGTCTCTTGCATTTTGTTAGGTGTGGGTGTGTTGAGTTTGAGGAACCCCTAGAAATTGCATCCACTTTCCCCCCCTTACCCAGCCACTCCAAGGAGTAATCTGATTGCAGTGCTGGGACATAATACCCTCCCTCTGGGCCCACACTTGAGGCTGCTAAATGCAAGTGGTTTAGAGCACGCCTGCTCTTCAGATGGGGTGGGGGTAGAGAGGAGCACTACAAATCTTCCCGTGGAAAATAAAAAGGTCAAATGGTGTTAATTCATCTGCACAACTCACTGGGCTTAAAAGCACAGCCTGAAATGGCTTCTTGATTGAGAGAAAATGCTTCATTAATCTTGGTTCTCTCATTTGAGAGTGCAGAGAATGGAGACTAATGGCTGACATTCCAGTGTCTCAGGGGTGGGGCATAAACCTTCAGACACTTGGCTATAATTGCAGAGAAGTCACAAGGAGAGGAGGAGCAAGTGGGCTGGGAAGATGAGAGGGGGACTCAGTGTCCCCTCTCTAATGGGTGATGGAGGTAGGGAGGCAAGGGGATATAAGTTCCTTGCTAGAAATATTACTCATTAGTTCAAGATCATAAATTGTGCTGGAAATAGTCCTCTGCATCCTCAGAGTGAGAGCTGTGGCCTGGGAGTCAGGAATTCTGGGTTTGAGCCTAGCTCTTTCATTGCCTGGCTGGGTGACTGGGGCAGATTTTTGCCCCTCTCTGTAAAATGCAGGGAGGAGATGGGAGTGTTTGCTAACCCCTCAGCTCTCTCAGCGCTAGGATGCTTGACTCTTTATTGAGTACCAGACACATATGGGCTCAGGATTGTAGCCTGAGGTTTAAGGCAATGCCTCTGCCTCTGAGGGCAGCCATACCTGCTTGTAACATCAAATATGCAGAGACATACACAAAAATAACAGGAATCAACATGCCAAAGGGATGTCATGTGTGGGTAATATTCTACCTGGGAGAGGGAGACCTCCTTGTGGTTGGGTTTAGGAAGGATCACAGAAGACTTCCTGGGACAAAGGGACCTCGTGGCATGGGATAGGCTTTGATAAGCAGAGAGGACATAGGTGGAAAGCTTCTACTTCCAAAGATCAGGTATTTATCTTGGGGCCCAAGGAGAACCATTCATTTTCTATAGCTTTCTGGGAAGAGAGAAGAGAAAGAGCATGGTCACATCATCTAGAAGGCAACCCCAAGAAGCTTTGAGCAGCACCAAACCTTGTTTTGCATGCCTGAGACTCCACCATCAGACAACCGTTCCTGGTTGCTTAACCACATGGTGATGCTGGGACAGTGGCACGATTGCTCTGAGCTTCATTTCTACTTAGATAGAAAGAGAATAATAACACAGGTCGGCAGGTAGGTAATAGTTGGGAATCAGTGATTTAACGGCTACAAAGTGTTTGACATAGTATCTGGCACATGTTAGTGCTCAATACACATTAGCTGCTATCATATTGTTATTCCTGATGACACCATTCCTGAGTACTTACTGTCCTTAGGCACTGTGCGTTGCATTCTAATCACAACTAATAAGTTGTAATAACTCTATGATGGAAGTACTGTTATTAGGAATAGACAATTTAAGAGAAACTTGAGATTGAATAACTTGCTCAAGGCCATGTAGGTGGTGAGTAGTAGAGGTACAGTTTGGTTTCAGTCATCAAGCTCTTATCCATCCTGCTATCACCTCTCTTGGGATTAGTATTGTTATTTCTTTTCAAAAATGGGGCTGTAAGTCTACCTGACCAGTGGAAGGAGAGGGGTGAGTGGAGGGGCACTCCAGGATATAGTTTCCCTGTTTCTGGCTAATCTAAGGAACCCAGAAGGAAGTAGGGACTCCAGGGGGTTAAGAATAGGATAGACTTGCTGTAGCAGGAGTTTAGTGTATAAGTGTGAGGTCAGGCTGGGATGGTTGGATCAGAACCTAGGTCAGGGGGCAGGATTTCAGAAATGGGGCAGAATGTTTTGAATGATGAACTGGAGCAGATCAGAGGCAAACTTGCCGGATTTCTATGAAAATTCATCTGTCCAGCTTTTGGGAGGTGATGAGCAAATATGACTCTTCAGCCATTTCTTACAAGATCATTGCCTCAGTCTCCTTGAGCTGCTCAGCCCTTGAAGAGCTCCTACCTTGATGTTTCCATGGACTCTTCCATGGACCATGAGTCCCAGAAGCTGCTCTCTAAAGAGTCTCATAGGCAATAAACCTTGGAAAGGGCAGCTCTCTCCCCCATCCTGTGGCAGTTGCTGTCTGGGTCTCACCTGCCTCTCCAAGGCCCTGCCAGGCTAATGCACTGGGCTGGACTTCCAACAGCCAGCTCTGCCTGAGGTCTTTCTGCTCCTGCCTGGGAAGCAACAGGAAGTGCCAGACAATTGATGAGGATTACTGACACCCTTCCCCAGCTGGGCAAGAACAGCTCTCGACAGATAACTCGTCACAGTTGGCGCATGGCGGGATAACTCTGAGACATGCATCCCATGTCATCTCCCAGAGAGCCCCTCGGGACAAAGCTCCTGTTGCCCACAGAAGTGACTTGCTTGATAAATCCTCCTTCAAGGCCACCCTCCTTTCCCTGCCTCTCTTCTTATTTCCCTACTGGGGTTCCCCGGGATCACCTTCCAAATCAACTACTTGCGCTCGAACTCTTGTATCATAGCTTGCTTCTGGTGGGACCCAAGTCAAGCTGCTCAGAGATTCCTATAGCACATTAAAGCATGAAAGGCTCTGATAAATCTCACTGGGGAGGCCTATTTAACTTTAACCCAGTGCTTTCCAAAACTGTTTGACCAGAGAATTCTTTTTTACTAAGTGCCTAGTAACTTCCTGTGAAACACTGTTCCATGGTACACACTGGGGAAATCATGGCCCAACCCTACTTTGCGGCTGATTGCCAATTTGTCTGAACCCAAAGAGGGAAGTGAGTGGCTGAGCCCACTCTGGGCAGATGAGACTCATGACCCTTCCACTCCTGGTACAGGTGCATTTTCCAATCACCATATTCTTCCCCTCCTCATCTATGACATGTGAGAAATTATATTTACTGCATAAGAGATAATGTAACGTGTGGGAATCCTAAACTGAAGAGGATTAGGCAAATCTACAGAATGATTATTCTGACAGTGGAAGGAGGGGTGAGGGGTACCAGACTCAAGAACGGGGGAGCTTACTGTCTGGGGGGACTGAGTCATGACTGGAGGGGAAAATGTGACTAGAATTGTCTCACTACCCACCCCCTCTCCGGGCCCCTCCTCCCACCGCGCTGCTGATGTAAAATATTAGCACAGAGGAAAGTTAGCAAGCGGTTTGAAGAGGGTCGGCATGCGTCTCGGAAGGTACTTATCTCATTTTCATAGTCACCGGAGACAGCCAGGGAAGATAACCAGATGTTCGAGCATCTCTTCCTTGCTCTCGCTCACTTACTCACTCTCTCTATCTTTTTTGTAAATTGAATTTAAAGGACCTGTTTCTTAGCAACAGCAGCAGTCAGTGGTTACAAAATCCTCCTTGGCCCTTTTAATGCCCAGGGTTTCAGTAGGCATATGAACCTCTCAGCTCAGGCTGGGGACTGGGGACAGATAGCAGGGCCACAGTAGAAGCCAGCACATTGGGTGCTATATTCTTGGAGCTGGGGAGCTTCCCAGAGGACCCAAGGTATGGGCAGGAAGGCCAGCAGGACCGTCTGTGGCTCCCAGGCATACATGGTGTAGAATGCTGGCTGGACGGCTGCATGTGGCTGCTCCAGCTCTGTACAGGGGCATCTGATGTCTTGGATGGTGTGGCTGTGTGAAAAGAGCCCTCGGAAAAAAAAAATCAGGAAACTCAAACTCTGGCCCCAGCAACATTGTTGTGTTACCTTGGGCAAACTGTTGAATTTTCCTGAGCCTTGGCTTCTGTCCCTGTCAGATAGGTAACAACACCCACCATGCCAAGCTAATGGGCAGAAGAGACCAGAGCATGTGGAAGTTTGAAAGGCTTTGGGAACAATGATAGTGTCAGGGTTTAGGAGTCTTTCCTCCTTCTGGCTGTAATGCTCTGCCCCAACCTTCCCTGGAGAAAACAAAACTAGATCCTTGAAGTTCTGAGATAACTCGCCCACCCCAAAGGCTTGGAGTGTCTCCAGGCAGGTGGACACAGAAATTATGGGGTTGGAGGAGGTCCTGCCTGGGGCAGGGGAGGAGAAGGCCTCTCCTACAGACCTGGTGGTCAGAGTAGTGCTGGGCCTTTGGAGCCATAGGATGGCAGGATGCCCGGTATGAAGGACCCAAAGGGGTTTCATTCTAATATCTCTTGATGCTTGGATCCTTGATCGCTGAGGTTGAAAACTGATGGCCCATGGGTCGTATATGGCCCTGACATGCACTTTGTTTGACCCTCACAGGATTTTCTGATTTGTTGAATTAGTTGTTAGCAGTTACCTACGAGGAGACTTTTCCCAAAACCTGTGATCTCTAGCTCCTTTTGAACGATCAGCAGGAGAAATTTTCACCTCATCGGTTGGTTGTTGAGCAGAGGCTGCTCATTTCGATGGGACACACACCCTCCAGTTGTCACCATCCCCACTTCTCCAGGCTGCCTGTGACTGGGGCCCCTTTGCTCATTTTATACCTATTGGTCCTGTAGGCACCTGATTCTGAGATCCCTGCTTACCAGCAGCCTCTTGAGCATCTGTTCAGTGGGGATGTTAGTAAAATCTATCCAAGAGAATTATGACGATGAAATAGTGTGATGCACATAGTGTCCAGCACATGGCAATAGTTCAAAAGTATTGGTTTCTGTTTCCCTTTAAAAGCTTTCAAGACTTAGAGTCATTTGTATTAGTTGGTCAGTCATAAGGACCCAATGAATCTGAAATGATTCTTTTTAGGTCACAGCCTTTGTTGAAGCATAAACTCCTCCTATTTACTCATTTCTTCAGACACTGCTGTGCCAGGATTTGACCTCAAAAGATACAAGTTCAAGGCTTGGCTGCTTCTGATGTGGATGATGTTGGCCAAGGCTTTCATTTTTGGCTGCTTCAGTTCCATTCATTCATGCATTTATTATTGTGGTAGGCGTCACTGTACTGGGTGTTGAGACTTCAGTGATACAGAAGACACAACCAAAAGAAAGTCTCCGTCCCAAGGTGCAAGATACAATAACTTACTATTTATTTTGGAAGGAATGTCCCAACATCTCTCAAGATAATGAAATCTCTAAAAACAATGAAGCTGGCAGGCTTTTTTTCTGATTCTTCATAGCATTTATATCCCTCTTGTACACTTGTATCTTACTTGTTGTCATACTTGTTACCGTTTACTCATAAAGGTCTGATTACAAGGTGGTGTCTATATAGTAGTGAACAAAATATTCTGTGAAATATCTAAATGGTCCAGTCTCCTTTGGATATATTATGACTGAATGAAGGAGAATGAACCAGGGTCCTGTGGCAGATTGAACAGAGGCTGTGAATGAATACTGCTGTTTGTCCTGCTGTGTTGGGTCCTCCTCTGTGCTGGTTATGGAAAAGAAGTCATTTGCTAGATCAATAGCCACATACTACTTACTTGGAACTATGTTAACTTGTTCTGGTTAAGATACCACATCCGGGGGTGCCTGGGTGGCCCAGTTGGTTAAGTGATTGACTCGATTTCGGCTCAGGTCATGATTTCAGGGGTATGAGATGGGGCCCTGTGTCGGGCTCCTTGCTCAGCACAGAGTCTGCTTGAGATTCTCTCTCTCCCACCCCTTGTGCCCCTTCCTCCCTGCTCACATGCATGCATACTCTCTCTCAAATAAGTAAATAAAATCTTTTTTTTTTTTTTTTTAAGATACTACATACAGCTCAGAAGCTCCGAATGGAACTTCTATTTGATTAAGTCTGTCATAGTTCATTGTGAACCGCCATGAGAGAGGCCAGACTAGTGTATTAAATGGAAGGCAGGACAGAGGGACTAACTCTACTGCATTTTTTAAGTCTTTGGGGATGATGCTTATCTCTGCCTTTCCGCAGGAAGTGATAATATTTTTGGTTTACCATCTTGGTCCAGGGATGGGGGCAGCTACAACTCCACTTGGCTTTTTGTACTAGAAGAGCTCATCCTATTAAACAAGGAATCATTGTGAAGTTTTGCCTCATTGCTAAGCAGGTATACTCCAACTATGTATTCGGGAACTGAGAAATGGCCTCTGATCCTGGGCCATGACTCCCATTTTTAGCTGACCCCTGTATGCCATGATGAGACTTTGGGTCTTGGGGTATCCACACTAGTTTATATCCTCTGTGATCCCTTAAAAGGTCTGCACACTCCATCTCCACATTGTAATTCCCTTTTACCCTTGAGTTAATGAAAGTAGTTCCAGTTGGGAATGACTACTGCCTGCATTTGACTATACTGTTGCAAGGTACTGTCTTATGGGGACCTGTCCTCTTTTGCAGCTGGGGTTCTGGGTCTGAGAACTGGCTTTAAGTCTAGAAATTGGACAAAGGACTGATTTTCCATTGGGGTATCTAATCTCAGCCTTCTGCTCATGTTTCATCTTGTTTGATTCTATACATAGATCATGCCTTTGTTGGCTCTTGAGGATATTAGGTTATTTAAAAAAAGAGTATTTATTTATTTATTTTTTAGTAATCTCAACACCCAATGCATGGCCTGAACTCACAACCTCAAAATCGAGTTACATGCTCTTCTGGCTGAGCCAGTCAAGTGCCCCTGAGGACACTATGTTAGTATTAGTCATGTCCATCCATCAGGGGGTCAGCAGAGTTTTTCTGTAAAGGGTCAGACACTGAAATATTTTAGGCCTCAAGGGCCATATGGTCCTTCAACATTAGCTGAATAGAAGTTTTTGATTTGACTCTTTGGACCCCTTTCCTCATAGTCTTTGACAGCAGCTTCCAGCAGCCATACCAGCTGTGTAGAGGGCCACCCTCCAGGGCTCTTTGCCAGGGTGTTAAATTCTGCAATATGGGGGAGGGGTACCTCCATATTGGTAGACGTTTCTTGACCCAGTTTTCTATTCTGCTTCCCTCTTTCAGCATCCACTTCCATATACGCTCTCCTGGTTCCTATGAGTTGGATCTTAACAGCTCCTTTGGTGCACGACATCTCTCTCCACTAGCAGGCTGAGCACTTGCTAGTGAATCCGTGCTGTACTTTGGTTCTGTTTATGGCTCTGGTGGCCAGGAAAGGAGGTGGGGTGCATGATGAAGAGGGCCAGCATTGTCCTCTAAGGCACCTGCCTCAGCAGACCTGGGGGTACAGGGGAATTAGGGTTCAAGTGTATCTACTTGGATATCTATCCCAGATCACAGGGCCCTACTTCTTCCTCTAGGAGACTTGACCTGGTATATCTGAATTGTGGGGGCTGAGAAGACATCTTTTTGTGAGGTTCTGCTTCTCTTACAGTTCTATCCTGGGTTTAGCTTCCACTCTGTCCACTAACTGCAGTGGTGAGGCTCTCTTTAAATGCCATTGCAGAAGTTCCCTGCCTCTCACAGTTGCTTTAAATTAATAATTGTCCCACGCTTCTCATTTTTTTCTCTTCAAAGCATCATTGTTGAGCAGAAGCCACCAGTTTGCTAGTCCTTATACTTTTTCTCTTGTATCTCTCAAACCCCAGAGATACTGCATGAGTATGCGGCCCTCCCCCTACATCCCACCCCAGTCACCACTGGGGAAAAGGAGTTGTACTGCCACCACTTGCTCTGGACTGCCACTGGGCTCGTGGTGGATCCGCTCCAGAATCTTATCCTTGGATCTGCTGCCTGGGGCACTCCCGGCACCAACTGTCTTAGGTTGGGTTCCCAGAACCTGGGAAAGGTTTCGGATATGTGGGTTATTGAGGGAGTACCCTTTAGGAAAAATCTATGGTAAGGGGTGCGCCTGGGTGCAGCTAAGCCTCTGATTCTTGATCTCAGCTCAGGTCTTGATCTCAGGGTTGTGAGTTCAAGCCCTTCACTGGGCTCCACATTGGGCTCCATACTGAGCATGGAACCTTCTTAAAACAACAACAACAAAAATCTATGAGGGAAGGGAATAAATTAAGATAGGGAAGGGAAAGGAGCCAAGCAAGGATGCGGTTGCAGATGAAGTCTAGCTTTGGCCTGACCCATAATGGCAGGATTCTGGAGTATAAATCACACTGCAAAGCTATCTGCTTTTGAAGCAAGGGGACTAGACTTTTGTACCCTACATCAGCCAGCTAGCTACTGGCTGTTGGTGTCCCTGGGATGGGGGTATAACCTCCCTAGCAAGGTGGCTTCTGTCAGCCAAGAGCAATGCTGTGAATTGCTATGGGCCAACTAGCAGAGCAGCTGGGGGTGGGTGGAGCCAGCAAGCAAGAACTGCAGCATCTATCACAGAGACCATGGGATATTCTGGTCCAGGAGAAATTTCAGCGAGGCTGAGTTGTACAGAGTGAGACATCCAGGTGGTGGTAGCGCTTGGACCAGAGTGTTAGCAGTGGGCGTGGTGAAAAAATGGTTGGATTTTGGGTACTTTTTTTTTTTTTTTTTTAAGGAAAAACAGCTTACTGGAATATACATACACTGCATGTACAATGTACAACTTGATATGTCTTAACAGTTGTATACCTCCCTGAAACCACCTAATAACCAAGATAATGAACGTATCCCTCATGCCTAAAAGTTTCTTTCTTTTTTTTTTTTAATTAATTTTTATTGGTGTTCAATTTACCAACATACAGAAAAACACCCAGTGCTCATCCCGTCAAGTGTCCGCCTCAGTGCCCGTCACCCATTCCCCTCCAACACCCGCCCTCCTCCCCTTCCACCACCCCTAGTTCGTTTCCCAGAGTTAGGAGTCTTTATGTTCTGTCTCTCTTCCTGATATTTCCCCACATTTCTTTTCCCTTCCTTTATATTCCCTTTCACTATTATTTATATTCCCCAAATGAATGAGAACATACACTTTGTCCTTCTCCGATTGACTTATTTCACTCAGCATAATACCCTCTAGTTCCATCCACATTGAAGCAAATGGTGGGTATTTGTCGTTTCTAATTGCTGAGTAATATTCCATTGTATACATAAACCACATCTTCTTTATCCATTCATCTTTCGATGGACACCGAGGCTCCTTCCACAGTTTGGCTATTGTGCATGCCTAAAAGTTTCATCGTGTCCCTTGATGACCTTCCCTCCTGCTCATTCTCACTGTCCCTTGACCCACCACACCTCACATCCCAGATAACCACTCATCCTTCTGCCACTACAGGTTGATTTGAACTTTCTAGAATTTTGTAGAGATGAAATCACACAAAAAATATGCACTCTTTTCTCTGTTTTTACTGTTTTCACTCATCGTAATTATTTTGAGACTCATTCCTGTTGTTGCACGTTCATTCCCTCTCCTTGCTGAGTCGGACTCATGGACATTTGCACTGCTTCTAGTTTTTGGCTGTCACAAATAAAGCTGCTGTGAACATGTGTGTATAAATCTTTGTATGGACAAATGTTTCCTTTTCTCTTGGGTAAGTGGCTAGTTATGGACTACCTGGACACTATGGTAGGTGTATGTTTAATTTTGTAAGAAATGGCCAAACTGTTTTCATTTTACCTTTCCACTAGAAGTGTATGAGAGTTTCAATTCCGTATGTCTTCACCAGTGCTTGCTATGGTCAGTCTTTTTCACTTTAACTATTCAAATAAATATTCTGTATATGCTCTGGAAATGTGGAGCCTATGGAATTTTAATGAATCAGACCTGGGCCCTGGGAAAAAGAAAAGGACTATTTATTCAACAAATATAAACTGAGTGCCTTCTCTATCTTGCATTATTCTAGAGGCTGAAGGAATGGTAAAGTATAGAATGGTTATGATCCCATCTCTCATGGATCTTACACTTGACACTCCTTTTTGCCCGTTTCGGGAAGACTGGGGTGGCACACTGGGCTCTGGTCGGGGTGGGATGGGAAGGTGAAGGAGGGACAAGTGCAATTGATGGAGGCAGTGAAGAGAGAGGGGGCTGAGGGTGAAACCAGTTCCATATTAGTGGGTTTGATGTAGAAAGATGCTATGATATCCTCATTTTACTGTTGACTATTCTTGTGACCGTGGTCCAGTCATGTTCCCTCTCTGAGTGGTCTTGGTTTCTTCCTATGTAAAGTGGGAATAATGAATACTTTGGATGAGCTGAGATACCTTGCCAGCATTAGCCAAATTACTTATTGAAGTCAGTGATGTCGGTTCATTCATCAGTTGTGCTCTTTAGAGGGGACCACATGTTCCAGGTGTGGGTTCCAGAAGGATCTCAGGGACTTTGAAGTCAGCCCACGGCCCACTGCCTCATTTCCACCCTCTCTATCAATGCTTTAGGTGCAGACACCCAACCTGTGAGCCCTGAGCAACCAAGGGGAGCAGAAGGCCTGTTTGCAGCTTTATTTTTAGACCCACCAATGGAAGATGGCTTAGGTTCCTGGCTCCACAGGGAGCTGAAGTCAGGCTATATTTAGGAGACACAGCTGTGTCCTACTGTCCCTCCCATGTCACTGGGTTTTAGTCATCATGGTGTTGGGAACACACCACTGTGTTGGTTGTCTGTGGGTCCTCCAGGAGGAGCAGGCCCTCCTTACTCAACCTTTGTCTCGAGCTCCCAGGAGGGGGCAAGCTGCCTTCCTTGGAGCAAAAAGGGTTTCTGCCTCATTGTGATGCTCATGGCTAGGAGTGTGGCTTCCCTGGGTGCCCTGTGTGTAGCTATAGCAACCACGATGCTCCACTTTTGTTCAGCATTTCCTTGTTTGCCCACTGCTTTTACAACTGTCATCTATGGTGTCCCCTAGATGGGTTTGGGGTGTGGCATCATTGTCAGTATCCCAATGTACTAGATCAGGAAACTAAGGCTCTAAGAACACTGAAAGTTGCTTTAAGTTACCGTGTGAGTGAGGACGTGAAACCAGGCTGTGGGCTTCCAAGATTGGGATTCTTTATTAAGTCATCATTGTTGTCCTGATTTTGCAATCTCATGGCCCCTGCTCTATTCTGCCCATTATCTGCCTGTACAAATCGTATTTCTTCTTTGAGGCCCAGTGCTTGACTCAGATGCCTCCTTTTCTGGGAAACCCTCTCTTATTCCTCCAGGTGAGTGGAGCCCATGGACATTTCATGATGCTGTGCAGAATGCAGTGGGGATAGGATGTGGTTTGGCACAGCTTGTAAGGGCCCCATCTTACCTCCTTTGCTGGATCACAGCTCCTTTAGGACAGGTATCATGACTCATCATTTCCATATTCCCCACATCACATAGTATAGACTGCAGGAGGTCATACATAGTAGGTACCTAAGAAGTACTGATTGAATTAAATTGCAATCAAATTCTATAGCTGGACATTTCTCAGAGCCTGACCAATGTTTGACTTCAAACAGACCTTTGAGCTCATAGCCTGGCTCTGCCCTTTGCAAGCTGGATGAGCTAGGCTGTTCTCATAACCAATGTTAGGCCTCAGTTTGCTCAATATGTAATGTCAGAATAATCATAGGAATAACATATCATAGGAATAAAGTATCATAGGAATGATAACCATGAGAATAATCGTAATGTAGGAATAATCTATTTCATAAGTCTGTTTAAGGATCAAAAGAGCTAAATGAAAATAAAGACCATGTGTATCATGCGTTCTGGTGAGTAAGGAATGCTAAAAAAATATTAGGGGAGGAGTTTCTTGTTCTTTACCCAGCAATCTTGTCTAATTCTCTTGGAAAGACCAAGGATCTGCTGCCATGTGACATCAGCTGACACTATGGAGAATAAATGAATGGATATTCATTAAGCACTTGCCATGTGGCATTCTTTCATTCATCCTACTCATTCTCTTATCCATTCAGAGTTGACATGATTCACTTGGGGGCATTAGAAAAGGGTGGGAGCTACCCCATGTCTTCCCTGTCTTATGATCAAAGCTGTCCTCTGGTTGTAGAAGTGGGGCGGGGGAGACGTCTCTACTTTATTGATGAAGTCAGTCATTTCCCTTCAGCCTTTCTTTATTGTGAATTTGATGAATGTGGCCTCCAGATGGACCAGCAAAGTAGGAAAAATAAAAATATATTCAAAATTTCCCTCCAAACACTGATGGGCTCTGAATGTGCCCCTCTCTCCAGCCATTCCCTGCCACACCAGCACTGTGGGCCGAAGAGGGGATTACACATGAGGGAGGGCCATGGTGGCCTGTGAAGAGGATCTGTCCTAAGAGGCTGCCGTCTGAGGCAGGGGGATGGCCAGTGTGGCCTGGGAGGCACAAAGCCCCACAGTGGGCAGAGACTGGCTGCTGGCAGGGATAGTAGGGGCTGGAGGAGTGGACTGGCTGGGATAGCTCTTTGTAACAGGGTGACTTGGTCAGCCCAGGAGCAGAGAAGGCTCAGCTAGGCCTAACCACATCAGTCCCATGGCTGCTCTGGAGCCTGGGGATGGCTGGGTTGGCTTAGTTTTGAATTGGCACCAACCAGACTCTCTTTGCCCCAGGAAGAGGGCTTCTTTGGCCTATGAAAAGGGCTGGCAACACTGGCCCTATGGCTGGGGACACTGCTTCCTTATGGAGGACAATATTATGGAGAAGAGTCTGGATGTACCCTAAGTAGATGGAAGAGCAGGAGTGGAGAGTGTCTTAGAATGTCGCAGAGACAGTGGTAGTCATATCACTGAGGTCTATCTGCTCCCCCAGGACCATGTGACTACTCTGGCCAATGGCTGTGAACAGGAGTGAGGGGCGTCACTTCTGGGATGAAGCATAGAAGATCTGATGTGCAACCTGACAATTGTCTCCTTGTTGCAGTGATGGAGAAGGCCAGGGGTTTTAGGTGGTGCAGATTTAAGGTGGAGGAAACTGTCAGCCAGGGCCCCTGAGTGACTATGTGGAGCAGAGCCCTCTTCAGACTCAAGTTGGCTGTTTAGGCAAGCAGTAAGCCTTTGTTGTGTTGAGCCACAGAAATTTTGGGGTTGTATGCACAGCAAAGTGAACATTTGAGATGCCTGAAAGTTGGTGGCAGTGATGTGAGGATACTCATGTTTCACAGACTTAGTCAAATATTCTTGTTCAAGTTCCATTTATATTGTGTTCTAGGGATAATAAATTCCTGCAGTAGACCTCAGCTCCCTTACCAACCCTCTTGAACTCACTCACTAGATGGGGAAATTGAGGACCAGAGAGGTTAAGTAACAAGCTTAAGGTCACTGGTTTAGTAGCAATGCTATACTTTACAACCTTTGCTTTCACAAGTTGTGTGTACATGGATGTCTTTTTCACAAAGAGAATTCCATTTGCCCACTGGCTTTACTCAGTCCTCTCAGCTATGCTTCATCATCATTTTGACTATCCTTAGGTGACGTTCCAGGAGCCACAGCCAACAGAAGCTTCGCTACGTTTATAGTCAAGCAGATAGTGTTAATGAGCTAACATTCAGATATGGTGAGACAGTCTGCTCTGAAAGGGACGCTCTGGGATGCCTCCTTAAGTGAAGGAAGAAGGCAAACACTGGCTTTCTCTTTAACATTCTTGGGGAGCTAGACTTTTGTATGTTAGAGATAAAAAATAGTGATGCCATGTGTATTTGTGAGTACACATATGTTTATGTGCATATGTGTATTCTGGTGTACCTTGTGGATATGTGTGTGCCGACTGCATGCAAGAGGCTGGATTTATAGAGGATACATTCTTGATCAACATATATCCAATTAATTGAGCTTTTTAAAAAATTAGTTTCAGAGGTAGAATTCAGTGATTCATCACTTATATATAACACCCAGTGCTCATTCCTTCAAGAGCCATCCTTAATGACCACCACCCAGTTACCCATCCCTCCACCTACCACTCCTCCAGCAACCTTCTGTTTGTTTCCTAGAATTCAACATCTCTTATAGTTTGCCTCTCTTTCCATTTTCATCTTATTTTATTTTTCCTTCCTTTACCGTATGTTCATCTGTTTTGTTTCTTAAATTCCACATATTAGTGAAATTTTATATTTGTCTTTTTCTGACTTATTTCACTTAGCATAAATAAGTCTCATTCCATCCACATAATTACAAATGGCAAGATTTCATTCTTTTTGATGGCTGAGTAATATTCCATTGTGTATACATATACATAAATAAGGAAAAGCAAGATTTTTTTTTTAAACTATAAAATTTTCAGTATTCTAGAGGTCTTGAATTTTGATTCATCCCAGTCTCCTAAGCCTTTAGGTTACATTAATTCATTTGTTTAACAACCAGCTATCATGTACCTGCTGTTTCCTGGATCTTAGGCTTTTGGCACCAGGGTTTCAGAAGCAAGTCCCTTACAATGACCTGCTGGAGTCTGAAAATTCTTAGGGGAAAGGATAGGAAGTGTGTTTTGTAAGGGGAGGCCCCAGAGGGCTAGGACAATTCAGGAGGGAAATTTTCTCCACGTTAGGCTTGGAATCAGAGAAAGCCTCACAGAGGAGGCAGTGTTTGAATTGTCATGGGTCAGAAAGAATTGGTAGGATTTTGACTGACAGGGAATGGGGGGCGGATAGGCCATTCCTTACACAGACAATGGGTGGAGCTCAGGCACAAGGGTGAGGGTGAAATTAGACTAATGTACTTCAACAGGGAGGCTGAAATAAAAAAGGATTGCAGGTTAACATCTAATTAACTTGAAAAATGCTAGTAACTGGAACCACTTATGGAAGATTGTTCCATTAATTAAGATTTTCCTCTGTGTGTGCATGGTATGTGTGAGACCACACAGTCACAAATATACTCACACACCTGTTCAACCCCAACTCCCCTAAGGACCCTCCCTCCACATCCAGTGGATGCTGGTCTTCGCACCCCTCTGTGGCAGGAAGGGGAGCTGCCTATCAGCCTGGAAGACACATTTTCAGCACGCTGTGCTGCGGCCCCACGGAGACCCTGTTCCGAGAGGATTGGAAATGTAATCACAACAGTTTTTATTAGCAAAAGAACAGCAGGAGCCCTTCTGCTGTCCATATGGACAGATCCCGATGGGTATTCATGAAGCAGTTTGCCACAGGAACAGCGGTGCTTAAAATTCCTTGTCCAATTACCTTTGAACTTGCCTTTTTGCTGCAGTGGCTGCTGCTGCTGCATTGTCAAACACCTCATGCCCTCATATCTCCCTAGAAAAGTGGAGTCTGCTTTACACTATTTGGGGTTCCTTGGCCCCAGGGGGCCAGACATCTGTGGGCCAGAGGAGACCTAGGAGCTCAGGGCCAAGTCACGTATCCTGGATGTTTTGGCGGGCAACTCGATCTCATCTGTCCTGTGTTAGATGGTCCAGTTAATTGGAGCCAACAATAGCTTTTGGAGTAGCCCCTCTGTCCTACTGGGACCCGAGGCAAAGTGTCATTCTGCGAGGGCACCCCATGAGAGGGTAGAGTTGCCAGCCCAAGCGTCCTTTCCTGGCCTCGTCCACATGCTGCTTGGTAGAGAACAGTGGGTATGGTGACCATACAGCCCAGGTGCTTGGGGACATTTCCACTTCCACATGCCCTTTTCATTGTCCTTAGTGGTGGGTATTGGATTACAGACCCAGATTCTGAGGAAGAACATGCAGGAAAGTTATAAATCTGAAAGATGATCACTGGTAAAGCAGAAAGAAGCCCATGCTTTCAGCAGGCCGCTGGTGCCAGGCCCGGAGATTCACTGGCAACAGAGGACAAAGGAGGAGGAGCCAGCCGGTGGAAGCAGGTACATGTCCCTGAGTTTGTGAGGATCAGCACCAGAGGAGTGTGATGAGAAGACAGCTGTTTTGAGTTGCTTCCTAGGCATTTGGTAGTAGGACAACCCTGCTCACACCCCGAGTCTGGACATTTAGATATGGATCAGAGCTGAGGATTTTCACCCCACGTTCCTGCTTTGCTTTTCTCAGGGGGCACCTTTTAAAACAACAGTTAGAGTTGAGCCCATGAAAAGTTCTCACTCTTGCCCTGGGATGGAGGACTGGCCCCCCCCCCCCCCCCGCCTCTTTCACCTCCCCGTTTCTGGAATTTGTAAGTAATATATCTTGTGACTTTGCTTCCTTTGTGAGTGCACTGAGACCTTCTCCACAGCGGGAGCTCAGATGCTGAGGGAGCTACCTGCTGCCCCCATGTAAATGGCTTGTGCCTCCTCTTTCAGCAGGACATCATCTGCATATTCTTAATTTCATACACCAGCTGTGGGCCCCTAACACAGAGCGTGACAAAGCAAACAAGGCATTATTGTTAATGCTTTGTGGACTGGATGGTTCTGCCCTGCATATCCGAGTCAGAGAGAACTCAGAGCTCCTCTGTTGTTCTTCCTGAACTGTCCATTTCCTTCAGGGAATCTATCACTCTCCTGCTCTCTGGCAGGGGTAGTTCATTGGGCCGGCTTCTGTCCTCTGACTCCAGCAGAGACGTGGAACTCAGGTCTGGCCCAGTAGTCTCACGATGGATTCTGGAATGGCCTATTTGACACAGTAAGAGTCTGGCTTGAGATTTTTGCTGGAACTCTTTTTTTTTTTTTTTTTTTAAATATTTAGTTTATTCATGAGAGACACAGAGAGAGAGAGAGAGGCAGAGACACAGGCAGAGGGAGAAGCAGGCTCCCTGCAGGGAGCCCAATGTGGGACTCCATTCCGGAACTTCAGGATCAAACCGTGAACCAAAGGCACTCAACTGCTGAGCCACCCAGGTGTCCCACTGGAACTCTCTTTAAGGAAGTTTTAAGTAGGAGAAATGTAACTCTGGAAGTGTGGGTGGTTATAAAGTTACCACCTAGAGAGAACCTGCTGAGAATGACTCCCATTGGCCTCAATCCTCCACCATCTCTGGCTGCTTGGTACCGGAGCCCATAAATTCTCTTTTGTGCTTAAGCCAGTTCTAGAAGCCTCTGAGAGTTAAGATTCTTCCAGGTGACCCTCTTCCCACAGAAACTGGCATTCCTAGGTCTTTCTGTTGTCAAATCCATCACCGGAAGCCTCCTCCCTCTTGTCAGGGTGTGGCTTCCCAAGCTGGCGAGAGGAGAGTCAGGCATCTTCCTTGAGTGTCACATGACATAAGGCTATGTGATCGGCCCTCATCACATAGCCTTATGTCATGGCTCATAGCAGCAGCTTATGAAGTCGTGTAGATAATCTGACTGCCCATATTTATGGGGCTTTTCCACTTCCCATCCCTAAAGGCAGAATCATCCTGGGGCTCAGTGTAGAGTGTGGGCTTTGGAATTTAGACAAAGCTGGATTCTTGTTCTGGTTCTGCCACTTGCTGCCAATGAACTGGGCCAGGTCATCCAACCTCCGTAGGTCTCAATTCATCTGGAAAATGGGTATAATTATACTCCTCCCTCGCTGGATGCTTTTGAGGACTGAATGAGAAAATTCACACAGAAGAAAGCTTAGCACACAGCCTAGCATGTCTATATGGGAGCTATTATTATTTCTAGAAAACCCACCAAACAGCCCTTAAAGCTACAAAGCAATGCCCACCAATTGTTATTTCATTGCCTTTCCCAGTGTGCATGCCAATTTCCTTTTCCTTCTATCTGCCCCACCCTGGGACCTACTGAAGGCTGAATTTTTTCTGTTCTGGACTCTGTGGTTACCCAGACAGAAGACACAGATATAGTAGGGGAGCTCCTTATGGCAGGAACTACACCCAGTGGCCGAGAAAGAGCAGAGCAGAAGGGAGTGTGTTCCTAATGGAGGAAAACGAGGCAATGGTCCATGCCCACAGTTAGGGGACAGGCTTGCTGAGGGCTTATGTATTCATCACCTTTGACCCTGGGATGCTTTGTTAGAAGCACAAAACCACCCTTGTTCCATCTTGGAGGTGGAGATGAATTCCTTCAATTCAGTTCAGTCTTCCTGAGTACTTACTTTGTTCAGAGTTGCGGTACCAACCCCAGCTCCGATTTTCCCTATTTGTTTTCTTGTCAAATGCTCCAAGTAGAAAGAGGAGAGGGGGTGTGCAGCAGCATGGAAATTGTAGAAATTGGCAAGCTGATTCCACAATTCATATGGAAATGAAAGGGACCTAGAATAACCAAAACAATTTTGAAAACGAACAAAGTTGGAGGACTAATGCTGCCTGATTTTAAGGCTTACTGTTAAGCTACAGTAATCAAGACAGTGTGGCATTGGCATCATGATAGACAAAGAGACTCATGGAATGGATTCAGGGGTGCAGAAGTAGACCTACGCATACACGGGCAACTGATTTTTGATAAAGGTGCAGAGAGAATTCAGTGCAGAAAGGATAGTCTTTTTTTAAACAAATGGCATGGAACAGTGGGATAGTCATATGCCCAAAAAAATAAACTTGGATCCAAAACTTGTGCCATATAAAAAAATTAGCTCAAAATGGATGGTAAAATCTAAATGTAAAACTATGACTTCTAGAAGAAAACAGAAGAAAATCTTTGTGACCTTGGTTTAGGCAGAGTTCCTAACTATGACCCCAAAAGCATAATACAGAAAAGAGGAGAAAATATAAATTGGACTTCACAAAAATATAAGACTTCTGCTTTTTTTTTTTTTTTTTTTTTTTAAGGCTTCTGCTTTTTGAATGATATGTCAAGGGGATTAAAAAGGCAAACCTCCAGGGCTCCTGGGTGGTTCAGTGGTTAAGCATCTCCCTTGGGTTGAGGGTGTGATTCTGATCCTGGGATTGATTGAGTCCTGCATTGGGCTCTCCCCTCAGGGAGCCTGCATCTCTCTCTGGCTATGTCTCTGCCTCTTTCTCTCTCTCTCTACCTCATGAATAAATAAAATCTTAAAACAAAATAAATAAAAATAAAAAGGCAAGCCTCCAATGGAGAAAATGGTGCATGCTGTTTATCTGAGGAAGGACTTGTATCCAAAAATATCAGGAGCTTGCAATGATCATAAGGCAAACCAATCAAAAGTGGACAAAAGGGGCACCTGGGTGGCTCAGTGGCTGAGCATCTGCCTTCGGCTCAGGGTGTGATCCTGGGGTCCTGGGATTGAGTTCTGCATTGGGCTCCCGCAGAGAGCCTGCTTATCCCTCTGCCTGTGTCTCTGCCTCTTTCTCTGTCTTTCTCATGAATAAATAAATAAAATAAAAAACCCTTTTATTAAAAAAATGGACAAAAGATTTAAGTAGACATTTCACTAAATAAGGCACACAAATAGTGATAAGCGCATGAAAAGGTGCTCAACATATTCATCACCAGGGGAAATACATATTAAAATTATAGTGAGATCCTGTTACACATCCTCTTAGAGTAGCTAAAATGAAAGGCTGACCATACCACATGACGTAGAGCACCTGGAACTCTCTGTGGGTGGGAAGTAAATTGCTACAGCCCCGTGGAAAACAGTTGGGCAGTTTCTTAGAAAGTTCTTACACACCTCCCATATGATCCAGCAGCCCACAGCCAGCTCTTTCCCCAAGAGGAAAGAAAACATATGTCCATACAAAGACATGTACACAAATGTTCATAGCAGCTTTATTTGTCATAGCCCCAAGCTGGACACAGCCCCAAAGTTTTTTAGCGGGTGAATGGGTAAATGAACTGTAGTTATATCCATACAATGGAATATTACTCAGTAATAGGAATTACTGAGACCTGCTCTAACATGGATGCATCTCAAAATAATGATCTCAAATGAAAGGAGCCAGGAAAAAAAGAAAAGTAATGCTCTACGATTGCATTTAACCTAAAGTTCTAGAAAATGCAAGCTGGTGCATAGTGACAGCAGATCAGTGGTTGTTGGGGGGTGAAGGCAGGGGGTTTTCAGGGAGGGGCAGGAGGAAGTTTCTGGAGGTGATGGATATGGTTCATTATCTTATTTGCAGTGATGGTTTCATGGGTGTCTATCTGTCAGAACTTAGTAAAGTGTACCCTTTAATTATTTGCAGTTTATTGTATGTCAATTATATCTTAACAATGCTGTTTTAAAAAAGAAAAGGAGGCTGTAGCTCTACCAGCAACTCTTGGACCAGCTGAGGTGCCGCAAGAAAGCCGCTGTCCTGTCCAGGGGAGGGGAGAGCTGGAATAGACTACCGGCTCCAGTGTCTCCCTGTATTTGTGTTTGTCCACCTTTGCCCCCATTTGCCCCTTCTGTCTGGGTGTGCCTTCCCGATTCTCCCCCTGGTTGAGATTCTACTGGTCTTTCTTAATCCAGAGGAGAAATCACCTCCTCCACGAAGTGTCCCAGGGCCACACCTGGGTCCTGGGTACTTTCTTCACCTCATATATTTGTGCAGCATTTATTTTGTATGTTGCTACTCACACAGACCATCAACTGTGTGTCTTGCTTATTAGGGGGCAAAAAGGTTCAGAAGGTTTCAGTCCAGCCTCAGTACTTGCTCCCTCAGGCTCTTGTGAGGCTTCCATAAGCGGTGCCTCTCGTCCTGGTGCTTGGGTGAGACAGGGGTGTGCGTGTGCTAGTGTCACTATTGTTAACCGCACCTCCACTTACCCAAGTGCATTGCCCATGAAAGCACCCTCCCCTCCACCCCCAGTCACAACACACTCTTGGCTCTGTCCAGATCCCAAATCAGTCTACTCTCTCCTTCTCCATGGCCCGGCCCTAGGCCAGCTGGTACCATTCCCTGCCTGGATCACTCAAATAGCCTTGTCGCTGGTTTCCCTACATCTCTCTTCCCACCATTGCCGACTGGTCTGTTCTCAACCCGGCGTCCAGAGGGACTCTTCTAAGACCTACATCAGCATATGTCATTTCCCTGCATGAAAGTGTTATACAACGTTTCCCACTTGAACTCACATTAGAGCCAAACCCAGTTGCTATGGCCTACATGGCTGTGCCTGGACTGACTTCTGCTGACCTCACCGACCCAGTTCTGTGCTTTGCTTCCTTTGTACCCTCTGTGCCCACTGGGCTGGCTGCCTTCCCCTCACCCTGGAGCACCCTCCCTCCCCCACCCACCTCTGTAGAGGGGCTTCTTCAGGGAGAACTTCCAACCACCTGTTTAAAGAGAGTCCCTCCTCCCTAGCTGCTGCAGCAGGTGCTCCTGTTTGTAAGTGTGCACCTATTTGCTTCACTAAAGTAATGACTATCTCTTCCACTCAGCTTCGCGCTCTAGGAGAGCAGGGAGCAAGTCTGCACTTAGGCTCTGTGCCCTGTCTCCAGCGCTGGTTTCTCAGTGCCTGTTTGTTGAATGACTGAATGACTCACTGACTCTCAGGGGAAGCTTTGAAGGGACTGGCTCTTTGCTGTATCCCTTGTCCTGGTGACCTTGGGACACAAGCCTCTATCTTTCTGCCTTATAACACACATTTCTGAGATCAGGATGGCTCCCTTACAATTTTGCCTATCTTATGCAGCAGTGTTTTTCCTCCGGAAAACTGCTAACTTGGTGATTCAGTCTTAACAATGGCACACACTACGTCTGGGGATTGTAGGGATGGGAAAATCTTTGTGTTGTCCAATAGATGGCATGCCTTACAGATGAGGGCATCTCTCTTGGCTTTGGAGGCCATCTCTCAGCCACGACACCCGCTTTGTGACCTCATCTGTGTTATGTTAATCAAATATTCCATGTTTATATTGATCATATGTACGTGCGGCCTCTCCTTAGCTCAGATTGTAAGCTTCCTGAGGAGAGACATAGTGGTTTACGTTTCCCTGTTCATGGGCCCAGATTGGGCACAGAAAGGAAAGGGGAGGAGAAGGGAGGGCCCCCATGATGTCTAGAGGCTCAGCTGTGAGGACTCTTGAACCACCTCATTTTGAGAGCTCAGGAGTTCTGGGCTGCATCTCAGTGCTGCTGCCCACAGAATATCTTTGCTCTTGGGCTCTCCTTGGTGTGCTGTCCAGCTCTAGCACCCAGGGCTTGCCTTGCTTATGACACAAGCCCAACAGTTGTGCTAAGTGGGCCCTTCTCATCCTGCTAACCTGAACAGATGCCTTACCCCACCCTCTTTATCTCCCAGGGCTTAGAGCCCAGCCCCTGCCACTAGCCCTCAGATCTCTCCAGGCCACTGAGAAATGGTTTGGCCCCATGTCTGGGGACACTGGCTGGGCTCAGGCCAATGGGGTTCATCCTGGTTATTTATTTATTTATTTATTTATTTATTTATTTATTTATTTATTTATGAGTTATGTGACTCTGGTGAGTTTTTTTTTTCCCCTTCAGAGCCTCAGTTTCCTTATCCATAAGATGGGGATGATAATAACATTGTAACTTGTAGTATAGTTGTTAACAGAGGTTAGGGTACAAATATCGACAATGTGTACTGCATGAACCCTGGCAATCTGCAGGCTCAGGCACTAGCCTTTGGTGGCATTGGGGGAAGGGCTGCATGGCTAGAGAAAGGATGTGCTTCTCACCGTGGGCTTGGAGCTTGGAGCAGCTATTTCCCAACCCAAATGGGAGTGAATCAGGTGCCCCTCCTGCACACCTTTGGAAGAGAATCAACATGATGGCTGCCAATCTACCTGCCAGATCTCTGCCTATTTCCCTTTCCAAGACTTCGGGTCACCCTCTCACTTATTACCTGTAGCTGGTCCTACTGATGCCCGTGGCTGGCCATCCTCACTTCCTGCCATACCCACTTACCTGTGAGTTTTCTAGTCCTGGTAGCTGGGCTAAGCTGGTGCCCCCTGTTGGGGACATGTCTAGTTCCCAGGACCATTCTCTTTTCACCTGGTCACCCTATCACCTCCTTGACCCTTAGCTTTGCTCCTGAGCTGGACTCTGATGGGACAGTGCTCATTGTGGGAGGGGGAGACAGTGCTTTCTGGGATGTGAAAGCAGAGAAATGTTGCATTTCTTCTCAAGGTTGGAGAGAGCCACCCACAGAAGAGGGTTGGCTCGTGATTGCCAGACTGCCTGCACCCCCTCCGCACTTGGCTGCTGTCCTTAGAATTTCTGCTGGGGAAGGTGCTTGGCAAATTAATCCCCCAAATGCACAGAAATCTCTCCTGCCAAATTCAATTCTCCAACCAGCGATAAGTGCTTACCACTGGCTTGTGCAAGCAAAAACAAAGCACAAACCCAGCAGCAGGAGCTGTGGCATCAGGCTGGAGAATTTACAGCTCTTTGAAACCCTGCAGATCTGCACTTCACAAAGTTATCAAATGAATTAAAGGGCCAAGTAAAAGATGGGACTTGCAAGCAGAGGAATAGATGCTGCCGAGGAAGGGCTGCCCGCTTGGTTTCAGACCTTGTCAACAGACAGATCTGTCGTTAAGCCTTTATCTCAGGGAAACCTGCTCAAGAGTCCAGTGTCTGAGAGACTGATTTGGAATGGGGGTGGGGAGGGGGGGTGATGGTGTTAGCATCACCCAGGATGAGGATGTGGGTCCAGGATGAGGAGAAAGGAGGGAGGAGAGGAGAAGCAGGGCCTGGATGACAGTGGGACATGGTGGAAAGAGCCCAGGCTTTGGAGGCAAACGGACTTGGGTCACAACCTCCACCGCTTCTTGCTTGCGTGAGCTTGGCCTCATGGATCCCACCTTGGAGTCTCGGGGGCCTCCTCTCTGAAAATAGGAACAGTGGTATTGTGCTAGCTGGTGCTGGTGCTTTGTCGGGTCTCTGGGCACTGATGGTTCTCGTGGCATCTGAAGTAAGCACCTGGGGATATTCGTTGCAGGGCTTTCTGGTTGACCTGAGAGCACATGTGGCATGGGCAGGTAGGGAGTTAATGCTCTGGTTGCAGCCCTCAGCCTATGGCAGGTGGGCGCTCCCTGAGGTGTGCTCTGTAAAGTTCTGGTGCCCCCGCGGGGTGGGACCTGCCTGTCCACAGTGACAGTGTGCTCCACGATGCATCCTGTGTGGCCTTCTGTCCCTCCCTTGTCTCTCTTTCCCCTCCCTGACTGGTGCTCCCTGGGATCGCATCCTCAAAACGCTGCTTGACCTTGAATCCTTGAATCCTTGTCTCAGGGGCTCCTACTGGGGGAATCCGACTTAAGACAAGGATAGTTTTGGGGGCAAAATGAGTAGTTACTAAAAATGATCAGTGAAAAGCAGAGCGTGCAGTGAGGCAGCACCTGACCTGGCTGGGTGGGTGTCAGTCTCCTGTACCTCACCCCACCTTCCCGAAGACTCTTTCCCAGGAAACATCCACACAGTGAAGGCCTTTCTTGCAGGCTCCCTTGCTAGTGGCCTGTAGTCTTGGGATCCCTCTGGGGAGGGAGTGGGCGAGTGGCTATCTCCAAGGCGGTCACCCCGATGCTTGGTACCCTGAGCCTCAGGAGGGTGTGAATCTCTTGCACAGGGGGTACAAGTGCAGCCTCTGGGAGTTCTTTTTGGGGCTAAACAGACTCAAGGATTAATTAGCTAATGCCTGTGGAGTGCCTCGGAAATGTCAAGTGCCGAGTGTGAAGTGCCATCACTTGAGACGGTTTCCCTCCTTAAGCCTGCCACGAAAGATGTGTCAATTATCACAGTGGAGATGCTGTTGCTGAGGCTCCAGCCCCCAGTTGGGGCTCTTAACCAGGCAAATATTTATGGTCCCCGTAAGGCACCCGGGGCCTCCCGGGACCTAGGGGCTGAAGCTCACAGCCCAGCCTCTGGCCAAGTGCACGGGGGTTTGGGGAGGGTTGGTGGGCTCATGGCTCCTCTGCAGCACCTCCTTGGGAACTTGGCTGTCCAGTATCCCCCCAATCCAGACCCCCCCACCTGTCCCAGGGCCATCCAGCCCACACGGCCAAGCCCAGAGGTTGCTCGTCAGTCCTTGACTGGTCATCCATTCAGAGCATGGGTCTGAGACCATCTTCTTCCCTCCCCAGCCTGTTCCTCTTTCTTCTGAGGGTGGCACCGTAATCCTCCCTACACTGAAGGAGGCTTCCATCATTACCCCTGGTACCTAACCCCTGACCAAGCTGTTTAGACTCTTTCTCTATACTGATTAGGATGTCTGTCTCCTCTGTGCCCCCCATCGCCCCTGCCCTGGTTCAGGCTGTCATCCCCACGCTGCTCCCATTATTCCCATCTCCTGATGGCTCTCCTAGCCTCCAGTCTTGCTCTACATGTAGCCAGCGAAGGCTCATTCTGAAACTCAGTTTCAGTGGGATCCCTCTCTCAGCGAACATCCAGTGGCTCTCTATTGCTTACAAAATAAAGCTCAAACTCTTTGGTCTCCCTGGGGCTCATCGTGATAGGCCTCTAATCAACTTCTCTTGTCTTTTTTCCGACTGTCTCCTCCCACGTCTCCTCTGCTGCGGACAGCCTGAACGTCCCCAGAATTGGGGACCACTCGCCCACACGACTCACTCTCCAGTCCTCCCACTTCCTGTGTACTCCCCCATCTTTGCTGTCACTGGTACCCTTCCTTCCCCTTTATTTGGAGGGGAGGGACACCCTTCCTGCACCTGCACATCTGTGTTTATTTTTTAAAAAGATTTTATATATTTATTTGAGAGAGATAGCAAGAGAGAGAGAGAGAAAGAACATGAGCATGGAGGCAGAGGGAGAAGCAGACTCCCCACGGAGCAGGGAGCCTGACTCAGGGCTTGATCCCAGGACCCCAGGACCATGACCTGAGCTGAAGGTAGATAGATGCTTTACCCACCGAGCCACCCAGGTGCCCCTACATGTAGTTTTAGGGGACAGATCAAATATCACCTCCTTCTCCTCTCGCCTGCTGTGGCAATCTGATCTATGTCTCTACGTCCTCCAGTGATTTTGATTTTGTATTACAGTGATGAGCAGGGAGTTGGCCTCATGCCTCCTATATTAATGCTGTGTCTGTGAAGATGTTTTTGACAGCAAGTCTGGTGCTAAAATATAGCGATCCCTCAATCAGAGCAAAAGATGGTTGCTGTTAGCCCCAGACTGCCTATTGCCTGGTTTTTATCTAACTGAACGTGTATACGAGTATGTCCTGTCTCCTGGCCCTCAAGAGCTCCTCATACCTAATATTTTCCCTCCCTGCTGGCAAATATTAGTTGTTCAGTACTTGTTGCAATAATATGAACTTGTGGCTTCAGAGACTTGCAGGTATGTTATTAAGATGTGGCATCTCTCTTCTTTAGGACATATTTTTATAAGCTGGGTTGATGGGACGTTGCAACTAGTTTCGGATTCTGTGGACAGAGGTCTGCTTGAAGTTCTGCTGATTGTCCGGGGGTCTTCATGTCCAGTGCCTGGAAATGCTCTCTGCTGGGAGGGCTTGCATCAGGAAGGCAGGATTTGGAGACTGAGGCCCGAAGTGCAGGGAGCCAGGGTCAGGGTGGACAGGCGGTAATTTAAGTGTGGTTGAATCACTTTCTCAGCCACATGGGGCTGGGAGTCTAGGTGTGTTATCTGGCCCTACTTGGTCAGGCGGCAGGGACAGTGAGGAGGTGAGATCCAGCAGGCTCCATGGAAATATTTCTCTTACTCCTGGAAAGGGAGGCATCCAGTTAGCCCAGACATTGGGCTTGGCTTGGGTTTCTCTCTCCCTTCCCCTCCTTTCTTCTTCTCTTCTCAAAGCATAATGGGGCGCCCTTGCCCTGTAGGATTTGTCTGGTCCCAGGAGAACCCTTTACTCAGCATTAGGCTTCTATATGATGGTGCCCCTGGAATCAAGATACCTGGTATCCCTGTCAGGTCCTGACTCAATAATCTGAAAGCCTGTGGAGCAGATAAGGTCCCTGATTGGTTTTCACTTGCCAGTGTTTACAGGACATTGAGCGAACAATTTAAAATTGTGAGACTTGGCATAAAATCTCACATTTCCGGGTTTGTTTATTTTATTATTATTATATTTAAAGAATTGGAGGACCTCACAAAACTGCACTTCCTATTCCTACAGGGCACTGCAGGCTTCAGCAGGGCAGTGGCTGCACCAGCGTGCCATGGGTATCGCCTGACATTTACGCCCCTGACCTGTGGCCTGGCCTTAGGTTGCATTCAAGGTGACTATCGTCAGTAGACCAGAGGGCTGACGCTATCAAAAAGTGAGGCCAGAACAATAGCACTGAGCTGTGTGTATCCAGATTATAAAATGTCAGAGTTGGAGAAACCCTTCTGGGACTTGGTTCTCAGCTCTCATTTGCAGACAAGACCTGGAACTCAGAGCTGGGAAGGGACTGACTAAGGCCACCCGGTGAGTTGATGGCCATGTCTCCTTCCCCATATCCAGAGTCTTTCCCGGTTACAGAGCACTCTTGTCTCCCCTTGCCTTTGTGTCCCTCATTTCATGGCCATCAGCTCCATTGCAGACCTGTGTAGGGAGCCTTGTGATGGGGAGGGCTGGGGAATAAAGGGTAGGGGAGGCCCGGGGCTGCTCGGGATAAAGGCTGAATGCAGGGGCGTTCAAAAGCCACTGGGCACTGAGCGAATTAAGCCATGCCTGTCTCCGTTGCCCGGGTACTCTTTATGCATTGCATAATGCCATTGTTCATTCAGAGCCAGGGGCCAGAATGAGCACTGCCTTTGCAGGTAGGCAGCCAGCACCGGCTCTGCAGACAGGGAGCAGGAGAGGCTAGAATATTCCAGCTTGAAAACAGCAGCTGTATAATAAAGCCAGGCTGGTTCGTCTCCGGGCCCCGCTGTCCCTTCTCCCTGCCTCAAAGTAGCAGCATGAATCAGTTCACTGCGGCAATGGTCCAGGCGATGTGACTTGCATCCCCATCAGCTACCTGATTGCAGTCCCTGGATGCACGAGGCGCTGGATGTGCCTGGCATACCAAACCACCCGCCCCTGCGCCGCAGCTGCCAGTAGTGAAGATTGCGGGCCCCGCCTGGCCTTGTGAACAGAGCTGGGCATCCTGCAAGGCCACCACTGGCCCTTTATCTTGTCCAGGGCTCTGGGACAGTCACCGAGATTCTGGGGCTGCTTTTGACAGGGGGCCGCCAGCCTGTCTCAAAGATGCCCTGACAAGCCCCTCCGGTCCCGGGCAGACAAAAGCTTGAAAGGAGAGGAATTGCACATGGTCCAATGCTGCTGTTACTAATATGTTATTTTGACACACAATTAATTGCAATTTTGCTCTAAGCAAAGAGCTCGGGCCCTCGCAGGGGCTGCCTGGCACAGTTCCGGCGGAATTTGGTCCTATGCAAACCTCATCCTTCCCAAAGGGTCAGGGGTCACCCACTACCCACAACGATGCCACCTCTCTCAGGGCTGGGTGTGGATTCCCAATCGGAAAGCATGCATGAGCCCGCGCGGGGCCCAGCACGGGGCCAGGGAAACCACAGCGCCAACGGGGGAAGAGCCCGCACAAAACCTTCCAACAGAGCCTGCGGAACAACGACCCTTCCTAAAATGGTGGCGCTGATCCTCCACTGACAAAAGACTGATTTGAGCTCTCCCCGGAGGTGGGATGAAGCGAACACACTGCCTTTTATCTCCTCCTCGCTTTGAGAGGGGAGACAACTGGTGCAGAGCGTGGTGGGGAGCCCTGGAGAAGGCGCTCTTGAATGAAAGGCATAATCTCCGGCTCCCCGAACCAAGAAGGGGGGTGGCTTTTATCCCCCCCACCACTCCTGGGCTGGCTCCCCCCATCCTGGAGGCATCTGAATGGGAGCGGGAGCTGCAAGGAGAGGCTCTGTTGCACAATGCCACACTATATTGCTTCTCCCTGGGAGCCCGGAGGAGGCCACGGGCATACGGCGCCTCACTTTGAAACCAATCCTCCAATCAGCTATTTAAATAAGAAATATAATCTCATTGAACACTGAGAGCTGTCGGTCTGAGACGCTTCCATTTACAAGGCACTTGAAGAAAGTCCCCAAAGCCCCAGTTTATCAGGACAGTCAGCTCAGGGCTATTTACGGTGGGGGGAGGTGCTGGAGAAGGAGGGAGGAGAACTGAAGCCGGCTGTTGGAAATCCAGGCTGTCGGCAGCTCGAGGGGGTGAGCCTATACCCCGCACACTATACCCGCACACTGGCAGTGTGCACAGAGGAGGCGGGATGGTCTGTGGGTTCTCAGAGACCCGTCCATGGCCAGGGTGATGCTCTTTGAATGGGCTGTGGCCTGGGGGGTGCCTGCCTGCGCCTGGGAGCCCAAGGCTAGCCTACCACCTATTTGGAGACGTCCCCTTGAGTGCCTACTGAGTTCATCCCTGTGGCAGTGTCCGTCGGATGCCCTGGGGTTGTCAAGACCCAGTGAGGGAATTTCCCTAATAAGACTGGGCCTAGCGAGGAGCAGGATGTGGTGATGTGATGACGCCCACCCCGCGGGGACCCGGCCTCCCCCTCCAGGACCAGCTGTGTTCCAGAGCTCCAGCCTTGCCTCCCGGTGGATTCTGGCCACAGCCCTGTCTGGAGAGGGAGCCTGAAAAGCCTGTGACTGGGTTAATGGTGTGCTCCCTGGGCTTGATGGCCAGGACCCATGGGAATCCTGGTTCTGACACACGCGGACTTTCTAATCCACATGTGACTTACTCATCTGCATGATGGGTCCTAAGGAATAGTGCCTGGCAGCTAGACTGTACCCCATACAGGATGGCTATCATTCTACTGTGCTAACGGAAGCCCCTGCCTCTGCTCATGGCTCTGGTCCTCGCATGGCATTTCTGTCAACAGCTCTGCCCCTTTTGCCTCATCTTGTTCGGCTCAATCTGTTTTTTCGAAGATCTATGATGCTGATGGTCTGTCCTGTGAGGGGCCAGGAAGGGGGGCTGGAAGGCTGCCTGGAGGAGGTGTGGATTGAACTGGGCTTGAGGGGTGGGAAGGATTAGAGGAGCAGAGGAACGAGGGGAGTAAAGAAAAGGCCTGGAGGGGCACCTTGGTGGCTCAGTGGTTGAGCTAAGCAGATGCCTTTGGCCCAGGGCGTGATCCCGGGGTCCTGGGATCGAGTCCTGCATGGGGCTCCCCCACAGGGAGCCTGCTTCTCCCTCTGCCTGTGTCTCTGCCTCTCTCTGTGTCTCTCATGAATAAATAAACAAAATCTTAAGAAAAAAAAGGACAAAAAGGCTTGGAGGTGAGGATGGGCAGAAACGGGGGGGTCAAGGGAGCCAGCCTGTGGGGAGCTGCCTGCTGGAGAAAGGAAGGAGAGTGGGCAGGAGCTGATGGCAGCCAGCCCCTCCTGTCTGTGTTGCTTCCAACCATCTGGGCGCCATTGCTCATCTCAGGATGGATTTGGCTTTGAGGCGCCCGGCGTGGAGAAGCCTCTCTGGGGAAGCCACCCTGAGCTTGTGTGGGAGTCCCTCTCAGTCATGGGCAAGCATGGCCCTGACGGTGTGCAAAGAGGAGCCTGGCAGCCCTGGACGGGCCCTGGGGGCAGCATGGAGATCAGAGCCCTCAGTCCACAGTAAGGAGACCAGAGCCCAGACTGGGCAGGGAGCTTCCTTGGGGTCACACAGCAAGGCAGCAGTGGGGCAGGCGGCAGCCCAGAGAGCCTCACACCTGTTACCATGACCAGTCCTGACCGAGCACCTACTGTGTACCCGGCACTGTTCTAGCTCTTTGGATGTACGCATTTCCCTGTTTGATGTTACGGCAGCCCTATAAAGTAGGCGTTATTATCATCATCACCCGTATTTTGGGGGTGAAGAAGCTGAGGCCTGGAGTCGTTTGCCATCTGGCCGAGGTCGCACAGCCCGGAAAAGGCGAGGCCTGGCCTCTGGCCCTGGAGGCTCTTCTGCCTCCTTGCCTTTGAGGGCGCTTGGCCCACTTCCCTCTCCTTTCCTGAAAGAACGTGTCCTTGTCAGAGATGAGGAAAGGAGGTCTCAGCCTCGGTAGGTATTCTCCTCCTTCCCCGCAAAGCACCTCAGTGCCGTTGGCGCTCCCCTCCCAGGGCGTCAGGGAGCACCAGAAGGCGGGAGAAGGTGGCCGCACCCTGCACCCCACTCGGCTGACTTCCGCTAAGTGTTTGACGCATCGGAGAAGATCCAAGAGCCATTGTCCTTGGTGGTCGCCGCCCCCCCCCCGCCCCTGCAAGTCCTTCCTGACCTTCACCAGAGTGGGGCCTCCGCCTGTGCTCGCCGCCCTGGGGAAGTGGGGGGCACGACAGGGGATGACACTGCTGAGCTGCGTGCCTGGGGCCGCCCCCCGCCTTCGGGACGGGGGTCCGGAAGGAGCCGCAGGCCTGGCTGGGTCATCCCAGGAGCACCACTCGCTGAATCTGAGGAAGGCCTTGCAGGTCTGATCTCGTTGACTCCTTGACCACTGACAGGTCTGTTGAGCTATGGTTTGACGGACGTGGAGCCTGGCATTCGAGAAAGTTTGGTCGCTTGCCCACGGTCCCTCTGAGGGTGCTAGAGCCATACTCAACTCAGGTGTGTGAGGTCAGGGCCCCCTCACCCCTTCTCCACTCTGGGGTGGGCTGGGGGAGGACAGGTGGGGTCAGAACCCCCTCATCCCTTCTCTACTCCGGGGTGGGGTTGGGGAGGACAGGTGCTTGGCAGGGAGGTAGAGGTGCAGTGCCTCTGGAAGATGGCCCTGGCCAGGGCAGGTCTGAGGGCTCCAGAGCAGGATGAGCCACAGGACAGCTGTCCGTGGGGGGTGGACCCCGTCCTGTGAGAACCTGACTCCTCCTGGCACCTTCCACCACCTGTTTCCCGTTCCCTGAGTGGCCAGTCTCTTAGCTCTCCCTGCTGAATGTTGTCAAATCCCCAATCCCCCTCTGGTGTCGTGGCCTACTCACAGTGGACTGCTCCAGCTCCTTGTCCCAGAGCCCACATCCGCTTGCTAGCTCCTCTCCTGAAAAACCTTACCTCCTCACGTGGGGTAAAGCCCACAGGTCTTATGTGGCCGGTCTCACAGGGCTCCTGCCCTCTCTAGGCCATGCTTGCCCCTCACCCCTGCATGGTCCCTCCCTGCTCAGGCTGCTGTCTCTGCTCCTGCTTTGCTCTCAGCAGAGGCACCGTCTCACACCTCACCTGGGCTAACTCCTGTTTATCATTCAGACCCCAGTTTAGATGTGAGCCCTTCCAGGGAGCCTTCCCTGATATGCCGGGCCGGGCTTAGGAGTATTTGTGCTTCCCTATTTGTGCTTCCCTCCCTCACGGCACAAACCACACTGTCCCCAGTTGCTTCCCTGCTTGTCACCCTCTAGGGCCTGTCAGCTCCAGGAGTGTGTCCTCCTGACCCCTGTTCCTCCAGGGTTTAGCTCGGGACTTGTTCTGGAGCAGGCACTGTATGAATGAATGACTGATGTGATGAATGAATGACACCTAATAAGGCTAAGAACGAGGCCCCGAAGGTATGACAGGGGTCAGGGGTTCCAATCTGGGTGACATCCCTGCAGGAGGAAGCGGTGTGGTCTTTGGGGTTTGAATGCCTAGATTTAAAATCAGACCCTGTTGCTCACAAGCCGTGTGTCCTTTGGTTTGGCCTCTTCGAGCCTCAGTTTGTTCACATGCAACACAGTGGTGATAGTGCCTCCTTTGTGGAGACAGGCCCTGGAGGTAACGCGTGTGTAGCACCTAGCCCCATGCTGGGCCTGGAAGAGCATAAGGTAGGGCCCCCTCTGGGGATTGAGCAGGGTGCCCAGGCCTACCTGCTGGGCATGAGGCCGGGGCCAGGCTGGATGGCTTCTCTGAGACCAGGAGATGCAGCTGGAGGGCCTGCGCTCTGCAGTCAGGAGGACCTTGAGGCCTGGATCCAGAAGGAGAGGCCAAGAAGGAGACACAGGCATGGAGCTCCCCTCCCTGCACCAAGGCTGGCCTCCTGAGGCTGGGCTCTCACTATGTAGCCCAGGTTAGAACTGGCTGGAAATGGAGGTGTCCCAGTGAGGGGAAGCTGAGGCCCAGGGAGTGGGGTATCTCGCCCAGAGTGTTTGGAATAGCAGAGTGTGCAGGAAGGGGAGGCTAATAAATGAACCAGCACTTATTATCACTATTGTGAGGCAGGTACTTTGTTGTTGTTGTTTAGAGAGGGAGAGGAGGGAGGGGCACAGGGAAAGGAAGAGAGAATTTTTTTCTTTTTTAAAGATTTTATTTTAGAGAGAAAGAGAGCAAGGGGGAGGGGCAGAGGGGGAAGGAAAGACATGGGGCTGGATCTCACAACCTTGAGATCATGACCTGAGCTGAAACCAAGACACAGACACTTAACCAGCTGAGCTACCCAGGTGTCCCAAGGGAGAGAGAGAAAGAGAGAGAGAGAGAGAGAGAGAGAGAGACTTTTAAGCAGGCTCTATGCCCAGTACAGAGGTCAACACAGGGCTTGATCTCATGACCCTGAGATCATGACCTGAGCTGAAATCAAGACTTGGACACTTGATGGCCTGAGCCACCCAGGTACCCCATGAGGCAGAGACTTTTAATCTTACTTAATAGAGTGATTCTGGGTGGGAGGTTGGCGGGGGGGGGGGGGGGGGGGGGGGCTCCTGCGTGGCTTAGTTGGTTATCTGCTCAGCTCATGATCTCAGGGTCCTGGGGTGGAGCCCTGTGTTGGGCTCTGTGCTCAGCGTGGCGGCTGCTAGTCCCTCTCCCTCCCTCCCTCCCTCCCTCCCTCTCTCTCTCTGCACCTCCCCCTGCTTGTGCTCTCTCTCAAGTAAATAAATAAAATCTTAAAAAAAAATATGGTGATTCAGTGCCATGGCTTTAATGTCAGGCGCCCCTGATTCTGGGGGGAGGTGACTGTCCATATGTTGTGTAAAATGGGTGTGCGATGGTCCCCCCTTAGCTATGGCAGAGAGGTCGGGGGACGTGTTGTGCAAAAAACTCCCAGCGCCGCCAAATATAAGCCTACCGTGGAAGGCTGGGGCAGATCTTATTGTCCCCATCTCCAGATGATGACATTAAGCCCGGGGAGGTGAAGTGGGGAGCCTAGACCACTGTGGGCCAGAGGAACAAATGACCTGGTCCGGCCACAAGCCAGGGAGTCAGGCCTCCAGAGCCACCAGCGTCCTGCACATGGTGGGGGAGTATTTTTCTCATCACCTTCACATTGCATTTCTTAAAGTGGGAAATTCCACATCGGGTGCCTCATCAATCATTTCTGTGAGCTCAGCTCCGTGGAAAGCATGGAAAACATTTATATTTGCGGCTCAAACTGTCGAAAATGTAAAACAATTTAAATAATATTAACATTTTAACAGCCTCCACTCAGGGCTCTGTGAAATTAACCATTATCTCTTGGAGTGTTTGTTAAAATCCAGCAGCGGGTGAGTGGCGAGGCCCTGTGCGCAGCTGGGTGGTTCTTAGGGCATGGGCTCAAAGGCCTTTCAACTGGGCTGGGTGCTGGAGGCAGAGATGACGTGCCCTCTGCCCTCCCGTGGTGGAGGAGGTGCTCGGGAAGATGTACACCGGACTGGGGAATGCGCTATACGCGCTGGTGTCCTGGGAGCACTGAAGAGGGAATCAGGAGCAGTTCCTGGAGGAGGAGGCATCTGTGCTGACCCTTGGCACCAGGCAGTCACCTGAACATGGGGGCAGGTCATCTCCAAGGCCCATCCTTGCATTAAACCTTAGGAGCCAACCTGGCAGTGAGGAAGAAGGGGCTCCCGCGTGGTGGTAGCTCTGTCTGGCGCTGTCCAAGCCCTGCACACTGATCTGGGAGACGGATGAGAGGATGATTGGAGTATACACTTGCTGGGCAGTTGGGTGGCTGGGTGAGAAGGCCAGAAAAGCCAAGATGGAGGGGAAGGATGATGTTATTTTCAAATAATGGGGTTGAGGGATGGATTCTTTGATGATTTCAGTAGGAGCAACTGGGCTTTGTAGATAGGTGTTAGGACTTTTAGCTTGTTATCTCCTTCCCTAAGAATGAATGGTGAGCAACCTGTTCTGGGGGTGTCAATCAGATGGTGGGTAATGCACCCGGGACTTGTATAAGGGGTTCATTCCTGCAGGGGACATCTGTCCAGCCCTGCTGTGGAGCAGGCCTGGCTAGACACTGTCCCATTGAAAGAGAGCCAGACCTGCTGGTCATCCTTTAATGGACTGAGCTGTGTCTCCTCAAATTCATATGTTAATCCCTGAAGTGACTGTATTTGGAGCTGGGGCCTCTAAGATGGTAATTAAGGTTAACCAAGGGTGTCAGCACGGGCCCTAATCCAATAGGACTGGCGTCCTTATAAAAAGAGGCATAGACACCAGAGATCTCTCCCTCTCCAAGGACACACGGAGAAGAGGCCATGTGAGGAGTGAGAAGCTGGTGACCTACAAGCAGGGAAGATAGCCCTCGAGTGGAAACCAGCCCCGACCGCAACTTGATCTTGGACTTCAAGCCCCCAGAACTGGGAGCAAAGAAACTTCTCTCATTGGAGCCACTTTCTCTGTGATACTTTGTCAGGTCAGCCCGAGTGGACTAATGTGCCGGCTTATAGTTTGGTGCCAGAGATGCTAAGGTTGCTAATTATAATGCAGCACAATACAGGCTGGGGCGGGGTGTGTGTGCGGTGGTAGGCATAGGGAGGAAGCACCTGCTTCTGCCAGGTGGGCATCAGGGGAGGCTCCCTGGAGGAGGCAGAAGGTGCTGGAGGTAGTTGCAGGAGGACTAGACGGCATGAGTCCTAAGGACGAAGGAGAGGGCGCAGGGAGAGATGAGGCAGGTGGAAGGGACAGGATGTGCATGGGCATGGAAATGTTAAAAGGGTGGCGGGTTTGGAGAGGAGTCCTGTGTGACTAGAGTGCAGGTGGGGAGGGAATGTAAGGAGGGAGGAGGTGGGGGCAGGCAGAGGCTCTTTTGTGTCTTTCGGGGAAGGCCGTTTAGAATTCAGCGCTCTCCAGACTCCCTGCCTGCCCAAGGACTCCGCGCTTAGTGACTAACTTGCCGAATGACCTTAGGTGAGTCATTTAACCCCCTCCACATAGCAATTTTTTTATTTGTAATCTGAGGAGAAGGATCCCTGCCCTGCCCACCTCCCGGATACTTTGTGGGCTCAAAAGCTAATGCCTGTGAAAGCACTTTGGCAAAAAGCCCACAATAGCGCCAGAGAGATGGAAGGTGTTATTATTATGTAACCACACTGACTCCCATCTGAGAAGCGCGGAGTCAATTGGAGTCTTGAGGGATGTCAGGGAATTGGCTGCTCTCTGAAGCTTGTCATAGAGACCCGTCTTTTCATTGTACTCCTTTCATATCACTGTTGGCTCGATGAAAGAAGGGGAAAGAATCTTTGATATGTCTAAATATTCCGCTCCCACCAAGACGGGAGGGATTCCGAGGAAGAGCTATTATTAGAGGCTGAGCTGGAAGCAGGCGCCTTTGGTGGATCAGAGCTGTCAGCTTGCATAAACAGCCTCGTGCGCTCCGGAGCCGGCCTGGCTGCTTCAGGCCCCGGGCACAGAGCAGGTGCTCCCACCCCGCTGGCTCAACTGTGCTGGGCTGCGCTCGGTTGGGAGAAAGGAGGCCCGGTCCCGGGTCCCAACTCTGCATCTACTTTGCTGGACAAGTCGCTCATGTTCTCTGAGCCAGGTGAAGACAGCCTAGTCCTTACTGACCGAGAGGGGGCTTTTATGTGCGGCGGGGGGGAAATAAGATGCTGTGCCACGGGGAGGTCTGTCCAGGCCACCAACGCCCTGGGTATGTTGAGGCCCAAAGATGTTTTCTTTGGGAAAGGTGTATTAGGGTTTGGTTCTTCTTGAACCTTGTATCAGAAGCACCTGAGAGTTCAAAAAACCAGATTCCCGGGCATCACTTCAGGCCTATAGAATCCGAATTTCTGGGGGGTGAGGCCAGGGACTGTTTTTAGTAAGCTCCCAGGTGATACCGATGCAGGTGGCTCAGCATCTGGTGCTCCACGCTCCTGCATGTATGGGATTGGGTCATCTTTCTGGCTCTAAGATGCTGTGATTCCATGAAAACCGGGGCACTGCCTGGTGAATCCAGCCCTGTCTTCATTTCCCTCCAGGCACACTTAGCCCTTTGGGAGCCTGTGGGTCCTGGGGCCTGTGGTCCATGCACTGGGCAGATACTGGCCAAACACTGGCTCCTGGCTGGCTCTGGGTGAGGACGTGGTCTTCCCTGTCATTCTTGGGATTGGTATGTCACCTGCCCCTGAGCCTCATAGAGGCCAAATGGGGAGGGCTGCTAGCCTCTGAAGAATGGGCCACACTGGACTCATTTGACTAGTCAAAGTGCCTTTATTTACTTAGAGCCTCAGAGGGGCAAGCCCAAGAAGACCTGGGATGTCAACTAAATCACGTTCAGCCTCTTGTTTCAAAGGTGAAGAAATGGTCTGAGCAGAGCCAAGCTGCTTACTTTGACCAGAACCCCTGTCCTGTTGGGTTAACTCTGGTTCATCTGGGAAATGGGTTAGCTGAAAGAAAGCAGAGCCTGGTCATTGCACACGGTCCTAGGGTAGGTGGTGTTCTAACGAGGCTGACATCCCGGGGCAGATTAGCCTATCCCTGGACTGGCTCTCACGGGTCCATTGCACTGCTAGCTTGGAGAACCGACTCTCTTTTCCAGAGCAGCACTGCACAGCTCCCCGGTTGCTGCCTTCTCTCCCATCACCGTAACCACCGGCGTCCCAGTGAGAGTCAGAGTGTGGTTCTCCACCTTGGCTGCCCATTAGGACCTGCTCAGGAGGGTTTGCAAATCCCCATGCCAGACTGAAGTTCATGTCTTCAGGGTTGGGGGTGGGGGATATCCCAGGCACGAGTGTATAGTTTTGAAAGCTCTCCAGCTGATTTCATCGTGCAGCCGAGGGGAGTAGTGCTACTCCAGAGCGGTGGGTCTCAGGCCCCGGGGCACTTTAACCCCCACCCCCCACCCCGGGGACATGTGACGATGTCTGGAAGTGTATTTAATTGTTACAACAAGGGAGGTGCTACTGGCATTCAGTGGGTAGCAGCTGGGGACGCTGCTAACCGTCCTATGATGCACAGGAAGGCCCTCACAGGAAGGAGCAGTCACCCTGAGTGAGTGACAGGCGCCAAGATGCAGACATCTTGCATGGAGGAACCGGGGGGGGGGGGGGGGGGGGGGGGGAGGAGGTGACACTGCCCACGGTGCAGCCTCACAGCCCCCTGGGCGTTGCTCTCAGCCCTCTCCCAGCACCCAAAGTTTTCCTGCGGTTGTGAGCTGAACTCAGCACATTGGTCACCTGGGTTTTTTGCATGTCCAACACCAGGCATTGAGATAACCCACAAAGGCCAGGGGCGAGGTGGCTGGCTCCCCTGCGACCCCAGGGCTCGGTCTGTGCTGTCCCCTCTGCCTGGAATGCTTTGCCCCCTCCTGGCCTGGCGCCTTCTTCTGTCACTGCCTCGCCAATTAGCCCGGGAGCAGCACGGGCTAATCCTCATCCTCCTCATCCTTGCCTATCTCAGCCACTTGCTGGTTTCCTTCATCGTCACCCTTCCCAATTTTGCGTCTTTGTCTGATCGCTGCGTGGTTCCAGGCTTGTCTGTCCCATGAGCCCTGACCCAGGCCGGCCGCGTCAGCTTCACTAGGGAACTTATCAGAGATGCAAACCCCTCAGCTCCACTCAACTCTACTCAGGCCTGCTGAGTCAGAAAAATCGGGAAATTGTGTCATAAGGGAGGAATGCGGGGGGTCCGGGCCCTCAGTGGATCTCTGTAGTGCTGTGTGTCCCACGGTGGCCCGTGCAGTGCCTCTGTGTCCTATGGTGGCCCGTGCAGTGCCTCTGTGTCCCACGGTGGCCTGTGCAGTGCCTCTGTGTCCCACGGTGGCCTGTGTGGTGCCTCTGTGTCCTATGGTGGCCTGTGTGGTGCCTGTGTCCCATGGTGGCCCGTGCAGTGCCTCTGTGTCCCGTGGTGGCCTGCTCCATGGTGAGCAACATGGAGATGGTGAGTGGGGTGAGGGGCCAGTGGGGGAATTGTCACAGAGTTGGGGGTCAGGGCAAGACCGACAGACCCACAGGGGGTGCGTGGAGGCCACCCAACACAGGGTGCCATGGAGGGGCGGAAGAGAGTGGCTGGGGAGCACCGAGAGGCCTCCAACACCTTCTCAGCAGAATCAGGTGAAGTGCTGGGCAGTGTGGGGCAACCCTCTCTTCTGGCCTCAGTTGACATATCTCTAAAATGGGTGACGGTGATGCTTCACAGCCTTTCTGGGCCAAATGAAACCATGTGTGAAGAACTAGAAGCACGAGGCTCCTAACAGTACATTTTATTGAGCACCTACTATCTGCCAGGCCTGGGCCAGGTACTGTGCATCCGCTGTACGACTTCATCTTCACACCAGCTCGAAAGTCTCTAGCTTATCCCCCATCCGTGGATGAGAAAGCTGAGGCACAGAGCTTGTAGGACGCCTGAGGTGAGGGGTGACACCTGTCAGCGAGGCTGAGTGGAGGCGAAGGGACAGTGGTGCTCTTATTCTAACCGTGGTCCGTGTTCTGTCCCCGCAGTGCTGGGGCCGCAGCGCGGGAGGCGGCTGCGTGGGCTTTGTCATGCCTGATCCTTGGCCCTGCCAGGGCTCATGTGGGATGTGGGCCTGTCAGGCAGGATAGAACCGACCTGAGAGAGAGGCTTCTTCACGTTGGCCTCGCAGGGAGGTCATTCTGCACAAAGGAGGGGGAGTGGCTCTGTCACCACCAGGCCTGGTCCCACCTGCCTCAGTGCGTCGGTCAGCCACGTGGGCCTGGGTGTGCGGTGCCCACCGCAGCCAGGTGTCCGGAGGGGCAAGCAGGGCTCTTGCCTTTTGTAGATGCTCCACTTGGAATTGATTCATTCGTTCACTGCCATTCGTTCACCTGTGCTGTCCTCCGTGCGCTTACAGGCCCAGGGTTAAAGATGATGTGGGTGTGTGGGGCTGTAGGGAGGCTTCAAAGAGGAGGTGACACTTACTTAGCATCTTAAAGAAGCATCTTACCTGCCCCCCCTCCACCTCACCTGTTCTCATCTAAGCCTTGCAGTCTTCCCCACACACCAATGCCCACACTCCCTGCACCGAAACCATCAGTCCAGCTCCCTTCCGGGGCCGGGAGGCTCACCTGTACCAGGTGCTTCCTTAGTCTTCACAGAGGCTGTCAGGAGAAGTCCTGGATCAAACCCAACCCCAGCTAGATTTTGTTTGGCTCACAGCATTAAAAGAACTCTGAGCTAGCTACCAGCAATTTAAAAGTCAGAAAGTTGCATATTATAAAAATGCCATATTTTTGCCCTTAGAAAAATGGGAAGTCCCTCCAGCAAATAGCCTGTGGCCTGGGGCAGAGTGGTGGTCGTCCCCTGTGTAGACGTGTGTCCTCCAGTCCATGGATGCAGTTAGAATCTGCCCGGACCCTGGAGATGCTTGACTTTGACACCTCTCGGACTCTGTCACCGGGTCCCGTGGGAGTTCCTGCGAGTGGCTGTAGAACACCGCTCAGCCTTCCCCTCCAGCTCAGGAGCAGGGATGCGAGAGCGCTATTTGTGAAGGGGGTGAATTGTAGACTAATGTTGGCGCATATCGTAAAGTGAAGGCGACTCACATCGCACCTGCGTGGGACGCCCCTGGACACGTGATGCGGGGGCTTGGAGCCCAGAACATCGCCACACACTGCGTTTGGTTCTGGGCCTCAGTGGCATTTCGGGGGGAGTTAAGGCTCTGCCCAGACAAGCCCTGGCCTTCACCAGAACAGAGTTTCTCGGGTTCTCTGAGGCTGTGTAGCGTAGTCTCCGATATACATGCTTTCCCTCCCTCCGGATCGGGTCACAGCTCTGGGCTTTCTGCCTTCCGGAGTCGCTGGGGCCGGGAGGGAAGAGAAACTGTCTGGAACACGAGTCTATCAGGCTTCCCTTTTTCTTTTTCTTTTTTTTTTTTCCTATTTAGTTTTATTTTTAAATTTTTTATTATTTTTCAAATTTAATTTTTTAAAATTTAAATTCAGTTTGCCAACATAGAGTGTCACACCCAATGTTCTCATCTGCTCTCATCTCATTGCGTGTGCTGCTTCATGCCCGTCACCCAGTTACCCCATCCCAGTTACACCCAGTTACCCCTTCAAGCTCTATTGCAAAGCTGTGATCACCAGGACGGTACGACAATGGCACAAAAACAGACACACAGATCAGTGGGACAGAAGAGAGAACCCAGGTTTTCCTCTCTAAGCCACCCTGAGGCAGCGGTGATAGGAGGTGGGAGGAGGAGGGTAGGAGAGGCCCAAGAGGAACAGGGAAAGAAAGTAAGAGTAAGGGAGCCTCCCCCGGTCCCCAGGGGGTGTCTGGTGGTCCTCCAAGTCCCTCTGGTGTCTCCAGAGTAGAGGGTGGCTGCTGATTTTGCAGGCAGTGGGGCCTCTCCCTGCAGAGGCCCTGGGAGGAACGGCTGGGGTGATTCCAGCCTCCCCAAGGGTTCCAGTCCCAGTGTGGGACAGAGGCAGAAGGCTGGACACCAGAAGGAACCGAAGCTGGGGACAGGGGCTGGGGACAGAAGCTCTAGCTGCAGCCTGAAGAGCTGCTCAGGCCTGGGGCTGTTCCCCGAGCCCACACCCCATCTAAGATCCCGGGAACTCCTGTTAACTTTTTGCCTGGGAGGAAGAGCTCCTGGCCGTGCATGACTGGGGTCGCCACATTTCTAGCCAGCAGGATCAGGGCTCCAGAATTCAAAATGAAAATAATCCATAGAAGGAGTTAAGTGGGATTTTTGCTGTAAGCCTGAGTTTGGGGACCGAGGCGCTTGTCCTCAAAACAGAGAGTACGGAAGGCCGGTGCCAGGATCACATCGCAGGTAGGGCAGGAGAGCTAATGTGTATCACCCGGAGGGCCGGCCTGTCTAGGGCTCTGTGGAGAAGGATTCGGAGGCAGTCTTTGATCAGGGCCAAAGCCAGCCTTCATTGCTTAGCAAGCTGAAGCATATTTAAAATCTGGTTTAACACTTCATTTTATAAGCAAGGACACTGAGGCCCAGAGGTTTAAGCCTTTTGCCTAAAGCTGGGGGCAGAGCTAGAGCCAAGGACAGTTAATGTCAGTGCTCTTTAAATGAAACAATTCAGTGTGTGTGTGTTGTTTCCTTACTTGCGCCAAGCTCTGTGTTAGGTGGTGGAGCAGTGAGAAAGAGTGTAATGCTATTAAAACTTACTATTAACTTCGTACCATCATGTTTCTAATCTTCATGAAATGCCATGGGACCAGTTGTTCCCTGGGTCAGGGTAGGGTAGCTGCATGCAAACCACCTCAACATTTCCTATACTCCATGTTTAACGTGTGTTCCAAGGTTTTGCCTCCTGACAGGGACTCGGTGGCTCTGAGTCTAGGGAACAAACAGGGTTGCTGGAGTGGGTGGTGGGATGGAGGGATGGGGCAACTGGGTGATGGGCATTAAGGAGGACATGTGATGTGATGAGCTGGGTGCCCACCAAATGTGAAACTAAGTATGTACTTTATGTTGGCTAATTGAATTTTTAAAAAATATTTTATTTATTTATTCATGAGAAACACAGAGATTGAGAGAGAGGGGTAGAGACACAGGCAGAGGGAGAAGCAGGCTCCATGCAGGGAGCCTGACGTAGGACTCGATCCCAGGACCCTGGGATCATGCCTTAAGCCGGAGGCAGGCGCTCAACCACTGAGCCACCCAGGCATCCCTGGCTAATTGAATTTAAATTAAAAAATAAAAAATAAACGGAAGACACAGAGACTCAGGTTTAACCAGCTTGCCTGAGGCCGACCAGCTAGTGAGAGGCAGAGTCTCAGTTTGCGTGGATTTGCTGGGGCTGCCCTAACAAAGTCCTACAAACTGGGTGGCTTATACCACAGGAATCTATTGTTTCATAGCTGGAGGCTGGAAGTCCGAAATCGAGGCTGGCATCCAGGGCTGTGAGACGATATACCTTTGTTGTTGGCAGGATGGGTCCCTTCTGGGAGCCAGGAGAGAGAAGCTGCCATCTTCTGGCTTTGGATGCTCGGGTGCTCCTTGGCCTGCAGGTAGCGTTCTTGTTGTGTGTTCGCATGGCCTCCCCTCTGTGCGTGTCTGTCTCTGTGTCCAAATTTCCCCTTTCCATAAGGACCCCTGTCCTATGGGAGTAGGGTCCACCCCAATGACCTCATCTCACCTCATTCATGCGCGGGACCCTATTTCCAAATAAGGTCACGCTCACAGGCCCTGGGGACTAGGACTTCAGCATCTTTTTTGGGGGAATGCAACTCAAGCCATAATAGTTCAAACCCAGGTATATCTGAAGGTTGTGAGAAGGGCATGATGCACCTGCCCTGAGACTCCCAGAGAGAGTAATGTTTAGGCTGGGCATGGAGGATTGTTGGGGGGTTCTCCAGGTGGAGGAGCAGAATGGGAATTTTGGCCAGAGGCCGATGTTCGTGCTCTACCATGTGTGGTACAGTAAAGGCATGGCCTGCATTTTCTTTGTATCCTGGAACCCAGATGGGGCACTGACTCGATCTTCCTCCTTTGAGTCTATATTGCCAAGAGCTGACTGCCCAGTTAGAGGCAAACAACCAATGTGCATGGAGAACTACCTTGTGATGGGCAATAGGCTATCCCCGGGGGACTCAGAGATCCTTAAAGGAGCCCCTACTTCCTGCGAGCTCATAGCTCAGGTAATCGCACTTTGGGCCTGCATGAAAACATAACTGATGAAATTAGTATAAGAAGTTTGTAAGTATGAAGTGAGTGGAAGAGAACGGAACCGTATAGCCATTTGTGAGAGTTGGCCCTGGGGACTGAGGAAATCTTGGAAGGCCTCCTGGTAGAGGGGGACTCTGGGTTGGGATTTGACAGAGTGCTTGGGTATACAGAGAAAGGAGAGGGGAATGGGATTTTAGATGTGAGGAAGAGCATAGCCAGGGGAGCCGGAAGCCAGGCTGCTGTTGGAGAAGAGTGGAGCCTTGAGCGCCAGCCTGAGAGGTTGGGTATCAGGCCAGCTGAGGGCCTGGATGCTTGTATTCTTCTGGAGGCAACTGTTCTTGACACAAAGGGCATCCCGGGAGGGGTGGCCCTGCTGAGCTCTCAGCCCACTGGTCTCCCTGCGGGGGCCCAGGGAGGGTAACAGTGCCAGCCACTGTCCCAAGTTCACAGGCCCACCTCCACAGGGTGTGGGGCAGCATCAACCTGCCGTCACTTCTCAGAGCTCTCTAGGGGCTCAGCTTTTATGCCTGGCTCCACTCGCCTTCCTCCCTTCCTCCCTGGCCTTGGGAAGGTGGAGGGGTGTTTCCCCACCATCTGCAGGGGGACAGGAAGGGCTGTCCTGTAGGGGAGGGTGGGGAGGGATCCATTAGGACTCCTGCCCACAGCAAGGGTAACCCGCCTGGGAGGGAGGCCCAGAGGCTGTAGGCAGATGGTGGCCTGGGTGTGGTAGCCAGGGTCCCTACCTGGCCTGCCCCCGAGTCTCTGAGGGAGCTCAGATCCAGCTCAGGTCGCAGCTGGGTCCTCCGTTTTCTTCCCTAACAAACAGGGAAAGTGACATTTATTGTGGTAATCAAATATCTTGATATTGGATAAGAAAGAGCTTTCAAGACCGATGTTCTGTCTTTTGAGTGTTTTGGAAAATCCATAAGCAATAAAATTCTAGTCTGTCCAAACAAACTTAGGATGGAGGGGATGATGGATGCCAGGTACCCTCCTCCCCACATCAAGGAGCCCCTGAAATAGGAGGCCGCTGATCTCAGCCCATTTGTGTATTGGGTCACAGACCTTTAATTATATGATCAGGAACTGGGAACAGATCAACCCAAAGTCAGCCGTTGCCCATTAAAGGAGTCATCATAGATCAGGCCTCAGGCCTGGTAGGCTGGCATAGATGCTGGTGGGGATGCTGGCCCCTTGAGCCTTTCCAGGAACACACTCATCAAACAAGTGTTCCCACGCGGGCAAGAAGGGCTGCCCCTGTACGACCCAGCTCCTCCAGGAAGGCCCCCGAATTCTCCAGGTGCTGCCCTCCGTGGATGCCTCTGCATGGGAGGTATTTGCTTGTGTATCTGTGTGCTTCCCGGACTGAGGGTACCTCTGGCTTGGGAACCATGTCGTTGCACGTGAGGTGCCCCTCAAACAAGCAGTGACTCAGTCTGTGGGGAGCCCGTGTTGTGTGGCCTGTGGTGTCAGGCGCTGTGAGAATCCTGAGGCCGGGTTTGGTCATTGCCCCAAGTGTGTGGCCAGGAGGAGAACCAGGAGTGGCCAGTAGGGAGGAGCCATGTGGCAGGAGGGTGGGCCACACCAGGGGCTCGGGGCACCTGGCCTGCGCCTTGGGGACAGGCAGGAGCTAGGCAGGCAGCGGGGAGGAGTGAGGACGTTCCAGAGGGAAGGACAGCTGCTCCTCCGCGCCTGGGGAATGCAGGGTCTCCGGGAAGCATATCTCATTCTGTCTTCCCGCCAGTGGTTTGAACACATCATCATCACCATTTTATAGGTGAGGAAATCCCAGCTTTGCCAGGTTAGGTGATCTTCCATGGTCACACCCGGGGCTGAGTTTGAGCTCCGGCGTGTCTAAGTGGCAGGGCCATGCTCCTGGGTGGGCCAGGGGGACTGCAGGTCACGGGCAGAGGAGGGGGTGGGCATGGCCAGTGAGCAGCAGGGAGACCAGGGAAGAAGGGGCAGGCTGGGGGCACCGCACCCCACAGCCAAAGGTCGTTTCCTAGTCCTCGCTTGCCACGGGACTTCTGGGCTAGTGGACCAGGTCTTGCTCCCCACTGGGCAGGTGAGAAGACCGAGGCTCGGGACGAGTGCGCTTCGCTGCTCTGTGCCGATCCCTTAGGATGGACACTGGCAGGGTAGGGTGCCTCCAGCAGGTCGTCTGCTTAGAGGGCCCGGATGCAGGGCCAGCTCACTTTCTGCCATAACTCTGGGCCAGGACAGTGCCTGGCTCACAGCAAGGGCCCAGTCAACGTCTGCAGGGTGCAGGATGAATGAATGAATGAACAAAAGAACTAACAACTGAATGAGTGCGGGAGCTGCCCAAGCTTTGTGTGGGTGTGTGGGTGTGAGGTTGGCAGTGCTGCCCTTAGATCAAGGCCGAGATGACCCTGGCAGTTCTAGGAAGGGCACTGTCTTCACCCACAGCACTCAGAGGGCTCCCGGGAGTGAATTTGCTGAGGCTTTGTTCTGTCTCGGGAGCTGTGCCGGGCTCTGGGACACTTGCTTATCCAACAAGCAGTGGGAACCGGGCAGCAGCGTCCTGGGCCTTGGGGCTGCATCAGTGAGCCAGACCATCAGGGTCCCTGTCCTCAGGGAGCTTGCTTCCTAGTTGAGGAACGTGGACTAAATCAGAAAGCAAAACCAACCCCGAAACAGGAAGCGAGAGGACTTTTGCTAATAATTGCTGTGAAAACAACGAAGGAGTGTGAGATCGGTCTGTCTGGGGGTGTTTTGGTCTGTCTGGGGGGGGTGTTTTGGAAAGGGGGGTAAGGGAAAGGCTCTCTTGACAGGGGCTGTCTCTTTTTCTCTCTCTCTTTTTTTTTCATGAGGGGGGCCATCAGTGCAGTGGGGAGATGGAAGCAGGGCACGCTGGCTGGGGACCAGGCTGGGGTCATTGTGGGTAAGTGGAGGGGCCCTGTCGCCGCACATGGGGGGACTGCCCACTGAAGCCGTGGGGAGGAAGGCTGAGGTTGAGGTGCTAGAACCTCCTCCCCTCCCCTGGATGCTCATTGATCTCAGAATGAGGCATGAGGTGGCCAGGGTGGTAGTGGTGGTGGGGTTCCCATCTCAGCACGGAGGTCCCGTGGCGGGGTAGTCACAGTGCTGAGGATAGGGTGGCCGCTCCAAGGGGTGCCATGAGGGGAAGTCTTCCTGCATGAAGCAGGGTGGGAAGTGGTTGAAGCTGTGGGGGTGTGATAGCTGATCAGGCTACAGGGACGGCTGAGGGGGTGGGATGGGCCCCCAGAAGGGTGGTGGCTGCTGCGTGTGGAGGGGTGGCTCGTGCTGGCCTCTGCCCCATGGTGGCTGCTCCTGTGGGCTGTTCCAGGGGCCCTTGAGCTAACTGTGCCAGTTAGCTGGTTGTTCCAGGGTGCATCACACTGACCGTTCCAGCCAGGGTCCTCACGCTGCTCGCCCCACCCGCTGTCATGGCTGTTGTTCCAGGGTGGGCAGTGGGGTGGTCCACCCTGATGGTATGGGTAGGGGGCCTGCTCATGAGGCAGCTGTTGGCCCCAAGGGGCAATGGGATGAGGCTGGTCAAACCACAGGGGCTTGCTAGGACGGATCTGATTGTGGGGCCCAGAGCCCTGGGTGGCTGGCAGTGGCAGGATCCAGAGCTGCTCCAGACACGCCACACTCAGAGGAGCCAGGCATTTGGATGGGAGTCTGGGCGGTCGGTGGGGTGATGCGGGAGCATATGGGGGCCGGAGGTGGGGCAGGTGGTGGTCAGATGGCCTTGGCGTCGGCTTCCTTTTGTGGCATTTGGAGTTGCTGCCACTGCTGGGCCAGGTTATTTATTATTATTATTTTTTAAAGGTTATTGACAAACTCCTTGTACTGCGTCCTGAGGGTCTGGATCTGCTGCTGGCAGGCCAGCGCCACTGCTGGGCCCCCGGGGAGTACTCGTTGCTGAGCGTCACCTGGTATTGGCCGAGCCCCAGGCCTGGGCTCTGTGGCTGCTGGCTGATGGCGTCGTCAGAGTTCCAGAGCTGCAGGGGCTGTGCTCCTCCACAGCCAAGAAGCAGGTGCAATAGGTGGGCACCATGATGTTCCGCAGGGAGGCCAGCAGCTTCCTGGCCTGCTTGTGCTGGCTGTGAGGGAGAGACTCTCCTCGTGTCAGGACACAGGGGCACAGCATGTCACCTATCAGGCAGGTGAGGGGCAGCCACAGCTCGAAGTGCACACCTTCAGCCGTGATGTGTTCTAGAGGAGGGCCGTCAACCACTCACAGTGGGTGGCGGCGGCAGCGGCGGGGGGGTGGGGGGGGGGTGGGGGGTGGGGGGGGTGGGGGGGGTGGGGGGGGGCGCACTTGGTGTTGCTAACATCCAGTTCTTCCCGGCTGAGATGCCATCTTTGGTGCATGTGTCGTTGATGAGCTCAGCAGGTGGACAACTCATTCATGTGCAGCTGGGTCTCCTCCAGGAGCTTGTGCGTCTGCTGCTTCACTGCATGGGCCACAGCAACCTGACAGGTGCCATTTGAATTGGGTCCTGCTTGGTGCAAGTGGGGCAGATCAAAGACCTGGAGAAAGTTTATCTCAGGTAGAATAGGTGCAAAGGTCCTGAGGCAAGCGGGAGATTGCATTCTGGAGGAACAGAAGGGGGCTGCTAGGGCTGGAGCCCAGTGAGTCAGGGGAAGGAAGGCAGACAGTAGGTGGAACCCATCATGTAGGGCTGAATGTGGTTGGAGTTTTTGTAAATGCTACAGGAGAACTTTGGGGCAGGCCAGTCACAACATTTGCATGTTGAAGTGTTGAAAAGATAAGAAGATCCACTAATAAATAATGTAAGTGTGCAGACTGCCAAGGAGAAGTACAGGATGTCATGGCAGTGATTGTGGGGACTTGGCTCTGTCAGAGGAGGCGGCATTGGGTGGAGATCTTCAGGGGTGCATCATTCCAGCTGGAAGTGGGACAGTGTTATCTAAACCCACCCAGAAGGGATGCATCCTGTGAGGAAGGTTGGCAGGATGGTCAGAAGGCAGATCAGCAGGGCTTCCGGACCATGACAAGGAGACCTGTTGGCCCGGGGGTGCCTCTGAGGGCCAAGAGGAGGAGTGATGGGGTCAGCAGGCTCTTTAGAGGGACTGCTCTGGCTGCTGGTTGGGAACCCACAGGAGGGGGTGGGCATGGCAGCCGGGTCCCAGCTCAGGGCCCCGGGAGGGTGGGTGGGTGTTGGAGAGCATCGCTATGGACAGATCACATAGCTTCCTGGGATCCAGTAGGATCTGCAGGTCGGGTTGGTCTTGTGACCTTCCTAAGGAGAGAGGGGGCACCTGGGGAGGGGGAAGGAGACCTGTAGCAGATTGAAAGGGGTCCTGCCACAAAGGACAGGGAGGTCTGCCTGGAACCATAGGTTGTGATCGTTTTTGGAATAAGTGTCTTTGTAGTTGTAGTTAAGGTAAAGGGTCTCCAGGTGGGGCCGTTCTGAATCAGACTGGGCCCTAAATCCAATGACAAGTGTCCGCATAAGAGACAGAATGACCCAGAAACCCACCATGTGAAGACGGAGGCAGAGACTGGAGGGATGCGGCCAAGAGCCAAGGAACGCTAGGAGCCTCCAGAAGCTGGAAGAGGCGAGGCCGAGGTGCCCTCTAGAGACTTCGAGCAGGCATGGCCCTGCCATCATCTTGGTTTATGACCCCTGGCTTCCAGAACTGTGGGAGATGCATCTCCTCTGGGTTAAGCCACCCAGTTCGTGGTCATTTGTTGGTCATTTGCTGTGGCAGCCCCAGGAAATGAATCCAGTGCCGCCCCTCCCCCGAGAAAGCCCAGCTGATATTGCTGCGGTGGTTACAACCCACAGCGTGGATGCCTTTGAGGAGCTGTGCTCTGTTCCCATTTGGCTGGGCTCCCCCTGCATTCCCCCCCCCCCCCCCCCCCGCCCCGCCACCTATATTAGAATAAGATTGAATTTTCTAGCTTGGGTTACTAAGCTTTCAGATCTGGAAACTGTGGCCATTAATCAGCTGTCACGGGATGTCGTAAACAAGGGGCTTTAAAAACCATGTTTGCTTTTTAGGCTGATAATACTTGGAGGTGAAGCCGGGAGAGTTATACATAATGCATGCATTTTAATGGGCCGCGCACTACAGCCCTCTTTAGTCGGAATGATTCGTTTTAATGTTCAAAATAAATATCAGAGACAATTTGCCAACAAAGCTGATTTTCTCCGCCCGCCATTAACTTAATCTTTATACCTCAGCCTAATGACAGAGGGGCTGGGGGGCGGGAGGGGCTTTGTGTTACAAGTAAGTGTGGTCACGAGCTGTGGGGTGACTGACGGTGTGCCCCCGTTTGCTCAGGATAGTCCTTTGTGCCCAGTGTCCTGGAATCATTATTCTGAATTTGGATCAAGAGGCATTTGCCAATATCCAACTATTTTTGATCTGATAGCAATTTCAAGTGGTTCAATCGAAACACATACAGTGTCCCGGTTTGTCTGGTATATGATATACCCTTTACTCCGTAGGTGGGGAAGCTGAGGCCTGTAGAAGTCAAGCTCCAGGTACCCCGTGCCCCCATTTCCAGCCCGGGTGTTTTTTCGGAATGTGTCCCAATGCTACCCATCTCCTCTCAGCCTCAGCTTGTCTAGCTCCTGCCTTGTCTTGTGACTTCAGCCCCTAGAGCTTCTGGGTGCCTGTTAGAGAGGCAGATCTTGGGATGGGGGGCACACCTTGCTCCTGTCCCCTGCTTCCGGGCGTGGTGACTCCTGTGGAAGGGTCGGCAAAGCCGTCCATCGCCCACCCTGGCCATGGCACCACTGTCCCCTCATTGGTCTTCATCACTCATGACGTGTACATTGAGATCAGGAACACGCAACCACCACTCAGTCTTACTGGCCGAGACACAGTTGGAGTGAGCTGTGATCCCTGCCTTCTTGAAGCGTACTGAAGGTAGCATGGGAGAGAGGGTGGCTGTCCCGCTCAACACACAGTGGCTGATTCCTTCAATTCACTTATTTAAGTCTCTGTGCCATCGCAGGGGTGGTGGTGCAGGAATTCAGAAAGGCAGGAGGTCAAGCACGGGCAGGGCAGGGCTTTGCTAAACAAAGCTGATTTTAAACCCAATTGTTACCTTGCAAAACTGGGAAGACTTGCTTCCCCCTGCAGCCCCCTGCAGCGTGTCTACTTGGGTGGGGGGGATGTGCCCGGGTCGGGGCGGGTGGGGATGGTTGCTGGAGGGCCCTGCTCTGGGAGCTGCGGCTGCTAGAGACGCCCAGGGCAGGAAGCCTGGGCCTTGCCCTGCCCACGTGTCCAGAGAGAGGCCAGGGCCTTGCCACGTCCTACTGGTGAGGCGGGTCCCTCTTCCAGACTGAGCTGCAGAAGAAAGAAGACAAACTTCAGAATCATTCATTCTTTTCCTTATTCACTTAAGAAATATGAAATCCTCAAGGGCCAGGTGTTCTGCTCAGCGTCAGGGCAAATTTACCCAGAAGTCCAGGTTTCTGGCTTTCTGGAAAAACTGTAAGATCTAGCTCACGGCCTGCCCTGGCATCGCCTTTGCCTAGCTCAGGTCCCTGCTCTACGCAGCGTGCCTGGCCCCTACAGGCGGTTGACTCTGAGAACCTTGGCTGGTCTCTGTTTCCTGAGCCCAAACAGAGCATACAGTAGGTGCCAAAGAAGTGCTTACCGTTCGTTGAATGAAGCAGACTCTAAATGGTTTTGCAGAACCATCCTGGGCAACCACAGCTTGGCATAGGTCCGCCCTCACCCCCTCGCTGCCCCCCGCCCCTCACTAAGGGAACCCACATTGGGGAGGGACCCCGATGGACCAACACCCCCCACTCAGGTATGCCAGGAGAAGTGGACACACAGCACCCTGGACGTGACCGCCTTGGCGAGAGCGTAACCTTGCCCAACCATCTGCAGGGCGACGTGGCCACATCTACCAGCATTTGAAAAGCCCATGCCCTTTGGTCCAGCTGTCCCGGGGCCACGTGCCCCAGACGCATTTGCAAAAGTGCATGGAGCTGGGAGCAAGCCCGAGTTAACACTGAATTGTGTGTAGCCGCAGCTATAGCCCACCAACATGTCCCTCAGGGGCCGAGGGTAGAAGAGGTGGTGCTTCCGTGCCAGGGAGAGAATGGAGGGGCTATTTTTGTGCTGATACGGAGAGATTCGGAGGTGCATTTTCAGCAAAATAAAGCAAGGAGCAGAGCAATATATGCATGAACACATTTGTGTGTATAGAAAAGGTGGTCAAAAGTGTGGCCTGTGGCACAGCCCCTGGAGTGTGAGTCCC